>NC_057825.1:23138536-23763536 GCF_910594005.1 Cervus elaphus | reverse complement strand
ACCACACACACACAATCGCACACACACATGCACACAATCACACACAAAACCATACACACACATGTACACACAATCACACACACATACACACACAATCACACACACATACACATATACACACAATCACACACATATACACACACAATCACACACACACATGCACACAATCACAAAAACATACACACACAATCACACACACATATGCACACAATCATACACAAAACCACACACACATATGGACACAATCACACACATACATATATACACATAACCACACACACATACACACAATCACACACATACATACACATATACACACATACACATGATCACACACATATACACACAATCATACACACACAGATACACACAATCACACACATACATACACATATACACACACATGCACATGATCACACACATATACACACAATCACACACACAACCACACACACACATACACACACAATCACATACATACGCATACACACGCTGCGCTCCTGTGTGTTCTGCTCTGGCTGGCCTAGAGACCAGGGCCTGATTCCTTGGACCGGCCCAGTCCCCAGGCTGGACTGAATGGCTCGAGGTGACACTCAGGGCTCTTCTCACTTGCGAGTTGTTCAGAACTCGGGGAGTTGGGGGCAGCCCCTTTTCTTGACCTCTTTCTCCAACCCTGAAAGACCACAGAGATGAGAGGAGCATGACATCAGCACTGGAGGTGCGGGCCCAATTAAGGGCCGAGCGGTACCATTTCTGTTTATTTTCAATGTTGAGCCATCTCTTCCCAGCGCTTTTTATTTTGCCAGAATCTTGTTCTCTTACAGGGCAGATCAGTAAACAGGGTAAATGACTGTCCCAAGGCAATGATCGGGTGGGGAAGTGTGCTTCTCACACTGTGATCTGCCTTGATTTGCCTACAGTTGCGTCTCTTCCGTCTCCAGCAGGAGCGGAAGCCCCACCAGAGGCTCAGCACCCTTGGTGAGCCCACCCACCCAAGGAGACTAAGGAGGGGCTGGTCAAGGGGGCTGTCAGCCCAGCAGCCCAATCACAGGCCCAAGGACTGAGGCCGCCAAAGGCCCTTGGGGCAGAGTCTGTGGGGTAGGGGTCAGCCTGATGCATTATGTAACAGAAAGCAGACTGTGACAGAGAACAATAAACAGTGGGCCTGTGAGAGCAACTTTCTGGCAACTGCCCCATTGGTGCAGAAGTGCTTCTTCACCCACTTTCTCCCGCCCACTGACACAGCCACGGGCAACTCCTACTCACGGGAGGGACCAAAGTTCCGTCCTGCTCCTGGTCTCCACCCACCCTCATCATCCTTCATCGGTTCTGTCTCGAGAGCCTCTGCCTCAGTCTCCCTGCCTTCTCCACCAGGGCTAACCTTCCTGAGGCACACGGGGACTGCAGCCACTCACAGCCTTCAGTGGCTCTCCATTGCCCCCCAGAACAAACAGTGATGACTTGGATGGCAATCCAAGCCTTCCTCAACTCCCAGGTCACTTCTTTCGCCCCACCAGGCAGTGTGACACTTTCTGAATGCACTTTCCACTTTCTGGCACATGCTGTGGTTGTTGTTTAATGGTTAAGCGTGTCTGACTCTTGAAACCCTACGGACTACAGCCCATCAGGTTCCTCTGTCCATGGGATTTCCCAGGCAAGAATACTGGAGTGGGTTGCCATTTCCTTCTCCAGAGAATCTTCCCAAGCCAGAGATTGAACCTGCATCTCTTGCACTGGCAGGAGGATTCTTTACCACTGAGCCACCAGGGAAGCCTGGCAAATGCTGTTACTACTGGCTGAAATGCCCACCCTGCCCCTGTTCTTCCTCACCTACAAATCTTTCCTATTTTTCAGTCTCTAATTAAAAACTCTCCCTGTCACTTAGTCCTGCTCTGTACACTCAATTATTTCTTCCTCCAAAACATATTCCTCGCAGCTTCGTTTTGTAGTTGTCTTTTTATGTTTGTCTTCCCATGTCACTGTCAGCTGCTTGAGCAAAAGGATGGTGACTTATTCATTGTTGTGCATCCGTCCCTGCTCTGGAAGAGCTCAGATCAAGAGGGAGAGGCAGACGTTTAAACAAAGGCATGCAGCAAAGCTTTAGTGGTGACATGGCAGAAAGACGCATGGCATATTTGTTTAAACGTCTAGGTCACGGGAGCCATTGGGCAAAGGCAAAGAGAGAGGAAACGGCTGGTGTATACAAGGGACTGTAGAAGTTAGTTGAGTACTACTGGAATGTTCCTGGGGAAGAGGACCAGCCTTGTATGTTATGCTCACTCTTGGAAAGATTTTTTTCATTACAAATCAAAATTAATAAACTATTGTAATATCACAAACCCTCGCTCATCAGTTTACGTCTCTACTAATATGAGACGTCCAAAATATTACTAACACCAAATCTCAAGGATAGCAAGCAACAAAAGGAGAAGAAAAACCTAGAGAACTCAGATCACACTCTGCTTAGTCACTTTGTGCCCAGAGGGAAAGGGCACCCACAGAAGATGTTGAGCCATCGGCTCCAGAGGCGCCAAGTGGACAAGAGAAGGGGCTGTGGAGAGGAGAGACGGAGAGATGACGGAAGGGCAGGATGGGGGAGGGAGGGTTGGGTGTAATTTATCAATAACTTCAAACAAAAGGAAATCAAGTTGACAGATTGATAACAGACAAGGTATACTTTTTCTACTTTGCCTCATCCCCAAAGACACTCGACTCAATAGGGAGAAAAATGTTTTTAAAATAGCAGATGACAGTAAGAAAAGCTGATAATGAAGTTGAGGCACCAACCTCAGGGTACAAAATAAGGAGGCCAATAAGAAAACTGTTTAGAAATAGAAGGGAAATTGACACAGGTCAGTTAACTCAACATTCTGTCCACCTGCTCAAGTACACAAACATAAAAAAAAAAAAAGAATTTACAAGGGAGAATCAATAGCTACACAGGAAACTGTGTATTTATGGTCACTTTCCAAATCTCTGATTAGACCCATCCTCAGAAATGTCTCCTTCTGTTAACCCTATCACCACCATAATTTAGTAGCATATTGATTTACTCATTAATTAGTTGGGGAATGTCTAAATGCTAAATTTATCTCATTAGTCTCCTCACTGATACACCAGCTGTGCCTAGAAGAGAGCTAGACAGATAGTAGGTGGTAAAAACGTTCTGGTAATAAAGAAAATGTAGTGTACACACACAATGGAATATTAGTCAGCCTTGTGAAAGAACGAAATTCTGACATATATTATAATATGGATAAAACTTGAAGACCTCATGTTAAGTTTTCATTAAGCCAAAAAGAAAAGAACAAATGTTTTATGATTCTCCTTAAATGAGATACTCAAAACAATCAAATTCATAGAAAAAGTAGAATAGACATTACTAGGGGCTGGGAATTGGGAGTTTTTGTTTAATGGGGACAGAGTTTCCGTTTAGGATGATGAAAAAGCTCTGGGGATGGATGGTGGTGATGGTTGTATATCAGTGGCAATGTACTTAATGCCACTGCTTTGTGCCCTGAAAATAGCTAAAATGATCAATTTTATGTTATGCGTATATTTTACTACCAAAAAAAAGTGCTGATAGAGCAAAAGTTTCCAAAAGTGTAGCAAGCAAATGCACAGCTTTCCTCTACTACTCTGCACCACCCTCCACGCACCGCCCCCCGCCCCCACAGTGTAATTCACAGTAAGCTCTCTAGCTGGAGAGTTGACCAAAGGGAATTCAGCTTCCCCGCTTCCTGTACTGTTTACTCAGGTCGGGAGATTAAATAATTGGCCAATAGGGTTAGGTAACACGGAGGGCTACCATGAGCTCCGTGGCCCCACCAGCTGTTCATCAGAGAGAGGGCAGAGGGCCTCAGGAAGGTCAAAAGAATGAGATGTATGGTGAAATGACGTTATCTGCACTGTCAACACACAGAAAGGGAACATTGACGTGCTCCCCTCTGAAGTTGCATGGATTTTTGTGTTCAAAGACTCAAGGGGAAATTGTTTGTGGATGAAATATTTGTTCTTGTTTCTTTGGGGAGAAGTTTGGGTCCTTCTAAGCTCTTTAGCCATATAGTCAACAGATGAGCCAGTGGTCCCCACTTTCTTGGGTCCATATGATGCTTTCACTTACTTGAATTTTGGGCTGTGCATCTGCAAGGATTAAACTGCATACATAGTACACAGTTCCTCTGGTGCCTATCAACCATGTGCCTGCCTAAATAGAACTAGCAACTCCACTGATTTCCTTCTCTTATACATCCACATAGCAAATAATCATGTAATCTGGTAAGCGAGTGGTCTTTCTTTGACACTGCTTGACATTTGATCATTCCTTTTTTTTTTTTTTTTTTTTTTTTGCTGGTAGCAAGGCATGTCCCACTCCACAGTGTCAGATATAGGACCCTCCACCTCCAAGACTTATCCAGCAGACAGCATCATAGCATGTATATCTTCAGTTACAGACCAATGTCCACCAATGGATTTGGTCCACAGACCAGTGAGATTTGGGACACGTTGACACCACAGACACGGAACTTGAAATTAGGTGTTTTCTAAGGAGTTGTGTTCAACTCCTCTGGTTTTCAATGTCCTCTTGGGCCATATTAAATCCAAGGCAAGCCTTCTTTGAGCATTTGTTCTGTGCCAACAGCTACCTTAGGTGCTGTGCCTGGAATCCAGACCATCTGGTAAGTGATCCAATGTGGATGGACAGAGGAAGGCGCACCCATGTCCAGTAGCCTGAGTACTAGTCTAGGCACTTCCACTGATTAGTTTTCCCTGACCTTGTGTCTTCATCTACGAAACAGAGAAAATAATAAGACTTTTTATTGAGTCCTGACTGCAGGAGATCAAACTAGTCAACCCAAGAGGAAATCAGTTCTGAATATTCATTGGAAAGACTGATGCTGAAACTGAAGTTCCAATACTTTGGCCATCTGATGCGAAGAACATTGGAAAAGGTCCTGATTCTGGGAAAGATTGAAGGCAGGAGGGGAAGGGGGATGACAGAGGATGAGATGGTTGGATGGCATCACCGACCTGATGGACACAAGTTTGAGCAAGCTCTGGGAGTTGGTGATGGACAAGAAAGCCTGGTGTGCTACAGTCCACGGGGTCACAAAAAGTCAGCCACTACTGAGCAACTGAACTGACTGAACAACATACATCTATTATCCCCAATTCTCTCAACCACCATCCCTTCATGATAGGTGTTACCACCACTGTTTTTTCAAATTAGAACAATGGAATTCAGGGATTGAAATGACCTGTCCAACACCACACAGCCAGCACATAGCAGAACTGGATTTGAACCCGGTTCCAATCTGTCTGGGTCATAGCCCATGAATATCTAGTAATATAGACCTGATTTCTCTCTCACTGTTTAATTTGTAAGTATTCCATGAGATAAGAGCAAAAGGCCAGGCAAGTTACAAGAGTCTGTCAAATTAAATTTTTTATTTTATTAGGAGAAATTAAAGATAAATGATTGAGGAATAAGTGGTGCTTTTATTGTTTTTTAAAATAATTTGGCATAACTTTTAAGCATTCCTACTAAGATATAATTCACATACATTTCACCCATTTAAAATGTACAATTCAGTGTTTGATGGTATAGTTATAGGGTTATGCATCCATCACAAAAAAATTTTAGTACCTTTTCATCCCCCAGAAAAAGAAATCCCACATCAGTTAGCACTGCCAGCTCCCCAGCCCTAGGCAACCAATATCTACTCTCTGTCTCTATGGATCTTCCTATTCTGGACATTTCATATAAATGGAATCATACAGTCTGTAGCTTTGGACTAGCTTCTTTCATTTAGTAAATATTTCCAAATTTCATCCATGTGGCAGCATGGTATTATCACATGTATCAGAACTTCATTTTTAATATCAAATAATATTCTACCGTATGGATATAACACATTTCATTTATCCACTCACCCACTGATGGGCATTTGGGTTACTTGGTTTTTTGGCTATTATGAATTATGCATCATTTGTCTTTACTGAAGTATAATTTATATACTGTAAAATGGATAGATTTTCAGTACTTAATTTTTGAAAAAGATCTCCCTGGGGAACCATCACCCCGTGAAGATAAAAACCCTTATGCTGGGAAGATTGAGGGAAAGAGGAGAAGGGGATGACAAAGGATGAGATGGTTGGATAGCATCACTAACTCAATGGACATGAGTTTGAGAAAACTCCAGGAGATGGTAAAGGACAGAGAAGCCTGGTGTGCTGCAGTTCATGGGGTCACACAGAGTCAGACATGACTTAGGGACCAAACAGCAACAACGGTGAAGATAAAGAACATTTTTAGCAGCTACAAAACCCCTCCTGGTCAATCCCTCCCCCACCAAGGGGCAACCTCTGCTCTGATCTCTACCTGCGAAGGTAAATTGGCTTGTCTCAAAACTTCAGGGAACTGGAATCGCACCCAAAGGTTCTCTTTTGTGTCTGGCTTCTTAAACTCTACGTAACGCCTCTGGGATGCATCCACATGACGTTTGCTCTCGCCCGGCTTTGAAAGAATACACAGTATTTGGACAAGTAAAACAGAGAGAGAAAGGACCTTGGTGGAGGGGGGCCACACAGGACAAGCCAAGAAGGATGGGCAAAGCTGGGGAGTTCTGGCTGACCTTGAAGGGAGACTCACAAGGGGCCAGGACTGTGCCCAGACTCCAGGATGCTCCAGAGGAGGGTTGTGACGAAGAAAGAACGGACGATGACCGTGGAACAGGGCCACCCTGCCCCAGACCTTCATCTTTGTGCTATCTGACCCTCCCAATGGCCCTAGGAGGTTGGCAGTCAAGCCCTCTCTCTCCAGACTTCTCCAGCGCCCCCTGCAGGTCTCACGCAGGTGCCTCAGCTTCCCCTCTGGACCCTTGTTTGACCAACTAATCCTCCACCCCTCGAACCCTTAGCTCTGGCATGAAGCAGAGCTGATTTGAGCACATCCCCTACCCTACCCCCATCCCCAAAGGCTCTGTTGAGAGAGGCGCCACCTCCTTGGAGACCCCTAGCCCGGTTGCCGCCTCCCCCAGGCGGCTTCTCTGAGCCTGGCCTGCTGGCATCTATGCCCTCCTCCTCTCTCTTGCACCAGGCAGCATGCCCACTGCTCAGCCTGGCTGGCCTGGATGATGTTGAAAACCGCATGTGATGTTACATAATTAATGCCCGTCTCCGGATGCTGCCGGAGCAAGGCCTTCAGTTGAGGGAGCTGCGGCAGACTGGCTGACAGGTGCGATCCCAGGCACCCCCTCCTTGTTGATTATTCAGTTGTTTTCTTATTGTTGAGTGTTCTCCAGAAAGGTAAATAATAGGTTATTTTAAGACTTAACATTTGTGTATCTGAAAAGCTCTGGAGTTGGTGACCCCATTAGCTCTGAGTTTGGGTCCCAGCTTCACTTCCTGGATGTTTGACTTTAGACAAGCTATTTAAACCTCTGAGCCTCAGTCTCCCTATAAGTAAAATGGGATCATAACAGTACCCTCCCCTGCAGGATCATTGTGAGGATTAAATGAGAAAGTGCTTTGAAATGTCCCAGCACAATTGCTGGCCTGCAACAGCGAGCGACTCTAGAGATGAGAGTTTCCTCTTCTACTCAATCTCCCTTTCTCTCTCTCTTTTTATTTTTTGGCTCAGTAATTTTTCCCCAGGATGGCAAACTCTGTTCTGGGAGAGATTCAGGGAGGATGGAAAGCAATTCCTCTGCCCACAGTTCTCTGGTTGCAGTCAGAGGAGTCTGCAGAACTGGAGAAGACGAGGTGGGCCTGGAGGGCAGGTAATCACCGGGTCAGGCTGCAGGCTGCTGGGGAGAGACATGAAGGTGATGACCAAAGTGCAAAGAATGTTTGCTTCGCAGCCAGGGTTCCGGACCCTGGACCAGGTGCTCCGTACACTCTTTAATCTCACCAGCAGCCTGCCGAAGAAGGCCATCCTGTCCTCCTGTTAAAGACACAGAGAGCGACTCTGAAAGCAGGAACTGAACCTTTCTCGCTGCCTGGGGCCTCTTGAATGCCAAAGAGCAAAACCGGAGGAGAGACTGTTTCCGGACAATAGCCTATTAACACTCATTACCCATAAAACGGGTAGTTTTCAAATAGCCAGATAATTGAGGCCATTGGGTGGAAGGGGGCTGGAATTACCTGATTAATTGCCTCACTTCTGGGCCTCACGTGTTTAGACACAGCCCAGGAGAAGCTGTTGGTGCTTTGAAGTCTTCCTGCACTTTCCCTGTCTCTGCTTTTCCAGTCTGAGCCTCCAACCCCGCTTCCTGCTTTGTGCGAGAGCGCCCACACCCCATCAGTCAACGCAAGACAGCCATAAACTTTTATTCTTAATCCTCATTTGAAAAAGCAACCCTTTTGGCCTTTTCTCTGCTTTTATCTAGATCCAAGAACCACAGATTCATTCATTCATTTGTTCCTTCCATAAAAATGTTATCAAGTACCAAGCAACCTGCCAAGCCCTCTTCTAGGCTCCAGGGGACACAGGAGCAAAAACAACAACAACAAACAGAAATAGAATGAGGTCGCAGCAGCTCAAATACTGGCTCAAGGCAGGAAGACTGTGGCAAATGATTGAATCCCCCCAGACTTCTTTCTTTCTCTGTAATATGAGGACAGTGACAGTGCCTGCCCCTTAGGGTTTCTCAGAGAATTAAAGGACATATTCTCAAAAAATAAAAACAAAATCAAACTCCCTGCTCATATAGAAATTACATTCTAGAGGGGAGAGAGACAAACAAACAAGTACACATACAATATTCCAGATGGTCAAGCTTTGGAGAAAAGACAGCAAGGTGAGAGGGGTGTAACTGACATCTGATGGGTTGGGGGAGTCTCAGCAGAGGAAAGGAAGGGGCTGTGTTCAGTTCAGTTCAGTCGCTCAGTTATGTCCCACTCTTTGCAACCCCATGGACTGCAGCACGCCAGGCCTCCCTGTCCATCACCAACTCCCGGAGTCTACTCAAACTCATGTCCATTGAGTAGGTGATGCCATCCAATCATCTGTTGCCCCCTTCTCCTCCCGCCTTCAATCTTTTCCAGCATCCGGGTCTTTTCAAATGAGTCAGCTCTCCGCATCAGGTGGCCAAAGTATTGGAGTTTCAGCTTCAACATCAGTCCTTCCAATGAACACCCAGGACTGATCTCCTTTAGGATGGACTGGTTGGATCTCCTTGCAGTCCAAGGGACTCTCAAGAGTCTTCTCCAACACCACAGTTCAAAAGCATCAATTCTTCGGTGCTCAGCTTTTTTTATAGTCTAACGCTCACATCCATACATGACTACTGGAAAAACCATAGCCTTGACTAGACAGACCTTTGTTGACAAAGTAATGTCTCTACTTTTAATATGCTGTCTAGGTTGGTCAGGGGCTGTGTGGGCAGGGCCTTCTCCCCTCAAAGGAAACAGGCTATACTAGAAGTCCCACACCTCAGGGAACCCCTCAGTCCTAGGGACATAGGGGTGCTGGTCACCCTGGGAGCAGGCAGGGCAGAGTCTGGAGTGGGTGTGGATGGAGCAGATTCAGCACAGCCAAGAGCATCCAGCAGGAGGGCAGGGGCCTGACCAGGGTGGCACATGCCAGGCAGGCTTTTCCTCTTGCCTCCTTACCTTTCCATAAACTCCCTCAAGCTACCCTGAAATGCATCAATGCCAGGGAAGAAAGGTGTGCTTTTAACAAGATGAGGATGGGGAGATACTGATCTTAAGGAACACCTAGTGTAACATGTGGTGTCTTAAACAATGCTTCAGAATAACCCCAGGAGGCACAACTGTCACCATCTCTGTTTTCCACCAAAACAAGCTGAGGTGGGAGGGGTTCACCCGCCCATACTTCCCCGGCCACGAGCCAGGGTTTGGAGCTGGTGGCTGGCTCCCAGGATGCTATATGTCTCTGCATCCCTACACACGTGTCGTCTCCTGTCCCTCCATCACGTGCTGGCGAGGCAGGCCAGACAGGGAGGAATCTTGCACTTGACAGATGGGGAAACTGAGACTCAGAGTCGAGAGGGGTTGGTCTATTATCACAGAGTCAGTGATCAGTTTATGCTTTAATTGAGGCCTTGTGAGGCCAGATCCTGGCTTATTCTTTCCTCCCCTGACACTGGACTACAGATAATGCCTGTAAAGAAAAGAGATCATCTCTCCCCAGCCCCCAAGCCAGGCTTCCTACAGCAGCCAGACTCCCGGAGGAGATCTGAGGTCTAGAGAATCAGTGGAGTCAAGGGGCATTGCCAGGCGGGCCCTGGGTCCCTTGATCTATCCATATCATCCCCCTCCCTACCATGGCTGGGTGGGTGAGGGGTCCCCTGCCTCGGGGGAACCTGGGGGACTCTTCTGGACTGCTTTCCGCTCTTCCACCCCCAACACAGCCCTGCAGCTCCTTTCCCAGGGGGGAGAGGATTATTTGTTTTTCCTGTTGCCCTGATTTATGGGCCGCTTTGTTCTTTATCTATTTGCACAAACTCAGTAAAGTGACCCTCTCCTTCCCAGAGGTCAGAGATTCTGTCAACACCTCAGGGTCACAGGTCAGCCGACCTGCCTGGGGTGGAAGGGGTTACAGGAGGTCACCTGGGACTGGCCGGTAGATGCCGGTTTTGCTCAGGCTCCTTGGCTGCACGTGAGGTCCCCCTCGGGCAGATGAGAGAATTGATCCCAGGCCAAGCACCTACTACGCACCAGCTTCTGAGCTCAGCCCCGCCCTCACCTTCCAACAAGAGTCCTGCTGGAGACAGCTCTTCTCAGAGGTGGGATATGGAAAGAGGTTCTGAGAAATGGAAAGACTCACCCAGTAAGACACCTAGCGGGACTCACTGTGGGTCTCCTGACTGTCATTCCAGGTGTTTCCACATCACATTGTCCTGCTGAGGTGCACAGGTCAAGAAGGCTCCACTGACCAGGACTGACTTATCCCTCTTCTAGCTGGGGGCTTGGATCAGAAAGGCCAGATGGCTCTGTTTTACTTTCTTCCTCCCTTCTGTTGGAGACCACCATCCTCTCCTCCCCGCCCCCCATGGTTTTCTGTGTACCTCAGGATGGCTTCCTCATAGGGTCTCAGGGTCAGATCAACATGAAGGTCATGGGCAGACAAACCAAGCCACTCCATGGGCAGATAGCACCGTGCACATTCACAGGCAGGTCGGAACCCCCTGCCCAGAGTCCAGCACCAAGCCCCAGTGTGACTCTGAGGGGTTCAGCAAGGAGGCCCACCTGAAGGGCTCTGCAAATGGCACACTCCAGCTTGTGGCCTTGGAGAGCCATTGTCTTTCAAGCCCAGTCTCCTCCACCTGTCCAATGGCATCGACTTCCCAGGGGTGGAACCAGGGTCCTTCAGAACAAAGCATGAGCATGCTCTGTGAGCTGGGAGGAAGTTCAGTCTCATTATGTCATAGATGAAGGATAGAGGCCCAGAGAAAGAAATGAATCTCTGACAAGGGAGCAAAACGGGTCCAAACTGGCTTTCCCTAAGATGTGGCTCCACCAGACTGCCTGCGAAGCCACAGCACTGGTGTGGGGCCATGGGCACCTGTTCTCTCCTTTTACCCTACAAACATATCCCCCAAATGGATTCACCACATACTCACAGGAAGTTTGAGAAATCTCTCAAAGGACCAGCCTTAGTTAACCAATGCTGACCTAATGTCATCCAGTCTCCTCCAACTGGTTCCAAGTCAGCCACTTGGAATTCTATTCAGGTCAGCCAGATGAACTCTTCGAAGCCCAGAATAACAAAAGAAATTCAGTCACGATAAATGCGACTCAATTAAATTTGAACCCTGCCAGCTCAATGTTTCCATCTCACAAAAAAATCCCATTATCTTCCAATTAGTATCCAAACAATCCAGTCCAGCATAACCTAACCCACCCAATCTAGCTCCTTTCTGAGAACAAATATCCCAACCCAGGCTCAGACAGTAAAGAATCTGCCTGCTATGCAGCAGACCCCTGTTCGATCCCTGGTTTGGGAAGATCCCCCTGGAGAAGGGAATGGCTACCCACTCCAGTACTGTTGCCTGGAGAATTCCATGGACAGAGGAAGAGCCTGGCGGGCTGTCGTCCAGGACTAAGTGACTTTCACTTTCACTTTTTCAGACTAACCCCATCAATCAGTGCATACTGATATGATGCCAAATGCTTCCTCACCCTAAACAGCACAGTTCAACCTATGGCAAATGTCTAGGCAAATGTCTCTAGACACATCTTGAAAATAAAAACAATTTTTTTTTTTAAGATGAGAAACCAAGTCTAGTGAAAGTAGCACCTTCTGATATTTCCAACCATTAGCCTTCAATAATTCCTTAAAGGTAAGCCTTCTTTTGATCTATCCTGCACGCTGTTCTCTTTCCACGCTCTACTCAAGAATTTGTTGCATCTTCCACTCATATCCTATGTGTCCCTGTCAGTGCCTTAGGCAGCCCTGGCCTCCAACACAATGACATACCAGGAGATCTCAGCCCATGGTTTCTCTCTTCATCCTCTTCCCTGAGAGTCACTGAGACTCTTGCTAGCCCAGGGGAAAGCTTTATAGTGTCTTTTACTGGTTGTGTGGACGGAGTCCTCTTAGTCACACCGTGAGCTTCTGGAGTCAAGGATCAGTGTGATCGTAATTTGCCTATTTGGTGATTTACGGGAATTTCAGTGATTGTTTTAACCATGCACACTTTTTATTCTACATGTCATCTTTGTCTTTAGAATCTCACTCTCCTAAAATGTACAGTTCTATTGGATAGCTTTTCCTTCACTCTTGCTAGATGGCTGATTCATTTCCCATTCTGTAGCTAGATTAAGTTTTAAAAACCTGTCACTCATAGACTTAAAATCCTTGGCTGGCTTCCCATTACCCTTGACAAAGCCCAGACTCCCTAACATGGCTTCTCGGGTCCTTTACGACAACATGTCCTTCACTTACCCCATCAACCTCAGTTCCCACTATTGTCTGCTCTCCGCCCTCCTTCTGGGTCTTTGCATTTACTACTTCTGATACTAAAATATCTCTACCCCACCATTCAGTTAGTTTCTTCTCAAGCTTAAGTACTTAGCTTAAGAGTCACTTTATTTCAGGACTTCCCAGACCCTTAGACTAGATTTGTTTCCCTTGCAATAGATCCCCATATCATTCTACCCTTATCAATTTTATTGCAGTTTCTTGTGTAATGACCCCCTTTCCCCATGGATGTAAATTCCATAATGGCAAGAACCATTTCACACACCAGACACTGCTATGAGCTCTAAGAGGTCCAGTACGAAGAACCTCACCTCTTCACATTTACTCAGGTCTATATACATCTATAAAAGGACTTTCCAGTTTATTCCCTCACTCCGCCATATATAAACTGAATACCTGCCTTGTCTCTAGCTCCATGAGGACATAGATGGTAATAAAGGTCTGATGAGCTCAAACTTTTCATACTGTTCATGAGGTTCTCAAGGCAAGAATACTGAAGTGGTTTGCCATTCCAATGGAAAGAGTGACAGACTTTATTTTTGGGGACTCCAAAATCACTGCAGATGGTGACTGCAGCCATGAAATTAAGAGATGCTTGCTCCTTGGAAGAAAAGTTATGACCAACCTACACAGCATATTAAAAAGTTGTGACACTATTTCACCAACAAAGGTCTGCCTAGTCAAAGCTATGGTTTTTCCAGTTGTTGGATATGGATGTGAGAGGATATGGATAGTTGGACTATAAAGAAAGCTGAGTGCCAAAGAATTGATGCTTTTGAACTGTGGTGTTGGAGAAGACTCTTGAGAGTCCCTTGGACTGCAAGACGATCCAACCAGTTTATCCTAAAAGAAATCAGTCCTGAATATTCACTGGAAGGACTGATGCTGAAGCTGAAGCTCCAATACTTTGGCCACTGGATGTGAAGAACTGACTCATTTGAAAAGACCCTGATGCTGGGAAAGATTGAAGGTGGGAAGAGAAAGGGATGACAGAGGATGAGACGGTTGGATGGCATCACCGACCCAATGGACATGAGTTTGAGTAAACTCTGGGAGTTGATGATAGACAAGGAGGCCTGGTGTGCTGCAGTCCATGGGGTCGCAAAGAGTCGGACACAACTGAGCTACTGAACTGAACTGAACTGAGCTCAGACTGGATTTGTAGGTAGGGTGAAGTCAGGGAAGGCTTCACAGAGAGAGAAACGCGTGAAGGCCTCAGAGATTGAGAAACAGTTTGCTAGGCTGCCAAAGGTGTAAGAACGGAGGCAAAGGGAGAGAATCCTGTGAAAGTTTGGGCCACGATTTTGGATGGCAGAGGGTAAGAGAGAGCAGCAAAGTGAGAGAGAGTTTCCACTCAGCCTTGCCTGGCCTCTCTTCATGATAGCTCGCTCACTCAGGGAACACCTCTGGACCACCTGAGGGCAGAGCCCACTCCTAGATAAGCATCCACTAATTTATTCTCACGAGGGACAGGGAAGTGAAATGATTTGCTTACAGGAACATAGAGATAAGTGACAGAGCCACAGCCCAGGTTTTCCTGAACCCACAGACCAAGCTCTTTTCCTCCATTCTGATTTTCAAGGAAGACCCTGACAAAGGTTCACCGTTCTGGGCTTGGAAGGGAAGATTTAGAAACTGTCTTGTCTTGTTTTGGGGAAAATTTGCTTTAGTGAGACTCCTTCTAAACATGCTAAATGAATATATGAGGCAATTATTCAGATAATTAATGTCAGGAACACTCCCACAGATCTTTTTCCTCTCAATTATTAGCATATTTCAGTATAAAGTGGTGGGTTTTTTTACTGATATTATTTGGTTAATTGTCTTGCAGGTGTAGACGCATTCTCAGAAGGAGGAGATTGCCGAATCCACACGCCCAGACCCCGGCCCCAGGCACCTTGGCACAGGCAGACCTTTGTGAGCGAGCCATCTAGTAGG
Organism: Cervus elaphus; assembly: GCF_910594005.1. Lineage (NCBI taxonomy): Eukaryota > Metazoa > Chordata > Mammalia > Artiodactyla > Cervidae > Cervus > Cervus elaphus. The sequence goes on along the minus strand of NC_057825.1, from coordinate 23,748,649 downwards.
AACAACAGTTATTATTACAGGAGAACCTGAGATGCTGGAAATTTGGCATGTGCACAAGTGCAGTATATATATCGCCCACTCTTCCCCCAGAATTGCCTGTATGGGCACAGAGATTAATGAGCTGCTTGGTTATTATTTTTAAACTGACCTGGTAGGAAATGTGGCTCCTGGAAATACTGCCAGGAGTTTTGAAATGAATACATGCAGGAAATGGTTAAACGTCAGTGAAAGGAGAGCTCTTCAATTACCTAAGCAATCTCCCTCACCTGAGGGATGGTAAACCAAGGCCGGAGAAGGGCACTCCCTGCCAGGGGGCCAATTAGTGCCCTCCCAAGAACACTTCTCTGCAAGCCCCCAGAGACAATGGGGCATCGACGGGGCACATGTGGGGTCTGATAATATCTGGGCAGCCACATCCGGGGCTTTCATCCTCACCTTCCTGTGGGTGTCTTCAACGCACCAGGCATTTAATCATCACAGAGGCTGGCATTACTATTTCCATCTCGCAGATGAGAGAAACTGAGATTCATGAAGCCAGGTGGCCTTGACAGAGCCACCAGTATAATCATGATGATTTGAAAGCCTATATAATTCATTGACCAGCTGGGCCCCCGTCGTGTGTTTGAAGATAACAGGCTGGAATGGACACAGCAAGATTGGAGAGAAGAGACTAGATGTGGAACTCAGTCAACATGTGACCTCTGGAAAGTCCCTCCCTGTCTCCAGGCCTCAGTTTTTCCACCTTAAAATGATGCCGTTGGGGACTTTCCTGGTGGTCCAGTGGTTAAGACTTCACCTTCCCGTGCAGAGGAGGTGGGTTCTATCCCTCCTCAGAGAGCTAACATCCCATATGCCTCATGGCCAAAAAAACATAACAAAACAGAAGCAATATTGAACAAATTAAAAAAAGATTTTAAAAGTGGTCCACATAAAAAAAAACAAAAAATGACACCATCAGACAAGATATTTAAGGTCTCTCAGGAACCCCAGATCCCATCAGCATTTCCATCCTAACTCTATGCGCCCCTGCAAGGGGCAGCTCCAGGTAAATCCACCCCATCACCCACTCCATCCACAGACGCTCCTTCAGTTCAGTCCAGTTCAGTCACTCAGTTGTGTCCAATTCCTCGCAACCCCATGGACTGCAGTACGCCAGGCCTCCCTGTCCATCACCGACTCCCGGAGCTTGCTCAGACTCACTAGGGACACTTATTAGGGACTCACAATGTCCCATCTGCTGTTCTAGCCACAAGCTCCATCATTCCTCACAGTACGATTATCTCTTACGAGAGGAGAGAAAATTGAGGCTCCTTGTCTGGGCTGTGCGCTGATGCTGATGCAGATCTGGGGCTGGTTTGGGGTCACATGACTCAAAATTCAGGGCCCCCCCCGACCAGGACCAGAAGGCTCTCCAAATTCACAGGCCGAAGTCATCACAGGAGTTTCTTTCTGGCTCAGGGATCTGAGCAGACAAGGTAAAACATGGGAAGGCCACCCCTTTACAGGCTGGTTTGGTTCCCAGGGTCCAAGGTCCAGGGCTGGCATGATCCGCTGGCCTTCAGGCACCTCAGTAAACTGACCACAGCCCAGCTACCAGTCTGGACCCTGTGCTTATGCTCTGGGGCAGAGACTTGGCTGTTTGAACCCAGAGTCAGCTGAGGCCCCAGAGTGCCGAAGATGCTGCCAACTGTGGCCTCAGAGAAATGCACTCCGGGGTCCCCACGGGACCAAAAGATGCAAGAGGAACCATCCGCCAGCCTCCAGGCTGAAAGATCGGACATTCCTGAGTCCCGCCCCCACGCACTGCACTCCCACACAGGCCCCCCTCGAGAGGCACAGACAAGAGGGGGATTCAGTTCAGGCACAATAAGCTCACAGAACACGTACCCACCCTCCATCTCCGATCTGATCTGGTGCATATTCCTGGGCCCCACCGCCCCAGCCCAGATCAAGTGTCAAACAGGCAGAGCCGGTTCTGAGAAAAGCCCTGCTTCCTGTGGTGCCCTGGTCTCCATGTGCTCAAGGGAGGTTTGGGTTAGAATCCAAATTCCTGGCTCCAAGAGACCAGCTTGCCGTGGTGACCTCCATGACCTTGGGCAGGTCCCTTCCACTCCTGGGCCTCTGTTTCATCTGAGAAGCCCTATCCTGTCTACCTTGTGACGTGTTTGAGGGTCCAGTTGGGGGTGATCTAGGTTTAGAACTCAGGCAGTGGCCACCAAACTGTGCCCTTCCTCACCATGGCCCTTTTCTTCTTCTTCTTCTTTTCTAGGACCCCCAGAGTCAGCCTCATATACATGATGAGCTCAGGAAGGATGTTAAGTGGACAGGTGTCATTCTCTTGGACCAAAAAGTAATCTGAACCCCTGCTCTGTACATTAGCCATGCCTGAGTCTCAGAGGGAGGCAGAGCCTGTCCCCGTGGTACAAGCTGAGAATGATCAGTCTTGATATTGCCAGTCTGAAGCAGGGGCTCCTGTCCTGGCCTTCACCATCAGCAGCAGCTGCCTAGACCTGACTCAGGGCTGGTGATCCAGGAAATGGGGACCCTCTTCGGTGGTGGTCAGGGGGCAGGAGAAGAAGAACCTGCATCAGATGGAGCTCCAGGGAAGCAGTGTCCTCTAGGCTGGCAGCTGTGGCCATGCCCAGGGCCCAGTGTGCAAGGCTGGACACATCAGTGAGCAAGCAACGGCATCTGGTACTGGCGGTGAAGGCGCCCACCCCAGGCCTGGGTCTCCAGCCCTCCTGCACTCTCGGAAGCACCCCGTTAATGAATCCCCTTCTGTTCAGGGACCCTTTCAGTTGCTGGCAATTAAGAACTCTGATAAAGATGCCAACTAAGGGATCATTTACCAAATTGTCTAAAGTCTTGAGTTTTGGTCTTGGTCTTCATCCTGACCATCTGTGTGACTTTGGGCTAATCTTTAATCTTAGAACCTTCATTTCCTCCTTGGTAACATGTAAATTATAAAAGCTGCACATGGTATTGCTTGAGAGGGTAAATGAGGTCATGTATGTGACCTTTTTCTATGATGAAGATTTAAAGCCTGGATCATGGCCTCGAAGGCTGCAAAATTCTTCACTAATTGCCCACCTCTTCCCTTTTGCTGAAGCCATTGCCCTTCCTTCGTTCACCACTGAGGCAAACTCCACATACCTTCCCAACCCTGTTTCCAACTTCCGGCCTCATCTCGAGCCCAAACTCTGCTCAGCAGATTGATGCTTTGTTTCCGTCTATCCACCGACTGATTCTTCCCTCCTTTCTGTCTACCCAGGTCCTATCCAAACCCCTCCCCAAATCTTCCTTCTTCACCTGCTGTGAGCACCCCTTTGGAGCTCTCCCAGGGGAGCCCAGCAGGAGGCCATTCCCCTGAGTCCAGGGGCTGTCTCTCTCCTTCATCTCCAAACCCCCAACTCCAGCCCCAGGCCCGGCACCAAGTGGGTTGAAACAGTCAGCCTGGCAAGTTTGGAACAGTGCAGCTCAGAGCCTCCCAAGGAAGACAGGCCAGGGATCAACATCCCCATCTGAAGAATGGGAGAAAGTCAGCCTGGGAAAGGACTCGCCTAAAGCCAGCATGGAGAAGGAAATGGCAACCCACTCCAGTATTCTTGCCTGGAGAATCCCGTAGACAGAGGAGCCTGGTGAGCTACAGTCTGCCATGGGGCTGCAAAGAGGCAGACACAACTGAGTCACTAAGGACTGAGGAAAGCCAACATCTGCAGGCAGGTCTGATTCCAGCCCCAAGGGCTTCCCCTTCCTCCAGCCTGAACCCCCTCTTGTAAACACTGCCTCTCTTCATTTGCTCTGCAAGCCAAGGGATTTCAGCGCGAGTTCAGTTTGCTAATGGCTTGGAGGGATATCACAGGGATATTACAACCATGTGACTTATCTTGTTCAATTTCTTCACTCCCTACAAATGTCTATTAAAAAAAAAAAAAAAGAATGAAGGAAAAAAAAAATTTAGTGGGGAAGAAACAATTGTTGCCTATGGATAATTAGAGGTCTATTTTGGTGCCAAAGCAGGGAACAGGGAAACAGGCTGAGGAAGGTGACAAAAACAATTTCACAAAGCTGTGATTGGTCTGACTTTCTCTTGGGTGACAAACAATTTGCATCTTTTCCCCTTCCTCTCCGGATAGTGAACTCTGCCAGCCTAGGCTGACAGTGGACCTGAGAGGAGAGTGAGTCTCGGGGCATGGCAGTGTCCTTGGACAGCGTCCAGCCAGAGCCCTCGCTGTGCGGGGAGAGGGAACCGAAGCCCCCACAGGGTCAGAGCCTTGCCCAAGGCAGAGGTGGGGTCTTGAGGAGCCTGCCATCCAAGGCTTCACAGCTGAAGGAGCCCGCCACATCACTGGCCCATCCCCAGGACCCGGTCATCAACTCACTTCTGCCCTGGAAACTGCCCTTGCCCCTGGGTGAGCAGCGTTTGGGCAGGGGACGTCTGGACTGAGACTCTGGGGCTTGTGCCCGAAGCTTTGGAGGCTGCAGGGCCAGACTTGCATTTGAAAAAGATTCTTGCCCAGTGGCTTATCTAGTGTATCTCAGAGTTTATGATTTTTCTAACACCCCTTCCTTTGTACAACCAAATGATTTTCAGCTATCATCAATGCTTTGTTGATCTCTTCTTTAGCTTTATTTTTTTTAATATGTATTTTATTTATCTATTTTTGGCTGTGCAGCATGTGGGATCCCTGGACTAGGGATCGAACCCGTGCCTACTGTAGTGGAAGCCTGGAGTCTTAACCACTGGATCGCCAGGGAAGCCCCACTTCTTTAGTTGTAAAGCGAATAGTTAACAATTACAGAAGAAAAATGCATTTCACTTTAAAGATATTATACAAATTCAGTAAAATATATTATGTACAAACTAAATTTTGCACTTGCTGAACAAAAGAATACTCCTCACGGTTCACATCATTTCACTGCTTTAAACTTTAAACACAAATATAAGCTCCAAGCAATCACATGAAGAACTCATTCTATGTAACCTATATATTATATATATATAACGAAGAATTCATTCTATATAACCTATATCTTCTATATATATATGAGGAACTCATTCTATATAACCTATATATTTTATATATGTATATATATATATATATATCTTCTATATATAGAGTACAGAGTCTTTATAACCCCTGTGCTGTCATTATTTCAAATCTATTACTTAAAGTCAGTAATGAGTAGTACCATGGGGGTTGAAGATGTGATCAGCTCCAGAACAAATCAGCCCTGAATATTCACTGGAAGGACTGATGCTGAAGCTGAAACTCCAATACTTTGGCCACCTGATTCGAAGAGCTGACTCGTTGGAAAAGACCTTGATGCTGGGAAAGATTGAAGGCGGGAGGAGAAGGGGATGACAGAAGATGAGGTGGTTGGATGGCATCCCCGACTCGATGGACACGAGTTTGAGTAAGCTCTGGGAGTTGGTGATGGACAGGGAAGCACTAGTGTGCTGCAGCCCATGGGGTCGCAAAGAGTTGGGCACAACTGGGCAACTGAAATGAACTAGAGCATTGAAAGTGAAAGCGAAAGTGTTAGTCGCTCAGTCGTGCCTGGCACAGAGTAAGGTCTTCAAGAAATAGTAGCTCTGGTTAATACTGAGTTGAATGAGTCATGAGAGTCAGAGCAGGAAAAGGCAGGGGGTGCAGAGGAAAAGTGATGGGTGGAAGGAGTCTTGAGTGTTACTATGCAGTGGCTATTCACAGAAAGACATGTCACTTCACATGGTGCTTGGAGGCCTTGCCAGGCGAAGAGGGCAGCTTGGAGCCTAGAGGGCCACGGAGTCAACAGCCCAGCACCCTCACTCACCTGTCCTGACCCAGGGACCTCAGGCGCCCTGCCCAGCATCCCCTTCAGGAGCCCCACATGCCTCCCTCGCAGAGGCCAGTCCATGTCTAACTTCCCTAGTGGGTGCCCCCACCCTGGCCTCCATCACCTCTCAATCACTGGAATCACCCACCCCTCCACCAATCCCCTGCCTAGCTTCTCTTGCCCCATCTAGCGTGCACCTCGACCTCCTGGGGTGGCATAAGGCATAGCCACCCACCATGTCCTCCTGCTCTCGAGGCCTTTGGAGGTCTCCTGCCACAGTGCAGAGATGAGGGGGTGACCAGCTGCCTGCAAGGGCAACCCAGGGCATCTACGGAAACTTGAACAGTTGTAGAGCCTCTCAGTGCCTCTGTGTTCTCAGGTCGCTTATTACATCACTTTGGCTTGAGTCACCTCCCCACCCTAGACCCCAGTTTACTCATGCCTAAAATGAAGGAACATAAACACTTGTAGTACAAAGAAGGGAGTATTAACCTGTTTGAGTCACGATCGTCACCATTTAGAATATGCTGGCATGTTGCAGATTTCAGCAAATACTTACTAAACAGATGGATGAGCCGAGAGAAGTCTTCAGAGGACATAACATCTAAGCAACTCAGGTTCAGACGAAGTAGTAGGTGCTCAGGTAGAGGGGTCACCTTGTCAAAAGTGACAGAACAAATCAAGGGACTGAGGTATATGGGGGTCAGCTAGGGACAACCTTCGATATCACACCATCCTTGACTGCAAACCACAACCAGAATGTGTTGCCGACCCATTGCAACCAGGCAGTTGTTGCCAGCTACTTATTTTTGGTCTTCTTGGAAACCCAGACAGAGGAGTTCAAAGGGGTTGGGATCATGATTCCAGCGCCCAGCCCTGCCTCTGGCTCGTTTGTTATTCTTTCTACATTGTGAGGAGCTGTCATCCTACTCCGGGAAGTGCATACTTCACACTTTGTTGGATGGGACAAAAGAATTTAGGGGGCCAAAACAGAAGTCAGATTGTTGTATTGTTCTAAATAAGAATGCATTGAGCTGTTGCCAGAGCTTCAAAAATGGCAAGAACGAATTCTGTATATTTTGCTGCCAGAGAGCAAAAATATTATTTTTGGAAGGTGTCCTGTAGACACTCCCTTCATCACGTGTCAGGAGATAAAATGCTTGAGTTACTGTGCTCTCGGCATTGAGCAACGGAAGGATGGAAAGACCAGCTGGCTGTGAGTGCCAGTGGTGGAGGAAGGTCTGGGAGCCCTGAGACTGGGGTCAACCCTGCTCCCAATCCCCAGGCCACGTGACCCAGGACATGGCCCTTCCACTCTCCTGGAGACAGGCTCTTAGCATGAATGCACAAGGAGAAGGTAGACCTTATCCCAGCATGGCTTCCGTGGTGGGAATCTGGGCAGGCTGGCCCAACTGGAACTCAAGGATGGAGCAGGTGGACTTGAGCCGTGATGAAAGCTCCACGCCCCAGAAAGAGGAAAGAGGAGGTGAGGGGGACACACTATGATGGTGAGACCCTCAGCATCCAAAATGACCTTTCTCCTCCTCAGACCCAGCGTCTGCATGGGCAGTTCCCAAGGCATCTACAAACCCAGTATCTTGTTTGAGGCTCTCAAGAGGAAGGCTACCAGAGCAGAGACCATCAATGACGAAGCTCTCGCCTTAGGAAAACTGAGGCTCCAAGAAGCCAAATCTACCTGACTGCTCGTCCCAGAGTCTTTCCACACCCCTCATGCCCACCTTCTGAGGATGCAAAGGAAGGAGACATAAGCCCTGCCCTCTAGAGCACACAGGCTCCCTGCTGCCTGAATGGGGGTAGGAACCGTCACACGATGTCCGTGAAGAGCCCCAAGGGGGACAAGAGCCCAATACCTCAAGAGGCCACGGCATATTACAGGCTTGTTTGAGGGACCCATCAGCTCCTGCTCAGTTTAAAGAGTCCCAGGTTCAGGGGACAGTTCCTTCTCTCCCTCCCAGCTCTCAGATGCTCACAGTGCTTTGAGGGGCAGGAAATGGAAGGCAATAGAAGGGAGGGGAAAGGGACTTTCATCACAGATAAGATTTATGAGAAGACACAGTCAGCTCCTCCTGAGAGCGGAGACTTGATAACTTCAAATGTTCTCCATTTCTGGCCTCAATCAAGTTCTCCTTCCTCAGTCCTGTCCAAAAAGCAGTCACAGTTCCATGAAATTGAATGCTTGGTATATCCACAGGACTGAGCCCTGTGCCCAGGCTTCATAATCGTCTCGGGTCTAATTCTCACTGCCATCCTGGAAGATACACGATGGCTTTATCCTCATTTTAAAGGTAAGGAAATGGAGGCTTAGAGGTACAATCTGTACCCATGAGAAGTCAAATGTGATAAATATTCATTTATTCAATGTTAGAAGGTGCTGTGCACTCAATCGCTCAGTTATGTCCAACTCTTTTGCAACTCCATGGACACTAGCCCGCCAAGCTCCTCTGTCCATGGGATTATCCAGGCAAGAATACTGGAGTGGATTGCCCTTTCCTCCTCCAGGGTACCTTCCCAACCAAGGGATGGAACCCGCATCTCTTGCATTAGCAGGCAGATTCTTTACCACTGAGCCACCAGGGACGCCCCTTCGATGTGAGAGACAGGAATATTAAAAACCAAACTATGCCAAGCCCATATTAGTCCTTTTGTTTTCTCTATAGACATTAATTTTCAGAGCAATGTTCAGTTCACAGCAAAACCAGTGGAAAGTACAGAGATTTCCCTTGTGCCCCCTCTCCCACACAGGCTATGACTCCTTTTGAAGCCAGAGAAAACCTTTCCTACAGCCTCTGCCTGTCTTCTGCGAGTGAGGTGAGTAAACTGTTCCATACAAGCCAAAGTTCCAGATTACTGACATTTTCCATTCGAAGTGATAAGCTTTTTATATTTTTAGCCACTTGTGTTGGGAGTATGAAATGGATTAGAAGGCATCCCCGACTTCTTTAACAAAGTACGGTGTGTAACAGAGAAGAACAAACCTGACTCCATACTGGATCTATTCTTTCAGCTCCAATGTTTGCGATCTGTGTTCTGTGCTTAGTCATGCTGGCCCTGCACCTTTGTAAAAGAGTGTTGTCAACAGCCTGCAATATATGGGACAGTCTCTTCTGAAGGCTCTGGGCTTTAAAGGTGTAATACTTTTCCATTCAAATAGAGATCAAAAGTTTCAGAACAGAAAATAGCATTTATCTGGCTGGAGGTTTACAGGAACATTGTGACCAGACCTATGAGGACAGCTACAAGAACAAAGGATTCCTGCACCAAAAAGTTTGCCACAACCAGCCATACTCCTTCCCCTAGTACTATGAAAGAAGCCTGAGTTCTAACTCAGGTAAGATGGTTCTTGAGACACTAGCCCACCATATTCTCTGCTGGCTTTCTGCACGAAGTCTCTATTCCTTGCCTCAACACCTCATCTCTAAATTTATTGGCCTCTTGTGCAATGAGCTTGGACTCGGTAATGAATACAACATTGGTGACTTTAAACGGACTTTGATTTACTGTTGTCCTCTGAAAACACCAGGCTGAGGGCTGGGTATCCCTGCACTTAGTAACACCAACCTGTCTTCAGCGACTAATTCTGTTTTCTTTCCCAGAACCGCTCCCTCTAGCGATTCTGGGAACCGCTTCATACATTGCTTCTCTGTTCCATCTCTTAACGTGTCTTCAGTTGCTTCTGAACCTTTATTCTCATTACCAAAGTGGAGATATTAGGTTTTCCAAAAGATACTAGACACCCAGCATGATTAAGTCAATTGTTTTCATTCCATGCAGAATTGTATGCCACCGAATTCAGCCAAGAAAGCACAAGGTTGGTGGATGAAAGTAGCCTTTGCAGAAGTTACTCTCCTTGTTACCAGGTATAGGCCCTGCTTGCTTCCAGGGTGAAGGCCATGCTCTGGAGTTGAGTCTCCTACATCTGACCCCCAGATGGGCAGAATGTTGATTGGATTTTATCCAGCACCAACTGCCGCACTGGCTAGGTAGAAGTGAGGACAGCTAGGGTGTTGGGCTAGACCCGGAGATGGTGCAAGAGGGAGCTGAACCCAGATACCCAAGAGGAGATGGTCTTTTCCAGGGCCACCTGGGCTGTGACTGTGAATTGGGTAGGGAGCCACAACCTGTGAGGAGGAACCATTGCATCAGGAATTATGTGAGGTCTACCTTTTCATACATGATCTTATTGAATTTTTACGGCAACCCTATGAAATAAGGGCATTCATCACCTCTTTTTGTGTGGGGAAACAGGCTTAAAGAGGTTGAGGAGGCTGCCCTTGGACGTGAAGCTAGTGAGGGTCGGAGCCTGCATCTAAACCCAGGCTGCCTGACTCTAAACTAGTGCCCTTCCTCCTATGCCTACGGCCATAGGATGTCACGACGTACACTTCGCCCATGTCACCAAGATCTGCCCTGAGAGGACCACTGGGATTTAGGTCTTGTGCAGTTGAAAACTGAGTCATCCTTCTTGGCCACAGGACCTGATTAACCCTGGGCTAATTTTAGATTTCCTCACAATTGCTCATCTTAATATAGAACAGCCCCTAAGGATCATGCTGGCCAATGTTTTGTTTTTGTTTGATGTGACCAGAAAAAAGGAGGACAGCAAAGGAGATGAGGTAATGGGTATAATACCACCCACCCATCATTCTGCTCCTTTGAAGGGTTTCAGGAAGCTCTGATAAGGGACTGCGCCAAGAAGCCCCATCAGTTTTTTTCTAGCTATTATTCAAGGGTAGTGTCCCTCAAGAGATACAGTCTTTAGCTTCCAGGGTGAGGAAAAATAGAGCCAGCCTCCCCTGGGCTCTCTGACGTCTCTGACATATAACGGATACTTTCAGAACAGCTACGTGTTTCAAGGTGCGGAGGCAGGCGCAATGGGGAAGGGAGTAAGACCAAGAGGGGTACCAGTCCCTTGGTGACTGGCACAACAAGCATGTACATCATGCAGCCGACACAGTGCCAAGCACGCAGTATCCTTGGGTACATATTATGAATGGATGTATGGCAGTGACCGTGGCAGCGTTATTTAGAATTTTAAGATTTTTAAAAGCAACTTATGTGTTCAGGTCAATTGTCCTTAAGTTAAGTCAATTGTCCTTAAATTATCGTGAACTACAAGAGAATGGTTCTTGCTCATCATACGTCTACTCTTGAGATTTGAGGTATGGTTCAGAGGGCTTCTCTGCTTTAAAGGAAGAAACCAACACAAAGCTTTGCTCAGCTACTTATGAATCAACCCACTTCTGACTTGCATTATTGATTCGTTGCATGACCTTGAGGTCCCTCAGCCTAAGTTTTTGCTTCTAATAAAATGGGGAGAAATACAGGCATACCTTGGAGATGCTGAGGGTCCCTCTCCACACCGCCACAATAAAGCCAATATCACATGAATTTTATGGTTTCTAAGTGTGTATAAAATTTGCATTTATACTATATTGTAGTCTATTAAGTGTGCTATAGCAGTATTTCTTTTTTAAAAAAAGTTGTGTCATCCTTTAATTTTGAAATATTTTATTGCCAAAACCTGCTAGTCATATCTGAGCCTTCAACAAGTTTTAGTCTTTTTGCAATAGTCACACCAAAGATCATGGATCACAGATCCCATAACAAATACAATAACAATGAAAAAGTTGGAAATATTGCGAGAATTATCAAAATGTGACACAGAGACATGAAGTGAGCAAATGCGATTGGAAGAATGGCTGCAATAGACTTGCTCAGCACAGGGTTGTCACAAACCAACTTGTGATCAACGTCGTATCTGTGAAGCGCTATGAAGTCAAGCGTGGTAAGACAAGGTGTATCTGTACCCCCTCAGCAGACACCCTGCCCCAGGGCTGGCCACCAGGGCTCGGCTGGGCACAGGTGAGACATCTCCTGTCCCCCGTCTCCCACATTCTTTTCTCCTCTAATCTGCAAACATTTTGTCCAATGAAAGATATTAAAAGACATGAAGGGACTTCCCTGGCAGTTCAGTGGTTAAGACTTCACCTTTTCACCTTTCAATACAGGAAGTGCAGGTTCAATCCCTGGTTGGGATAAGATCCCATATGCCTCGTGGCCAAAAAACCAAAACATAAAACACAAACAATATTGCAACAAATTCAATAATGACTTTAAAAATAGTCCACATAAAATAAAAGACACTACTAGAGGTAGGAAACTGAGATATCTGACAAAGAATGTTTGATTTTGAAACCAAAGACATCAAGAGTCCTGGTATGTGCCTTGGGCCCTAAGACCCCCTCAAACACCAAATAAAGAAGTGGAGAAGGTGATGCCCTAAGGTCCTCTATGGGAAACTCGTAGGACTGACCACCCTCCCCCTCTGGGTGTCCTCTATGATGCAAACGGGTGGGATTCATGAAGCTGTAGCATCATCTTTCCACCCTGTGAGGCCACCATCCTCCTTACCCTTCCCCCTTCCCCACCCAGTTAGAGCCACCTCTCAGAAGCACTGGGATGCCACCCCCTCTTCCCTGGCCTGCGGGTGATTAGAGGAAAGATAACATTCCAGGGCGCTGGGGGTGGGGCGGGCCAGAGGTGTGGATCAAGGCCCCCGCCGCTGCCCCCCACCTGGTCTGGGCTGGTTCTCTCAGCTGTCTGTCCATCACGGCTCCAGGCGCTTCTGCCCCCAGCCCTGGGAATGTCAGGAATCCCCTCCCAAACTCCAGCGGCTCCTCTGCCCAAAGCCTCCCCTCCTCCCCCCCCACCCCTCCTCCCCCCCCACCCCAGGCATCCATCAGCTCTGGCCTTTCAGGAATGCGCTCACTCCTGGCACCACCAGGGCCGGGAAGACGGCTAATCCCCGGGCGCATTCATCACTCATCTCAGGGAAAAGAGCTTGCGGCGGCCAGGGAGAGGACCTGCCCCAACCTGCCAGCTTGGCCAGGATGGAAGGATGGACAGATGGATAGATGGATGGATGAATAGAAGGACGACACCACCTGGAAGGGCTGGAAGATGGCCAGGCAGGACTTGCCCAAAGACCCAACCAGAAAGCTCTTCTCCCCCTCTTAGCAAAGTCTTTCTACCTCCAGGAATCCTGATAACAGGAAACTTGGCTTGTTTGATGGTGAAGAAGGTAAAAAGGAGTTGACTGGTTTCCTATTGTTGGGGAGAAGAGGCAAGATTGGTAAAGCTGACAGTTCAGGGGCCAGGCATGACCTCACCTTAGGGACCAGCAAAAGCAATGTTAATCCTTCCTGACCTGCCACCTTGTTCCAATTCAACAGCTGCCTGTGAGGTGGGGACAGAAGCTCTGGTCCCCCTCCCACCCCAGGATCCTGGCATTTCCAGCTTCCTTGCCTTGTACACACTCTTCCCGTTGCCTCCCACCCTGGTCCAAAAGGCAAACCTCTAGGCATGCACTTCCCTGCTGTGATGGTAATTTTCCCCTTGCCTCCATCGCCATATTTTTCCCCATCATGTGTCATTGTCTTAGCACCTGGATGTTTCCCATGCTGTACTAAAGCCCCTAAAGGTGAAAGCCATCATGAATAATGAGACAGTCCCAAACTGCCATTTCCTGGCTGTGTGTCTCTACCAAGTTAGTGAACCTCTCTGGGCTTCCACTTCCTTCTTTGCAAAACAGGGATTAAGACTTCTCAGAGTCCTACCAACAAGGACATTCTCAAGTCTCATCCCAAATATCCAACTCAGAAAGATGTCTAGACACCAGCAGGAACACCTGCGAGTTCATAGCGCCTTAAAAAACGAAATATACAAAGCATGCTTCTTCCTTTACTGCCTGGACATTGGAATGTTTCCTTTGTGTCTATTCATATTCCATCTTCATCCTTGAAGTTTTGGTTTTAATTAGTTATTTCAACAATATTATTAGGCATTTCCTTTTTTTCCCCAGATTTACATTCTGAATTTTATATCCTTATTGAAGTATAGTTGACTTACAATGTGGTTTTAATTTCTGCTGTATAGCAAAGTGACTTAGGTACCCATAGACATATATTCTTTTTTATATTCTCTTCCATTATGGTTTAACACAGGACATTGAATATTGTTCCCTATTATTAAGCATTTCTTATGTGCTCAATGTTGTGATGGAATTTGGAATACTGCAGTGAACCTGGTCCTTTACTTGAAAAGAGAAACTCACAAACAGGCAGATATTGAAAAGTCCTATGAGGGGTGAGCACTGGCTGGGAAAAGGCATGCAACCTAGATGGATGCAGAAGGGAGGTATGCCAGGAAGGCTTCCTGGAGGAAGAGGCATCTAGGTGACTACTTGTGAGATAAATAGGAGTTCTTAGACAAATGCAATGAAAGGATAGGGGACACAGAGGCCCAGAGAACCCTCCACAGCTCCAAAGACACTCCGGCAAGCTTGCTTCACACAAGCTGTGTTTCCAAAGAGTCTTCCCAGAACTCTAGCCCAGGGGGGCCTAGAGGCTGGGAGCACAACTGCAACACAAACCATCCAATCCACACAGGCCTCTCTGTGGGCTGGTCCAGTCTCAGGGAGGCATGCAGGAAGGGTGGAGGGCACACGGCCTTCAACTGGGGTAATTTTAGAGGCATTGTCACTCCTGCCCTGGGGCCACCCCTCAGCCGGGTCCTGACTGAGCTGGGAAGGGCTCCTGGTGTCCAGATCTTGAGAGGATGTGGGCTTTGGAAGGAGGCCAGGTCCGCAGCACAGCAGGCCAAGTCCAGGCAAGGCTCTTCCTCAGTGCGGGCAGGCCCTGGACGCCCCTGTCAATATCACTAACACTGAGGAGGCCCTACCACTGATCAAGAGTCCCTAAAAGGGAAGCAAAGCACATGAAAGGCCATTTATTTGATGGCAGAGGGATCCTAATGCTGAGAAATAGGGGAACAGGCAGAGGAACAGAAGAGGTGAGCGTGACTGGGTGCAATGGCCTTGAGCTTGGAGCTCCTGGTTCATCCCTGGGCCTCCCCAGGCACTACGTACATGAGCTTCATCAAGTTATCTAACCTTTCCAGAAATGAACTCGAAAGCAGCAATATCCCTCCCAGGGTGTTGTGAAGAATGCATGAGCTCATTCAGGTAAGTGGACTAGCAGGATATCATAGGATCAAGGAAATACTGGCGAACTGTTAACCATGATTGATTTCTTATTAAAGAGCTACAAATCCCCACCTCAAAGCCCCAGCTTGGGTCTCAGTTCTAGTCCCCAGCTGGTGCCTCCCCCTCTCTCAGCCTTGTTTCACTACCTGTAAGGTGAAAGGTTTTGAACAGATTCAGAGGTTCTCCTCCAGGCAGGGGAGAGAGGACGAATGTTGTTCAGGGCCCAGAGTGTTTGTTCAGACTTCGAAGTTCAAGGCCATTCAGTCAACCCCTGGAAACGCTGATACCTCCCTCAAAGGATGGGCACTTACAGGCAGTGGCTACACATGGAAATGGTTTGGAGACAGAGAAAAATAAAAAAGTTTTGAGAATCTTTCAGTGAGCTGGGAAGTCCCATGGGTGGGAACTTTCTGAGAAAATCAGATTGGACGGGACATTATGGAAAATAGGATTCCTGGGCCCCCACCCCCCACAGTATGAACAGAGCTAACTTATGATAGGATTCAGCAGGCTAGCTTCTGGGAATACATCTGAAGGAAATGAAATCAGGATCTTGAAGAGATACCTGCAGTCCAGTGTTCACTGTACATAATTCACAATAGCCAAGACATGGAAACAACCTGTGTCCATCTCCAGATGAATGGATAATAGGAATGGTATGTGGTACATGTGGAAAACTCAAAAAAAAAAGAAGAGCTGCTTTTATAGAAACAGAATGTTGAATGGTGGTTTCTGGGGGCTGGGAGAAATGGAGAAATATGGGTCAAAGTGTATAAGATGCACCCAGTTATAAGATGCCTAAGCACTGGGGATCTAATACACAGCATGAGGACTATAGTTGATAATATGGTATTACAGCCTTGAAATTTGCTGAGAGTAGATTTTAAACACTCTCACCACCAAAAAAAAAAGGGTGGGGGGGAATTAACTATATGAGGTGATGGATGTGTTAGTTATCTCAATTCTTGATTGTGGTCTTCATTTCACAATGTATCACATTGTACTATTGAAATATATACAATTATATTTGTCAATTACCTTTCAGTGAAGCTGGGGGGAAAAAAATCCATGTCCCCATCTTAAAAAATAAAGAAGGACTGGACAGGAGTGAGGAAACCTGAGTTCTAGAACAATCCTGTGACTTCTTTGTACGGTAGCATGGATGAATCCATCCACAAAGCCTCAGAGTTCTCACCCTTAAGGGAAGGAACAAGGCACCACTTGGTCACAATGAGATAACCTCAGGAGAGCACTTGCATCCAGAAGAGGCAAGACTCCTGCACCTGTGACTGGGGCCCAAGAAATGTGCTCACTTCAATCACTCCCCAACCCAGGGATTGAAGCAGAGTCTCCTGCATTGCAGGCAAATTCTTTACTGTCTGAGCCATGAGGGAGGCCCCCAAAAAGAAAACTAGTATTCTCCCTCGAAAAATTCCATGGACAGAGGAGTCTGGCAGGCTACAGTCCACGGAGTTGCAAAGAGTTGGACGTGATTGAGCGACTAATGCAAGGCTTCAGGAAAGAGATCGATCACCTTTAAGAACATTGATGCAAAGGCCCTCCACAACATATTTACAAACTGAATCTAGCAGTATTTAAAATTTTGAATACACAGCAACCAAGAGACATTTATTCTGGAAATGAAAGGCTGGTTTGATTTTTTTGAATCTATCATTGTAACCCACCATGTTAACATTTTAAAGAAGAAATGCCACATGATCACATCGATTGTTGAAGAAAAATCATTTGACAAAATTCAACACCCATAGATATAAAAACTCCTAGTAAACTAGGACCAGGTGGCACTAGTGGTAAAGAACCTGCCTGCCAATGCAGGAGTCATCAGAGACACAGGTTCAATCCCTGGGTTGGGAAGATCCCCTGGAGGGGGACATGGCAACCCACTCCAGTATTCTTGCCTGGAGAATCCCATGGACAGAGGAGCCTGGCGGGCTATAGTCCATAGGGTCGCAAAGGGTCAGACATGACTCACACGACTTAGCACAGCACAACAAACTAGAAATAGAAGGGAATGTCTTCAGTCTGATAAAGGACATCTATGAAAAGTCTACAGCTAACATTCTTTGAATCTTAAAATACAGGGACCAAGCAGGCTGGCGTTGTTGAGGACCCAGGGGCAGTGACACACTGGTTAAGGACCTTGAACCTGATGGGACAGCTCAGAAAGCAGAAGTCTGACGAGGAGGAGAGAATGCCCACGGGGGACAGAAGAGGGGCACCAAATGCTCTGGCTGTGTTCCAGAGGCCCTCAGAGGAGACACGCCTCCCACTGCCAGGCGCTTTATATGCCATGTCATTTAGTCCTCGAAACTACCCCGTGCAGATCAAGCTGTGATCCTCAGTTTACAGACGTGGAAACTGAGGCTCAGTGTGGGCAAATCATGCCACAGATCCTACTGATGATGGTCAGCAGTGCCTGGACTTGGAGAAAAGGCAACGAATGGAACCGTATCTCAAGCCAGAACTCTTTTGTCTTCTGCTGCCCAGAAGTATCGGCTTCAGCTTCTTGTGTAAAGTACCTAGCAACCACAAAACCTACTGGCTAAAGTGATCTTCCCTGATTAAGGCTGTTGGTGAAAGTGTACTTGTGATCCCAAAAGGCTGTGTGAATTTCACACCTTGCGCTTCTTGGTGGGACTCAGGCTCCGCCAAGAAAATCATGAGGCTACAGCTATAACCAAAGCCCAAGTTCTCAGACTATACATAGTCTTCAGCTGTCGATCCATGGGAATTTGCTGCTCACTTGGTCCTATAGAGGCTCTCCAGGCTGCTGCATTAGGATCGAGGGACAAGAATGAAACCTCGATCCGTGGGTGTGCAATGACCAGACCTGCTGCTGCCAAACCCAGGTTCCAGTTCTCACTCTGCTGTCATGAGCTGTGTGGCCTTGGGCATGGAGGACACTAAGCTCCTCCTTGCCTCCGTTTTTTTTATTTTTTTAGATGGGGGATAAAAATGCTTTCAGGCTTCTCTGGTGGCTCAGTGGTAAAGATACTGCCTGCCAATGCAGGAGACGCAAGAGACGTGGGTTCTATCCCTGGGTCGGGAAGATCCCCTGGAGAAGGAAATGGCAACCCACTCCAGTATTCTTGCCTGAAAAGTCCTATGGACAGAGGAGCCTGGAGGGCTACAGTCCTTTGGGTCAAAAAGAATTGGACACGACTGAGTGACTAAACAGCAACAAAAATTGCCTTCATAATATAGTTACCAACTGTCTGACCATAGCTAATGCTCAGTGATGATTATTACAACAGGCTCTCAACCAGACAGGGGTCCTCTACTTGACCTGAACATGGATGATCACAGGGTGGCTAAACGATTCCTCTGAAAAGGTGGACACATACAGGTAACTAACATTTTTCTTGTCCATGTGCAGGGAACCCAGCAGCTCAGAGAACCCTTGGAAGAGCCTGGAAGCTCTGAACCTGAGGCTAAAGGACAAGATCAGACAAGGGACAGCACCCACTAAGGAACTAGACCCGGATGGAGTCTTGGGGAGAAGTTCTCATCCAATACTTGCCTTCTAGGGAGCAATTTCCCTCCTCCTTCTGGGAAATGAAAAAGCAGCCAGATGCATGCTTTTAAAAATAAACTATGCAAAAGAAAGAAGCAGAATATCATGTGTTTTGCTCCCAAGCCAGTCTGAAATATCTGAGAACCACAGAATACTGTCAGGAATCAGCAGAGCTCTTAAGGTTTGTTTCAACATTTGGGGTAAAAAACAAAGGGATTCAAATCTGTACTTAAAAGCTGTCATGGGGCATTTGGGATTGCCATAACAATAAGCATGTTTCTCCATCAAAAGAGAAAGGCAGATCGGGCCCCATATAAAAAACAGCACCGCTAATTGGAGCCCACAGAGGAAGTACTTGAGATCACCAGGACGAAGCTGTTCTATCACTTACAATGATTAGGAAGAGAGGGTTTGCCCTGTGGCCAAGTGAAAAGAGATTTTTATAAACACATAGAGCTTAGAAGTTTAAATCGAACACTGGTTTGAGATCTGGTTCCACCACTTCTGTGCGACCCTGGGCAAGTGACTTACCCCCACTGGGCTTCTGTTGGATTTTATGAAAATTAAATGAGCAAATATTTGTTATGCATCATGTCTGGCTCGCAGTAAGTGCTATGAAGTGTATGTAAAATAATAATATTTAAAATTAAAGGTGGGAAATTTGCAGTGTTTTTGAAGCCTTTTCTCACATCCACTGGGCTTTTTACATTTCAGTTTTATCAATGTAGATTCCTTCAGCATCTCTCAAGTGCAAGATGAAGGTGCTGTGAATTGCTTTCTAGCTCAATTCAACTTTTTTCCCTTGGGGTCTTACTCCATGATAAAAGTTGGGGAAGGAACTCTTACTTTTAAAGATTTTTCAGCTTCTTCACAGGAAAGTTCTGATCAAGCAGGTTTTATCATCTGACAAGCCTGGGAACCACTAACTTAAACTGAATTCCTCCTTAATCAATCTTAATTAGTAGGAATCAGGGTTTGGCCAGCTGCTTTCTTTGGTACCAGGATTTTGTCCACCTCTCTGTCATCCAAAAACAAAAGAGAGGGGACTTTCAGGTACAAAACTCCCTTAGGAAATTTGGGGCAGGAGTTTCTAGGGAAGGAACCAGGAGAAGACCTTCCTAGAATTTTCATTCCACCTGTGAGCTTAGTTTAGAGAAAACGTCGTACTACTGCAGCCGCACATAAGAGGAGCTCCCTGGTGAGTAGGGACGCCCACCAGCCGTGATACTGACCCTTTCAGCGTTTAGGGCAGTGGGTGGGGCTGGGCACTCCCACTTGCTACTGGGTGCTGGCACTCAGAACTTCTCTGAGAAGCACTGGCCAACGGATGTCCTTCGGCATGGGACCCTGGTCCTCCCGGGCACCGAGGAGGTGTTAAGTCAACATTGAGGGATGAATAGCGCTTGTCGGCAGCCTGGGTTCAGCGCACAGGTGTGGATCCCTGTAAGAGGGTCACAGGTACAGAGCCTCACACCAACCAAGGTCATCTCTGAACCGACTGAGTCCCTTAACAGCTGTTGCCAAAAGCCCCTCTGATCCTTACCAGCCAGCTCCCTGATCCCATATTAGGTAAAAATGCCCACCCCAGTGCTCATCCTTCAGTACCCTAACCAATCACCTAATGCCACCTGTCCAACAGGAATTTTCCTTGTCTCGCAGCTATCCAAATTGTCTACTAAACCATAGAAAGTGCTCGCCCTCCGCTGAGCCATTCCACTGTTCTAACAGCATCCCGTCAACTCTCCTTGGTCTGTCAGGAGGTTGCCCACTGTGATCGCAACACCCACTTTATCTCTGCTCTTTGCTCTTAAGAAGCTCACGCCTTTCTGCAGTACTCTGCATCCAGAATTCTTTCCCAACCCCGCTTAGACGACCACAATCCCAGGGAGGATCACTGAGGAGCACGTGGATCAGCCATGCTCCACCCTGGCACTGAGCAAAGTCCGTGTAAGGCTTTTCAGTTTCACATATCCATCTCGTTGCATTCTGGATCGCATGTCTTTCCTCTCCCCACACTCACTGCTCTCAGAAGGGTCCCAGAGCCTGGACTCCATGGACCCACTGCCCTCCACATAGGTCAGCCAGTGAAACCGCATCCCAGTTGCTGAGCGCCTGCCAAACCACAGCCGCCGGCACCTGCCACCGAGCTGGCCGAGTGGCCTGGCTCCATTCCCAGCCTGTGCAGCTGGGAAAGAATGAGTCAGCAGTGTCTTGCCTCCTTGGCCTTAGGTGGAGCGTGGTCTAAAGGCCACAAAATGTACAAAAAGTACATGGCTTGAGGACAGTTTCAGGGGAGAACACACTAAAACCTCAGAGTCTCAGAGGTGGGAAAAAACCTTAGAGGCCTTCTTGCTCAGACCCTCTTTTTGTGCTCAGGCAGCTCAGACTCTGGACCCACACGGCCCTGTGTGACCCTGAGCGAGTTAATGGCTTCCTATGCCTCAACTTTCCCATCTGTAAAATAGGGGTAATAATAGTACTTACCTTATAGGGTTGTTGGGAAAATTAGATTAGTTGGTTTCTGTATAGCGCACGTGGCACATAGCAACACCTGACATTAGCTGTTGCTGTTATTATTTAGAGAAATCCTTTCTCCACTAGAGGCTTTACCAGGGATGTGAGGATCTCAACCTCCAGAGGCAGTAACCCACATACCTGGCTCTAAGCTGTCTCTCCCTGGGCCTGTATTCTAAAAGGCAAACTGCAGACAAGACAGAGGCCCACCCAGTCTCCATCTCTCATGAAGGCTTACAAGGAGGCAGCACAGCCCCTGAACCTTTCTTGACATGTCTGCGTCTGTTTTGGAGACCAACAGAAGCTACAGTGTCTACTTGCTGTGGTACGTGCATGAGTGCTAAGTCACTTCAGTCTTGTCTGACTCTTTGTGACCCCGTGGACTGTAGCCCACCAGCTTCCTCTGTCCGTGGGATTTTGCAGGTAAGAATACTGGAGTGGGTTGCCATGTTCTCCTCCAGGGGATCTTCCCGACCCAGGGATCAAACCCGCGTCTCCTGTGGCTCCTGCATTGCAGGAAGATTCTTTACCACCGAGCCACAGGGGAGGCCCCCATTTGCTGTCAGGGAAGTTCAAAATCCAAGGTCAGACTGGCATTGATTTTAGCTGCATCTTCCACCATCTTATGGCCTGAGCAAGGCTGCAGTTACCTCGCTTCCCTGAGACCCCAGACTGGGTTGAACTGTGTCCCCCTGAAAAAAGCCAAGTCTTTCCCAGAACCTCAGGAGGTGACTTTATTTGGAGATAGGGTGGTTGCAGGTATAATTAATCAAGATGAGGACATATTGGAGAAGGGTGAGTCCTAAACCTAGTATGACTGGTGTCGTTACAAGAAGGGAAGACACAGAGTCACAGACACAAACGGAAGGCGACCACGTGATGACAGAGGCAGAGATTGGAGTGAAGTGTCTCCTAGCCAAGGATGGCTGGTGACAACAGAGGGTGAGAGAAAGGCAGGGAACAGACTCTTCTAGAGCCTTCAGGGAGATCACAGTCCTGCCTACAAATTGATCTTGGACTTCCAGCCTCCAGCTCTGTGAGAGAATCAGAGTCTGTTGTTTCAAGCGCATTTCTGGGATCATTCATTCTTCGGGTTTTGTCCAAACCTTTTCTCTCAAAGGCTTCTCTGTTCTCACTTGCTCGTGGCCTCCCTCCTTCTCTGAGAAGCAGTGACTTTGGGGCACCAAGTTCCAGAAAATGAAGGCCCTTTCAAGGCTCTCTTCTTTCTAAGGATGTTCCTGGAAGTCTGATGACAGGGCTCTGGCCCTAAATGCAGGACGCCAGTTACAGAACATGGCAGCTCTCTCCCACTCCCACATCCACCAACAAACAGAGGAAGGGGACGAGGACCAAGGAGGGGAGCTGAAACTGTACATGGACAGTGATCTGGGGCGCTGCCTGGGGCCTCAGCAAGGGGACAGGGGCTGTTAGGATGTGGCTTTGCCACCAACCGCTAAGCTGTGCAACCTTGAGCCAGTCACACCTCCTCCCTGGGCCTCCATCTCCCCGTCTTTCCAAGAAGGAGCTGAGTTGAGTGACATCAAAGGCCCCACAGTGCCTGTTGCTGAGGACGGCAGATAGCCCCAGAAGCCACCCTTCCTTTCTTCCCACCCAGAGATGACATGTCAGCCCCGCTGCAGGACAAGAATGACAGTGTGGTCATGGTCCCCAGGTCAGAAGATATTAAGAGAGAGACCTCAAAGACAAAGCCCAGCAGAGAGAATCAGGCAGACCTGGGACAGGCAGGCCCCCTTTTTGGTGAATCCAGCTTCTCTGCTAATTGTACAGAGAAGGGAAGCCCTGTTTCTTTGCAGTGGCTTTTGTGTTAAAACCTGGGCCTGCTTAAGAAAATATTCACGCACAAAAAATTCTCCTCACCTCCCACTCTACTCCCCCAGGCCTTCAGCTTTCTTGGAGACAGAGGGGCTGAGAGAGTTCTGGAGAGCTAAAATCAAAGGCAGTAGAAAGAAAGGACCAGGGGAAAGGCGACCACAGAAAGAGAGAAAGAAATCCAGTGAGGAGGGGCAGGCTGGGAAGGAGCGGGGAGGTCGGTGAGAAAGAAACATGGCGGCACTTCCTCTTGTCTTTCCCACACTCTGCCTCATACTGTCTTTGTGTCCCAGTCTCTCTACTCCATTTCTTCTCCTTAGCTCTCTCCTTTCTCACAGTTTTCTCCAACATCTTCCCACACTCTCTTCTTCCTTCCTGTGAAGGCCTAAATTGTGTCCCTCAAGATTCCTGTATTGAGTCACTAACTGCACCCCCCAGTACCTCAGAATGTTGTATTTGGAGATGGGCTCTTTTTAAAACTGTGATTAAGTTAAAATGAGGTCACTAGCATGGACCGTGATCCAATAAGAATGGTGTCCTTTAAAGAAGAGGAGATTAGGACACAAACGTGAACAGAGGGAGGGTGACATGCAGATACAGCTAGAAGACAGCCATCTGCAAGCCAAGGAGAGAGACCTTGGGTTTCTACCAACCCTACAGCTTGGCCTTGGACTTCCAGCCTCCAAAAGTAAAGGGAAATAAACCTGTGTTGCTTAAATCACTCATACTGTGGTTCTAGGTTACAGCTGCCCAGCAAATTGATGCAATCCTGTCCTCCCCTCTTTCTTCCCAGCTGCCACACCACCACCACCCCACTACCATAGCTGTCCCACTGCAGTGACCATAAACTCCTATGACATCAGGAGCAAGAGAACTTCCCAGGAGCCAGCTGATTTGGTTCTGGGCCAAGCAAGCCACTGACTCGCCGTGTAGCCTTGAGGAACTCACTTGTCCTCTCTGGGCCTTTTTCTCCTCTAAATTCTACCCAGGTAGGGAGTAGTTAGGAGAGTCTCATTTAATTCCAATGTGACAACCATTTGTTAAATGGTAAAAGAATCATGATGAAAGTTGTTATCTCTGTGGCTACAGTGGCCGCGGGGCGGGGTGGGCGTGGGGGGATGCGGCTAAGAGCTGCCAAATGCATTCCAGCAAGTGAACAGCCTATAGATACTCTTGTTTTCAACAACATAAGGGATATTCCAGGACTTGGAACAAAAAGCTAAGATTCTAAACGTTTCAACTTAGTTCTGATCTAACACTCTTCAGACGCAGGCGTCCAGCTTTGGGGACAGGCAGTGTCAACTCTTCCTGGCCTCACTCTGCTTTCAATAATGAATGGTCTTTAACTCAGCTCTGCACTTGCCAACGGAGCAGGAAGGGGGGTCCACACACAGCCTGGGAACATCTGGGTATCATGAGAGCCCACGAGGTGGCATGTAAGAAACTGGATTTTTATTCGCATTGTGTGGTTCATTTCCTCCAGGATGCCAGGCACAGGGAGGGAAATGCTGGGTGATCTTCACTCAGTCCCTCCCCCCTCTTTGAACCTGGGTTTGCCCATCTGTAACATGACCCAGTGGAATGAAATGACCTGTCGGGTTCCCCACCCCCCCACCACCCGTGAGGCATTTCCAGAGTCTATCATTCTGAGTTCCACGGGTTATCACCGCAAAGAAGGAGTGAAGCTGGTGGCTTCAGGGAATTCTAGGTTTCCAGTCTCCAGTCCAAAAATAAACAGCCTTCCAAGTTCAAAGAGAAGTGCCTTTCACAGGGAGGGCTCACTCGATAGCACAAGGCTTGTGGGAGGAAGGTCTCAATGAGCTGAATGTGAAGGCACTAGAGCCATATGAAACGACTTTGCCTTAAAATACACAACTCTGCCAGCAAGAGGGAAATGCTCCAGGCACAATGCGGCTGAGACTTTAGCAAACCCAGAACATGTGGCTTCTTAGCCAGACCCTCGGCCCCTACTCTCCACCCTTGCAGCCCCATGCAGAGTCAGAGTGACACACGATCCCCATTTGTTCCTCGGCAGAGACTCAAGGATCCCGGAGTGTCTGAGATGGATGCTGAGTGGGACTCAGCGGGATTTGTCCAGGGACGTCCTCTGTTACTCCTAGCTTCCTGGCGTAATTATTAATAGCACCCCTCTCACACTTGAGTCGGAGTGTGCAAGATATATTATATAGTCACCCTCTCCAGAAGGATTATGTGCTGCAGAATATGTAACTTGGAGACCAAGGCTGTCAGTTTTACATCTTGTTAAGCCATTACTTGGAAACCTTCTACAAACACGGGGTGCTAAGTCACTTCAGTCATGTCCAACTCTTTGTGACCCCTGTGAGCCCACCAAGCTCCTCTGTCCATGGATTTCTCCAGGAAAGAATGTTAGAATGGGTTGCCATTTCCTTCTGCAGGGAAACTTCCCAACCCAGGGATCGAACCTGCATCTCTTATGTCTCCTGCATTGGCAGGCAGGTTCTTTACCACTAGACAGTGTGGGCCACCTGGGAAGCCCACAAACAAGGGAGGAGGGATGGATACGAAATCAACAAAAAATGGAACCTGCATCTCGTGCCTGTCCCAGATTGGACAGAACTGCTTACAGACATCTTAGCACAGCCTTCAAGGCTGTGAATAACTTTTCTCATTTCTTCTACTATTCTCCTATCCCTAATCCCATGCAACTATAAACCAAAGAGAGAGAGAGAGAGAGAGAGAGACTTACTCTATTCCTATTTTAGAATAGGTAAGTATACAGATGATTGGTAAACAGCTGGAGAGAAATGAGATGAGTGCTGCACTCTGGGAACCAGAGTATGAGCTTGAAGAATAAGTTATTTTAAATTTCATTTCCTTCCTAAGAGGTTCCCTGGGCTGGGATAGCAGGAAGATTTAGTGGGATGAAATGAATCCATACTTCAGCTAGACATTTGACAAAATAGGTCATGTTCTCCTTATGGACAAGTTGGAAAATAGCGTGGCTGCAAGGTTCACTTGCTAGTGATCCAAAGAGAC
Source organism: Cervus elaphus (assembly GCF_910594005.1). Taxonomy (NCBI): domain Eukaryota; kingdom Metazoa; phylum Chordata; class Mammalia; order Artiodactyla; family Cervidae; genus Cervus; species Cervus elaphus. The sequence goes on along the minus strand of NC_057825.1, from coordinate 23,722,868 downwards.
CCAAACAGAGGACCTCACCCGGGCTCAGTGCTCGGCAACAATTGAATTAGTGCTGGGACAGGAAGTGGGCAGAGGGCTAGTCCAGTGTGGATGAACCACCACTGGAGGAAAGGTGACCTCAAGGATAGAAATGTTAGGATCCAAGGGATCTGTGAAAGCTGGTGATGATTCAACCAAGAGGCTATGAATGTGCAACCTATCTCCCTGTCCCAGTCTAAGGACCCAAGTAGGAGGTGCTGGAGGAAGACAGGGAGCTCCCATCAGCACAGGGCCAATGTCAGTCCCCGGGGATGGGGCGACACCAAGCTAAGGCCAGCACGCGCTGCATTGATTGAATTTCAATGCCCAGAATGAGGACCTAGGAGACTCCACCCAGAGACAGTCTGGACAGGCCCCACCTGTGATAAGGGACCCAGAGGTTAGTGTCAAGCATATCAAAGACTCCCTCAGAGAAGGGAGCGTGAGGTGGACAAGCTGGAACATACAGGGGGCAGCATGGGTGAAATACACAGGGGGGTGGTTTCAGCTCCATGTAAGGGAGGATTTTAATGATCAGAGCCTTTAATGGCTGGCACGGTCTACCTTGATATGTGGTGAGCTCCCCATCACTCGAAGCATGCAAGCACATGCAGGGGAACTACAACCTGCAAGTTGTTGGGGGCAGGAGGATTCAAACTGTCACTGGGAAAAGTGAGACCATTCACTGTCAGGGTCACTTCCAACTCAGAGCACGCCACATAGTGGGCACTCAAAAATATTTATTGAATCAACAAGTGGATGATGGATCTACTCAACCAGGGACTCAATACCTCCCAGGCCAGGACCACAATCAGACTGGTGAGTCACTTCTTCCTTCATCAACTGAGAGGGATTTTGCCTTCCCTCCTCACTTCTTGGGGCTGTTACTAACATCACATTAAAGCAGAATACTATGTCGTGATGATCTAATTAATGGGCATGAATTTTGCTTTGAAAGAAATGTACAAGGCACCATATAAAGACCACAGCTGTTTGTAAAAGTCAGCCCTGGAATGGAAGTCTCGCAGCAAGTGTAGCCTTCCCATCATAACAATTCTGACAAGAAAGGGACCCCCAAAGAATTTGGCTCCAGCCTTTTCAAGGAAAAGACATGGAAGCCTTCAAAGAGAGATAAAGTAATTTGTATTTATATGAAGTCAGTAAATTCTCTTTTTTTCCTCCCCAGTTCCCACAATTTAGCCGGTTAAAAGAACCCTATTACAAAACAAACCACTCTAAATAAAGAGAGGAAGTCAGTCGCAGCGTAGACCTTGTTTAAAGAAATCATTTCAAATCCCACACAAGAAAAACATACACCGGCCCTGATAAATGCTCTGGAAGCCGGCGGGGCCAAGGAGGCGCGCGAGGCCATCTGGGGCAGAAACGTAAACACCCGCGTGCAGAGCGGAAAAGTGTGGTCGCACCCCAGTCCCTGTGGCCACAGGATGGCCTGGCAGGGGGGCACCCAGGGGCAGCAAGTCTGGCAGGCGGACTAGGGGAGGCGAGAGCCCTGGACCCTGTGCCCGTCAGAGCCCGGACCAGTAGATCGAGACTAGAAAGTCCTGCTTAGAATTCTCCAGGGAGCATCAGTAAACTCAGAAGAAAGAGCAATTTCTCTCTACCATAGGCCGAGGAGGTCGAGATAAGACCTGGGTGGAAAAAGCCCCAAGGCTCAGGCTTGGCTCTGAGCCCCTGTGAGACGCGGTTTCCTGACCTGCCAGAGCTGGGTGAGAGTCCCAGCCTCAGACCCATCTTGTCAGGTCTGTGGTAAGCACTCAGCCAGGAGGGGTTCCACTAAAGAAAGGTCTTTCTGCATTGAGTGCCATCACTGGCCCCAACCCACAGCATCCCAGCTTCAAACAAAACCTCAGCAGCCGCCAGCCCCTTGAACATCCTCCCGGCCCATCCCAAGGTTTTGACCTTGGCAAAGCTGGTTCTCTCTGCTCAGAAACATCCCCCTCTCATCCTAACATCTTCCCGACTCCACTATCCATGCCCTGTGAGCCTGGTCTGAAACTCTAGGACAGAGTGAGCTGCTTTCTCTGGATTTTCCATCATTTTCTAGCTTATCACAGTGGATTGCCAAGAGCCATTTTCTAACGTCTCCTGTGCTAGGTGGTGAGTGACGTGAGGGTGGAGGGGAAGCTTTGACTTCTCGGTGACTCCTCAGAGCAGGAAGAAGGGGCCAAGGACACAGGAAGGGACAGCAGGCAGAGGGCCTGGGTTCCGTGAGGCAAGATGCGGGAGGATGGATGGAACAATGGAGAAAACGGAAGCAAAGGACCCGAAGGCCGGGACTCCTGGGGACTCCTTTGACTTCAGCCTCTCCCTGACCCCAACACCCCACACCCGTGTCTGCAGCACAATTGGCTTCCTCTCCTAGAAGACACCCTTCTTCTTAGTACTATCATCTGCCCCACCTTGCAAATCCCCTTTTCCTCCAGGAAACCTTCCCCAGCCTTGGGTCAAGTTCATCACCTTCAGCCTGGAGCTTCCTCCAGAGGCGCCCCCGTCACAGCTCCTCCCTTGCTTCCCTAGTGGTTTGTAAGCCATGTAGGTCACTTCTACCCTGGCCATTGTTGTCACCAAAGATTCCCAAGGACCCTCAGCAGAGACCACTGGTCCTCAGGACCCTCCCAGCAACCGCGGGAAGCAATTGGTCAGGGCCACATGAAGGCGTGGTACACCTGTCCCACGCCCAGCCCGCGGGGCTTCAGACAGCTGCCCGGAACTCCTTTCTCATGCACCCACGTTGTCTCAATGTTGTTCCCAAACACGCCAAATTTAGCAGCAGCCACCCTGTGTTCCCTCTACCCGAGCAACACCAGAGACGGCCAATCTGGAGCCCAGGATGCAATGTTCAGCTGGCAACAGAAGGTGTGAAGACAAGCAATTAGATCCCTGTTAAAAAGTTTCATTAATTTCTCCACTGCAGAATCGATCGCTCTTGTTTATGCAAAGTCCCTCTGTTACTAGAAATGCTTGTTTCTCTAGCTTTGAGCCGAGATGGGTGCACAACCAGGAGCCTCAGTTACTGCGAGGGACTGAAAAAAACACCTGGTGTATAGTAGACTCATAAAATGGTTATGTGCATGTACACTAAGTCATTCCAGTCAAGTCCAACTCTTCACAATCCTATGGACTGTATGGGATTATTGGGAAGGTCCAACAATGTACCAGTGGTCCATATTCCATCATGGAGCCCCCAAAGCTGCCTCCCTGGCTACTTGGGCCCTTGAGGGAACTCTGCACCTGGGATAAGAGTCAAGCCCTGTTGTCATGGCAGCAGGCTCTCCCCTCACTCAAGACACAAATTTCCAACTGGTAAAGATATCACCCTGCCAAGGAATGTTGCCAATGACTCCCTAAACCCAGAGAGGTTTTTCCTAACACAAATATATTTTTCTGGAATTTCCAAGGACCAGATAATTTTCCCTTGGGATATAAAATCAGCCCATAGACCTCTGGTTGTTTAGTTACTAAGCTGTGTCCCACTCTTTTTTTGCCACCCTATGGACTGTAGCCCACCAGGCTCCTCTGTCCTTGGGATTTTCCAGGCAAGAATATTGGAGTGGGTAGCCATTTTCTTCTCCAGGGGATCTTCCCAGCCCAGGGATCAAACCTAGATCTCCTGCATTGCAGGCAGATTTTTTACCACTGAGCCACCAGGAAACCCATAGGCCAATAGCTGGGAGAAAATAACTTTCTCCTGCTCTGTGCTCATCTCACTGCATTGTTCTGAATCCTGGGACCCACTTCCTTTCTCAGCCCAACAGGGAGCTCCCCAAGGGCAGAAATCAAGCTGTTTTTGCCTCTCTGCATGGTGTCAGGCGCGGGTCCTGACATCAACATTTCCAGTTGAATAAGTAAGCGCCGCTCCCTACACACAGGACACAAATTTGACCTGGAGATGCTTTTGTCTCCCAAGGAGGTCGTAGTGCAGAAACTGAGCTGCAAGAACTTTTAGATGGGTAGACATTCACTGATGATGTCTAACTGCTGACTTTGCTGGGTGCTGGGACAGGATCCAAATTATACAGTCCTTGACTTTGAGGAGCTCAGAGTCATTTCCATGGAGTTAGAGCTGCTGTGGAAGTTCCAGAAACAGGTTTTCAGAGACCAACATCTCATTTCGCAAGAAAGCGTGGTGAGGGGTGGACCTCTGTCATGCAGTGAACAGCAGGGCCAAGGCTCCAGTTCAGATATCTGTGCTCACAAGACACATGTCTACTTACCACCCTCTGTTCTCTCTGGGTAATCCATGAGGTATTATGTAATTAATTCAAATGCTTATTAAATGCTAACAGTGAGTCCACCTCTGTGCCCTGAGCTGGGGACGTAGAGGGAGCCTGCAGACACTGGACGTGTCTTCATGGGGCTTACCGCCATGGTAAGTGGACAGACATTCATGGGGCGGACAGACATGCCAAAGAGAACTTGTGAGTAATCGATGCTGTTAGGAGGGCATCAGGGTTTTGGGGGAAGGCAGTCTTGAGCATCACCTGAGGGTCTTCTGCATTCATTCACTCTCTCATTCATTTCATTCCTTCTATAACCACTTGGGCTTCCCAGATGGCACTAGTGATAAAGAACCCACCTGTCAATGCAGGAGACATAAGAAACACGGGTTCCATCCCTGGGTTAGGAAGACTCCCTGGAGGACGGCAGGGCAACCCACTCCAGTATTCTTGCCTGGAGAATCCCGTGGACAGAGGAACCTGGCGGGCTACAGTCCATGGGGTCACAAAGAGTCAGACTCAACTGAAGCAACTCAGCCTGCACGCATGCAGGAACCTCAGAAGGGACTTTCTTAGAAGGATGTCAGGAACTTCACATAGAGGACAGGTGACTAGGGAATCAGCAGACGGAGCTCCAAGCCTTGGGAAGTAGAAGGCAGGACATGCAGCAGCTCCCTCACAGCGGAGAAGGTCAGAGGTGCCCTTTTCTGCAGCTTTGCCCACCAGGGCCACCTGAGGGACCTGAAACCTCTCCCTTTGGCCCTCACCCACTCACTCAGGAGCCACTGGGATTCAAAGACTTGGGAGACAGCATCTAACTCCCCGTTCCCTTCTCTACAGGCAGGACAGGGAAAATCCAGACCATAAGCCTCAAGAGTGGGATGTTTTTATCTGGGTTTATCCTTCCACAAAGGCCACACATTCCAGGAAAAGTAGCCACCACAATGGGAATGTGGGTTGTTATCTGGAGGGGACGTTGGATCTTGGCTGACAAGAGCATCACAGGGCCACATCAGACTCTGCCTCTTTTAGGAAGTCTGAGGTTCTACTCCATTTGCAGCTGGTCCAGAATAGTGTCTCTGCATTTTGCTGAAACTGAAACTCCAGTACTTTGGCCACCTGATGGGAAGAGCCAACTCATTGGAAAAGACACTGATGCTGGGAAAGATTGACGGCATGAAGAAAAGGGGGCGATAGAGGATGAGATGGTTAGATAGGATCACTGACTCATTGGACATGAATTTGAGCAAACTGTGGGAGATAGTGCAGGATAGGTGAGTCTAGCAGGCTGCAGGTCATGGCGTCACAAAGAGTTGGACACAACTGATCGACCGAACAATAACAACAAAATTTTGCTGAATAAGTAAACGAATGAAGAAAGAAATCTATAAGATGGAGAGAGTGCTTTCTCCCTCTTTTAGGTTATTGTGAGCATTAAGTAAGATAATTTGTGAAAAGAACATAGGAGAGTGTCCAGCAGAAGCAAACACTCACTAAAGGCTAGCAATGAGTATCCATTTCAGCACATCAACACAGTATTGCCTTGGTGGGATGTGTGTGCTGCGTGGACAGGAGAGATGCATAAGAAAGGGACTCCAAGGCCAGCACATGAGGCCTGTCATGTGAAAATGAGAGACTGTCCATCTCACACTCAACAATCTGGCAGGAATAAAAAGTCTGACAGCATTAAGTACTGGTGATGATAAGCAGGTGGAACTCATTTCTACTGTTGTAAGTACATGCAAACTTTTTGGCAATATCTAGCAAAACTGAAGATAGATACACCCTATGATCCAGAAGTCCTATTTGTCTATCTATACATACAAATACATATACAGACATACATATATATAGATATAGATATACAGATTGAGTGAGTGTTACATGATCATTCATGTCCAACTCTGTGGTCCCATGAACTGTAGCCCACCAGGCTCCTCTGTCCATGGGATTATCCAGGCAAGAATACTGGAGTGGGTTGCCATTTCCTTCTCCAGGGAATCTTCCTGACCCAGGGATTGAACTCACGTCTCCTGTGGCTCCTGCATTGGCAAGCAGATTCCTTACCACTGAGCCACCTGAGAAGCCCATATGCAGATTATATATATATATACACATACATACACACACACACACATACACACATACACATCCAAAGAAAAATTTATAAGTGGATTCCATAAAAGGAAAAATCAAGGGAGAAACTTCAGTATAAAACAATATGAATGTAGGAACTTCCCTGGTGGTCCGGTGGCTAAGACTCAGTGCTCCCAGTGCAACGGTCCTGGCCAGGGAACTAGATCCCATATGCTGCAGCTAAAGATTCTGCATACTGCAATGAAGATTCAGCACAGCCAAATAAAAAAAATAATATGAATATAGATGAATAAACTGTAATAGAGACATATTATGACATATCATGGCATCCTGTTCCAATCATTCCATAGCAAATTGATGGAGAAACAATGAAAATAGTGACAGACTTTATTTTCTTGGGCTCCAAAATCACTGCAGATGGTGACTGCAGCCATGAAATTAAAAGATGCTTGCTCCTTGGAAGAAAAGCTATGGCCAACCTAGACAGCATATTAAAAAGCAGAGACATCACTTTGTTAATAAAGGTCCATCTAGTCAAAGCCATGGTTTTTCTAGTAGCCATATATGGATGTGACTGTTGGACTATAAGGAAAACTAAGCACTGAAGAATTGATGCTTTTGAACTGTGGTATTGGAGAAGACTCTTGAGAATCCCTTGGACTGCAAGGAGATCCAACCAGTCCATCCTAAAGGAGATCAGTCCTGAATATTCATTGGAAGGACTGATGCTGAAGCTGAAACTCTAATACTTTGGACACCTGATGCAAAGAACCAACTCATTTGAAAAGACCCTGATCCTGGGAAAGATTGAAGGCAAGAGGAGAAGGGGACGACAGAGGATGAGATGGCTGGATCGCATCACTGACGTGATGCACGTAAGTTTGAGTAAGCTCCAGGAGTTGAAGATGGGCAGGGAAGCCTGGCATGCTGCAATCCATGGGGTCACAAAGAGTCAGACACAACTGAGCAACTGAACTGAACTGACTGAATGTGTTCCATCAGAAGAACTCTGATTCCAGAAACACTGGAGGAGGTGTGACTTAAAGCTGGACTTTGACCAAATATATTCCAGGCGTCTTTCTCTTCCCCAGCCAAAACCTGTGACTCCACATGCATTTCCTATCTTTGGAGGATGGCATTCCACCTTCTATTCCCTTACCCAAGCCAAAACCCACAAGGTGTCCTCGACATTCTTTTTACCCACTCTGTCACACTTAATCTGATACTAAGGCACAGTTCAAAGTCACATAGTTCAAACTAAAGCTGATGAGTGTTGGATGCCCAAGAGCAGTGGTCCTAGAGCAGAATGTGGGGTTAGCACAGTCCAAAGCTCCGGATCTAATCCTATGTCCAGGATTAGCAAATTGATGAGTATTTTCCACCTGGTTTATTTTATTTTATTGTGGATCTTAGTTCCCCAACCAGGAATCAAACCCGAGTCCTCAGTAGTGAAACAACAGAGTCCTAACCACTGGACAGTCAGGGAATTCCCCTTATTTGACCAATTTTAAAGGGAACCAGAAAAGGAGAATAAGAGAGGTCTGGCCCTCCACTCCTCACCTTGAACCTGGCAGGAAAAGTGAAACATAGCTATAAAATCACAATAAAGTGCCAAGTTTTAAGAGAAAGGCTGGCCAAGGGAGAGCAGGGATCAGGGTCAGGCAAGGAGGGGTGGGGTGTCCTGGCCTGTATTTTCAAGAAGACACTGAATTTCCCAAGATAAAGAAGGAAATGGAGAAAGAAGGCAGGCAGGTCTCCCTGGCCTGGAGGACAAAGGCCAGGGAGCAGCCAAGGTCAGATGGGCTGAAGCACAGGGTGCTAAGGACCCTGTGCCCTGGGGGTGGGTGTGCTCCTCCTGGGGGCGGGAGGTGGTCGGCCGATGGATCTGGTCTCCGGTGATCCAGTCTGGGCCTGCTAATACACAGCCCCTGCCCAGCCCCACAACTGCCAGCTGCTGTCTGCCCTTTTGCTTCCTGTTCTGAGCAGCTGGTCCTGTGAGAAAGCAGAATTTGGGTCAGGGTTGGGAAACCCAGTAGCTTAAGTGTAGGGAGCAGGCCTGGAAGAACCCGAACCTTGGAATCAACCCTTCTGGCTGCCCGGGACCCCCCCCCCCCACCTGGCTGTCCCATGTCATTATCCAAAAGGGGTCGTGGTCCCATGCCGCCCGCTAGGCTGACCCTTCTGTAGAAGCTTCCAGTGGTGTGACACAGGAGCCATAGAAGAGTCCCCACAGTGCCCCCAACCCTGGGGTCTACCCTCCAGGAATGAACATTCAATCAAGCAGCACACTTTATCTGTGTCCTTGTTTCAGCAGGCTGGGGAGAGGGGCATAGAGAGGAGATTTTGAGGACTGACAAGAAGACCTCTGAACCCTGAATTCACCACTTAGTAGCCAAAACCTTGGTAAAGTGACTTAAAGCTATCAGCTTTGGGAGGACCCAACCACCCGCTTTTCTGAATCCTGTCTCTCTAGCTATCCAGGCTCTACAGCAAGATCTGCTGATGACACTCCTCCCTGGGGGTCTCTTGGTTCCTCTGCACATCTGAGCCCCTTTTTCAGTCTCTGGGCACCTCACCTTGTTCTCCAGACCTTTCCACAGGCCACTGTCCATAGCCTTCAAGGTTCATGTCCTTAATGGTAAGGCAGGGATCAGATCAGGTAAGATCTGATTTCAGAGCTCCTGTGGTCTCTTGGTGTGCCCCATGGGTACCTCCACTCTACCCATCAGTCCCTTAATAAACCAAGCCTTGGCCATGAGTGGGCCTCTCCAGTCCCACTCCTCAGCTCTCTCGGGATTCCTCCAGGGTTCCAAGGAGACACTCATCTAGAACCATTGATTCATGCAACAAAATGCCACCAGACTATCAACCTACCTCCTCACACATGTAAGCTGTACACTCTCAGCGACTCTGTATTATTATCCCATGTCACAGACCAGTTAAACAAAGTCCAGAGAGATGCACAAAGAAATAGAGACCCAACAAGCCCCAGAAACCAGGTCACCTGACACCCTGATCTGGCCATGCACCCCAAACCACCGCCGTCTCCCTGGCCTTCTCACAGAAACTCTGAGAATTAACACTTTGCAAAGAAAGTTACATGAGGATATTCACGCCTTCCCACCTTCCAGAGGTGTTCTGAGGATGTGTACAGACAATGCATGTGACAGTTCTCTGAAAAGCTCAAAGTGCTATGGAAACATGAGATTCAGTTGCAGCCAAGCCTCTGCCAAGTTCCACTCCAGCTTTTTTTTTTTTTTTTAACTGCAGAAGAGAATGAAGCAGGGCCCTTCCTGACAGAGGCTGCTAACACCTTGAACATAAGGAAATCCTTCCACCACAGAGAGGGTTCCAAGCTAAACAGGGGAGAATTGTTTGGAAGGGGTTTTCATTTCCTTCTTCCTACCCCCTCCCTCATGCCGAGTATTCAACAGGCACTAATTTCACTTTATAAATGGAAACTGAATCATTGCATTCCAGGCTGGAAAATGATTGGGAATGAGAGTATGTCCGAGGTCAAGACCTAGCCACTTCCTCTCTGGACAGGAAGTAGACTCTCCAAATGGTTCTTGCAGGGCCTCCCAGTGATAAAAGGCCAGCTTTGGCTCTGCACTGGGAGAGCTCTCTGCTGTTTTCAAATATCACTTTAAAGGAGAGAGAGAGAGGAAAGAGAAAAGCCCGGATGCCCCTCTCTAAACAGGGATGTCAGCTCAGGAAGGAGGGGTTTTGCAGCTGCCTTTTGGCGGGGGGTTGTCGACAGCATAAGAATTGTTTAAAGTCTGTTGTAAACACAGGCATAGAGTTATGGTGAGTCAGGCAGAAGTGCTGCACCCTCTCTCAAGCACTGCATGGGGCCTCTCAGGGCCGTCGGGGCCCTTCTCACAGAGTTGGCTGGTCCAGACTGTGAAGATATAGAGAAGGCTCAGGCCTCTGGCGGGCACAGCTAACCTGGCACGGGTCAGAGCACATCAGAGATGAAACAAGCCCCTGTACTTGTGGTCCAGCCTTGGGAGCAGGGCAGAGAGGGGCGCTGAGAGCTGGAGCTGCAGTTGCTGGGCTGCACCAGGCTAGGAGCCCCTAGGAGCAAGGACTGGCCATTTGCCCCAGGCTCTACAGCTCCTGGGCTTTCTCAGGTGGCTCAGTGGTAAAAAATCCACCTGCCAATGCAGGAGATGTGGGTACGATCCCTGGGTGCAGAAGATCTCCTGGAAAAGGAAACGGTGACCCACTCTAGTATTCTTGCCTGGGAAATCCTGGGGACTGAGGAGTCTGGTGGGCTACAGTCCACGAGGTCACAAAGAGCGGCACATGACTAAGTGACTGGGCTCATATGCACGTGGTCTATAGACAAACCTGGGTTCAAATGCAGACTCCATGCTTACTAAATGAGAGGTCCTAGATGAAGCCACTCAACTGCCTGGGGTCTCCACTTCCACACCTGTTGAACTGGACATAATAACACTGAAGTTTCAGAGGTACTATTGGGATTAGAGATCATATCATGCCTGGAAATGCAAGCCCATCTTGGCCTGGAAAGCTGAATTTGTTCATTCAAATATCTATTGCCCAAGACTCAATGCTCAATCAGCCTCTGTCCTTGAGAAACCTAGATCTTCCTAAGCAAAAGAAGGCTGAGACAAATATGTTTGCTTGTTGTAGAAGTGGAGCCTGCCCATGTAAAGCACTTCTAAAGGTTGGTAAAGAATGAACAAGCAGGAAAACAATCACCATGGGCAACCACTGTTAATGTGCTGGAAGATTTTCTTTCAGTTTTCGATTTCTTTTTTTTTTTTTTAAGTGATTATCCCACTTTGTATCATTTTTCTACGGCTGTAGAGCAATTATGCAATTATAACAGTAACATAACAAACTCAGTGGCTTAAAATAACACCCATTTGTTTCCTCTCACAGTTCTGCTAGGTCTGAAGTCCAGTTAGGCTCAACTGGGTTCTCTGCTTACAGAACAGGTCAAGGTCAAGATGTCAGCCAGGTCTTTATCTAGAGGCTGGGGAGACTGTCCTCCAGCCTCTGGCAGGCTGTTGGTTGAATTCAGTTCCTTATAGCATCAGAACAGAGGTCTCTGTTTCCTTGCTAGTTATTAGCAGGAGGCCGCGCCCAACTTCTTTCTTTTCTTTGCCAACGACAATTGTTTCACACATCAAATGACTAGATAAAACTCCATTAAGTGGATGCATCATGATCTGTATAATAATTTTGCTAAGTAATAGCAGCCATGTAAGACATACATGGTACTTCATGGCACTACTGATGAATTAATTCCATAGGGATGGCAAGTCATTGCCCCCAAGGAATAATGTAATCAGTTTTGTATTTTATAAAGATTCTTCAGTCAGTGGTGGAAATGATTGACAGAAGGGAGACCAAGCAGCATTAACAAACTGATGGTGGGGGGTCTCCAAGGAACTCAGGTGGGCGAACTTCAACTGATTTCTTCACGAAGAATCTCAAGCCTTCAGTCCCTCACCTATTCAGCAAGCAAATACCAAGCACCACCCATGCACTTGGCATTCTTCTGGGCCTTGAGGATACAGAGGAGGAACGCATCGACCCTCTCTCTAAGGAACTTACCATCTAATAAGGGAAATATGTGCATAGTCTAAAGGCAAGTCATTGGTCCTGATGATCTTTCAGACAGGATCCAATGAGAGCATAGAGGAGGGGATGGCTGATTCTTCCAGGGAGTAGAAAGAGAACAGAAGGGAGATGAGGAAGGAAAAGTCATGAAAGGAAAGTGCTATGGGTTGAATTGTGCCCCTTCCCCTCACCTAGTGCATCAGAACAAAGCCTTACATGGAGACAGGTTCTTTTTTTCTTGGCTGTGCTGGGTCTTCATTTCAGCACACGGGTTTCTCTAAATGCAGAGCAGCATGTGGGATCTTAGCACCCTCACCAGGGATCAAACCCACGTCCCCTGCAATGGAAGGTAAGTTCTTAACTACTGGACCACCAGGGGAGTCCCTGGAGATAGGTTCTTTGTAGAGGGGATGAAGTTAAAATGAGATTAGTGGAGTGAAAGTCACTTAGTCGTGTCCGACTCTTTGTGACTCCATGGACTGTACAGTCCATGGAATTCTCCAGGCCAGAATACTGGAGTCAGTAGCCTTTCCCTTCTCCAGGGGATCTTCCCAACCCAGGGATTGAATCCAGGTCTCCCACATTGCAGGTGGATTCTTTACCAGCTGAGCCACAAGGGAAGCCCAAGAATACTGGAGTGGGTAGACTATCCTTTCTCCAGATCTTTCCAACCCAGGAATCGAATGAGATTGGGATAGGCTTTATCCAGTATGATGGGTATCCTTATAAAGAGAGTGAATCTGGACACAGACACAAACTCTTTGCAACCCTATGGACTATTGACCACCAGGCTCCTCTGTCCATGGAATTTTCCAGGCAAGAATATTGGAGTGAGTTGCCATTTCTTTCTCCAGGGTATCTTCCTAATCCAGGAATTGAACCTGTGTTTCGTGTATTGGCGGGCAGATTCTTTACCACTGCACCACCTGGGAAGCTCACAGTCTAGTATGATGGGTATCCTAGTAAAGAGAGTGAGTCTGGACACAGACACACACAGGAAGAATGACATGAATAGGAAGGCAGAGACTAGCGTGGTGTGTCAACACAACAAGGAGCACCAAGGATTACGAGCAAACCAGCCTGGAACAGATCCTTCTGAAGTACCTTCAGGAGGAGCATGGCCCTGCTGCCATGTTGACCTCAGATTTCTGGCCTCCAGGACTGAGATGATAAATGTCTTCTGCTTAAGCTGCTCAGTTTGCAGTGCTATGCTATGGCAACCCTGGGGAAAGTGACATGGTAAACAGACCTAGGGAAAGACTATTTCAGGGCAACACCACAGGAGGATGAAGTAGGCTTGTGAGTCTGGGACATGAGGCATGGATAGGGATACAGGAGCTGAGATGTAGAGGCAGGCAGCGATTGGGTCACTAATGGCCCTGCTGGCTGTGCTGAGGACATTGAGCTTCAATCCAGAAGGTGGTGGAGACCCAGAGAAAAATTTTGAGGGGGTCAATACATGGGGCTTGGTCACCAATGGCATGTGATGAGATAGAGAAGCATTAAAGATGACACCTAGATGTTTGTAAGTTATTCTAGCTGTCGCCAGTTTCTAGAAGAGGAAAATGCAGCCCATTAAGCCAGATGAGTGGGCAGGCACCTTTAGTTTCTCCTGTGGCCCGGAGCGGCAGCTCCTCTAGAGACCATCTGATTTCAGGCTGCCTCCTCTGACAACCACAGTTGTCATCTCTGCCCAGAAAGGGAAGGCAAAGACTATCATTGTATATGCCTTGCACACCCGTTGGAAAGAAAAAAAGGCAGTGAGTGTTTCCATAATCACCACTGCCTTGGGAGCTGCCAGGAAATTCCAACAGGAAACTCCCGTTTGGAAGTGTTTTGTTTTGATTAGAACATGTTTATTCCCCTCCAAGGATGCGCTTTGGCACTGAGGCTGAACCGGGCGCTTGTGCTTGATATGGACTCCAAGAGGCCACTGGCCACCCCTGAGGATAAGGGGAGTGGCCGGAGTGTGGCCAGCCACATCTGAAGAGTCCCAGGACCAGGCACAGCAGAGGCAAGCTGGGGAAGTGAGGTCTTAGAGGACCCCCCAAGACTGGCAGCTGGAGAGGCATCTTTGAAGAACCAGGATAAGCCACTTCAAGAAGCACCAGATGCCTTTAAATTTGGCCTGGGACTCACGAGGCCCAGATGAGCTCAGTTCCTGAAGTTCTGTTCCAAATTGCCATTTGGGTTGATATTTACTTTACAACAAAGATCCAGGAGAAGATGAATCAGCCTCAGCTCTTTGTTTAGGAGGCTCCTGCTTAAGCTCTTCCCAAACCAGCTCCACCTCAGTTTCCAGGCACCAGGAAGGCCATGCCCGTGGTCAGGACAGGGTTCAAACTGCAAGGCTGGATTCAGCAGTGTTGTCACTACTCCCTCTTCCCAGCAGCCCTGGTGAAACCAATGGAACCCAAGAAACCAGAAGCTTCTTCCTCTCCTGCTATCCATCCATTTCCCCTAGTGCCCCCAGAGCAGAGGTTCCCAGGACCCTGCTCAAGGGACACCCCACAGATTTTCAGCACAGAGAGCCCTCCGTTGTGCCTGGGACAGCAGTGGCTGCCAGCCTTCTGCCAAGGTTGGACCAGGCTTCCCAGGTACTCTCCTTCTCCAGATGCTTTAATGAGCCTTTAGAGTCAAGCCCCTGCCACCCCAAGTCAGGCTCCCCAGGAACGTGCAGGAGTCCAGAGCACAGCCTTTCGTTCTAAGCTTGAAGACCAGGCTTGGAAGTTCTAGGGCCCACTTCCCTCAGGTTCCCAAAGCCTCTGGTCATGGCTTCCCAATGCTTAGGGAATTCTAGGCAGTACTCCAGAGCACACCTGGGGTTTGGTATCAAGCATTTGAAAGGACCAGATTCACAACCAGGATTCCCTCCCTTTTTAACATTCTAAGATGTTTAAATGGTCCATGAGGCCCAGTAAGCAAGGGACTCTGTTTTTCTTGTCTCTGCCACTCAGAGACTCCTTGATGCTTAAATTCTCAAAGAGGAAAGGAGTGAGTGACTCCTTCTCACCTATTTCTACCACCCAACATCCTGCTTTATAGAGCTGTTTCTAAATGTGCTATTATTATTCAGGTCTTCCCAGGTGGCACAAGGATAAAAGGTTCACCTGCCAATGCAGGAGATGCAAAAGATATGGGTTCGATCTCTGAGTTGGGAAGACCCCTTGGAGAAGGAAATGGCAACCCACTCCAGTCTTCTTGCTTGGAGAATTCCATGGATAGAGGAGCCTGGTGGATTACAGTCCATGAGGTCACAAAGGGTTGGACATGACTGAGCGTGCACACATCTTCATTTTTCAGGTATGGTGAGGCCTGAAATGGTGAGGCAATCATCAGAAGATGATTGCCATTGAAATGATAGGTTGTCGCAGTTCTCAAGAGGAGGGGACATGCCATACCATGCAGGGCCACACGGAGAAGCATCAGGGTCAGTCAGGAGGCAGAGGGCATGTGGAGAGACCATGGGCAAGAATCTTGACTGTGGTTTTTAGAGAAAGGAATAGGTAAGGCTGAGGCTTAGTTGGTTTGAATAATTTTAGCAGGCTCTGGAGAATAAGGGCTGTCCCCAGCTATACAGTACTTGACCCTTGGATGATTAGGGTAGGTGGATAATGGCCGACAAGAGTGAGAGCCCCATAGAGGAGGTGGTTGGGGTGTGAACTCTGGATTTGTTGGTTTGCGTATAAAAGGCGCTCTCAGTAAGTCAGTTACAATCTCTAGGAATTGGCTAACCCTGGGAGGGGCAGTCCCTCCAAGTCAGCAAGACCTAGATATCAAAGCATCAAAATAAAAAGACATGTTTAATGTGAAGGCTGACAGGACTAAGTGCAGCCTTGGTGGCGGATGTTAGTAAACTTCCTTCAAAGGTTACACAACATCTAACAGTGTACAAAGAGTCTTGGCCTCCCAGGAGTCTCAAGGCAGTTTTGGTGGATGGAACAGAATGATAGTCACCATTTTACAGAAGATTAAAAGCACAGATGAAAGTGAAAGAGGAGAGTGAAAAAGCTGGCTTAAGATTCAACATTCAAAAAACAAAGACCATGGCATCTAAACCCATCACTTCATGCAAATAGATGGGGAAACAATGGAAACAGTGAGAGACTTTATTTTGGGGGGCTCCAAAATCACTACAGATGGTGACCACAGCCATGAAATTAAAAGATGCTTGATCCTTGGAAGAAAAGCTATGACCAACCTAGACAGCATATTAAAAAGCAGAGACATTACTTTGCCAACAAAGGTCTGTCTAGTCAAAGCTATGGCTTTTTCAGTAGCCATGTATGGATGTGAGAGTTGGACCATGAAGAAAGCTGAGCACCAAAGAATTGATGCTTTTGAACTGTGGTGTTGGAGAAGACTCTTGAGAGTCCCTTGGACTGCAAGGAGATCCAACCAGTCCATCCTAAAGGAAATCAGTCCTGAATATTCATTGGAAGGATTGATGTTGAAGCTGAAGCTCCAATACTTTGGCCACCTGATGTGAAGAATTGACTCATTGGAAAAGACCCTGATGCGGGGAAAGACCGAAGGCAGGAGGAAAGGGAGACAGCAGAGAATGAGACGGTTGGATGGCATCATTGATTCAATATACATGAGTCTGAGCAAGCTCCAAGAGTTGGTGATGGACAGGGAAGCCTGGCATGCTGCAGTCCATGGGGTCACAAAGAGTCAGACATGACTGAGTGACTGAACTGAACTGAAGTGAAAAGCACAGTGAATGATATGGCTTGCCCAAAGTCGTGCATAGCAAGTGCAGATCTGGGCTTAAATGCAAGTCTCCCTGGGAGTATTCATAGAGTCCTCTTTCCCCACTGCCTGTTGGGGAGAAGAGAAATAACTATGCAGAGAGGAGGCTGGACCATGTGCTTCTCCTTAACTGTTTTTGGAAGGAGAGAGAGAGATTGTCAGAAAACATGTTTTCCTTTGGCTATACAGATAGCTGTATCAGTGGCTAAATAAGTATGTGTTTAATCGAATGAAGCACATTAAAAAGCAACTAACACTTTAGTGGCTTCATTTATCAATTTAATACTATCACATGTTGTTTCTTGCTTTATAGTTAATTGAACTTCCCATACATTGTGCCACTTGATTTGATTCAATTGAACACTTATTTAGTGAAGTTTATTCTGCATCAGGCTCAGAGATGGAGAAACAGAGAAAACAAAATCCTGCATCTGCCTTTAAGTGCCAAGAGAGAGGTGACACCATACTATGACATACTGTGCAATAAATTCAAGTAAGGACTAGGTACAGTAACCACACAAAGAAGGAAATGATAGACTCTTTGGGCAAGTAGTATTTAGGGAAGAGTTATTATAGGAAGTAATATCTGAGCTGATTTTTAGGCACAAGAAAGAATTCACCAGATGAATAAGAAAATATTCCTGTGTCTGTTGATCAGAATAATACGTGCAAAAGTCCAGAGGAAATGGAATATTTGTCACTGAATCATTTTTATTGTTCTTGGCTACAAGTAAAAGACTCAACCAAAGGTGGCTGAAACAATTTTTAAAATACAAAAATACGGACTTCCCTGATGACCCAGTGGTTAACATTTTACCTTCCAATGCAGGGGCTGCAGGTTTGATCCCTGCTTGGGGAGCTAAGATCCCGGGTACCTTGCAGCAAAAGAACCGAAACATAAAACAAGAAGCAATATTGTAACAAATTCAATAAGGACTTTAAAAATGGTCCATATTAAGAATATTTTTAAAAATAAAGGTAAAAGATTAAACTTTGTGCCATATAGTAAGTAGTCCAGAGGTAAGGAAGGTCCAGGGTTGGGTAATTCAGCAGTCTAATGACATTAACACAGGCACAGGTGCCTTCTATGTTTCTGCTTTGAATCTTCAATGATAAACTTTTATTCTAAGGCTTGTCCCCTCATGGTCATGAAAAAGCTACAATAGTTCCAAACATCACATCCAAAATAAGAACATATCTATAGGTCATCAGTGCTTTAGTCCATTCAGGCTGCTATAACAACATATCACAGACTAGGTGGCTTATTGACAGCAGAAATGTGTTTCCATGGCCAGCTTCTTATTTTCTCACAGGTGGATGGGGCAAGGGAGCTCTCTGAGGTCTCTTTTATAAGGGCACCAATCCCATTTTTGAGGGCCCCACCCTCATGACTTCATTAACTCCTAAAGGCCCCATCTCTTAATACCATCACCTTGAGGGGGTAGGATTTCAACCTATGAATTTTAGAAGGACACAAACATTTAATCTATAGCAATCGGGCTTGCCAAAGTACATTATTCTAAAAGAACTGAGTTGCAGCTATTTGTTTTACAGACTTCCAGTTAAATGCTTATTAAATTCAATTTGGCTGCTTCTTTATTTGGGAGCAAATAAACTTTGCAGATCTCAAACATTTCCATAGACTCTTATAAAGCTGATAGACTCTAGGCACTATATATTTAGTGTCTAATGGTCAAAGCCACTCTGACCCTGAGGGCTGTCAATGAGGGAAAGAATGGATTCTTTCTGCACCCACAACAGGCCTTGATTGACCCTATGTGACAAGGGCCCTAAAAATACATGGTGATAAAGGCAACGCCCCTCTCAGTAATAACCAATGCTCAGAAATACCCCATGTGTACACATGTGCATACACACATGTACACACAGTTGCTCACACACATACAGGTTCCTGCAGGCCCCGAGGCTGTCATCCCCTGTGACTGGCATGCCAGGGCCTCCTAGGACCTGGGGGCATCTGAGTCCTACCCTAATGACTCAGGCCTGCCAAAAGGTTTCCAAAGCACTGTGGACCATAGCATCTTCCTTGAAAAACAGAAGCAACAATTGTTGTCTTAAAGAACAGAAAGAGAGAGAAGAGTGACAAGTGGCAACAAGAGGTCTTGCTCTCTGGCCTGAGCAGATGTTTCTGGCAGTGCCCTGCTGGGGAAGAGCCCCTGAGCCCTGGAGCCAGTTCCCAGATGGAGTCCTCAAGGTATGGAGCTGCTTGGGAATGTAATCCAAAGAAACAGGAAAATTCAGCTGAGAGTCCAGAATGCCAACGGTCCAGCCAAGTGGGAGCCGTCAGCCTCAAGATGGTGCCAGGCCTCGGCAAGAGACCCCTGAGGTCCCCTGCTTTGTTGTGTTCATTGCTCAACCATGCCTGACTCGTTGCGACCCCATGGACTGTAGCTCATAAGGCTCCTCAGACCATGGGGATTCTCCAGGCAAGAATACTGCAGTGGGTTGCCATGCCCTCCTCCAGGGGATCTTCCCAACCTAGGGATCGAACTCAGGTCTCCAACATTCCGGGAGGATTCTTTACATTCTAAGCCACGAGGGAAGCCCACAAATACTGGAGTGAGTAGCCTATCCCTTCTCCAGGGGATCTTCCCAACCCAGGAATCGAACTGGGGTCTCCCACATTGCAGGTGAATTCTTTACCAGCTGAGCTGTTAGACCCCGAGAAATTTTCTCATGCAAGCTGCCACCGATGAAGGGAGTTGAAATGTCTCTCAGTGACCAGCCCAGGGGCTCCTCTCTGGCCTGGAAAGGAAAGTGAAAGCTTGCCAATGGCTCCTGTTTCCTGCAAGGCAAGATCCGAGCTCCTAAACATGGCACTCAGGGGTGTCTGGGATTGGATGCATGAGTGCTAAGTCACTTAAGTCATGTCCGACTCTTTGAGACCCTACGAACCCTGCCAGGCTCCTCTGTCTGTGGAATTCTCCAGGAATTCTCCAAGAATACTGGAGTGGGTTGCCATGCCCTCCTCCAGGGGATCTTCCCAGACCCAGAGATGGAACTCACATCTCCTGCAGCTCCTGCATTGCAAACAGATTCTTTGCCACTGAGCCAATGGGGAAGCTCCTGATGACTGGATACTTACCCTTGAATTTTTCTTTTTAAATTCAGCTTTCTTCAGAGTCAAGGGCCTCCTACTTATCCCTCTGCCTTTCCTCCTATATCTCAACCACCCCAGGCTATGGGTTCCTCCTATGGTGAGCCCTGAATCTGTACCTACCCATTCTTCAGGGACACCAACTCCTTGAAGCCTACCAGGATCTTCCCTTCTGCTCAGCAAATGCTGAGCCAAATGGCATTTTGTGCATCTTTACATAATGGCACTTATTTTGCCGAACAACAATTTTTTTATGTGTCTGTCACCACACAAATATGTGAGCTCCTCCTAACAGGAGTTTTTTTATTCCTTGAAGTGTCATTTCCCTATGGTAGGTAAATATGAGAGGAATGAATGTAGAGTATATATATATATAGATTGGTTAATACAGGAAACTCTAAATGAATCATTGAGAGTGAGTGGAGTGGTAATATATTTCAATAACAGATGACAGTTTGTGCTATTAACTTCTCTAAATGCTCCCTACATGGAAGGACCCCCACATTCCCCACCTCTATTAGGGCTTCCCCTCTTCATGAAGAGGACTAGGAACACCTGTGAGAATGGCCAAAATTCAGATACTGACAATACCAAATGCTGGTGAGGGTGTGGAGCCACAGGAACTCTCATTTTTGCTGATGGGGATGCAAAATGGCTCAGCCATTGCCCAAACTTCAGAAGATAGTTTGGCAGTTCTTACAAAATTAAACATTTGTTGTTATTCAAACACTCAGTCATCTCCAACTCTTTGCAACCCCATGGACTGCAGCATGCCAGGCTTCTCTGTCCCCCACTGTCTCCTGGAGTCTGCTCAAACTCATGTCCACTGAGTTAGTGATGCCATCCAACCATCTCATCCTCTGAAATTAAACATCCTCTGACCACATGATCCAGTAGTTGTGCTTCATGCTATACACCCAAAGGAGATAAAAATTTATGTCCACACAAAAATCTGCTCATGGATGCTTTAAGCAGCTTTCTTCACAATTGCTAAAACTTGGAAGCAAACAAAATGTCCTTCAGTAGGTGAATGGATGGTAGGTAAAATATGGTGCATGCAGACAATGGAATATTATTCACCACTAAAAAGAAATGAGCTATTAAACTGGGAAAAGACACAGAAGAAACTTAAATGCATATAAGTGAAAAAAGTCAATCTATAAAGGCTGCATACTGTATGATTCCAACTATATGATACTGTGGAAAAGGCAAAACTGTGAAGCCAATCAAAAGATCAGTGGTTGCCAGGGGTTGTGAGCAGAGAGGTATGAATAGATGGAGCACAGAAGATTTTAGGGCAGTGAAACTGCTCTGTCTGTAATGCTCTGTAATGTCTGCTGCTCTGTCATGATGGAGACGTGTCATTGGACACTTTGGCCCAAACTCATAGAATGGACAATCCTGAGAGAGAACTCTGAAGTAAACCATGGACTTTGGTGATTATAATGTCAGTGTAGGGCTTCCCTGCTGGCTCAGTGGTATAGAATCTGCCTGCCAATGCAGTTCGATCCCTGAGTCGGAAATAACCCCACGAGAAGGAAATGGCAACCCACTCCAGTATTCTTGCCTGGGAAATCCCATGGACAGAGGAGCCTGGCGGGCTACGGTCCACAGGGTCACAAAGAGTCAGACATCACTGAAGCAACTAAACAACAACAACAACACAATGTGTCAGTGTAGATTTGTCACGATCAATTATAACAAGTGTGCCTCTTGTTAGGGGCAGGCGGGAGATGCTGATAATGGGGGAGGCTGTGGACGGGGGAGCAGGGGGCATATGAGAAATCTCTGTTCCTACCTCTCAATTTTGCTGTGAACCTAAAACTCCTCTGAGAAATGGAGTCTTAAAAAAAAAAGAAAGGAGGCAAGAGGACTCTTCTCCACCGGGGAGGGCCCGGCGGGGCTGTGGAATGGCTTTGCAGCTGCCGCTAATTCTAACCATGTGCGGCGTGCTGGGAGGGCAGGCCGGCCACTTCATTACTTCGTGCTTAAGGAAATGCCTCCCAGCTCTGCACTTGCCTTTTTAAATTTCACAACCACTAAATCCACTCCCAGCGTTTGTTTTTTATAGCGAATGAAAGTAGAGTGAGTGCTCTGCAACCGAGACCTTCTAGGGAGCTAGTCTGTGAGCAGCGTGAGACAAGCAGAGGCCGGGGGACCCCCAGCCCCCCGGCTACCCAACTGCCTCTCCAGAGAGACCTGGTCCCATCCACAGGGTCAGCTGAGCTGGGGTTAGAAAAATTCCTCCCATAATTAAAGCCTGAGTCCTTTTTTTTTTTTTTTTTTTTTGCTGCACTAGATCTTTATTGCTGGGTGCAGGCTTTCTCTAGTTGTGGCAAGTGGGGGCTACTCTCTAGTTGCGGTTCCCAGGTTTCTCATTGCAGTGGTTTCTTTTATTGTAGAGCCTGGACTCTAGGGCGTGCAGGCCTCAGTAGGGCCCGCACGCAGGCTCAGGAGATGTGGTGCATGTGTTTAGTTGCCTCAAACATGTGGAATCTTCCTGGACCAGAGATTGAACCCATGTCCCCTGCATTGGCAGGCAGATTCTTAACCACTGGACCACCAAGGAAGTCCAAAGCCTGAGTCTTTTAATCCGTGAAACGTACTTAAGAGCACCCCGCTGGGGACCAGACCAATGTAGGTTTAAATTCTAACTATGCCACTTGTAAGTGGGCACCAGTGACATCCGCTATAAGCCCTGACCCCCAGGCCACAGTATCGCATGCTGGCTCCTCCTCTGTGAGTTTCTGGAGGGCTTTTTCTTCTGTTTGGTTTTAGTTCCCCCAGCACTAGGCTCAGTGCCCAGCTGATAGCTAACATACAGTGGAAGCCTCTGGGCCATTGGAAACTCACAAGGCAGGAAGAGGAAATGAGATGGTGGAGGAGAAGGGTCCTAAGGATGTGAACTCTGGGCTGGAGGAGACTGCCTTTTGGAGACAGAAGGGCCATCTCTAAAATTGGGCCACTTGGCTGTCCTGCCTTCTGCTATGGACAACACCAGCCTGGGCCACTGTCCCCCTCGCAAAATTCAGATCAGAGGGTAGGTGGGGATGGCTCGACCTTTATATAACCCGTGACATCACAAAACTCCCTGTGATGGCTACCTGGCCCTCCACCAAAGACTGGACACAGATTACGTGATCTAATCCTCACAGCAGCCCCTATAGCAGGGACAGTGATCCCTATTTTACATATAAAGAGTTTGACTCTCAAGGACCGGCCCCCA
Organism: Cervus elaphus; assembly: GCF_910594005.1. Lineage (NCBI taxonomy): Eukaryota > Metazoa > Chordata > Mammalia > Artiodactyla > Cervidae > Cervus > Cervus elaphus. Next base: position 23,699,824 of record NC_057825.1, on the reverse strand, counting down.
GCAAGGCAGCCCAGCTGGCCCAGGACAAGAGCCAGCGTTTGAACACTGTCCTCCTGGCTAACCCCAAGCTGTTGCTTTCACCAGGTCATCTGTGGGCTTTTCTGCCTTTCCATCCCACATAGAAACCCACCTTTATGGAAACCAACTAAGTGTCCCGGAAACCACCTGCCCAGGACCCTCCCAGGGGTTTGCATGGATGACTGATGAATTACCATCAGTCCAGGTCCACAGGATGGCCCAGGGGAGGGAGCCCCAGCCTCACCAGCAGGGCCTGGGTGCAGAGACTGATGCAGCCGTGGGGCAGCCCAAATAAGAGTGGCAGCTTATAGCACTGTTTTCTGGGCCCAGCCCATGGGCTGCCATTTCTGCAGGCCGTGAACTTCCTTCGGTTTAATTTTGTTTTTTGTTTTTTTTTGCTAGGTATCTATCTTTTTTTTAAATTTAAATTTATTTTTTTTTAATTGGAGGCTAATTGTTTTACAGTATTGTGTTGGTTTCTGCCATACATCAACATGAATCAGCCATAGGTGTTTTTAAGATTTCTTTTTTGATGTGAGCCATTTCTAAAGTCTTTATTGAATTTGTTACAATCTTGTTCCTGGTTTATGTTTTAGTTCTTTGGCCAAGAGGCATTTGGGGTCCTAGCTCCCTGACCAGGGATGGAACACGCACCCCCTGCATTGGAAGTGAAATCTTAACCACTGGACCACCAGCAAAGTCCTTCGGTTTTGTATGTGTGTGTGTAGTTGCTCAATCGTGTCCGACTCTGTGACCCTATGGATTATAGCCTGCCAGGCTCCTCTGCCCATGGGATTCTCCAGGCAAGAATACTGGAGTGGGTTGCCCTGCCCTTCTCCAGGGCCTTTGGTTTTAAATAGAGTAAAAAAGGAAAGGGGTCTTGCAGGTATTCACTCCCCTGGCCCAGCACCAAAGATCAACTCTGCCAAGCGCTCAGCTTTCCAAGCTTTGCTCCCACCATCCCCTCCGGCAGCCGCATCTCCTACCTGCGGGGGAGGCTCACACCGGCTCCCATCCCTTCTGACTCTCTTCCCTCTTCCTCTCACTCGACAAAACTCCTCTGAGCCTTCCCAGCTCGAGGGACTGAGATGCCTAGATGAGTCAAACACGGCTCCTACCGCAAAGGAGGTCAATGTCAAGGGCTTCTTAGGCTATAATGCAACCTGACGATGCAACCAGCTACCTGCCCAGCTTCTCTCCTGACCCTGCTGCCTTCCTGGCATGAAAGGTAGAGAGACTGTGCCAGATGACAATGAGAAATGAAAGAAGAGGGAAACCCAACTCAGGTTGGACATCTGCAATTTAAGAAACTGAGGGGGAAGAGGGCATCATAAGAAAATGGTACATCTGGAGCCAGGATTGCTCTCTAAGAATGAGGAGGGCGACCACCTGGAGAAGCTGCAGGCTCCTTGAGGACTTGAGAGGAGCATCAGCTGGGCCCCTTGAAGGCCACCGCCCTGGAGCTGTCCACCTCTAGAAACCATGTTGGCCCATAGTGTCATTGGAGTTAGGCTCTCAGAAGGGAGCCCTCCTACACCATGGATAGGAATGTCACCTCTAGAAACCATGCTGGCCCATAGTGTCATTGGAGTTAGGCTCTCAGAAGGGAGCCCTCCTACACCATGGATAGGAATGTAAATTGGTGCAACCACTATGGAGAACAGTATGGAGGCTCCTTAAAGGACTAAAAATAGACTTGCCATATGATGCAATAATCCCATTCCCGGGCATATATCCAGAGAAAGTGCTAATTCAAAAAGATACATGTGCCGGTGTTCACTGGAGCACTGTTTACAATAGCCAAGACATGGAAGCAATGAAAATAACCATCAGCAGATGAATATGGGGGGGGGGGGTGTGTGTGTGTGTGTGTGTGCATGTTGTTATTCAGTTGCTAAGTCACTAAGTCATGTCTGACTGTTCGAGACCCCATGGACTGTAACCCACCAGGCTCTTCTGTCCATGGGATTTCCCAGGCAAGAATACTGGAGTGGGTAGCCATTTCCTTCTCCAGGGGATCTTCCTGACCCAGGGATCGAACCCATGTTTCCTGCATTGGCAGGCAGAATCTTCACTGCTGAGCCACCGAGGAAGCTTATATATATAGTAATATATAGGAATATTACTCGACTATAATAAAGAATGAAATACTGACATTTGCAGCATCACAGATGGACCTAGAGATTATCATACTAAGTGAAGCAAGTCAGAGAAAGACAAATACCATGTGATATCATTTATATGTGGAATGTAAATTATGATACAGATGAATTTATTTACAAAATAGAAAACAAGACTCACAGTCATAGAAAGCAAACTGCTGGTTACCCAAGGAAAAGGAGGGGGGAAGGATAAATTAGGAGATCAGGATTAGCAGATCAAGCTGCTATATGTGAGATAGATAAACAATAAGAACCTACTGGATAGCACAGGGAACTTTATTCAATATCTTGTAATACCTATAATGAGAAAGAACATGAAGGAAAATACATATATATGTATAACTGAATCATTTTGCTGTACATCAGAAACTAACACGACATTGTAAACCAACTATACTAAACTTAAAAATTAATTAATTTTTAAAAAGTGAGACTCCCAGATCCCAAACATAGCTGGGAGCTACTGCTCAAGGTGGATATGGGAGCCAGATGGCAAAGAGCCCCACCCACAGACCCAGGCTATAGGAGGTCCCTCCAGGCCCCCACAGCAGCACCCTTCCTCACTGAGTGTGCTGTCCTTTGGGCCAAGGAAGCTTCACTCACCTGAATCTCTGCCCCAACTCACTGTCCAAATATCTGAGGCCCTGGGCCGCCCCGCCGGCCACTTAGCTCTGAGCCTGCTTGCAAGTCCGTTCTCCCCAGGACTGACCAGGCCGCTGGAGACTCACCCCGACCCTCGAGGGGTCTGGATGAACAGAGTTTGGACTCAATAGGTGGAATGTTCAATGAGATCCCCTCCCATTGAGAGAGCCAGGGTTGTTGGAAGAGAAGGCAGGCAGGCTGCAGGCCTGGAGTGTTCACTATACTCTGACCACAAGCCCCTTAAACAGAAAGAAAAAAAGGAAAAATCAGAGGAAAGACAACTGCACAGCCTTCCCTGTTCGCCCTCCTGACTCTCAGCCCCTCCACCTTGGGCAGGTACAGAGCGTGACTGCCACTTGCCAGCATGTGCTAAGCAACCAGGAGCTGTTGGGCTGTCTCTCTCAGTTCCCTCTGGTTGCTATGGAAGCTGTTTGAGGAAACCTCTCCTGCCAACCACCAAGGCTTTTTCATCAGAGCCTGGTGGAGAGCGCCTTGCGGTCAGGCTGGGCAGCAGAGCTCAGAGGGTGGGGTGGAGGGTGGGGCCAGAGGCTGCAGGGCTGCAGGCAGCCCTGTCAGTCCACCCCGGCCCCAGACCGGGTCCCCAGGCCCTATCTGATGAACCCTTCCCTCCCCAAAGGGATCCTGTCTCTTACACCATCCTCTTTGCCTTCCGGCTTCTGGCCTGACTGTCTGTACCTGGTCCAAGTGGCTTTGCCCCGAGGGTGTCAGATCCTCTACCCAGAAGCGATGGGGAGATGGGGAAGACCCGTCCCCTGTCGGGCCTCAAGATGAAATCCCTATAAGCCCCTTGTTTTTGTGCTGCTAAGATGGGCAACCTCCCAGCGCATCACTGGACGAAGGCCACCTCCGTCTCCTCTCCTGTGTTATCAATGAGCCCCTTCTGCCAGCTGAGCTGGGCGAGAGCCAAGATGTTCATCCCACCGCAGGGCTTCAGGGGACCCAGAGTTTTGGAAGGCAGCACCCCCTCTCCTCAAGAGGAAAGCGAGCGCCTGCTGCCAAAGGGACCAGCTACTCCACAAGGCTCAGCCTGGGAGGAGGACAGGGAGGCTGAGATATGTGAGCTTGTCGCCTGTGCCTTCTTCCACCCAGGCTGGGAGGGAGGTGTGGGAGCATGGGATTCAGGGAGGGTCCAGGAGTGCCTGCCCCCACTTTGAGGAGCAGCTCTACCTGCTGGCTCTGTGATCCCGGGTGAGGGCCTCCGTGTCTCAGAGCCTCGGTTTGTTCCCCTTCAAAATGGCAATGACAGTTCCCACCTGGTGTTGCCATGAGGGTGAAATGGAGCAATGCCCTCACCCAGAGGGGGCACCCCGTCAGTGCCGATGCCCGCCCCTTCACGAGCTCTGTACCTCAGGGGTGTCTGCAGTCGTGGATGGCGAGAATCAGAGCAGCCAGTGACCTGGAGTGCGAATCAAGCCTGATCTCTTGATCCGTTCAGTTAGAACGTATGTTCGCACAGTCTGTGAGACGTGTTCCCTTCCCACCTAATCTCTCTGCCCCAGAGAGAGCCTGAGCAAAGTGATGTCCAATGAATATCTGTGATGGCGCTAGTGGTAAAGAACCCACCTGCCAAAGCAGGTGGACATAAGACACCCGGGTTCGATCCCTGGGTCGGGAAGATCCCCTGGAGAAGGAAATGGCAACCCACTCCAATTTCTTGCCTGGAGAATCCCACGGACGGAGGAGCCTGGCAGGCTACAGTCCATAGGGTCACACAGAGCCAGACATGACTGAAGTGACTTAGCAAGCATGAAAGCATGTGCACAGAGTGAAGATCATCTCAGAAGCCAGCATAGGAGCCCTTCCACTCTGGGTCTTCATGCTCAGATCCCCAAGGGCAAAGATTCTTGTTATAAAGGATGACATTTTTTAAAAGACAAGAAATAGTCCTGTGGACCCGTTTCTGAACACAGAATTACTCAAGTGAATAAAACAGCAAACAGGAAATCAAGAATAGAGTCAAAAGAGACAAAGCCAAGCAATATCAGGCTTTGGGCATCAGTTTGGGGCTCCCTGTCAGCACCCCAAGGATGGTCCCAGCATGGGGACAGATGACCGCACATTCATCACACCCCGTCCTCTTCTTGGTTCATTGTGATCTTGGCCAAAGGCACCTGTTGAGGATCTGTTTTTTTCCTTCTCAAAAGAAGAATCAGAATCGTCATCTGAGAGAAGGAAAGCATGCTCATTAAAAAAAAATACTCCCATAATTGCAAAGTGGCTCAATTAAAAGAACAAAAAGGTGATCACAACTGATTTCTGGAAAGTCAGAGTTTGTTGTTAAAATTTTGCTTTGAATTTGAGACTGAAAAGCTTCAAGAGGAAAAACTATAATGAATACAGGCTTTAAAGGGTTTCTTCATTTTTGAAGAAACAACTCAGCCTCCTTTTCTCAGATCCTAAGAAACACAGTTTGAAAAAAAAATTTTTTAAGACCCAGCCTCACATTCCCAAGAATCTCAGACTTTCAAAATTGGAAAAACCTCAAAGTCCAAAACTTCAGCCAATCTTTCAGGCCTCCTTGAAGTGATGAGAACAGGGGCTTTGCATTCACACAGGACTGGGTTCAAATACCCAATTTAGGCTTCCCTGGTGGCTCAGATAGTAAAGAATCTGCCAGCAATGCAGGAGACCCTGGTTCAATCACTGGGTCAAGAAGATCCCCTTGAAAAGGGCATGGCAACCCACTCCAGTATTCTTGCCTGGAGAATCCCCATGGACAGAGGAGCCTGCCAGGCCACAGTCCATGGGGTCGCAAAGAGTCGTTCATGACTGAAGTGACTTAGTACACACACAAGGAAAGAACTACTTGGTCCAGGCACTCTTCTGGGCGCTTTCATATTTGAGTAGCTAAAGAATGTATCACATGTCAGGTTAGCAGAGCTGGGATTACATTTCCCAGAATTCTCCTCCCTACAGCCTTCAGATTTCAGGCTGGCTACAGAAAATATTTGCAGGAGACCTGGAAGGTGAGTGTGAACCCCCGGCCATTCTGTTATGCTCTGAAGGCAATGGGGCCAGACACTGATGCTGCTCCCACGCTTTGTCACTGATCTGCGTGTCCACCTCTGTGGCCTGGGGCGGCAGCAACACCTGCCCTTCCAGCCTCTAGCGGTCCCAGGCCAGATGTACATGCTGTCATGTGGTAAAGAACACCAACTAACCCTTCAGGTCGCCTGTGTGGCTGAGCATGGAGCGGTGAGGGTGAGACAAGGACCACACTTTCCTGCTGGTTCCAGTTTGGCCTTATCCTCTCTTATGTCATGTTCATCCCTCCTGCTGAGGACAAGACCAGCACACAGAATGCTTGACCAGCTCCCACAGTTACCTAAAGTCTAATTCTTACTTTTTAAAATATCTCATTCTATTTTGCTTACCGTGGTTCTGCTTTTTAAAGAAACTCCTAACCTAGCTGATACAGTTAGTACAAGGTTATATTAAGAAGGTAGCTTCTGGGACTTACCACTAGGTGCCTCAGTTTCTTCATCTGTGAAATGGGAGTAAGTACTGACCTTATAATTGTGAGGTTTAAATGACTTACTATGTGTAAGTCACTTAGTGTTTATCACCTCAATGAGCAGTCTTATTACCATCATTTCATATTGTCTTTAAAAATCTACAGTGAGATAAGGAATATTGTTCTATTCATGGTTCAGAGAGACTCAGGAATGTTCCATGACTTACCCAAGGTCACTCAGATGGAAAGTGAGAGAGCTGGCATTCAATCTCAGGTCAGTTTGCTTCCAGACTGTTCTCAGCAGAAGTTTCTCCCTCCTGTCTCCTTTCTCTAATCCATATGGGATTGTGTCTCTTTGGAAAGCTTCCAAGCCTCTCCTCTCATAACAACTCTTAGTCATTTTAATCAAGAATGAAAATACTCTCTATTTAGACAGATTCAAAGATCTTACAGAAGAGAGAAGTTCCTCAATAATGAATCCTTTTCTGAACACTGTAATCCTTTTCTGAACTTCGCACATGACTGATTTTGAATTTCAATCAATCCACAATTATGTATCAGCACCATTGTCTGTCCAACATTGTGCTGTTGGAGAAACAGGTGTAGGGGTGTATTGGGGAGCCTACAGGACTTGAAATTGGAAGATCTCTACTTGCCCATTCCCTCTGCAGTTTCTTCTCTGAAAACACAGTGATAAGGAGACCTACTTCCTGTCTTATTTGTTCCAGCAGATTGAATGGTGGCTCCCAAAAGGTATGTCCAACATCCTGATACCTAGACTATGTGAGTGTGAACTTATTTGGAAAAAGAGTCTTTACAGAGGTAATTAAATTAAGGATCATGATATGGGTGGACTCTATATTCATGACAAATGTCCTAATGTGAGACAGAACAGGAGGAGATGTAGAGACTAGAGGAGAAGAAGGCGATGAGAACAGGAGACACAGATTAAAGTAATGCAGTGACAAGTCAAGGAACACCCAGAGCCACCAAAGACTGGAAGACAAAGGGGGGTTCTCCCCAGAGCATTTGGGGGGAGCATTACCCTGTCGACACCTTGCTTCAGACTCCTGGGTTCTGGAACTGGGAGAGAGTAATTCTCTATGGCTTAAGATCACCAAATTCATGGTGATTTTTCAAGTCAGTCCTAGGAATTTTTTACATCTGCTATGCAACAAATCATAACAACTTCAGCGGCTCAAGACAACTTCTTGTTACCTACAGTATGTAAATCCAGAGTCTAGACACACGCTGGCTGGGTTCTCTTCTCAGGTACTTGCAAGGGTGGAATCAGGATGTCAGCTGGCTGCATTCTCAGCTGGGGCATGAGGTCCCCTTCAAAACCAGTTGTTGGCAGAATACAGTTTCTTGTGGTTGTAGGACTGAGGTCCCTATCTCCTTGCTGGCTCTCAGCCGGGGGCCACTCTCATATTTCCTGCCACCTTGCCTTCTCCATGGTCAAAACCAGAAACATATCTCCATGAGTAAAATGCAATTGGTCAATCCTGTCCTGCTTTCTTCCCTAGGCTACTCGGCGGCTCAAGGTGGCCTGGGTGACAAGTGTTAGATGCATACCTATAAGGGGTGGTGATGATGATGCTTCCATATTTGTACAAAAAACCAAAACACTAACATCTTTCGCCAGATAGAATGAAAATGATTGAAAAAAATAAACTAGTATTTTTGACAAACCATACTCCATTGAAAAGAAATTTTAAGAGAAAAGCCTTGAACAACATAGCCTCCCAGACAAGTCCCAGCTTGGCAGTATGCCAACTCTGAGATCCTAAGACCAGCCTTGGAAGCCATTAGCAATACTATGTGCTTGTAGCCACAATTACCCTGCACTGTAGAGTCATTTTTTTCCTAAGTAATCAAATTGATGTGTTTATACCACTACCAGATAAAACTAGTATGTGTCTCTTTTCTTTCCTTTCCCCTCACCCTCCATCATCACCACTGATGAACTGTAGCGACTGAGATGTCTCACTATAGCCAGAAGAATGAGAAGAAGGCAAGGCAAATGGTCCAAAGTTGCACCCAGGGCCAGAGAAAGCCACTAAGGACATAAGGGCCACCATGGACTGAGTTTGATTTGTATTAAATTCAACTGAACAAAATTTATGCAGGTCACAATGAAAATGCTGAAGTATCTGATGGGGGCTCTTCCCAAGGCTCACCATCTAGTTGAAAACACAAGAAAAACCATTGTTGTTGTTCAGTGGCTAAGTCACGTCTCACTCTTTGTGACCCCATGGACTGCAGCATGCTAGGCTTCCCTGTCCTTCACTGTCTCCCCGAGTTTGCTCAAAGTCATATCCATTGAGTCGGTGATGCCATCCAACTATCTCATCCTCTGTTGTCCCCTTCTCCTCCTGCCCTCAATCTTTCCCAGCATCAGGGTCTTTTCCAATGAGTCAGTTCTTTGAATCAGGTGGCCAAAGTATTGGAGCTTCAATTTCAGCATTAGTCCTACCAATGAATAAATGAATAACATAAAGTATGACAACACTATATTACATTATACTTGCAAAGAATCCTAGGAAAACTGCAGGTGATTCCTACTACATGAAGGTGATTTGGAGGGCTCTTGGAAAAACCACCAAGAGACGGTAACATCGGAGCTGAACTTTAAACATGGGCTTCCCTGGTGGCTCAGATGGTAAAGAATCTGCCTGCAGTGCAGGAGACCTGGGTTCAATCCCTGGGTGGGAAAGATCTCTTGGAGAAGAGGGAATGGCAACCCACTCCAGTATTCTTGCCCAGAGAATTCCATGGACAGAGGAACCTGGCGAGCTACAGTCCCTGTGCTCACAAAGAGGCAGACATGATTGAGTGACTAACACTTTCACTTTCACACTTAAATATGGAAGCCACATGTATCATTAAAGTAAGGGACAGTTGAGGGGATCCCAGGCTGAGTAAAGAATATGAGCCAAGGCCTGGAGGCCTGGATGTGCATGAAATGCTTCCGTAAAAGCAAATGAAATATGTATGATTTGTATGGGGGTGAGAGTGAGTGGTATATAAGTTAGGAATGATTATGTTATGCTGCAGTGACAAACATTCCCCAAATCTCAGTTGTTTAATAAGATCAAGAGTTGCAGAGGCTACATGTCCATCCCTACTTGCTGTAGTTCTCCATGTCATCCTCACTCCAGGACCTTCACTGGAAGAACAGCCACTGCCTAGAATTGCCTGTCCACTCTAGTAGGAGTAGTCACTTGAGGCTATGTAATTTTCAGTGGACACAAGGGGCTAGTGGCTACTGTACTGGACAGCATAGGTATTACAGAACATTTCCATCATTGCAGAAACTTTTCCTGGAAGCCTGGTCTAGAAAAGGGGGTTTACAAACTATGGTCCATGAGCCAAACCCAACCTGTTGCTTGTTTTTATAAATAAAGTTTTATTGCAACACAGTCATACTCAGTCACTTGTGGATTACCTATGATTGCTTTCATGTGGCAATAGCAGAGCTGAGAAGCACCACAGAGATCGTAGAGCCCGCAAAGCTGAATGCATTTACAGAAAAAGTTTGTTGACACCTGGTTTAGATCACTCCCCCAGTTGTCATAGCAGAAGGAAAAAGCACTCCAGCCCATATGTACCTCTGCTCACAATTCATCCAGCAAAACTAGTCATTTGCCTCCAGCCAACCACAAGGGAACTGGGAAGTGCAATATTTACCATTTGCCCAGAAGTGGGGGAAAACTAGAAACACTTGGCACATTGTGACAGCCACAGGGGGACAGGGCTGCACAAAAGGCAGAAACTAAATTCAGAGTAAAGGGCCCCAAGGTTTGAATGTTACGCTGCGGGCAACGGAGCATTGACAGGGGAAAGGTCTGGCTCCATGAAGTGAATCTGTGCTGGGGACAGCTGGAAATTGATGGCAGTGATCAATATTGGCACAGAGGACAGCAGGACAGAAACAGGAGGAAGAGTTCAAGAGAGACACGATGACTCCAGCTTTAGACACTCTTACGGGTGACCGGGTTGTAGCCCATTCCCAAGGCAGCAGAATAATGACAGCAAACATTTATCACTTCCTGTGTGCCAGGCACTATTTTGACCATTTAGCATATTTTGCCACCTTTAAGGGCTTCCCTGGTGGCTCAGACAATAAAGAGTCCGTCTGCAATGCAGGAGACCCAGGTTGCATCCTTGGGTTGGGTAGACCCCCTGGAAGAGGAAATGGCAACCCACTCCAGTACCCTTGCCTGGAGAATCCCATGGACAGAGGAGCCTGGCAGGCTACAGTCTGTGGAGTCGCAAGATTTGGACGCAACTGAGCAACTAACACATTCACCACCTTTAAACCTCTCAGCAAGACTGTGGGTGGGTAGCATTCTAACCCCACTGTCCATACAAGGGAACTGAGGTCCAGAGGCGTAAATGACCTGGCCAAGATCACACAGCGAGGGAGCAGCATCTGGCTGCTCAGGGGTCCAGTACTCAGAACAAAGTCCACCTGCAGCCGTCACAGCACGCTGATCACTAGCCCAGGCATCCTCCGAGTCCCCTGTTCCAGCTCTGTTGACTCTGTAGAAAACTGCCCAAATTTACGGATTATGTGGACTGTTACTTTTTACTCTCCAAAACACATTAAGTGATTTTGTCTGGAAATGTTTTACAAGCCCCAATTATGCCTCCTACATCCCCTCCCCAGCACAGCCCAGGTCCCCAGCCAGGACTGTAAAAGAGCCTTTTCTTCTTTCTAAAGCCTCTTAACTCTCTGCCCCCAGAGAGGGCTGGTTCTCCCCGAGTCTGGGAAAAGCCAAGCTCCCGTTCTGGCCCACGGGGAGGTTTTAGACGGACCGTCATGTCTCAGCTCTGCTCTCCCTCTTTTCACGAGACTCTTTAATTAGGTTCAGAAACATGTTTATGATCCTGAGAACCAGCCCGTGTTATATTAGGCGAGTTCAAAGCTCCATTTCCCCCAACAACTCTCAGAACATTTCAGTAAACTCAGAGGCCTGGCTCAAAGCCAGGCCTGAGCAACATCAGACTGCGGGCAAAGAGCGCCTCCAGCACCTCTGCTCCGGGCGGCTTCGGAAAGACTCAGGCTTAGATAGACGGAGTTTTCCACCCCGGCTGCTCTCTACTGGCCCAGTGACCTTGGATATATCACTTAACGTCCCTGAGCCTTGGCAGTCCCATCTGTCCGTGGGATTTCCCAGGCAAGAATACTCTAGTGGGTAGCCATTTCCTTCTCCAGGGGATCATCCCGACCCAGGGATCAAACTCGGGTCTTCTTCATTGCAGGCAGATTCTTTACCATCTGAGCCACCAGGGAAGCCCCCTAATTTGGGGAAGGTAAGTTTATTTAGAAGTTAGAATGGGAGTCGTTATGGCTATGGAGAGTATGAGAATTAAATGATGAATAAGATTAGTCAGTTTCCCCGCGCCCTGGGGACCTGATGGGGCCAACCTCTCAGGGAGGTGGGCTGTCAGTGTGAGTAGAGGCTCAGACCCCACCCCCAGGAGACTGCACTTATATTCTCTCTCCAGAAAGAAGCTCTCCCCTGCCCCATGAGGAATTTGCTTCAAATACAAGGACCTGGCGTGAAAACCTCCAGGGTGCCAGGCAGTGGTTTTTGCAGCCACAGAGTAATAACATACGTGCAGCAAAACCCCTGTCATAAAGTCACCATGGACAATGTACTGACTTCACAGACAGGTGCCCGTGCTATGTCTCTTCAGTTGTGTCCGACTCTGTGCCACCCTATGGACCAGGGAGCTCGCCAGGCTCCTCTGTCCATGGGATTCTCCAGGCAAGAATACTGGAGTGGGTTGCCATGCCCTCCTCCAGGGGATCTTCCCTACCCAGGGATCGAACCCGCATCTCTTACATCTCCTGCATTGGCAGATGGGTTCTTTACCACTAGTGCCACCTAGGAAGCCCTCACAGAAATGGTCTCAGCTAATTGTCACTGCTCAGAGAAATGGGTGTGAGTCTGATGCCTTTTACACCTCACGAGATGCAGATTCAGTGAAGACAGCAAACTGGCTAAGAGGTCACAATGAGTCAGAGGCAGAACGAAGATAAAGGTCCGGATCAGAGCCAGTCTAACTCCAAGCCACCCCTGGTTGTGGGACTGCACCTCCTCTTCCTTCTCTGAAGTGGGAAAGTTGAGCAGAACCACCCAGAATCACTGGCAGGCACCTCCCGAGCAGGTCTGAGGTGACATGCTTCTTGAGCTTTTATCAGCAGCCTCCCTTCCCTGATCCTGAAGTCTGGAGCATCCTTTAGGAACCACAGGGCTCACAGAGACCCAGTCTCTTGGACTCCATCTGACCCCTCCATCTGTCCCCTCACCCCCCGAGCTCTCCCTCTGGTCTCCCATGAGCATGGGCCCCCTAGTTCCCCGGCCTGGAGTGTGTGGAGCCCCTCCACCTACCCAGCACTGCCAATCTCCCCCGCCCTCCTTCCCCGGCCCCGTGGTGGCTGAAGGTGGCCATAGAGTGCCATGGACAGAGCGCCGAACAGAGTCCAAAGGCCTGGTTCTTCACTCCACCACTGCTGCTTTACTGTGTGACCTTGGGGAAAGATCGCCTCCCCTCTCTGGGCTTCACACGCCACATATTTCAAAGTAGATTCAGCTAAGACATCTCTGAAGGGCCACTAAGCTCACTTGGTAAAGAATCTGCCTGCAATGCAGGAAGCCCAGGTTTGATTTCTGGGTCAGGAAGATCCCCCTGGAGAAGGAAATGGCAACCCACTCCAGTATTCTTTGCCTGGAGAATCCCGTAGACAGAGGAGCCTGGCAGGCTACAGTCCATGGGGTCACAAGAGTCGGACACCGCTTAGCGACTAAACCACCACCACCACCACCCCCAAACGACACGAGGCTTCTTCACCTCCGCCCAGGCTCCATCACCACTGGACCTCAGCCCTAACACCCACCTGTTCTACAGAGTTTAGTGGAAGAAGTTTAGGACGGGCTTTAGGGTTTTTACTGCACTACAGCCAAAACTCCCTCGGGAGATACGGAACTTTAAGAGTCCACCTGAATTTGGAAGTCATTTCTCCCAGTTTCCCATTGTATGACCCCAGTGCGGTGAACCCCGCGCTGGTTGGTGTGGACCCCACTACCTAAAGCTACAGTGCAAGTGGGCCTGGGCCACGGGGGCGGGGCTAGCATGTGGCCCCGCCCTTTCTTCTGCTGTGGCGCCACGAGCACGTCAGCCGGGGCGTCTGGGGATTGGCCATCTGCTCGGGAAAGTGGGCTTGAGAATTTCCTGGAGTTTTTCCCTTGAACGTGCGGTCTGTAAGACATATACATTAAATGGTGTGTGTCTTTCACTTGAGTCTCTTTCCTTTTTTTTTTTTAATAACAGTTTTATTGAGGTATGATGTACATGCCATACCATCCACCCACTTAAAGCACATGATTCAGTGGTTTTAAGTATAGTTGCAGTGCTCTGCAAGCATCCTTGCAATCAATTTTTGAACATTTTCATCACCCCCCAAAGAACCCCATGCCTGTTAGCAGTCACTCCCCATCTCTCCCCAAACCCCCTCATCTAGGCTATCACTAGACTGCTTCCTATCTCTGTGGAATGGCCTCTTCTGGACCATTCTGCTTCCTATCGGTGGAGTCCTGCACTATGCGTTCTTTGCCGCCTGGCCTCTTTCATTGAGAATCGTGTGTGTAAGCTTCCTCCAGGCTGCCTCACATCTCTCTCACCTCCTCTGCCCCCACCGGCTCCCCGGCTCACCCAGTAGGGCTGCAGCCTTGGCCGTGAGCTCACCTCTTTGTCAGGGCTTCCCAAACACCAGGCTCCCCTCCCTCTGGCATGTTCCCTCCACTGTCTGTGCAGGCAATCAGCGCAAGGCCCCCTCAGCCCCCTGCCTCCTGCCCCAGGAAATACATTTCTCAGTTCTTTCCACAATTTGAAAGGTTTTAAGACAAACTGACCTGCTGTTGACAGCACTAATTCCTTTCTTCCTCTCCGTTGCTCCTGTCTCTTCTCTCTCTCTTTTTTTTCCCTAAAGGAATTTTTTTTGATGTTGTGTGTATGGGTTTTCTCCCAGCCTCCAGCTGTCACTTTGGTATGGGGATTGATGTCAAGTAGCTCTTATTGGCTCCTGCTCTATTCCGATTGCTTCATATACAGTATCTCATGTTCTCTCCGTGGGGCAGGCGTCGTCATCCCCATCTTATAAATGCAGACGCTGAGGCTCAGGGAGACGGCGGGATTTCCCGAGGTCACCTCCAGCAGATAGCAGAGTCAGAATTGGGCCTTTGTCTGTTTTGCTATTTTGCCTCCCCAGGGACCAGCACTGGGGACCAGTTGGTGGTGGTTTTGACAATTTCTCCCTTAGGATTAAACTCACTGCAGAATCCTGGAGCAGTCACCACATGGCATGTTCGTGCACATTGCTCAGAGAAGGTCACCCAAAGTCCTCCCTCCAAGAAAGAGCCCACAAAAACAGCTTTATTGGTGTGAGTTCAGAGGGGGGTGTTTAAAGATCTGTTTCCTAGCACTCTGTTACAATCATCAATGAAATAAACCATTGATCCACTCATCATTTATCTCTCTGCACTTTGTTCCTAGTTACGAAGGTTTTGATGGCTCTTCACTGCCTACAGAAGCATTTCCAACTTCCTCCATGTGGCGCAAAAGGCCCTTCATGGTCAGGGAAACTGCCTTCTGTGACACAGTGTCCCTGAGGTGCCCTCCTGCATTCTCATTTTCCACTTCTCAAAAACTTTCAAAAGAATAACATTAAGCAAAAACATTCGTCAACTAAGATTACCTATGTGGAATGCATTGGACTATAAGATGGGGTCTTGGAGAAGCCGGGCCAGGTGACTTCTTGCCTGGGAGCTGAGGTCGTATCCTGGAGCAGTGGCCACAGAGGGATTCCACGTTGATCAATGTGTGGTCAGATCCACGTGCTAGATCTGATAGTGTGAAGTTGTAGCAAAATAGGCAACAAGGTCAATAAAGGTCCGTGTAGTCAAAGCTGTTGCTTTTCCAGTAGTCACGTACCAATATGAGAGTTGGACCATAAGGACTGAGCGCCGAAGAATTGATGCTTTCCAATTGTGGTGCTGGAATAGACTCTCGAGAGTCCCTTGGACTTCAAGAGATCAAACCAGTCAATCCTAAAGGAAGTCAATCCTGAATATTCATTGGGAGGACTGATGCTGAAGCTGAAGCTCCAATACTTTGGCCACCTGATGTGAAGAGCTGACTTATTGGAAAAGACCCTGATGCTGGGAAAGATTGAAGGCAAAAGGAGAAGAGGGTGGCAGAGGATGAGATGGTTAGATAACATCACTGACCCAATGGACAGGAATTTGAGCAAACTCCAGGAGATAGTGGAGGACAGAGGAGCCCAGCGTGCTGCAGTCCATGGAATCGCAAAAAGTCGGACACAATTTAGCAACTGAATAACAGCAACGTTGACAAGGTACAGAGGAGGTTCACTAGTCAGGCCCTGCTGGTAGGCCCCATGTTACCTATAAACAGCTGGTGACATCTTCAAGGAGGATGGAGAATGTAGGTGCAGGTCAGTGACAGGCAGCCCTAGTGACCGTGGCTCCAATTCCAGGGAACCCAGATATGGGGGGGTGGGAACCCCCAAACCAGGTCTCCAGCAGGGGCTCCCACTAAGTAGCCAGGTCAGTCAGCCAGCCCCGAGGAGACCAGGGAAAGCATGAAGTCATCTGTTTACACCATTTCTACTCCTACTTCTGTTTTTCTCCCTCTATATACAATTCTCCGCAGATGATTCCTAACTCTCATCCCTCAGAAACTTCCGGTTTCAGATCCAGAGTCTCTGGCCAGGCCAGGGAGGAAGGACAGGGGTCCTCAGGGGACTCGGGACTGCAGAACACACACTTGGGCTAAGATCTTCCTTTCCAGGCGGGAGCCTGGAAATTCCCAGTCCCCCAGCAAAATCTTCTGCCAGACTTCCAGGCCAGACTTCTGGCCGCCCCAGGGCGCCCCCAGCTTTATACCCACCCCATCCTCTCCACCCCACCTCTAAGCTCTCCTCCTGGTTCAGTCCAGGCAGCCCCTTCCCTGTAGAACAGTGGAGAAAAACACAGGCCAGAGGCAGACCAGAGGATTCAAGTCTCAACCCCACCATTTAGTAGCTATGACTTAGGAAATTAATCTCTCTGAGCCTCAATTTTCTTCTATTTAAAAACAACTGATCCCAAAAAAAAATAAAAAAATAAAAAAAAAATAAAAACAACTGACCTTTTGGAAGTAGCATATTATCCCAACATTCACCAGGCAGCCTCCATAAGTGGGGTAAGATCCGATACCTTGGCCCACCGCCTCCATAGAGTAGCAATCACCTTATTCAGTTGCTCAGTCGTATCCAACTCTTTGCAGCACGCCAGGATTCCCCGTCCTTCACTATCTCCTGGAGTTTTCTCAAATTCATGTCCATCAAGTTGGTGATGCCATCCAACCATCTCATCCTCTGTCATCCCCTTTCTCCTCCCACCTTCAATCTTTCCCAGCATCGGGGTCTTTTCCAATGAGTCGGTTCTTCACATCAGGTGGTCAAAGTATTGGAGCTTCAGCATCAGTCTTTCCAGTAAGTATTCAGCAATCACCTGGGTTAGTTTAAAGACTAAAAACAATTCATGTGCAGGTCAACTCAGGACAAGCAGGGCATGGTTGTCTTCCCATCCTGGCCTCCCTTCTTCCATACCTGCCTTCCCTGTGTTGTCACTCCCAGG
Source organism: Cervus elaphus (assembly GCF_910594005.1). Taxonomy (NCBI): domain Eukaryota; kingdom Metazoa; phylum Chordata; class Mammalia; order Artiodactyla; family Cervidae; genus Cervus; species Cervus elaphus. Next base: position 23,682,815 of record NC_057825.1, on the reverse strand, counting down.
TTGCTCCCAGAACACCAGCTGATTCAATCCCCTCAGTACCCTGGGGCTTTTCCAGGACAGAGACAGGCTGTAAGTCAGCAACACAGCTCCCTCCCTCACCCCTACTTGTATTTCTTTCTCTCTCCTCTCTGTATATATATATATATATATATATACATATGTGTATATATATATATATATATTTTTTTTTTCCCCCATAGAAAACAGTGCCTTTAACAGACTTCTCAGGTTTCAGAGCTAGCATTTGGTGAAGAGGTTTGGGTCATTCGATTCTCCTACTAGTGTTGTGAGGAGTTTGGGACATCAGGTGTTTGTTGAGTGAATAAATGAGTGAATACAGGTGCCTTCAAAGTCCCTAGAAGAGGATCAGATGGGCTGGCCTGGCGTGAGGAGCCGGAATCCTGCCAGAACTGGGGCCTGTTGGTGGTCTCCCGCGTTGAGTGAGAAGAGCCAGCAAGCCTGTCCTCTGCCCTCCCTCTCCCCCTATCCTGCTCCTCACCTCCCCCCCCCCCACCCCATCTCCGTCTCCCCCACCTCCACACCGGAGCCCCCAGCCGTCTCCTACGGGGCCCAAGATCAGTCGACCCCAGGAACGACAACGCTGACGACCCACTCCTCATTTGCACAGGTAGGTCTCCACCCAGGCCCCCAGCCCTACTCAGAAGGTGCTCGCGGCTGCTATTATATTTTTAAACAATGCCTTGTCCCCACACGTTAGTTCTAATGATGCTGCTTTGACTGGGTGAAGAATTCTTTTCTTTCTTCCCAGACTGGAATTCGCAACATGTGTTCTCAACCCGCCCCCATCAGACTCCAGGGAAATGAATTCTGGGCATGCCTGCTTCTTCCAGCAAACCTCGCCTGATCCAAGGACGACAGTCATTAACTTATTTTTCTAAGTAATCCTCTGCTGAAAGCTGTGAGCCGCCTGGGGTGAACGAGAGCAGGGTTTGCAAGGAAAGCACTGGACGGGCAGCTCATGCCAGGACAGACAGCTTCCCGAGAGGAAGGGGGCGGGGTGCACAGAGATGCGGGCTCGCTCCCAGAACAGGACACAAATAGCCATTTCAAATCAGGCTGCCTTCGCATCCTAGGCTTTTGTCACTGCCTGGGGAGTATTCCATCAGCCTGCTAATCACTCACATTCAGATCTTTGTTGTCAGCAGAGGCTTCTGCTCTTATCAAATCAGATTAATGGTGGAAGCAGCCTCTAACCTACGTTCTAAAACACAACACCCGGCAGAAAATCCTGAAACCTGGTCCAACACCGAGAGTTATTTGATCAAATCCTTTGAGGTCTTCCTCCCCTGGCTCTTCCCTGCCTGTTCTGTCTCCAACCACATCCTCCTGCGGATCAGCCCTTAATCCAGTTAGGCTCCTGATAAGCCAAAATACACTTGTACCAAGGGTTTCCCAGGTGGCGCAGTTGGTAAAGAACCTGCCTGCCAATGCAGGAGACGGAAGAGGCGAGGGTTTGATCCCTGGGTCGGGAAGAACCCCTGCAGGAGGAAATGGCAACCCACTCCAGTATCCTTGTCTGGGAATGACAGTTTTCTTGAATGGAAATTTCCATGGACAGAGGAGCCTGGCAGGCTATAGTCCATAGGGTCACAAAGAATCAAACATGACTGAGCACTCACACACACACACACACACCCACACCCACCCCTTGCCCCAGGTGTTCCTAAACCTGAAGCAGCCTTCCCCAGTTTTCTGACAACAAATCCTCACCACCTTTCACGCATCCTGGCCAGAATTTGCTGCTCCTGAACACCTACCTCTGCCCCCCAACTTAGAAGGCTGAAATTATTTATGTTATAGCTGACTCTCCTCTCCTGTAGCCCTTCCTCCCCATGAAACCAGCTCCCTCTTCTCTGTTCCCCTAGAGCCTGCATGAAGTAGGTCTGGAGCACCTGCTTGTTTGGTCAACAGGAGACAGTGATTGAGTATGTGTCTCCTTGAGCTGGGCACTGGGATATGATGATGTCACTGACAACAGGCAGAATAAAAGGTGAGTTTCAAGGTCCCAGGCCTCAAGGAGTATGTGGAGATGTTGAACCTATCAAAATTAAATAAGGATTACCCATAGTGAAAAGGCTGGCTTACAGCTCAACATTTATGAAACTAAGATCGTGGCATCTGGTCCCATCACTTCACGGCAAATAGATGGGGGAAAGTGGAAAACAGTGACAGATTTTATTTTCTTGGGCTCCAAAATCACTGCGGATGGGGCCTGCAGCCATGAAAGTAAAAGATGCTTGCTCCTTGAAAGGAAAGCTATGACAACTTATAGTATTAAAAAGCAGAGACATCACTTTGCCAACAAAGGTCCATATAGTCAAAGTTGCGGTTTTTCCAGTGGTCATGTACGGATGTGAGAGTTGGACCATCAAGAAGGCTGAGCACTGAAGACTTTTGACTGCTTTTGAAATCATGGTGCTGGAGAAGACTCTTAGTCCCTTGGACTGCAAGGAGATCAAATCAGTCCATCCTAAAGGAAATCAGTCCTGAATATTCATTGGAAGGACTGATGCTGAAGCTGAAACCCCAGTACTTTGACCACCTGATGCAAAGAACTGATTCAGTGGAAAAGATCCTGATGCTGGGAGAGATCGAGGGCAGGAGGAGAAGGGAGTGACAGAGGATGAGATGGTTGGATGGCATCACCAACTCAATGGACATGGGTTTGAGCAAACTCTGGGAGATAGTGAAGGACAGGCAAGCCTGGCGTGCTACCATCCATGGCATCACAAAGAGTCAAATATGACTTAGCAGCTGAACAACAACAACATGGTCAAAATACCATAAAAAATACAGAGGGATATGGGTCAGGGCTCCAGTCCCGGGGACGGTTTCCAGGAAAGGACTTAGGCATGCATGCAAAGGAGTTCCAGTCACACGGAGTATGTGCTCCTGGCCAAATGAGCACCGGGATACATGGGAGGAGGCCATCCCTGTGGACCAGGTAGTCAGGGAAGGCTTCCTGGAGGAGGTGGGGCTTGAGCCGCATTTGGAAGGATGGACTCAGAGATAGAAGCACTGCAGGCACAGGAAGCAAAAAGTAGGAAAGGGAGTTCAGAAAACTGCTCCCTGAAAAGTACAGAAAGATTTTACCTTAGTAGAGGGTTCTGTGAGCTGAGAAGTTGGTGTAAGGCTTTACAGCGGTTATGTTTTCTTTCTTTTTTAAAAAAATTTCAAACGAAGTATGCAGAGCCTCGGATCCTGATCACAGGTCACTCCCACCAGCCCTCCTCCTGATGGGCTGATGGGGCACCTGTGAAATGCAAGTGGTAAAGCAAACAGTTTTTTAACACTTTTGCTTCAATTTAGCTTGAGCTGTTTCTGCTTCATATTCTTCAGTGTGTTTGCTCAGTGCTCAGTTGTGTCTGACTCTTTGTGACCCCGTGGACTATGTAGCCCTCCAGGCTCCTCTGTCCATGGGCTTTTCCTGGCAAGAATACTGGAGTGGGCTGCCATTTCCTCCTCCAGAATATCTTCCCAACCCAGGGGTCAAACCTGTGTCTCCTGCATTGGCAGGCAGATTCTTTATCACTGAGTCACCTGAGAAGCCCATAGTCTTCCATACCTCTTGCTAAAGTGTAGGGCAGTGAATGGGGGGAATGGAAACAACACAAGCCTGGCAGATGCAAGTTCAAAACCTGACTCTATTTTCTTCCAGCCATGAGGCCCTGAGCATCACCATCACCATCATTACCATCATCCTCACCATTAACACCAGGAACATCTACCAAGTACTAACTCTGTACCAGATGCTGTTCTAAGCCTCTACAACAATCCTGTACAACTGACTATCCCCATTTTACAGATGGGAAAACTGCTGCACAAAGAACAAATAACTTTCCCAAAGTCACCTGTAGTTAACAGTGGCAGAGCTGGGATTTGAACCATGATCCTCACACTGAAACTTCAATCACCTCAACTGTAAAATGAGGGCAACAGTGGTTAAATACTAGTTGTCGTTATGACGTGACAGGAAGTTATCATCATTCCCTGCGTGTTCTTGAGAGTGAAAACAAAAGCCCCTTTAATGTTTTCAGAAGCGTCGCCTTCTCTTGCTACTAAAGGGATGTAGGTTGAGTCTCAGCATGAGCGGGTTTTCTGGAGGGAGAAGTCATCCTTTGCATTCGTATTTAACATTTTTCTTTGTTTCTAAGGAGCCGTCCTTTGCATTTACCGACTCCCTGCTACCCACAAATTCTTTTCATCTCCCAACCCTCAATTGCCCCGACTTGCAACCTTTGATAGGCAAACGTGCAAACAGCTGCTTTCTCAAAGAATTCCAGTCCAGAAGCCTCAGCGTGCCTTTTCCGATTTTTTCTTTTCAAATGTTAGAAAAGCCTCCTGGAGGAGACGGGGACTGTTTCAGACTAATGAGGCCTGGAGTTTTGCCGTGAGTTTGCCTCACAGAGGAGGGAGAAAGTTCATATTAAGACCACCAAGCCTCTTTCTAGTCTAGATCTTACCTGCCAAGTCCCCTCCAAAAATATGATAGAGCAGAGTGGGGCAGGCATGGAATCTTTTGCAAGCAAAGACACGTTCCTTCCATGCATGGAATTCGCTGCCTCCAATAACAACAAGCATGCAATTTGGTAGCATTTTTTTCCTGTATTGCCTCCTATGCACCGAGCACTGTTTGAGGTCCTTCCCAGACATTTTAATAGCATGATTATAATCTCTCCATGGATGAAGTGCTCTTCGGAAGCCTGCCCCACCCCCATTTCACAGATGAGGAAATTGGCATCTCCCTTCCCTCAGTGACCCTATAAATAAACAACGCTCGGTGCCTGGTACAGGAAATGCTCTGTATATCAGGGAACATCATTCACCAAGGCAAGCACAGAGGTTACAGGCACCTCGCGGTGGAATATATTATCACCAGCTCAAGCGTGACGACGCTTAGCTACCCCAGGCCACGAAGAGTAAGCACAGGGATGAACAAATAGTTTTCCCACGCCTCCCTTGCCTGCTCCCAAGAGCTGAGGCTGCTCAGAGGGAAAATTTGACCTCCTCCCCTGCTCCCTAGGGAGAGGTCACGGCGTGGTTGCACCTACAAAGCACAAGGAGAATGGGCAGAGAGAGGGTGAGCCTGGAGGGCCCAGCAGTGGAGCATGGACTGCAGAGATTGGTGGGCATGTGGTTTACTGTGGTGGGCTTCCCAGGTGACGCTAGTGGTAAAGAACCCACCTGCCAGTGCAGATTAGGCGTTAACAGATGCAGGTTCGGTCCCTGGGTCAGGAAGATCCCCTGAAAGAGGGCATGGCAACCCACTCCATTATTCTTGCCTGGAGAAGACCCATGGACAGAGGAACCTGGCATAGAGTTGGACATGACTGAAGCGACTTAGCACTCATGCACGGTTTACTGTGGTACCCCCAACCTAGATTCATGCCCGACAGACAGCAGCACCCACTAGGTACTTACAGGATGAATGAATGAATGAGTTAAGTAACTTGCTCATGAGCAGTCAGCTAGCAGAGTTGGCATTTGAACCTCGAGTTACCTCTTGAGGTTTATCAAAGCAGCGGCTTCCCAGAGGTATTGAGACACAGATGATGCTGAAATGCCTGAAGACCCTTCATCTGCAAAGGAGAGACAAGCAGATTGGCCTCATGGGAAGCCCAAGGTCTTGTAACCAGAGACCCAGGCCCTGGCCACCCCTGGCTGTGTGCCATTGGGGAAGTCTCTTCCCCCGTCTGGTCTTCACTTTACCTGTGAATTCTTAATGCCCGCCTGCTCCCACAGAGAGTCGAAAAAGAAAAGGCACATAAAAGTGCTTTATTAATTGCAAGGGTGAATTAAATATCTATCAAGCGAAGCCCCTATGGGGCTCAGTGTCCCCATGCTACACAACTCTAGAGTGATTCCATCACATAGATATAATCTATGTGAATCTCTGCACCCCCATGGGAATTGGTCAGTGCCCAACCTGTGCAACTGAACCCAGCAGTTCTAGCTCAGGGTCTATTTTTGGTGGGAACATGAACTCAGTACTGTGACAAGCAAGTAGACAGAAAAGTTGCCCCCTGCCCCCAAGAGCTCTCAGAGAGGAGATGCAGATTTCCAGAGATTAGGGCTGGAGAAGTCTCCCTGGACCTAACCTGGCAAGCTGCTTGCAGAATGGTCCAACAGATCAAAGGACCGGAGGGAGATTCTGCCCCAGGAGACAAATTTCAGGATCTACATAACTTCCCCAAAGGCTCAGCAGTAAAGAATCTGCCTCCAAGGCAGGAGATCCAGGTTCAATCCCTGGGTCCGGAAAAGCCCCTGCAAGAGGGCATGGCAACCCACTCCAGTATTCTTGCTGGAGAATCTGACGGCAGAGGAGCCTGGCAGGCTACAGTCCAGGGTTGCAAAGAGTCAGACATGACTGAAGTGAATGAGCATGCCAACAGCTTTTCTCCAACCTCCAAACCCAGAGCCTTGTCTGCTCTTCTCACCCAAGGATGGCTGGGTCCTTAGCTCAGTGGGGGTGTGTGGGAGAGACGGGGAAGGAGAGAGTCTCACCCTAGCTGCTAATTCCTGCCCAACCCCCACTCACTCATCCTCTGCCCACAGCTTCACGGTGTGGATGGGGGAGCTCAGAGCAACCTGACCCCAAGAGCATGGGACCTGATGGGCCCACCCAGGGTTACGGGACTTGCAAGACCAGCACTCAGGACCCACCCTGGCTGTCAGCGCTCCCGGTGATGTCTTTCCGCTGCCTCATAATGGATCCCAGTGACCACTTGACTTCAACTGGAATGCCCAGGGAGGAAATGCCACCCCCTGGCATGCCATTAAAACAGTTAAAAATCCTTTCATTGGTCCGTGGGGTGAGATGGCTGGAATCTGGGGAAAAGACTGCAGGAGGACTTGTTCAGCAACACCGTGATTCACCCTGGAGGTCCTGGTCCCTGGGGGGGCCTTGGCCCCGACTCAGTATGTCACACCTTCGGTCTCAGTGCTCAGGGCTTCCCACACCTGTTCTGACACCCTTCACTCTGACCGCACCAGCCTGTTGGCACCTCCTGCATGGCATGGTGCTCTAAGGTCCTGGAGGGAAGGAAACATGCTTGTTCAGAACTGACCAGGCAGAGAGGTAAAGGCTCAGCTCTGCCCACCCTGGGTGGCACCCTGCCCGTCTGGGCCGGAGTCAGGTGCAAACCTCATATCAACCCGCACCCCCCACCTCTTGCCTGTGTCCCCCCGCCCCCCCGGCTGGCACGACATCAAGGTTCCATTCCAAGCAGCCTCGGAGCCCTCGCATGTGGCCCAGGGTCCCAGCCCCTCATTAGGTGGTGGCAGCTCTCACATAAGCCCTTTAATGTGGTGCGATGGCATTTTTCAGGCCTCTTTTCAGAAGGAAAAAAGTTAATAACGTGAAAGCTTTATTACCTCTCCCGTCCCCCCCTGTGAGACATGCCCTTCGGTCGTGCAACGTGGGGCTAGTTAAGGCCACAGCCCGGGATTTCCTCCTCTCTGGGAGTGAGTGTAATTACACACGCGGCCGGGCCAGGCCGTAAAGCGGCAGCACACCCGGCCTCCACCTCGGAGGCTGGAGGAGGCCGGCTAGGTGTCGGCCGCCCAGCCCAGGGTCTGCAAAGCAGAAACATATGGGGAATCCATTACCTGCTCTACAAAGGAGGCGGCCTTGCTAATAAACGTATTTACTGGGTTAAATAAATACGGCGAGGGTTGTTAAAAGCCTGGCCTGTGACTTAAAGTCACCAACATTTTTCACTTGTCAGAAAGGGGCTTTTGGAAGCTTTCAGGCGGCCTGCCTTCCTGCCCATGTTTATGCATCCACTGTGCCCCCTCAGCTCCTCCTGATCAGGGGAAAAGAAAGGGTCTTTGTCTAGAGGCGTGGAGACCCTACGGGTGGGCAGGCGGATACACACAGGCTATGTGTGCCGGGGGGGGCCTCAGGAGTGGGGCTCCTGCCCCGAGCTGGTACCCGGAGGAGCCCTGCAGTAAGACATCTTTCCAGGGCCATGCATCATCCGAGGAGAAGGCTCAAGCCAGATTTAAAAAACAGCAATGGGACAGAGAAAGATATCATATGACATCACTTACATGTGAAATCTGAAAAAAATGAGACAAATGAACTTATTTACAGACCAGAAAGAGACTCACAGACATAGCAAACAAACGTATGGTTACCAAAGGGGAAAGTGGGGGCAGGGAGGGATACATTAGGAGGTTGGAAATAACAGATGCAAACCACTATATATATAAAAGAGAGAAGCAACAAGGTCCTACTGCATAGCACAGGGAGCTATATTCAATATCTTGTAATAACCTAAAATGGAGCAGAATCTGGGAAAGAATAGATATACATATATGTATAGCTGAATCACTTGGCTATACACCTAGTGGCTCAGATGGTAATCTGCCTACAATGCAGGAGACCTGGGTTCAATCCCTGAGTTGGGTAGATCCCCTGGAGAAGGGAATGGCTACCCACTCCAGTGTTCTTGCCTGGAGAATTCGATGGACAGAGAATCCTGGTGGGCTATGGTCCATGGGGTCACAAGAGAGTCAGACATGACTGAGCAATTAACACATAAATCAACTATACTTCAATTTTTCTACAAAACAGCATTTGTCAACATGACACGAGGTTATTATATAGGTTTGTTGCTATCTCCTTTTTTAAAAAAATAATATGGCAGAAGTCACAAGACATATAATTTACTTATTTTAACCATTTTAAGGTGTACAATTCAGTGGCATTTAGTACATTCATAATGCACAATCATCACTACTATTGGTCCAGAACATTCTCATCACCCCGAAAGGAAGTCTCGTACTGATTAAGTAGCCACTCCCCACTTTCCTCCGGGGCTTCCCTCATAGGTTAGTTGGTAAAGAATCCACCTGCAATGCAGGAGACCCCAGTTTGATTCCTGGATCAGGAAGATCCGCTGGAGAAGCTATAAGCTACCCACTCCAGTATACTTGGGCTTCCCTTATGGACTTTTCCTCTCCCTCTCCCAATTCTGACAATCACTGATCTACTTTCCATCTTTCCAGTATGGATTTGGCTATTCTGGGACAATTCATATCAATGGACTCATATAACATGTGACCTTTCATGTCTGTCACTTTCACCTAGTGTAATATTGTCAAGGCTCACCCATGGTATAGCATGTACTTCATTCTGTTTTATGGCTGAGCAATATTCTATTATATGACTAGACCATATTTTGTGTATCCGTTCATCAGTTGGTGAACATTTGGGTTGTTTCCATCTTTTGACCTTCATGAATAATGCTGCTGTAAACTTGTGCAAATGTTTGTTGGAATACCTGTTTTCAGTTCTTTTGGTGAGAGACCCAGGAGTGGAGTTGGTGAGTCATATGGTAATTCTATGTTTAACTGACTGAGGAGCTGCCAAAACTGTTTGCACTGTCCTTGGTACCTGGTTAGAAGCAGACAACACGGAGATAAATTTTCATTCAAAATTTCCAGGTCTGAGAAGACATTGATGATATTTACAAAGGTTACAAAGAAGACCCTTATCCTCATTTTACAGACAGGAGGCCAGGGGATTTATGGTCACCCCAAATATATGCTTCAGGGATTTAACACCTGAATCTTCAGACTGTGGAAAAATTTGTACTCTTGCCATCCCCCTAGACAAAAGGATGTAGAAGAAATGGCATAGTCCCTAGGGCCCCAAGAAGATCTGGTGGCTTTTATTAAATGACAACTTGTTAAATGACATCCTAAATAGTGTCACACAGCGGGGCAGCTGAGGGCCTGGTCAGCTGTCTGCTTTGTCTCCCAGGAGCCCACAGGAGAGGACACACCAGGAGACGTCACCGAGCTCCAGGCAGGAAAACACGTGGCTTCAGATGTCACGTACCCGTGGACACTGGTGTGAGTGTGGATGATGTTGTACTGGCCTACTCACTCTTAGCCAAGAGAGCTTATTTTCCTCCAAAAGAGATGTTATAATATTAAGGTCATATTGGTTGGTTCCAGAAAGATGGCAAGTGACACACACAGGCCCTCTTCAGAACTACTTGTGTGTCTTTGACCACACATCTAGACCCTGTCAATGGGAAAAGGGTCCCAGGGAGACCTGGTGCTAGACTCAAGCATTGGGTGGAGGTTTCCATTTCCTATTTGACCACAGTATTTATTTTACCTTCTCCTCTAGATTTTATTGTCATACCCCCAGTAATTTCTCTGGGCATATTTTGCTTTTATTTTTGTTTCTCTTTAATCCTTTAGCTGCTTGTGTGTCAGCCACGTCCCTCCTGCCCTCATTCCCCTGTTGCTTGCATCTGCCTCTGGTGACCAGCCTTCACCTCTCTGACCACTAACCAGTCCCCACCATCTGGCAGATTCGACAGCAGCAAAAGAAGGCATCTGGATTTTGGCATCACAAGACCTGGACTTGAAGCCCAACAGCAGGACTAACCATGTCAGCATAGCTAAACAAGCTAAAAAACATAGCCCATCTGAACCTGTTTCCTCATCTGAAATGATAAGTAAATCATGGAGGGCTGTCATGATAATTTAATTAAATAGCATCATCTCTAAAAGCCCAATGCCTAGCGCAGCACTTGGCTTGGTGTGAGAAATCAATATCCCATTTACTTCCTATCCAGAGGGGAGAGAGGGTGTTGGGGGGAAGGCAGTGAAGAAAAGAAGGAAACACTTTAAACTGAAATTATGCCATGAAACTCAGAACGTGTTACTCATAGAGATCAACCATTATTTCGATATTTGAACTTCATTACAACTTAATCCTACTGCATTCCAAAATGTAGATAATCAAAGGCACCGTTACACTTTAAGGGGTGTTGGCAAACTGATAAACTCTAAAGGGCCACAAAATTCGGGGTGCTGCCTCCTGCCTTTAGGTCCCTCTAGGTGGAAAAGAAAACCTTCAGCAAGTCCCCAGGCCATTGGGATTGGATATCACTTTCAGGCTCAGGTCCACGTTAATTCTATTGCCCTGATTGGAGGAAAACAAGTGAGTTTTCAAAGGAAAATGCCTTCCTCTGGGAACAGAAAAAGGCCTTTTGAGATAATGAGCAGGAGTTTGCCATCAACTTGATGCATGTCAGAGTCTCCAAAGATGAGCTGTGTGCAGCAAATGCCCGTCTTTCAAGTCCTGTTTATGGTTGGTTAAGTAAGCAATGGAGTGATCTGTCACCTCCGCTCTCCAGCCCAAGAGCCGAGAGAGCAACGAGCCAATCTGATGTGAAATGATTTGGACAGTAAGTAAATAAATCCCACCTTGATAAGCTGGCCCCTGCTGCAGCTCTCCCACGGGCCCTAAACATTTTGATTTAGGACCGATGAGGGCTTCCCAGGGGGAGGCCAAATACTCCTCTCCCCTGGAGGTCCCTGCAAAGAGAACCTCAGCGCATCTGTTGGTGACAGTTTAGGTGGAAAAGGGTCAGTGGGGAAAGGGGTGAACTGGGTGGCCTTCCTAGGTCTTCTCCACTGAGTCTTAGCAACAATATCCAATTCCCATCAAAGGCAACCAACTCAGCTTGGGAGTATGTGTCCAGCATAGGACTTGCACCAAATTTCTGCTTGACTGACACACTGATGGACAGATTGATTCGTGGAGGGAGAGAGTTCCAAGGCTGCTTTGCCCAAGCAATTTTCATAAATCTAATTACATGATCTATCTGCTGTCTGAATGGCAGATTACTGAAGTAGGGCATATAAACACCAAATCACCACTTCATTGAGTACAGAGTTTCTCTTCCTGTTTGGGGAATCTCCTATGCTCTCGATGGAAACTTTTTTCTTTCCCCAATGAGAGGTGGAAATGTTTTATTTATGTGCAGCCTTTCCTAGGTTTACACCTATTTCCTATTCACTAACCATTCTAAAACCCTGCCCCAAACCAAGAAGCTATTTCCTTTAAAATGTCCCCAAACTAACAGCTTGCTTTTTTTCTTTTAGTGTTTTGAACGATTCCCTGTGTTATATCTCATTCAAAGCCTGCCATAGTGGTTATGACTGCATGCAATGCCCTAGACAGTCAGATCGCCTGGGTTTTAATCCTGGCTCCATATTTATCAATCCCGTGACCCTGGGTGGGTTCTTTAACTGCTGTGTGCCACATTTTCCTCATCTGGACTATGGGAATGAGGACAACTAACTTGCAGGGTTGTCCTGAAGCTTAAATGAGTTCATCTACATGAAGCACTTACAATAGTCAGAGTTTGCTGTCTTTCTTGCAACTCACAGCAGATCAAAAGGTGATGAAGCTGATTTAGCCACTCCCATTTGGCAGACAAAAGAGGCAAGTGATTTTCCAGGTCACGTGGTGAGAGGTCAGCCAGGCTCAGGCGAGAGTCCAGATGTCCCCAGCATACCAGCGAGCGCTCTTCCCAGGCGCCAAATTCATGCTCAGCTACTACCTAAATATTACTCCATGTTGAGTGAGCTAATTGTGGTCCAAGGTTATGTGTACCTGAAAATTCCAAGAGAGCTTTGCCTGAAAAATGAGAATTTCAGCTGTTGTGCAAGTCCACAAAGATGAGACTCATCCAGCAAAGCTTTGGGGAGGATAGTCATGTCATACTCCCTTCTCTTCCCTTTCTGTTTGGATTTTGAATACAGTAGTACTTTTTGATATCTTTCTCTCTTTCTTTTTCTTACTACTAAGAAATTCACTTACTTTTCTTTTTAGCAATATTTATATTTCTTTAGATTATAATGGTATATAACATTGTGTAGTATGTGTGTGCTCAGTTGTATCCGACTCTTTGTGACCCCATGGGCTGTAGCCCACCAGGCTCCTCTGTCCATGGAATTCTCCAGGCAACAATCCTGGAGAGGGTTGCCATTTCCTGGTTGCCAGGGGATCTTCCTGACCCAGAAATCTAACCTGCATCTCTTGCATCTCCTGCATTGGCAGGTGTGTTATTTACTGCTGAGCTACTTGGGAGCATTTATATTTCTTTAGATTATAATGGTAATACATTGTATAGTGTTGCAAATGTGGGAGACTGGTAAAAACCAAAAGAAGGAAAAAATGCAACTGTGCTCAAACCTATTACTCAGAGAAAACCAGTCTTTTAATATATCTGTTTGTTGTCTTTGTTCTATGTATGTGATAAGTATATATAAGTTTTTTTTTTCTTTTACATAATTTGGATCTTGGTGGTATGTGGCATTGAGGGGGTGGTTTATGTAACATATTGCAAGACTTTTGTTTATTTACCTTTTCATTGCTTTGGGGTTAGTTCTCCAAAATATAGACAAAGTAGCAGACCATAAGGATTAAAAGCAGGGCAGCTTGGGTTTGAGTCCTGTCTCTGGCACCTCTTAGCTGTGTGACCTCAGACAAGTTACTTGATTTTGCTGTGTCTCAGTTTTCTCTGGGTAAGACAGGGATAATAGTAATACACACCTGGGAGTGTTTACCTGCCCATAGACTCAAATGAGTTAGTGTTTGTACTCAAAAAATATTAGAAAGAAGCAACAGAGGTATAAAATTGGAGGTTGACCCTTTTGTTTGTCTGGACTACAGCTATACTCCATATAAAATTTTTGGTTGCAAACAGCGGGCATACTGCCCAACTGAAACCAAAAAAGAAGCCTTAAAGGATATCAGGTAGGATATCCAGTCTTCCAATAGGAAGGACATTTCAATAATGACCATAATCATTGCTCAGTTACCTACTGTGTGCCAAACACAGTGGCTGTTTTAGGTATGCTATCACCATCATTTCATTTGTCATAAGTTCATTGTAGGAAATATGAGGTTCTTCTTCTACATATTAAGAAAGTGAATCTCAGAGGGATTAAATGATTTGCCCAGGTTCACATAACTGAGGAAGTAGTGGAACCAAGATTCAAACCCAGGTATGATCTACTCCACAGTGGAGCTCATTCATTCATTCATTCAACATTACACTGTATGCTGGACCAGGCATCTATGTGAGCATACAGGGGTGATCTTCGTTAGTATGGAGCTTACAGTCTAGTAGGGGAGAAAGGTGTTTGTCCAATTATCAGGCAAAGAAATGTGACATTGAAGCTGCAATGCAAGCTCTGTAGGAGAGGTCCATGTGCTTTGAGAACCTGTACTTGGGATTTGACCTTGACAATGAGGCCATGGAAGGTGCCCTCGAGGAAGTAATGCTTGAGGTGAGAATGATTCAGGAAAAGGAAACTGCAAAGTCTCTGCAGAAGAAAAAAGCATGGGGTTGAGAGAGACTGACAGACGCCAAAGGGCATGTCCAAAATGAAGAGAAAGGAGAGACCAGCGAGAGGAAGGGGCAGCCACGTAAGGGTTCGTAGTGAGTCAAGGAACTTTGACCTTCTCTTAAGGTCAAACAGAAGTCATTAAAGTATTGCAAACAGGGCAGTGACACAGATTTCATTTCAAAGAGGTTGCTCTGGCTTCCATGAGAAGAAGACATTGTGTTGGGGGCGGGGAGCAAAAGTAGATACAGGTTCACCAACCAATACCCCAGGTCAACAATGACATTATTTGGGACCAGGGATATGGAAAGAAGTGAACAGACTCTGGAGAACTTTAGGAGTTAAGATTTGCAGAGCTTGGTGATGAATTGGCTATGGAAAGAGAGGGAGGGGGAGGGGTCAAAGGTGATGGCAGGACTTCTGGCTCGTTTAACTGAGATGATGATGGTCTATTCACTGACCTGGTGAATACTGAGGAAGACCAGATTTGAGAAGGATGATTATCAGCTTAGTTTTGAGGTAAGTCTGAGGTACCATTAAAATACTCCCCCCAAAGACGCTAAACAGGAAGTAAGAGATAAAATTCTAGTTATAAGAGATGTTGAGGATGCAATTTTTCAAGTGGGCACCATCATCTATGGATGAAGGTTAGTGGGCACTTGGTATTCTTCTGAGCTGTCTCCCATCTGAACCCCCTTTGGGAAAGCCCTCGCTTTAGGAGGAAAAGCCCACCTCCCACAGTAGAAGCTAAGGCCTGCTGTGGGGGTGACCTGCAGTTTAGATCTAGGACTGTATCTCCCAGAACCTCTGTGACTCCACAACAGAGTTTGACTTGGCATTGACTGGGCATTTACTTGGCATTCAAGTAGCTCCTTCTGCCACACAAAGGCAGGTCTTTCCCTACTTTATAGCTAGTTAAACCAAGGTGTAAATATCAAAAGAGAGGTGTTATATGGTTGGCTAAGGAGAGTGAGCTGGGTGAGGAGTCAGAAAGACTGGCTTGGCCACAGCTGGCCATGTGACCTTGGATAAGCTTTCCCACTCCTGCCTCAAACCCCACCCCCCACCTTCATGAGATCATGGACGTTGGGGATCTCCAAGGCCCTTACCACCCCCCGTAGATGTGTACTTGCCCCTAGCAGCTTAAGGACAAGCAACCAAAGCAATCACCTGGTTAATTCAGAGAGAGGGACTATCCTCCTGAAATGAGAAGGCAGATTTTTATTTTTCCGGCCCTGAAGATTCGAGATTATTCATCCCCAAAGCTGTAAATAAGCCACCCAGAATAGCAAAGAGTTGAAAGAATATGAGTTCATCTGCAGATTTAAAACAAAGTTCTTTTTTTCCTCTTTGACAATAAGATTTTTTTATTTTATTCTATGTTTTCTTTCAGTATGAACTTCCTCTCATTTTGCTTACTTAAACGAAGGTAATAAAACAGTCCCAGGGGACATATGGTTACCGGTAATTGAGACAAAACAGAAGCAGTTTGGGCCCTGAGAGGTTTTGCCTGCGTAGTGGGCCAGCGCTGTCCAGCAGATTTCTGTGATGATGGACGTCCTATCCTATGCAGTAGTTTAGTTGCTCCTAACAACATGTGGGCAGTGCAATTAAACAACAGGATTTTAAATTTTAATTAATGTAAATGTAGACTGAAATAGCCACAGGTGACCACTGGCTCAGGAGCTAGGCACGGTACCACATGTTGGCAGCCAAGTGGACCTTACCACGGGCGTGTCTTCTGCCTCAGTAAGAAGCCCCGGGGAGAAATGTCCATTTCCTGAAGTTAATCATTTGGAGCTTGCTTTGGGATGGGGATTGCAGGACAGGGCGGGATTCACTCCAGTGTTGTGTGGGTTTATTAATTATCTCGTCCTCATGCGTGCTCAGTCATGTCCAACTCTTTGTGATCCCATGGACTGTGGAGCCCACCAGGCTCCTCTGTCCATGGGATTCCCCAGGCAAGAATACTGGAATGGGTTGCCATTTCCTCCTCCAGGGGATCTTTCCCACCCAGGGATTGAACCCCAGTCTCCTGTGTCTCTGCGCCACCTGGGAAGCCCATTGTCTCATGATTGCTTTTGTAAAGGGACTACCTCTCTGAACCCAGAATTAGGAGCTCTGAATTCGAAGGCATTTATTAGGCTTAAATTTATGTGGTGTGAAATCTGTTAGATCATTTGCTCATCAGTGGGTTGTCTAGAAAAAAGGCCCATCTACAAAGGGTTTTCAGGGTGAGGGTCACCGGTGTAATAAGAAACATACCAAGCCTGGCCTCCAGCGAAAGACTGTGGGCTTTCAAGTCAATTTGGAGTTTGCGAAGTGGCCTTTTGAAGACCTTGCCATTGGTAACATTTCCTCTCTTATTAAGAAAAAGAGAGAGAGGCTGAGAGCGCAATTATTTTTCACTCTTGTTCAACTTAACCCAAAGGTAGGAGCCTCTTGTGGTTCACACTTGAAAGCGTGGAGTAGTTACATGGGACAGCCAGGCTGGGAGTAAACCTTCAAAGCTCATAGGTAGATGCTGAGGTCTGCCTATGAGAAGGTTTGGTTAAAATGTGGACAAATCAGACAGTAGGACTGGTTTTCAACTAACCCCAGCAGTCAAATGCATGGCTAATACTCACTGCATTTTATCAGAAGAAATCATCCATCTTGGTCTAGAGAGCAGCTCGTTCGTTCGACACACGCTGGCCATGGGCTACGTGCAGGCTGTGAGCAAGGTTCTAGGGGTGTAAAGATAAAGACGCGGCAGCTACTGGCCCCAGGCGGGGGTTGGGGTCTCCCAGTGCAGAGACCTGGGGACAAATTCGGATGGGAGGAGCGTCACCCCCAGGAGAGAGCACAGACAGCCTAGTGCAGGGGAGGGTGATTTTCCCTTTTTTTTTACTTCATATTTCTGAAAATGTCCACAACATTTCCAGGGAAAGAAAATAGAATCATGAAACTTCATAAGTGCTCGGGGATGAATTGAATCTGAGAGATTCTATTACATTTGGGAGGAGGGGGCGAGGGAACCTCAGATCGATATATTCTAATACTAATTCCCCTCAGGCCTGGCTCTCTTGACTCCCACTTTCTTCTAGGGCTTCTGCCCCTGTTTAGGAAATTGCTGCCCCAGGAGAGGGAATGTCCCCCTATCTCTAGCACGAGCCACGGTGTGCGGGGGGGGTGCTCCCCGGCCAGGCTGGAGACATTTGTCTTCCACCTGATCGTGTGAGGCTCGGGGAGCACAGTTGTGAACACTTCCGGGGGGCTGGAGGATGGCGTGTGCCGGGGAGAGGGGAGGCTGAATCATCTGGTCGTTGGTACCCAGCTGGGGGGTCTGGAGGCCAAGGGCAGTCAGGCAGCACCCCCACGGGGAGAGGGACCCCCACGGGAGAGGGACCCCCAACGGGAGAAGGACTCCATGGGAGTGGGATCCCCACTGGAGGGGGACCCCCATAGGAGAAGGACTCCCATGGGAGGGGGATGCCCACAAGAGAGGGACCCCCACGGGAGAGGAATACCCATGAAAGGGGGACCCTCACGGGAGAGAGACCCCCACGGGAGGGGGACCCCCACGGGATGGGACCCCCACGGGACGGGACCCCCATGGGAGAGGGACGCGCTCATATTGGGTTGGGGACGAGCACGGAGCCCGACTGGAGGCCACAGGCCCGGTCACGGAGCCTCTAGGACTGTGCACGTGAGAACCTTGTCACTTAAGCCAGCGTCTGGCCGAGGGCAGGCGGTCAAGACAGGAAGGGTGAGGATCCGCAGGCCGAGGGGCCGTTACAGTTCACACCGGCCCCCTCCCAGCCGTCCCCGCAGCCCAGCCCAGCCCCCTCAGCACTGCCTTAATGCTAACCACCTGGCACCTGCCATCGGGGGCCTGACACTGGCCAGGCCTCCTCGGGCACCTTTCATGTGACATTTCTCCTTCTTCGGCTTTCACAGGACAAGGGGTTACTGCCCACGGCGCTGGGAGATGAGAAGCAGGCCCCGGGGCTGAGGAGGGGTCCACTGGGACCCTGGCTTCCCTAGGGCAGGGGCCACAGCTCCCGTCCCCACAGAATCCAGATGGGGGCGGTGAAGGCCAAGGGGGCGGTTATCTGTGCTGACACCGCTCCACGCCCAACCTGCAGACACAGCGTATCACCAAAAGGCCCAGAGAAGGTGACAGCCCCCAAACTTTTCCGAGAGACCCCAACAGGCACCGACGGTCGTCAGGCCTGGGAGCATTGTCAGATCCCTTCCAAGGATGAGGTTCACTTCTGCAGAACACGTCTGCAAAACCACTAGGTCTCCAACCTCAGAACACAGAGGGAATTCAAAGTATCAGCCACCCCAACTGATGCTGTTACTGTAGGGGAAAAAAATTGATCCACCTTTATAGTAATTTTAGGCATAGATCTCTTCTGCCCAAGGCAACCCAGGAAGCAAGGAGAAGAAGAAGGGACTGGGGGTTCAGCAGTGCCAGGTTCAAGTCCAAAGGCCGACACCTCCTGCCACGGGTGTGAGCGTGCTCAGCAACTCAGTCGTGTCTGACTCTTTGTGACCCCATAGACTGCAGCCTGCCAGGCTCTTCTGTCCAGGGGATTCTCCAGGCAAGAATACTGGAGTGGGTTGCCATTTCCTCCTCCAGAGGATGTTCCTGATCCAGAATCAAACCAGCAGCTCTGGCATCTCTTGCATTATCAGGCAGATTCTTTCTACCACCGAGCTACCTGGGAAGTCCCTCTGGTCAAGAGTGGGCGGTGATGTCCAATTCTTGGCACCCCCGTGGACTGCAGCCCGCCAGGCTCCTCTGTCCATGGGGATTCTCCAGGCAAGAATAATGGAGTGGGTTTGCCAGGCCCTCCTCCAGGGGATCTTCCTGACCCAGAGATCGAACCCAGGTCTCCTGCACTTCAGGAAGATCCTTTACTATCTGGGCCACCAGGGAAACCCAGACCTCGGCTTAATTGTGGAACCTAATTCCTCAAAGGGAAGAGACCACCCTGCCTGTTGCCTAAGGGTTGTTACATTTCAGTGAGACAGCGTCTGGGAAAACCTTCCGCAGAAAGCAGGCATGGGGAAGGGCACTGGCTTTTCCTAGGTGCCAACCATCCATCAGGGGGTTCCCAGCTCACCCCCACCACAGTTCAATGACCATCCTCTCCTCCCTGTGTTACAAAAGGGTGGTTACTTAACTGGTATTGAGTGGTCTCACCGCACACAGCCAGGAAGTGGCCGCAAGTTTTTGAATGTGAGATTGGTCACTCTACACCGTTTCACAGGCCATGCATGAGTGTGTTCATCACTGCAGGGTCGGACCCAAAGCAGGGGCCACAGAAGATTCTACACAGTGAGAGAAGGCCTGGGAAGTCTTGATGTCTGGGTTCCCAGGCCGTGCGAGGTGCCCCCACCCCGAGGGGCTACAGGGAGGACCCGAAGGTGGTGTTGGATGTCTGTGGGAATCTCCAGTTCTCCAGTCACTTGGAACTGCCCTGGTGAGCGGTGATTTACACATGGTGGCTCTGAGGACGCCCTGTTTGATCTCTGGCCTGAGCCCTGAGTGGCCATCCCACCCCCGTCCCCACCTGGAGGGCTCCCATGACCAGCCAGCCGACAAAAAAATGGGGCCTGACTTCGGGCCCGGTGGGTAGGCGGCAGGGTAGAGGTGGGAGGGGAGGGATGTCCTTCAGGGTTATTTCCCGGGAAAAGAGCAGCGGGACAGAAAGCACACCACAAGCTCTGACTCAGATGCCAAAGTTCTAAGCCCAGGCTCATTAACAGGAGGCTCTGGGGCATTTTTCGTACCTTCCCTGAACCTCTGTGGGCTTTCCTGGTGGCTCAGACAGTAAAGAATCCACCTGCAATGTGGAAGACCCAGGGTGCAATCCCTGGGTCAGGAAGATGCCCTGGAGAAGGGCATGGCAACCCACTCCAGTATCCTTGCCTGGAGATTTCCATGGACAGAGAAGCCTGGTGGGGTCTCTTCCATGGGGTCGCTATCTCCTTGTGAAGTGGAGGTGGTCTGGCCTTCTTTGAAGAGATGTGGGGTCAATACAAATACTCCAAGTCTCTGATTTAGAGAAGGCCCTCACTCAAAGCTACCCAGCATT
Source organism: Cervus elaphus (assembly GCF_910594005.1). Classification (NCBI taxonomy): domain Eukaryota; kingdom Metazoa; phylum Chordata; class Mammalia; order Artiodactyla; family Cervidae; genus Cervus; species Cervus elaphus. The sequence continues at coordinate 23,662,539 of NC_057825.1, read as the reverse complement.
GCTGTTATTATTTAGTCAGGAAGCCTAGCCCTGAGGCAATAGCCTGATTTCTCTAATCATTGGCCCAGTTCTCAGTTCAGTTCAGTTCAGTCGCTCAGTCATGTCCGACTCTTTGCGACCCCATGGACTGCAGTATGCCAGGCCGCCCTGTCCATCACCAGCTTCTAGTTTGCATTAAATGAGGGAGGTGCACGGGGCTTCTTTCTGGTGGCAAATCCCTGAGTCCTTCCTCCATATCGAGGGCCCACGCAGCACAAGCTGCTTCTGAGCAAACTGACCTTGGGTTCTGACGGCCTCAGACCTGAGCCCTCGGACCCAACTCCCGAGCAGGAGGGTGGGGAGGACGTGGATGAGGCTCCCCCGGCTCGGGTGCAGAGACTCCGCACATAGGGAGCGTGGGCGCCATCCCTTCACCCCAAAGCCAGCAAGCGGGCAGGGATGCCACCTGGGGAGGGCGTCATTTTCTAAAGGGAGGAGGAGCAGAGGCCGAAGACCACCACAGTCTCAAATCAGGGTCCCCAGGGTGGGCTGGGAGACCCATGGGGCCACGTTCAGCCCAGAGGGTGAAGGTTGAAAGAAGGGCCCCCCTCGCTGCCACCTCTCAGGCTTGGCACATGTGTTCAGGACACAGCAGCACGCCTGGGCGCACAGTGGTCCCGAGTACCCGGGCGCTGTGGCTTCATTCACAGCCCGGTTTGGCATCGGTACCCAGGCCTGTCCTTAACTCCCTGCCGAGCGGAGGTGGTGGGGCCCGATGACCCCCTCCAGCCCTTCCCGGTTGGCTATTCCAGCTTCCCCTGCTCCTTCAGGAGCTGCCACTGTGTCCCCTCTCCATGGCAGGTCCTTGGAGATGAAACAGGGAGAGAAGCCCAGACTTCCCCTGGAGCACAGACAGGCAGGATGCCCGGGCTGAAGTGATGCCTGGTGAATAGACGGGAGCAGGAGAGACATGCGCTGAGCTGGGAGAGACAGAGCGAGAAATGTGTGAGACCTGAATTCACATCCTCCATGGGACGTCAGACTCCAGGGGGCGGGCAGGAAGGAAAGAGGAGGCTGGGACCCTAGGCACCTCGGGCAGCCCTGACCTCCCCTCTTCCTGGCCGGAGGCAAACACGACAGCTCTGCAGCTCAGCGAGGCCACAGTCCATGGGCAACAAGCTGCAGCCTCTCCCAGGAAAGATGAGCCCGAGATCTGATGGTCAGAACAGTTGTCCTTGGGAGTTCCTTGGTGGTCCAGTCATTAGGACTGTGGGCTTTCACTGCCTTGGCCCAGATTCAATCCCTGGTGAGGGAACTGAGATCCTGCAAGCTGTGCAGCCAAAAAAATAAGAAAAGAACCACTGTCCTTCATGAGCTGAGAAACAATCTAACAGGATGAGAGCCACGAGGATCCTGCTATGCCAGGGCCAGTGAGGTGACCTCTGAAAGGTAAGTCACATATTTAGGCTCGAGATACCAATTCCTGTCCAAGAAGAGGATGACTTATGGCTGAAATGGGCAGAGGATGGGGTAGAAAGGCAGCTGAGCTGCTCCTCAGGTTTGACAGCTGCCCACACTTTAGGCCACCTGAGGCTACATTAATAAAGGCCCAACGTCCAGTTCCAAGGAGGTGAGGATCCTGCTTCATGCCGCAGCCATCAGACCCAACTTGGAGCACTGCCTCGGTCCTGGATTCCATCTCTCATCACTTGAGTGTATTCAGAGCAAAGTGATCAGGACGAGGAGGACCTTGAAGTCTCTCTAAAGGGGCAGAACAGAAGGGGTTCTAGCTCTTCGGTCTGGAGAAAAGCCCAGTGGGATGTGTTTTTGAAGGACTTCATGGAGTAAAGAGAGACGTATCCGGTCTGGTGGGGGCGATGGCGTGAAGAGCAGTGGAGGGAATGAAAGGAATCCACATTTCAACAGAGTTAGAACTGGTCCAGCAGTGACACCGTGGCCTCACACACAGCGAGCCTCCCATCCCCAGAAGCATGCAACAGAGATGCATGAAGGTCACGTGGAAGGCTGGAGAGAATGAGCCTGTGTGGTGGAGGGGTGACTCCCTCTTACGTTTCCTGCATCTTTGAGCTGAGAGTCTCTGGTTCTAGGAATTCTCCCAGTGGCGAACCCACGATGCAAGATGCACCTGTTTGCATGCAGAAAAGCATCGTCTGCCAGGGTCTCCCTGCTGACCACGTGGGCCATGCGAGTTCGCTGAGCGCAAGGAGCCGAGCCTCAGGTCCGCACCAAGGGTGATGTCAGCGTGAAAGCACAAGCTCTTGGGCCCACACCTTTCCAGGTCACTGAGCTGTCCCTGCAGCAGCAAGAAGCATTTCCTGGCCCTGGTCTCCTCTCAGGGGTCCCTGGCCGGGCATCCTGTTTCTGGTGGGGCAGGGCATCCTGTGAGGGGTCCCTGGGGCCCTCTGGAGCCTCTTGGGGGGCAGACGGGCCACAGACATCACAGTGCTTGCATCAGCTGGGGAGTCGGGCTTCCCCAAGGGCAACCCCTGAGGGGTTGGAAATGCTATCCTGAGGGGTCTTCCAGGGAAGACCCCTCTACCATTCTGTCAACTGCCCTCACCCCTCCTCAGCTACTTTTTTTGGGGGGGAAGGGGGGCTTCTTATGGGATCTTGGTTCCCTGGTCAGGGATTGAACTTATGCCCTTGGCAGTGAGAGCTCCGAGTCCTATCCACTGGACCATTAGAGAATTCCCTCAGCAAATTCTTTAAAAAAACCCTTCTTTAGTGTGTTCAGCTACCCCTAAAAGCCTGACCCAGTGCCTGCCATCTGCCGGGCCATGCAGTCAGGAGGAACATCACTGCAGGGCAGCCTGGGTCTGTCCCCGAGGGGTGCTCTGGGTGGAGGGGGCTCAGCGCCCGGCGGGGCCGGGGTGTCTGTCCCCCAGGAGTCTGAGCAGAGCAGCACGAAGCCCAGAGGACTGTGCTCACTCAGCCCTGTCCACACTGGAGCCCCTTCTCGGGGCAGGCAGGGGGGTTGGAAGGCAGAGGGGAGGGTGGTCCATCAACTCTGAGCTTAGGGAATTTAGGGAGATCTGAGTATGTGGGGTGTGGCTTATTCGGCTATAGGTCTTGAATGGACTGAAATCATAAAAGACAAAAAGCACCCTAGGGAAGTAGGACAGACCATCTAGATGATTTTTTTCCAGTGTGCAGATAGGGAAACTGAGGCACTGGTCAGGTTACCTTTTTCTTCCTCTAGGTTCTAAAGCCCATTCAGTCACTTCCCTGAGCAAAGCCACCAGGCTCTGGGTGTCCATGGCTGTAGGTCATTCCTGTCCCACAGGACATGTGGGCATACGACCCTGAGGCGTCACCCACCTCCCCTTGACAGTAAGCTCGTCCTTGACTTCCAATGACAGTAAGTTTGTCCTTGATCCGCAAATAACTCAGCTGACCACAGGCAGGTCAGACCCAACCACGAAGCCATGGGATTGAATGGGGTTGAAGCCATGGGACGGAACGGGGTCCCATTGTGGGAGCAGCGACTGACAAAGACCCTCAGCTTTGCCATCAGAGAAACCAGGGCTCTAAACACAACTTGCTTCTCACCAGCTACAGATGGGGGATACGTTATCTAATCTTTTTGAACCTCATCAATTTCACCCATGAATGTTCACCCCAGTACCTTCCATACCTACCAGTGCCTATCTGTAGTGTTCAACCACCCAGTCTTCAGGGCTTCCCTGGTAGCTCAGCTGGTAAAGAATCCACCTGCAGTGCAGGAGACCCCAGTTCGATTCCTGGGTCAGGAAGCTCCCCTGAAGAAGGGACAGGCTACCCTCTCCAGTATTCTTGGGATTCCCTCGTGGCTCAGACAGTAAAGAATCCGCCTGCGATGTGGGAGACCTGGGTTCGATTCCTGGGTTGGGAAGATCCCAGGGCATAGCAACTCACTCCAGAATTCTTGCCTGGAGAATCACACGGACAGAGGAGCCTGGCGGGCTACAGTCTATGGGGTCACAAAGAATTGGACACGACTGAATGACTAAGCACAGCATAGCACAGCACCCAGCCTTCACACCCCTTCCTTCTAACCAGCTTCCCTTGAGGAACCATCTTCTCTCACTTCTGGTGGGGCTCTGAGCTCTGTGGATACAGTGACCATATCACGTGAACCTAGCCAATCATGCACCAAATACGCCAGCCACAGTGACTGGTCGTGAGTAGGTATATGATCTATATGGTGCAAATCGTCACTATAAATCTGGGTCTTACACAAAAGCAGCTCTCCGCTTTGGCTGGGCCCAGAGTTTCTGGGCCTGGGATTGTCGGGGTCGCTGTACGCAGCCTGAAAATGAAGCCAACCTAGAAAAAAAGAGAGCCAAGGGGCACAGAGAAATCAAGGCTCTTTGCCATCAGATGCACACCTGGATCAAGTCCGGTCTGCAGCCTGAGTCTGGGCTTCTTGATTATGTGGACTGGTACATTCCCTTTTAGGTTTAAGCCAGTTTGAGTCGCATTTGTTACCGCTTGCAACCTGATGCATATGTAAGTTACTCACTTTCTCTTCATAGTGGAGCAGGAATTGCTCACTATGCTATGGTGCATGCTGGTATAAAGGACTAGTTGGCACACACCTGCTTAAATAAGTCAACAGTCCTACCCTGAAGTAGTAAGTCTTAATCATTCTTCAAATTCACCACTGTCACCTCTACCTAGAAGCCTTCCCTGAACTCACCAGCTGGGGCCTGGTGCTCTGGGCCCTCCGTGTTCTGCCATCACACTTGCAGATCCTACTTGTATTTTGTCTACTTGTCTGTCTCCCACACAGGAGGAAGAAAAGATCTGGGTATTAATCATTTATATATAAGCAGGTAGGTGAAAAGTAAATGGCTGATGAATGACAAAATTGATGGGAAAAATTCACATGCCTGGACACCAGAGTCACACAATTTCACTACCAAATATATAAAGCGTATGCTGCAGAGGGTGTTAGCTGTCTGCTCAACATTAACTTTTCCATTATCCCAAAATGCCCAGAGAAAGGGGAAGGAAGGAAGGAAAGAAAGATAACTAAAAAGAAATCTGCATGTTCTAGCCTCCCTTGCAGAGATGTGACCTCAAGTTCTGGCTGATGAGATGTAAATAGAAGTCATTGGGTCAGATCTCTGGGAAAAGCCTTTAAAATTAGGTAGGGAGCTCCTTTTGCCCCTCCCTTTCTTCCCCCTTTTTGCTGATCTAAGTGCACATGTGATGGCTGGAGCTCCAGCAGCAAGCTCAGATCATGAGGAATCTTTGAGGATGGAAGCTATGAACGAAGTATGGCAGAGCAGAAGGAACCTGAATCTCTGATGATGGAGGACCAACTATATCGGCTCCAGACTGCCTGCCTCCACATCTTTTTTATATTTAAAATAAATAAGTAAATAAATATTTTGCATTTTGTTGTTCAGTTGCTAAGTTGTGTCTGACTCCTTGCAACCCCATGCACTACAGCACGCCAGGCTTCCTTGTCCTTCACCATCTCTCAGAGTTTGCTCAAACTCACGTGCACTGAGAGAATGATGCTACCCAACTATCTCATCCACTAACACCCCCTTCTCCTCATGCCCTCAAATTTTGCATTTAGGCCACCATTATTTTGAATATGCTATTGTACATATTTGAGCCTAATCCTAACATAATATAACAAATTCTTATATTACTACTCATTGATAATAGGTATTTCTTTTATTCTAATCATAAAATTAAATTTTAAATCTATGTCCAACATTTAGAATAGTGCCTATGTGCCAGGTAGTCTGAAGACACAGATATACAGAAGAGAAGGAGACATTTTATAACTGATTAAAATGCAAGTACCAGTTCATCACTTTCTCTGGGAGAAAAAAAAGGAACTATTTTACTGATTTTACAGTATCGCAATGAGAGATTGTTAATTTTAAAGTTAAAGCTTATATTTCCTTATGTTAATTCCAGTTTCCCTTCTTCCCCAGTGACAGCAGGTGGGAGGGCTCTGGGTGGTCAGAGTAATTCCTCTCCGACTTCCTGCCACGGAGCCTGAGTGGATCAAAAGGCCAAGAGAATGAAGAGACTTTTCTCCTTCAAAATAGCTCCTCGGCCCCTTGAAATGAATGAGCAGCTTCTTAAACAGACTTTCTCCCTTCCTCTGCTTGCCCCCCTTCCCGCCCCCCACCCGGCTCACATTCCCCATGGTTGGTGAGGCAGAAAATTCACAAGAACAAAGCTCTTACCCTAAAAAGATCCTCTTTTCACTCTAGGGTCAGTTCCACACTGGGGGCTTCCAGAGGAGTCATCTTGAAATTAAGAAAAGGAAAAAAGTTGCATAGATGTCAGGGAGATCACACACACCAAGGTGCCCAGCTCCAGCCCTCCCAGCCCGCACCACACACGTGTGCCCCATGGGGACCCACAGATAGAGCTCGTCAGGCAGGCTCCCATGATGCAGAGTGTGCAAGGAATCTCCAAACCCGGGAGACCAAGGAATGGATCATCTCCCTGCTCGGTGTGAGTCCTGGGCAATTTCTAGGGACCTCATCTTACCCTTCTGAAAAATGGGAAAACAACCTGCACCCTGCCTCTCTCACACGCCTGATCGCCTGGTAGCCTCCTGGCATATTATCTACCTGGGATCCCCTTCCCCACCCCCAGCCTTTTGGGACACACCAACATGCACTTGGGTTAATTAAAGTCAACATTCTTTACACTTCATCGCTTGTAAAACGTCCAAAAGCTAGATTCCATGTGGAACTCGCTCTGACTCAGCTGGGGTGCCAGTGTGGTACCCTCATTCCTCATCAATCAGTCTGGGACAAGATTCAGCATCTGGGGCTCCCTGGGATCAGCCGCCCCCCTAGGAGCTGGGCCAGCCCCCACCTGGAGTGGTAACCAGGAGGGGCCAGGGGGCGGCCAAGCACGCACTCCTACACTGTGCCCTGGGGCCAGGTCAAGGTGATCGAGTTTCCTTCTCCAGTCAGAAACCCCATCACCTCTGGCTCCAAAGTAATAAACTCAATCTTGGGGCTTGAACTGTTAACACGGTTCATTTCTGGGCCAAATCCCTGAAGCTGAAGGGTTTATTTTTAAGGACAAGCAGTTTGCTGTTTTCAGCGTTTCTCATCAGAAATAGTGCAATTCAGCCCGATCTGCATTGGAAGCATAATTTATCATCTCACACAGATGGTTGACTAAGGGTGGGGAGGAGGCTTACTTTCCATTTTAGTTCAGCAAACGTTTCCTGAGCTCCTGCGTGTGCCAGGCAGAGAGCAAGGCACTGGGGATGCACTGACCATCAGGCAGGCTCCTGGCTTTGAGATGTTCACAGTCTAGGTGGGAGACAGACCTCTAATCCCAGCTTTGGCATCAGAGAGTCTCAGGGTCTATTGGACAATAGCCATTTACTACTGGGGTCTTGGGGAAATTACCTTACCTCCTTCTAGCTTTTGATGTTGTTCAGTTCTAAGTTATGTTTGACTCTTTGCAACCCCATGAACTGCAGCACGCCAGGCTCCCCTGTCCTTCACTGTCTCCTGGAGTTTGCTCAGATTCATGCCTGTTGAGTTGGTGATGCCATCCAACCATCTCATCCTCTGCTGCCCCCTTCTTTTGCCTTCAATCTTTCCTGGTATCAAGGTCTTTTCCATGAGTTGGCTCTTCATATAAGCTTTGTCAACTTTGTTGGTCTTTTCAAAAAACCAAACTTATGTTCTGCTCATTTCCTCTGTTGGTTTTCTATTTTCTGTTTCACTAATTTCCACTCTAATCTTTATTATTTCCTTCCTTCTGCTTGCTTTGGGTCTAGTTTACTCTTTTATTTTTTTTTTCTTCTTCTCAGTGAAGTGGATGATTAGAGTATCAATGTGAAATCTCTCTTCCTTTTGAACATAGTCATTCACAGCTATAAATTTCCCTCCAGGCACTGCTTTCCCTATATCCCGTACAATTTCCTACGGTATGATTCCATTTTTATTCATCTCAAGTATTTTCTAATTTCCTCGTTGATTTCTTCTCTGACTCATTGGTTGTTTAGTATTGTGCAGTTTAATTTCCACATATTCGTTATTTATTTCGTTGATTTCTAACTTCCTCCCATTGTGACTGAAGAACACATCTTATATAATTTCAGTCTTTTTAAATGTACTGAGGCTTGTTTTATAGCCTAGCATGTGGTCTATCTTGGAGACTATTCCATATGCACTTGAGAAGAACATGTGTTCTGTTGTTGTTGGGTGGAGTGTTCTAGAGATATTTGTTATTTCTAGTCAGTTATTTATAGTGTTAAAGTCTTCTATTTCCTTTTTCATCTTCTGTTTGGTTGTTCTACCCACTGTTAAAGGTAGGGATATTTAAGTTTCCAATTATTGTCGCTGAATTGTTACCTCCCCTCTTGGAACCTTACTTCCTTAGAGGAAAATAATTATTCTTGCCTTGCAGAGATGTAGAGACGTCCATTCTGCTACCCAATGGACGTTACTGATGTGTCTCAGAATGACTTGACAGAATAGAGGACAGTGGTGGTGAGGATTTCCTTCTAGAATAACTGGGAAGTTCTGGGTTAAGCCAGCACAGCTTCAGTATGAAAACCAAAACCCTTCTTAAAGAGAAAGGTGTCTGCTTCTGTGGCCTTATATTCAGGATATGCACATCTCTTGTCCAAAATGATAAAAACTAAGTAGCTAACAAATCCTAACTTCTCATCCTTCATTTGCTAGCTGAGGTCTAAAATTCCTTCAAAGAAATTTCTTGTGATAACCTATTTATCCATCCATACATAAATCTTCTCATCATCCATACATCTCTTCCTTCCTTTCTTCCACCTCTACGAATGTTTACTCAGCCATCTTCTCTGGGTCAGATTCTGGTCCAGGTACTGAGAACTCTGAAATAGGACCTGCTATAAAGGATCTGTCCCATCTAGGAATCGACCCTGACAATGGAAGCAGGTAAATAAAATATATAAATATAAATGTTACAATAAAGGAAGGAACAAAAGGTTTGGAGGGCACCAAAGAAGAAGTGACCTGCCTGATGGGAGAAGCAGGAGAGGAGATCAAGATGACTTCCCAACAAATGCTAACAGAACTGAAGAGAAGTTGTCAACAGAGGCTTGAGTTTCATAACCCTCCCTGCCCCTGCCAATCCTTCCAGGTAAGACGGGGCCCATGGGAGGAGAAGGGAGGAAAACAAGAGGATGTTACACAAAGTGAGTCATCCAGCCTCAAACAACCGAGAACTGCAAAGGCAAAAAGTTCTTGATTTGGAAGTTCGCCAGTTTCAATGCTATTACAAAAATAACCATGATGAATTCACATATTTCTCTGCAAGGATGGGTCCACCATAACACTGAAACCTCAGCCATAGGAAATCGGAGCTTTGGGCCCCATATGTTCAAAATCACGCCCTTATTTTGGTCAAATTTTCTTGAAGAAGTTAAAAGCTGTATTTTCCTATTGAAAGTGGTCCTGCTCTTCCATTCCCCCAGGGGCCATTCCTGCTCAGGGTTCAGAGTCACCAGATGCCTTTTATTTGGCTCTCAGTCTCCACAGAACTGTTGTTGCTGTCAGGTAAGTGGATAGACTCTCCTCCTCAAAACATGAAAAATAAGCTAATCAATATTTGTCATATGTCCACTACGTACACTGTAGGAAGAGGAAAAACCCTTCACTAGAGCTATTGGATCCACCTGAAGACCCAGAAAGGGGGGAAAGTCATGAAACAGTTTTGGTTTTTTTTAAATTAATAGCTACCTATGCATTAGGGCAAGACCAAGAGTCACATACTGGAAGGCTTCCTAAAGGCAGAGCACAGAACCAAAAATCAGAGATTCTGGAGCCTGACTCGGCCTGCTGGACTTGGACTTAAACTTTCTGAACCTTGGATTTCTCATCCACAGAAAAAAGAAAAAATAGAGAGCAAAAAAACTGGCTCTTACATGAGGCTGAAAATAAAATATCTGGTTTGTGGTTAATATTCAAAAGTGTGGTGTTCTCTTGTCTCCACAAAGGAGGTAACAGTGACTCAGATCCCTGAAGCTGGGTGGAATCTGACGGGTGAGTAGAAGGCGGGAAGGCCTCCCAGGAGGCACCAGCAGCTGCACAGTCCTGGCAGAAAGAACAACAGGGTGCCATGGGTAAGCACCTGCATCCTAATTCTAGCTTCACTGCTCACTGGTCCGGTGATCTTGAGTAAACCACTCACCTCTTGATGTCTCAGTTTTCTCATCTGTAAAATGGGAACACTAATAGACCCTATCTTCTGGATTATGAGGGTTCATTGAGTTAAGATGAGTAAGCACTTGGAACAAGACCTGGTACTTAGGGACAGGTCAGTTAATATTATCTGTTGTTATACATCAGGGGAGTGAGAAGACCAAGTTCAATGTGAATTGGGGAATAAAAGAACTAATAGGAAGACTAGAACCAAATTTTAGAGGACCTTAAGTGTCCTCTTTTTCGGGATACTTGATTAAGGCAATAAAGGTCTACTTCAGATTCTTGAGTGGGGGCTGATATGAATTAATTATAAATTAAAATACAGCCATGGAAATAAACAGACTCCTGTTGCTCTTTTAATTATACCAAAAAAGGCTATGTCTTGAATAATGACTCAAGGCTCCTTCCTCTGTCGTCTAAGATGGCATTCTTTGGAGAAAAGTAGAAAGCAAAGGACATAGCACATATTTAGGCATTTCTCCACTCAAATCTCTTTTCACCTTCAATCCCATGAAATCACTGGAGAGTCTGGCACTTGGGGTGTCTGCTCATTGTTTCGGCTTTTCCAATAAGGGGGTGCAGCCACTTTCTGAAGTCACTAGGCTCATTGTCTGGGCTGCCTGGCTAAGCCCACCCATTCTGCCCTCACTCCCACCCACACCCACCCACAGCCAGGCCAAGTCAATCCGGGGATCATCCCACAAATCTCCACCATGCTCTCAAAGAGCGATGCCATAATTCCTAGGATCACCGGATGAGTGGCAGGAAGGTGAGTGGCGTGAACATGATACCCCATCCCACTGCATTCAGACCTGAGGTTTTAGAGACTGGCAGAGTCAAAGAAACGACTGGGGGAAAGCAGCCTGCTTTCTGGAGACAGTGATGAGAACGGCAATTAGCATAGATGCGATTTTGACACACGTGTGGAAGTTCTTTTGTACAGAGAAATCCCAAACGCTGGGTCCAGGAGAAAGGCCATGTGGTGGTCCTTTAAGTGCTTTGTGGCAGAAGAAACCACTGTAGCACAAACCATATGGGGCCAACTCATGGGGATAAAAACCCTAATTCACGTTATTCTTGGCCTTCATGAGCCAGGAAAAAAAAAAAAGACTACGGACTCTGACAAATGTAATGGGAAAAAAATTCCTTTGAATCTGTGATTTGCTTAGCAGGAAAAAAAAAAAAAAAAGGAAGTCAGGTAATCCTTAAGTGACCCCAAGTGGTAAAAATATCCCAGCAGAAGTGTTTAGGTGTTGGTGGGCATTCTCGGTGTGACACTAGCGCCACCTGGTGCACTTGGCTGGGAACGACAAGCCACAGCCCCCAAGGGAGCTGATGTAGGTAGTGGTGAGCTTTTGTGTCTTTCCTCGGGGTGCCGGGTCGTGAGTCGACAGCGGGGAAATGAATAAAAAAAATTTATGGACGGAAGCGAATGAGGACAGAATTTGTTATTACAACCAACACAACTAACACCAAAATTTCAAGTGAATGGTATTTAATGACGTGGATATAATCCAATATAGCTTTTCAGAGCCAAACAAAATACCTCAAGTTTCCAGCCTGGGTGGCTACCAGTGAGCCAGTTCTCTCCCCAGTATGTCTTCAAAGTCATGGGAGTGCCTGCTAAACCTGACTGCCCTTAGGCTGACCATCACCTTGCTGACTGAGCTTCCACTGGGACGACGGCCCCAGAGGTTTCCTTGTCCCCTCCCGTCATTACCTAACACTTTCCCACAGGGCATGGTCCTGACCGGTCCCCTCGCCCTTCAGCATCTCTCTGTCCGAACACAGAGCCCTTCTTTCCCTGCACAAGTCATGTGAACACTGTTGTCGCCCAAGTCGCATCTATTGATGCCATTCCTATTGGCTTATTGGCCATTATCTCCCCACCTCTGAAAAGGCAACCCACTCCAGTGTTCTTGCCTGGAGAATTCCATGGACAGAGGAGCCTGGCGGGTTGCAGTCCGTGGGGTCACAGAGAGTCAGACACGACTGAGTTACTAACACACACCACCCCACCCCACCCCCCACCTCCAACCTCCATGCTGGTGACTCCTGTTCGGATCAGGATTTTCATGCAAGATTCTCTTCCCTGAGACCCTGACCCATCCCAAAAGCAGAACACCCTTGCCATCCAATCATTGCCCTACAAGAGAGACAACCCCCCACTGTCTCTTCAAATCCTACTTGGCAGTAGCAAGTATTTATCCTTTGGGATTTAAGTGAAGGCAACATACAGCCCAGCAGCCTACCGGAGCCTTCTCTGGTGGACAGAATGTGTTAGCAAGCTGGGGACCAAGATTGAAAGTAAAATAATGAGGTGAGCCAAAGACTTCCAGAGGCTCATACTGTGGTTCTGGGTCAAGTAGAGGAAATGTTCTAAATACAAACAAAGTGGCAAAAAGAAAAAAAAAAGTTAAAAGCCAAATGGGTTTTGAAAAACTGAAGCATTTTCTTAAAAGATTTGTCTGGATCCGCAAAGCAACTATTTCAAAGGGAACCAAATTCATCTGGCTATAAATTTTATTTTTTTTTTAAATAACCCTATTAAGTTTCTCCAAAATGGTACCACTTTTATCAAAATTTTTTCTCGACAATAACCTCTGTTGCATAGTGTAATAGAAGGGTTCCAGCCTGAGTCTAAACCATACTGAACTTTAAGACACGTTATCTGCTGGAGCATGTGTGGAGGTCACACAACGATTTGCAGCAGGACCAAGAAACATCTAGTCAGGTCGTTTAAAGCAGCAGCTCTCAACCTTGGCAGCATATAAGCATCACCTGGGGTACCTGGCTCCACTCCAGAACAATAAAATCAGAATTTCTGGAGGTGAAGGACAGATACTCATGTTTGTTTTTTTTTTTTCCAAAGTTTCCCTAAGGTGGTCCCAATGCACATCCAGGACAGAACCACTTAACTACAGAAAAGATCCGCATTAAAGGCAGTGGACCTGCCCCAGAAGACAAGTGATTCTGGTACTGCAAGCATCTCTCCCTCAAGGGTCCCTTTCAGTCGTCTCGCTTGAGTCTTGGGAGTAAAAGATTGCAGTGAGGGTACTTCCCTGGTGGTCCAGTGGTGAAGACTTCACCTTTCAATGCAGGGGGTGCAGGTTCGATTCCTGGTCAGAACTGGGATCGATCTCACGTGCCTCACAGCCAAAAAAGTTGAAATATAAAACAGAAGTGATATTGCAACAAATTTTATAAAGACTTGAAACATGGTCCAAACCTCTAAGAGCCATTTCTTCATAACTGTGTTTCTTGATGTGTGGTTGAAGACTTATCTGCATCACAATCTTATAAATTTGTTTTAGATTCTGTCCAACTCTTTGTGACCCCATGAACTGCAGCCCACCAGGCTCCTCCATCTACGGGATTTCCCAGGCAAGAATACTGAAATGAGTTGCCATTTTCTCCTCCAGAGGATCTTCAAGACCCAAGGAAAACCAGCGTCTCCTGCATTGGCAGGTGGATTCTTTACCACTGCACCACCTGGGAAGCCCATTTCAGGCCCCACTTTAATCCCAAAGATCTCTTCCTGTGACATAACCAGGAATCGGTAGCATTGCTGGGATCGGGTCCAGGCCTATCTGACTCCAGGTTCTTTCCAATTCCCCATCAACACTTCTGACCAGTAAAAGTGGAATCTCCACCAGAAAAACTAGCGCTTTAGATGGTTTTAATGAAAGAAAATTCTTTAAATCCACAAAATGGAAAACAACAGTAAAAATCCCCCTCCTACTCCTCCCACCAAAGGAATCCTCCATCAACTACTCTGCAACAGCAAAATATTATCCCTCCCTTTCCTTCCTGTCCCACTACATTTTTTCCCTTCTAACAAATATTCCTTTTCCCCCCAAATAAGGTCACTTGGAAAAAAAATTCCTGACAGATGTCAACATCTATAGAGAAATAATAAAATCATTACATAAGGAAAACTACCAGATCTCATTTTATATTCACCTGCACATTTTTCATATTTGAGCCAAGATACAATAAAGTGCATAAGTTGGGAGAATAAGGTGAACATTTTGACTACATAGTTTTGCCCATTTAGAATTGACTGGGAATTTTTTTTTTTAAACTGGACCATTTTCAATCACTGCCACATACTTCTACCTTAAAAAGAAAAGTGAAGCCTTGCACCTTATTTACAGCAAGTCTGGATCTCTGTCTGTAGGATAATGATGGCGGAGCAGCAGGAGTGGGGGAGGGTGGGGGGGGATAGGGAGTCACGTGCAGAGGCTGCAGGTCAGACATAAGAGGACTTCTACTCACCGGCCCCAATTCACACAGCACATGAAGAGACAGGGTGAAAACAGACCTTCAATGCAACAAGTACTATTTCAGTGTGAAATAACTTGCCCAGAATTCTTCCCACATTGTTAGTGTGAATGCCAACCAGAACAACCCTTTCAGAAAGCCATCTGAAGATGACCCCGAAAAATGTTCATAAGATTTCTTTGCTTCAATAATCCAGCTTCTAGGAATCCAAGGAAAACAATCCAGAAGACAGAACAAAGATATTCATGGTTAACACAGGACAACTGTGAACAGTGTGCGTGCATGCTGAGTCGTTTCAGTTGTGTGCGACATTATGGACTGTAGCCCGCCAGGCTACTCCGTCCATGGGATTCTCCAGGCAAGAATACTGGAGGGGGTTGCCATGCCCTCCTGCAAGGGGATCTTTCCAACCCAGGTCTTTTACGTCTCCTGCACTGGCAGACAAGTTCTTTCCCGCTCATGCCCCCAGTGAAGCCCCTCAAAGGTAGTCCAAGTGCCTATCATCTGCTGACTTTCGGTGAATGTTTAACATAATCCTGAGTGATGAGAATTACTTTCACCATTTTTATGAACAAAGAAACAGAAGCATAGAGAGCCCATTCGCATCTAGGTCTGACACCTGAGGTTCATAGCCTCCTCAGTTTCCCTCAAAGCTCAGTTACACAGGCCACAGCACTTCTAATGGATCATGCAGCCATTAAAGTCTTTATAACAAGAAAATTACTTACACCGAATGAAGATATAAAATTTTAATACCGTAAGAACTGTATACCGAAACATTTACAGAAAAAAAAGAAATGAACACAAATGTCATTTACTGACTTTCTCTGCAAGTGGGAATATAAGTAAAAAAATAGGGAAATATAGGGATTACTCTAACCTGAAGTTCCCATTTCTGTTTACAATAGGAAAATGTTTATCAAAAACAAGGTACAGAAACAATTCTTCACATCCGTAGCATTAATCAGAGGCCTGAGCAACGGGCACCAAGAAGCAGGGACCCAGCATAAAAGGAAGGACTGATGGAGATGCGAGTGGGAAATTAGGTCTCCAGGCAACCCCTCCGATAGTCTGGCTGTATGTCGTGTCCTTTTAAAAACTCTGTTGCCTGAGTAATTGCAGTTGAACAGTAATTTGAAGAGGAAAAACCAAATAGTTCCTTCCACAGTCTCCCAGCTCTATCCTGCATTCCTCTCTGACCTCCCCATTTGGACCTGAGAATCATCTTCTGTAGAGAGACCCAAGATTAAGAGCTGAAACTAAGAAACCCAGGTTCTGGTTCCGCTTCTACACAGCGGACCATGTGAACATGTATTCCTAGAAACAGCTTCTGCCCCCTACAAGATAAGAACACGAGCAAGACCAGGAAGCTCCCTTCCAGCTCCAGTCTTAGATGGTCTAGGTCTCAAGTGTCTTCTTCGCCATCTGTCAATTAAAAATTCATCTCTAAAGCAGTGATTTCTGGGCACGCACACAGCGAGCAGCCGCCACTGCACAGTTCGAGACTGGCTACGGAGGTTGGAGTGGTCCAGGTACAAGTGGAAGAATGGAATCCTCATACTCAACGCACATCAAGTGTAACTCAATATGCTCAGTAATGGTTTCCCACTGCTTACACAATGAATTTCACTCAAGAGTTTCTTTGAAGAAAATATTTTGGGGCTAAAATATTTGAAAACCATCATACAAGAAATGACAGTAGTATGTGCTCTTACGGAACCTCTAGGGCAAGAATAATCCTCCCAAAGAAACTACTTTGTGAGCTAAGAGTCAAAAGGCACAAAAGAACAATTCAATTCTGTCTATGTGAATGTTCTCTTTTCCTTCTGGAAAAGGTAAGACGGTTTAAGAAAATTTCAAAGAATTGCATTTAAGACCTAGAGGGACATCAGAATAGTTTCATCTTTACAGAATGTATCATCTGGAAAGAAAGGTTCTTAAAAAGAAGATGGGCCTTCAGGGATACCATCATCAGATCAGTTGTCAGTCCTTAAAATGCATAACCTTTTCTAACTTGTGATAAAAACTTCAGGCTTCCAAACTAACCCAGTTGTCCTTCCACCTTGGGATCCTCCACTTCTCTTTCATGACTCTTTTCAAGCTTCCACATACACCGAGGCAACCAAAAGCATCTCGAGGCTGTCTCCATTTAGTACCACTTCTTGCAAAAATCCTCAAGACCATCACTAGTGGTTCCACACAGTCCTCTACCAAACACACACACACAAACACACACACACACACACACACACTTGACTTCCTAAACCCAGAGCTTTCTTAAAAAAGAAACATTTTAAAATAACTGTAAAATAAGACACAAATGTTCATGAAAATACAGTCATCAAATTTATTCTTTTCATTAGGTTTGGCATTCTATGAAGATTTCCTAAGACTGATGTTTCTTGACATGCAAGAGTTAGCACTCATAGCTTAAGTTACTATAAATACTGCTGCTTGGAAGCAGTACAACTATTTTAGAGTTTTAAGACCACAGACTTTTATTACTCAAATCTTATTCTGTGTATGTGAAAATCAGAAGGTTCTGAACAGCTGGTTAGGAAGGTAGCCAAGATGCAGGAAAGATGTCTGGGCCTCCTTTTCAAGGGCAGCCAACTCTTGAACCGTAGGAGCCAAAATATCCACGTGGCCTTTATAATTTCCACCTGGATCACACACACGAATCACAAAGAAATGCAAATGACACGCTTGAAATAACTTGTCAGCAATACTTTGGCCCAATTATGTCAATTTAAACATTGCTCCCAGCAATAAAGATGTACTTACTACCGGGCAAGTTACCTCCCAAACTGTGAGTTTTAAAGATGTTAAATTAAATCAATTAAAATCAATGGTTAGGCTTTACTAACAGCTGTCCCAATATCCAATACCCCTCCCAACCACTCCCCCATCATCTTCCCCTTGATTTAGAAACCATCAGTTTAGCTTGAATCTATAAAAAATTTCAGGAATCAGCTAAGAGCACCATAGGCAAAGGGAATTAAATGGTATCCTGGTTATCACTTGCTCAAAATTATTGTTATTCTCTTGTTTCCTAGTAATCCCATAAATTTTTAACTACTCTGATGACATTAACACCTCAACAAAAACAGCTAAGCTACTGTCCTTCACTCACAGACAGATCACAAAATAAAAATGCTGCAAGACAAGTATGAACAAAGTGCTATGAGAGTACCACAGAGGGAATTATTAATATGCTAAAAATATACAATTAACAGAAGGAAATGAAACACTCTCTTCTTAAACTGAAGCTCAAAAAAGGACACATTCACATGTAAAACAGAATTAAAAGTAATTCACAGCTTACCACCAAGAGTTCTTTTCTGGCCATAAGTAACTTTCCCATCAAATTCATCTACTGGTACTTTTATATCTGGCTCGACCTGAGAAATGGTACAGTTCAGGTGTTCTTCTATCTCGGACAGCAACTGAGAAAGGGAGAGGAAGTTCAAGTATTTTCATATAAAAATTTCATTTTGCCCCCGCGCCGCCGGCCGGGCTGGGGGCTGCGCGGCGCCCTGGGCCCCCGCGCCCGGCCCCGCGTATAAAAAAAAAAAAAAAAAAAAAAAAAAAAAAAATTTCATTTTGACAAACCCAAGCTGCATTTTAATAGCATTAAAACCAGGCAGGCTAAATGAAGTAAGATTTCTGAAGAGATGAACTCACAAGTTACAATTTATAAACTACAATAACAACCACCCATTATGTCTCGTAACTCTCAGACAAGAGCTAATATATAACCTCCATAGATAGATGCAGTCTATTCTTATCAATTTTAGGAAGACTCTGTGAGCCTTACCTGCATTTCATTGTACCATATGGTACAGCCACCATCTTCCTTGAGTCTTGTGTTATAACACCCTTTCCCACGGCTGCTACACACATGATACCAAACCTATATTAAAGAAGGAAAAATAGATTAACATGTATGGCGATTGACATACTAGATATCTTTGTTCTCAACTAGTTTTTTTTTTTTTTTTTTTTAATATTTTGTCCTCAAAGCGTAAGAAAAATAGACTGCATCTGTGGTATGTCATCTAATCACTACCACCATCAGTAGCTCACTAACTAGGTCTTCTGAAAGAGTTCTTTTTGAGAGGAATCCAAAAGATTTTCTAAAACAGACTTTAATTAGATGTCAATAGAAAGGAATGCTCAGATTAAAAAAAAAAAAAATGTAAAGTATTAGAGAATGCTATCTCAAGATCAGTATCAAAAATAAAATTCAAAGGTTTTCCACAAGAATAAAATACAGCACATAGCAAAATGAACAATATCTAGTTTGGGCAATGAGTTTGTAGGCGTTTCTGACGCCTGCAAACTAGTCTGTAAATCTGAATCAATTTATATCAAAATAATAAGCTAACTCTCTCTCCCATAAAAAGTCTACCATGGCAAAAAAAAAAGTCTACCATGGCATGATGCTAAACAAGGTTTAAATACCTTTCAGTGAAAACAATTACATGAAAGCTTTTAGGGAAAATTACATTTTGTATTGTTCCTTTCTGAACTTAATCCTACTAGTTGTCTATTCAATGAATAAAAAGATGCCATAAACAGTTCATTTATATTCCATATGCACCTGAATTCAACATAAACAAAAACTCAAACTGCTTTTATTTCCAGTATCTAAAATGACAATACAAACAATTGAATATAATACAGCACTAAAAAGATCACCTTCTCTTTTTCTGTTGCCACCAGGGAAATGGCCAGACCCATCCTGAAAGATTTTAAAAGTCTTCATTAGATTTTACTCCAGAAGCAAAGAAGCTTAAAAAGGAAAAAACAAAATTATAGCCGTACCTTTCAGCTCTTCCTACTCTGCCAATGCGATGGACATAGTTTTGCTTTTCATCAGGCAAGGTGACATTTATGACTGTAAATAAAAAGTTATTACCAATTGACATAAAGTCCTAAAATTTTCAAACATATCTGATGTTTTTTGTTCTAAATATTTGAATCATATTAAAACAGTTTCCTTTGCATTCCTTAAAATTCAAAATGCAAGCATGAAAGATTTCTTTTTACCATAAGGAACACCATGGATATCAATTCCTCTGGCAGCTACATCTGTGCAAATCAAGAATCTGACATCTCCTTTCTAAAAAGAGCAGACAGGAGAGAGAGGGATTTATTAGTACATACACTAAAAAAATAAACATAAATGCCATCTTTCCACTAAATGAGACCTCTAATCACAAATGTATTACTATCAGATTAGAGGTCCAGTCATTCATTATTCACTAAAGCAAGTTTTTCATTTTTAAGTTTACAATTTGCTAAAATATGACATTCAAGGTGAATAAATCAATGACTGGATTCATTTCTGCTTTTTTCACATAAAAGGTTATTAAACCACTGCTAAAAATTTGGCTTTATCTTTAGAAATCCTAACTGGTAATTCGCAAGACAAGACAGAATAAAATGTAAAATCATAAGCATTACCTTTACCCTTGTACTAAAATAATTCAGAGTCTTAGGTATTTTACCTTGAGGTTACACTTTTGAGGACGACAGATAAAAATCCCAAAGAGAGTGGGCCCCTGGTACTCTCACCAAGAATATACAAACTGGCCTTCAAATGTCATTTGTGCCGCAAGGCACAGCAATTAGAGATCGGAGTGGGTGAGGAGCACACCGACTTCCGGCCCAGGACGAGGCCAGGATACACAGGTGGCACAGATGCTGAAAAAAGGCCAGGTGATCTGTTGTAACACCCACACCAACCACACTTACCAGAGCAGTATTGTGCCAATAGAGAACATGTAATTTACCATCTGACTCTTAAAGATGATGAGGCCCTGCCATGATGAGGATATACCAATAGGGCAGAAGTATTTTGAAATTTCTAGGACAAGAATTGCTTTAAGAATATTAACTGGAATTGATTTAAAACTAGATACAACTCTCCTCTTAAGTATTAAGGAAATGCAGTCAACTAAACATCGGTACCTTGAATCTTTCCAAGTTTTGCTTCCTCTCATGAGGCTTTCTGTCACCATGAAGACAAACACATGAGAACTGATGCCCCTTTTTGTCAGGTCCTAGTGAAAAACACATTAAAGAGTCAATCTTGGGAAACATTATGCCTAGGAGTATATAAAAAAGCCAGTAACATTTAGACTACAGTGGTGCCGTATTAATTTCATGGAAATCTAAACTCCAACTTGTCATAAATCATGGTTGACACCATTTCTGTCCTAGGTGAAATGCCATTAAAATGAACTCCATGAGCATTAAAACTGATTCACTTTGCTTTGAAGGACATTTTGAGTAACCTCTCCCAATCTGCAGCAGGGGTTCCTGGGTACACCAGGACCTCATCTAACCCATGTAAAGAACCAAAAAGTAAACAAAAGAGATCCTTCTTGAAAGAAGCAAAATAGGCATTATGAAGTTCATGTCCTTGCTAAATGGCCACACCCACATGCCTGCCTTCCTCAAGGTATTCTAAGCAACTTAGTTATCTGCTTTCCTGGCCAAAGCAGATCAGAAGTAGCAAACTGGGGGGAGCAGAGGTATTTTAGAGCCAGGTGCAGTGGCGGCAAGTCCTTAAAAAGAAACTCTTCAGGTAGACACAGTAACAAAAAGCAATGCGGTCCAGACCAGAGCAGTAATGGTCACTAAGTCTTTCAATTTTAAGTGTTGGGAAAAGATATAAAGTAAAAATTACCATTAACATTTACTATATTTGCTTCACCACACACCTATCCCTCTACCCTTCTACCAACTCACTTTTACATTTTTGATGCATTTCAATGTAAACTGCATTTATCGGTACACAGTTCAGCATGCATATCACTAACCAGAGCACAGTATTCGTTTGTGTTTCTTTGTTTTCTCTTGGAGGCTAAAGTTACATACAAGGAAGTGTACAAATCTTAAGTGTACACTTGCTGAGTTCTTGACAAATGTGTAACTTAACGCAGCCCAAAGCCTTGTCCAGGTACAGAAGGTGAACATCATCCACAAAGAACCTTCTCGCCCTTTCCCACCTACCCAAACTCCCACCTTCCTGGGAACAACCACTGTTCTGGACTTTTTCCCATCAGATATTAGTTTTGACTCTTCTAGAAAGTCATACAAATGGAATCACATAGCACAAACTCATGTAAGAATTCTTTTATTTGGCATAATGCTTCTGAGATGCACCCACAGCTGTCTCTATCGGCAGCCTACGCCACTTCAGTACTGAGTATCAGCTATTTCACTGAATAAATATTTTGCATTTTGTTTAGCCATTCTCCTATTAACGGCCACCCTGAATAAAGCTGCTGTGGCCATCTTGCACACCTTTCGTCAATACATGTTTTCACTTATCTTGGGTCAATACTTGGGAACTGAACTGAGAGGCCATAAGACAGCAAAGTAAAATTTTATAAAAAAATTTAAGACCCTTTACATAAGCGCCTGTACATCAACAGTGTATGAGAATTTCCGTTTCTCCATATCCTCACCCAAATTTGGCGTTTTAAGTATTTTTAATCTAGTCATTCTAATGAGTGTACGGTGGCATTACAGTGTGACTTTATTTTGCATTTCTCTAACGACTGATTATACTGAACATTTTTTCAGGTTAGTTTACATATTTAACATTAATTATAAGGCGCATAAAATTAGAATCATTATATCTTCATTGTAGAGCAAGTATTTTATTACATAGTGACCTTTTTTATTTCAGTAATTTTTGTCTTAAAGTCTATGGCATCTCTATTAATATTTAAATTCCTGTTTTAGCTGACAGATATGTTTTTTCATTCCCCTTCCTTCCAATCTTCCTATGTCCTCAGGTTTTAGGTTGGTTTCCTATAAACAGCATACAGCTATATATTATGCAGTCTAACAATCTATGCTCTTCATCAGAAGACTTCAATCTGCTGACAAATACTACAGTTTACTCATATGCTCAGATTTTTTTCACCAGTTATGTTACTCTGTAATTTCTAACTGCTCTGCTTTTTCTCATTTCTCCCCCTTCCTTTCTTACCCTTTTTTTGAGATTAAGGTTTTTCCTTATTTATTGGTTTAGGAGATATATATCCTATTATATCATGATTACACTTGAAATTTTAGCATTAATCAAAACTTCACCATTCCTCTAAATAATATAAGGGCCTTAGAACGCTGTGATTCATCTTCACAGCAATGAAACTACCTATGTGGAAAATCATCTCATTGTTTTTCCTGGGGCTGATCATATGGGAAAGTACTGGATAAGCACAGATACTTACAGCGCAACATCACTGCTTTAAATCCTGGGCATGAACACTACATTGCATCAATGTGGGACTAACAGTCTATTAAGTGAGGAAATGAACACAGTTTATTTCAAGGGAGGAACTATTACCTCCTCCTTGCTGCATAAAATACTGCTCCAAGTTGTCACAGTCGATCTTCGTTCTACAGAAAATAATTGCTTGATCCATCTTGTGTTCCTTGATGGCTCGGACAGCATACTCCCCCTTCAGGATTTTAATAGCTTCAGACCACATCTCTTGAATAACACAACAACAAAAAGCACAGAATTTCAATCTGAAACTGTCAGGAACACACATAATCACACAGACTTACAGCTTAACTCACCTAAAAATCTCTACTTTAATGCAACTATTATAGACAAAACCAAGCAATAAAAAGATAGGATAAAATGGTGGGAGAACGCACTTGCTCATTTATTTTTGTTTCTCTTTTTTATGCCAGTTTATGGGATACCAAAACACCTATAACCATTCCTCATATAAAAATGTACATGTACACACACATACACAAATAAACAGAAATACCCACAACAAAGCTTTGTTCTTACAAAGACCAAAGAACTAATCATATTCTGCCTTGCATTAGTTTCCCTAAATGCTCAGTAAATGTTTACTCAATTACTTCAACTCCTTTTAAAAACTAATAAATGGTACTTCCTAAATCAATCTGGGAGTTGGTGATGGACAGGGAGGCCTGGCGTGCTGCGATTCATGGGGTCGCAAAGAGTCAGATACGACTGAGCGACTGAACTGAACTGAACTGAAATCAATTTAAACAACAGAAAGTTCATTTTTCACTCTATGAAATAAAAATTTTACATCAAATCTAGTTAGTGACTTTTCAGTTGCCATCCTGCAAGTATCTATTTTTCATTGTGAAGGTGGGCTATAGTTACTCCACAACTATAACCCAACATATTTCTAAGGTGGCTCTGATCATCTCTAATTGTAGTAAAAACTAAGTAAAACTTCTACAAGGAAAAATATATGAAGCAGTAAAAAATTTTATTTTATAAAATGCATTCTCAAACAGCGGAATGATACACTATTTTGACTATCAGTGAGCTCCCCTCCGACTATACTAACTGAACATACACCTTATAAATTTGGAGCTGCACATAAAAATGAGTTCAAAGGAACCCTCTTTAATCAAAATTTCAGATAGCTGACCTTTTAGATACCTGCCAAAAATCTACCATTGAATCCAACCATGAACAAAATGCAATCTAACCCTTGCCAATGATCCACCTGAGACATGGAACACCAGACATGTGGCCTAATGGGTTTCAGATCTCTTCTAGGTTCTGTTCTTGAAGCACTAGCCTTCTATCATCGACTCAATGGACATGAATTTGAGCAAACTTTGGGACAGTGGAGGCCAGAAGAGCCTGGTATGCTGCAGCCCATGGGGCCACAAAGAGTTGGACACAAGTTAGCAAGTGAACAACAATAACAATCCTTAGTTTCATGCTATTATCTTCATGTATCCTTGAATATTATACACCTCTTACAAACTATCTCAATTCTGCATGGAAGTATCTTTATCAAATCAGAATTTAATTTTAGGGTTTTTAAAAATTGATAAATGTTTAATGATATGGAGTTTCAGTATGGGAAGATGAAGAAGTACTGGGGATGAGGGTGGCAATGGTTCCATAGTAGGAATGGACTCAATGCAATTGAACTGTACTCTTTAAAATGATTAAAATGGGGGCTTCCCTGGTGGTCCAGTGGTTGAGACTCAGCGCTCCCAATGCACGGGGCCTGGGTTCGATCCCTGGTCAGGGAACTAGATCCCACATGCAGCTACTAAAAAAAAATCCCATGTGCTGCAACTAAGACCAGGAGCAGCCAAATAAATAAATAAAAATAAGTTTCAAAATAAATAAATAAATAAAATTATTAAAATGGTAAATTTTATGCTATGCCTATTTTACCACACACACAGAAGAATCAAAAACCCATTTGAGGATCATTTCTGTGTCTTTCACAGAGCTGTACCTAAGGACATCACTTTGTTACTCAATTACCAGACAGGAAGAATCTACATATAATTTCTCTTGGAATTCAGGGCTAAAATACAACCTGTAACCACAGAAGTTCACTGGTTTCCTGGAAAAATTAGACTTCTGTAATCCCTAATATTTGTATTTTATATGCCGGGAGACTAATATCTTAAATTCAGTGATTAATACTTCTACAAATTGACTAGTATGAGCTTTCCCCCATTTTTAAGTTATTTCTGTTTTTTATTTTCGTATTTCCTGTTCCTTCATGAGAGCAGTCAGGGCAGAAATTCAGCAAAGTAGATCAATTCAAATCTTTCCCCACACATTTTTATTGATTCTTCTAACTTACCTGGACTGTTAGCACCAGGTCTTGTGTTATCTTTTGCATGAACTTCATCAGTCTATCAAAAGAAATGGATGAAAAAGAAGTGGTGAAGGGTTAAGTGATGATTCAGAACAGGTGTCTTTTTTTAAAGGGAGAACTGGATGAACTTTAGATTCCATTTCAGACATACATCTTTATCATCTATAGGCATCACCATTCTTCAGATTCAGAAAAACTCTTACTAATTATAGGTCTAAGGCTAATAAAATTTAAATATAATAATAAAAATACAAAGGTGATTTTTAGAACACTGTGTATTTACAGTATGCATACCCTTATTAATATAAATCTAACAACAGTGAAATAAGTGAGAAGATGGACTCAGGAATTTAGGAAAATAAGGCATATCAAGAAGAATAAAAGTACTACTAAAAAAGGAAACTATTGTGTAAGAAGTTACACAGGCAATCCTATGTATTTATAAAAATTATCACAAGGAAGATGGCTCACAAAGGTAACTGTATATGTAGAAAAAAGTAAAGCATGAGCCCATCATTTATTCCATACCTGAGAGACCTCAACATTTCTGGCAATATGCCAAAGGTCCAATGTCTGGTTGCTTTAAGCATCACAGAGAGCTCAAGGGTAAACTCGTTTATGAATGCTTTACGCTATACAAACGTGAACGTTGCAGAGTACTTACCCTAATGTGGCTTTTCCCAAGCCTTTCCCAGAGTCTGTCAGTTTTGGGGTTCACCGGGACAACAACATGGTGGACAGTATCTGGAACGGAATCTTCTCCTTTCAGATCCACCCAGGTGGGAAAGTGCATGATCTTCTCAGACAGCTTCTTCACATCAAAAGAATGCAAAGTGGCTGAGCACACAATCACCTAAGAAAAGGAAAAATAGTATTTAGATAAACTTTTACTTTAGAGTGACAATAATGAATTTAGCATATGAATACAGACGCGGGGCACGAGGTTGACTAGGCCTGGAATCTAACACAAGTTCAATACCTGACTGCAGCAACAACTAGTGACGTGACTTTGGGTGGGTCAATCTCTGAGCTCCAGTCCCCTCATTGCCACAGAAATCACACCACCTAGTCCTCAAGGCCCTACAAAAACTAACATGAATGAAAAGGTTTTTAAAAACCTAAAATCATAAGGTACTATTTATCTCCTCCTAAAAGTTTCTACCTCTAGAATTCTTCCTAAGAAAACAGAATAAGAAAGAGTAACATTTTAAGAAATAATTACTAAGGAGGCAACTGTTTTGCAACAGCTCAAGACATTTTTCCTTCAAAAAGGAAGGCATGCTCAGAATCTTGAATATAAACCCTACACTCTCTGTAGAAAAGGGAAAAAAAAGAAAAAACTAAGTATCTTTTACTTACAGTCTTCTGCTACACTTAAGTAATGTCCTCAAATTCCCTTCACCTTATTTCTAAAAGCAGCTCATAAGAATATTCCTTTGTGCATACTACTTAATCAGGTAAGAAAGAAAATGTTTTATATAGTAGTTAACTTAACCAGAAGACACTAAAATGGGAATGTAACAAAAAAGTAAGCATTAGTACATAACAAATGTCTACATGTATTTGAAAATGCATTAGTTATTGTATACCTGAAGTCTTTTTCCATCAGAGGTAATCTGAGGAATCTGATTGTGAATCCTATTGATAAAATCAGAGTAACCTTGAGAAAGAAGCCCATCCTATAGGAGAAGCAAAGAAAAGCATTAGGTTTTAAACCAGTATCTAAATCTTTCTTTTCTAAATCAACTGCATAACAAAAGACATGGAAACTAATTCATACATATCTCCATACTTTCAAAATAATTATTTTCTATTGAATACTGAAAGAGTTATAAACTCAACTTTAAAGCCCATATGACCATAATATGAAAAAACCTGATAGTTTATAACTCAAAAATCATACTCTGGTATTCTAAAATGAACATGAGAGTTAATAGCTCCCACCACATCTCCTTAATAATAATGACTTTAACATGAAAAAACAAAAACCTTCAATGTTGAAAAGCTACTTCATCTTGAAAATAATTTGGAAATATATCTCAAGAGCCCAAAATACATAAATGCAATTTGAAATATGTTAAAAAAAAAAAAGTATGTACAAACAAGATAATTATTTGGAGTAGAAAACAAACTTACATATCTAATAATGAGGGTGGTTAAATAAACCATGAAGTATGCATGTACGAGACCATTAGGCAAGCCTTTAAAAACTGTTCATAAATAATGACATGAAATACTCATATACCATATTAAAACAAAAAAGATTTCCCAGACTCCACATAGCCTGACTACAACTGCATAAAACAGTCTTTACTATAAATATAAGGAATAAATGGAAATACACCAAACTGGTAACAATATTTCTCTCTTGGTATTAGGATCATGATTGAATTGTATTTTTCTTCAAGTCACACATTTTATCTCCAAAAACATAAGCAAAAAAAATTTTTTTTTCTTTTAAAGCATGAGTAGATTTTAACATACAGCTTCATCCAGGACCAGGAATCTAACTTGGGATAAGTTCAGCTTTCCTGTAGACACCAGATCATCCAGTCTTCCTGGAGTGCCAACGACAATATCCACCTAAAAAATACACCAAAACAGCACCTTATGAAACTTAAAGGACTACTGCAATCATCTTAGAATAGCAACCAACAATGGCCTACTTACAATAAAAACATGTATACTGAAGTAGACACAGTCAACTACAAATCTACAAAAATGGGAGTTCTAGATACTGCTGAAATGTTAAATTTGTATCTGGTTTGAAATTAGTGTGATGACTTTGGCAACTGATTTTAACATTTTTAACTGTTATATACCGTCTAATTATAGCAACTCTGAAATTAAACCAGGATCCAAAATCCCAATTCCACTATGATCCACTGTGTAACCTTAACTAATTTAATCTCTTCTAGTTTCCATTTTCTCATTCACAGGTGGCGCTAGTGGTAAAAAATTCACCTGTCAATTCAAGTAAGGACAAGTTTCATTTAGATTTTCTAAAAATTTTCAAGCATCCACAAAGAGAAGAGTATAATGAGCCCCTCAGTTCAGTTCAGTCGCTCAGTCGTGTCCGACTCTTTGCGACCCCATGAATCGCAGCACACCAGGCCTCCCTGTCCATCACCAACTCCCGGAGTCTACTCAAACTCATGTCCATCGAGTCGGTGATGCCGTCCAGCCATCTCATCCTCTGTCGTCCCCTTCTCCTCCTGCCCCCAATCCCTCCCAGCATCAGGGTCTTTTCCAATGAGTCAACTCTTTCCATGAGGTGGCCAAAGTATTGGAGCTTCAGCTTCAGCATCAGTCCTTCCAATGAACACCCCGGACTGATCTCCTTTAGGATGGACTGGCTGGATCTCCTTGCAGTCCAAGGGACTCTCAAGAGTCTTCTCCAACACCACAGTTCAAAAGCATCAATTTTTCGGCGCTCAGCTTTCTTCACAGTCCATCTCTCACATTCATACATGAACACTGGAAAAACCATAGCCTTGACTAGATGGACCTTTGTTGGCAAAGTCATATTTCTGCTTTTTAATATGCTATTTAGGCTGGTCATAACTTTTCTTCCAAGGATTAAGTGTCTTTTATTTTCATGGCTGCAATCACCATCTGCAGTAATTTTGGAGCCCCCAAAAATAATGTCTGACACTGCTTCCACTGTTTCCCCATCTATTTCCCATGAAGTGATGGGACCAGATGCCATGATATTAGTTTTCTGAATGTTGATATCATGAGCCCCTACACCAGTACAAATGATTAACATTTTACATTTTTACACACACAGACATACAAACACACCTTTTAATCAAGTCCATGGTACAGTGAACAGAAACATGAACTTTGAAATAAGCTCTACCTGTGAGTTGTAAGATCTGGGGCAAATTACGTAATATTTGGTATAAATTCTTTTCCTAATCTGTACAAATGGAGAAAAGGACCATCACAAGGGCTAGGAACTGCATAAGAAAATGTGTAGAATGCATTTAACAGAGCCAGGCCCATTTCTAGAAAGTACTCAAAAGGGGTAAGTATTTTTAAAGTATGTACATGAATGTACGTGTGTGAACACAATAAGGTATTATATAGAATCATTCAATAAATTAAGACAATTCAAAACTTCTTCTCTTTACCAACAGGGATTAAAAAAAAAAAATCACTTCTGTTGTTTTTCACTTGTTTTCTCCACTCCAGATTAAAATGTAACCAACTCCAAACAAATTTATCACTGTAGTCTCATTACTTCAATATTTAACCCCCTGAAAAACTGAGAGTACTGTGTTGAAAAGACTTTTAATTTGATCCAGTAGAAGGCATTTATAGCCCCATAAAAAATGAAAGACATTGCTGAAGCTACTGTTTCAACTGTGTTGATAACTATAATCAAGTCTTAGTTCAATCTAGAAAATAGTCTGAAAATATGGATAAAACCCTTCAACGTATTAAAACAATGTACTGTGTGCCAAGGACTGTGCTATATACACAGCAGTGAATACAATACCACTCTGCTTCTATGTATAATGTCTCTTTACAAAGGATGCTAACCCGCCATGCAAGTCCCTCCCTCTTCAGTCTCAATTAGTCAGCATGAAAACAGACACCAGGTCTCTCAGGTTCAAAAAAAAAAGTCAAATTGGAAAAGCTTGCAAGAAATATTTATATAACTTGGATAACAGCACCAAGCACTTCTTCAAGTCTAACTGCATATGTTGCATAATTCTGCAACTTCAAGAAATTTTATAAATTAAGTAGTTCTATTCTCTGACTCCAGAGCTGACTTCTGGCCCCAGCATAAGACAGAACACAGCGCTGAGAGCGAGCCAGAGGGCAGTGGGAGATAACAGAGGCCAAGAAGGTTAAGATGGAAAGAAGAGCAGAAAGAGAATATATTACAAATTCTCTAAGTAGAAAGGACCTGAGTCCTAACAAGAAAGCTGTGGAATAACACTGCCTTTACTTTGCCATCAGCTGCAGTCAGTACCAAATTTTAGATTTAACTGACAAAAGCAGATATAATTCCCTAAAAGCTCTGTAGCTGGAAAATATAAGAAAATCACTTATGGGGAAAATAAATTTGGATGTGAGGAACCAAGATAAGCAACAAATATATTAAATCTTTCTTATAACCACTAAAACATGGCCCATCAAGTAAAAACATATGAAAGCAATATTACTATCTTAGAACAGTATTAAGTACAGTAATATGATTCCTTGCCTCTAATATGCCACACCAGGTCAAATCAAAACCATTCAGCATAAAATTTCATTTGACAGCAGCACCAAGGAATTGGAGAGAGAGCATACTTGCTCACCATGACTCAGTATCAGGCTGTTTAAATTAAATGATAAAATATTTAGGAAAGGAATGGAAGAAAACTTTGTAAGGAGAAAGTTACCTCATACATACAAAATATTTTATGAAGTTCTACCTGTATTTGAATGTATGAACAATTCAGTTTCCTAAACGTCCTCCCCAGTAAGGAGACTCACGGTCCCAGGTTCATCTTTGGTAACTGCACAGCCTTTAAGACAGACCTGAAGATTCGTCTCCCTCCCACTGGAACCACCATCTCACCACCCATCAGCCTCCAAGGATCACTGCTAATACTTCTACCTTCTCTGCAACCCATCTTATCTCCATTTCTATTTTTCACTCCAGTTTCCTCTTTCTCAGCTATCCCCAGAGGAAATGACTATTTAATGCATGAAAATGGGAAGGAACTTTCAGGTGCTCAAAAGATAAACCAAAAGAATTCATGTATGTTGGAATTTTGCATGAGGTGTTTAGAAGAGACTGCTGTACTGTATACTTTTGGGAAAAGAAAAGGTATACTTGTAAGATGTTTTTGAACAGACATACACTCTTGTGATCTTGTTTTCATTTCAGCCTCATTTTTCTTGAAACACAACAGAACTATATTGTGAAAATGACAACACATAATGTTACTTTAAAAGTACAACTCACCCCATTATCCAAAACAGAGAGCTGATCTCGAGCTGCAACACCTCCAATTATCAGAAGCTCCCTGAAATGAATGCATACCAGAATAATAATGTAGAGAAAGATTAAAGCCTGCTTTTTTTCCCCCAATTTTGAGAAGGCACATATTCAAACTGAATAACTGAGAAAGGATCTGTAACAAAAGTCTAGAGAAGGAAAGAAACAAGGTCTTTCATTTTAGAAGCTAATAAAATGTTAATGAATGGTAAAGTGAGGAGACTGTGAAACCTTGGAGCCCAGAAAATAGCAGTCCTCAGCTATGCATCTTCCTATATTAGGATAACTCCAGGTGCCCCGAAATCAGATTTCAATCAACCTTTATAGACACATGTGGTTGTATATGTATAAAATATACACTCATAGAGATTCTTAAAAGTTACCTCCAGGTCAGTAATTAAAAACTGGGGGATGGGGTGAAAGGAGACTTTTCACAGAATATCCTTTTGTGTTTGAATTTTTCTCATTCCAGATAATACTACTTCCAAAAATATGTTTAGATTAAAAGACTGCCTTATGCTAAGATTATTAATTCAGTGCGGGGAAAGAATAGTCTTTTCAACAAATGGAGCTCGAACAAATGGATATGCACAACCACAAAAATTAATGCAGAATGAATCACAGAGCTAAACACGGATATAAGATCTAAAACTATAAAATTCTTGGGGAAAAAACGCAAATTTTCATGATCTTAGGTTAGGCACAGTCCCTTACAACACCAAAAAAATAAACAAGCAAACAAGCAACAAATGAAAAAATAAACTTTACTTCATCAATATTAAATACTTTTATACTTCAAAGGACACTACCCAGAGAGTGAAAAAGCCCACAAAAGGAGAGAAAACACATGCAAATTATATATATCTAACCATAATACTACATATATCTTATATATATCTTACAACTCAATAATAAAAAGACAAATAACCCAACTGAAAAATGGGCAAAGGATCTGAATGGACATTACAAATGGCTGGTAAGCCCATGAAAAGATGCTCAACAAGATTAGCTATTAGGGGAATACAAACCGAAACCAGTTAGGTACCACTGCACACCCATTAGGAAGGCTGTAACTATAAAGACAGATAATAAGGAGAGGATGTGGAGAAACTGGAACGCTCACGCGTTACTAGTAGGAATGCAGAATAGCGCTGTACCTTCGGAAAACAGTCAGGGGCACCTGAAGATGTTAAACATGAAGCTACCACATAAGCCAGCAGTTCCACTCCTGAGCATAGACCCAGGAGAAACGGAAATGTGTGTCCACACAAGACTCTGTACACTAATGTGCACAGAACAGTAACCAAGAAGTGGAAACAACATAAACATCCATGAAGCAATGAATGGATTAATTAAAAATGTGGTATATGCACACAATGGAATACTTCTTGGAAATAAAAAGGAATTAAGTACTAATACACACTGTAACACTGATGAACCTTACAGACGTTACGGTACATGAGAGAAGCCAATCCAAAAAAAGCACATATTATTTGATTTCATTTATATATAATAAGAAGTCCAAAACAGGCAATCGATAGATGGAAATCAGTGGCTGCCCAAGGACAGGAAGGTTAGAGGGAAATGGGAGTGACTGCTAACAGGCAGCATTTCTTTTGAGGGTGATGAAAATGTCCTAAAACTGGCTTTGGTGGTTGCACAACTGTGTGAATATAACAGAAGTTAAAATAATCTGTACATTTTAAAAAGTTAATTGTATGATATGTGAATTGTATCTCATTACATGCATGCTCAGTAGCTCTGCTGTGTCCAACCCCATAGACTGTAGCCTGCCAGGCTCCTCTGTCCTTGGGATTTCCCAGGCAAGAATAATGCAGTGTGTTGCCACTTTCTCCTCCAGGGGATCTTCCCAACCAGGGATCAAACCTACATCTCCTGCATTGGCAGGCGATTCTTTACCACTGAGCCACCTGGGAAGCCCATATCTCACTATAGCTATTCACAAAGAGATTGTCTCTTTTTTATAAATAGCCTACAAAATTACTTCCTGAGTCAGCCAGACAACTTTTAATCATTCATTTAAAAAATACCAGAAAATACAGAGAAGGTGTCAACACTCGAGTCTCATAAATTCTATGACAGATTTTAAAAAATGGCTTTATGGCTGCCTTCTGCCATCTTAAGCAATTCAGATAGTAAAAACAAACCACCGAAAGCCTTCTAGTCTGTGCAAGTTTATTACCTTGGCATGTCCCTAACCACCTACCACTCTGGAGCCATTGTTTCCTAAATCTGGTAACACCAGATGCCAAACTGGCTCCTTAAGAATCACCTGGAAGACATGCCATTCTTCTTTAAAAAACAAACAAACAAAAGAGCTCTAATTCTTATTTCCAGGAAATCTGATTCCGTATACCCAGAGGATAAATCAGTAAATTTGTAGTTTCAAATAAGGTCCTTAACTTCTGGGTTCGGTAACTATGGTCCTAAATCTGTCATTTCTTTTACAAAACTTTACTCTTATCTACCTTTCTAATCAGATATATTTATGTCTGCAAATTTAGCAGAAGAAAACTACACATACACGTAACAATCTATGCTTGTAAGCAGAGCACTGCAGGGCTGAGGAATGTAAAAGACCAGCTCCTGCCTTAAGGAGTGTAAAACTGAGCTGGGACAAGTAAAATTATGCACATTTAAGACAGGAACGCTAACATGACGGTGTGTATGGATTAAGGGGGGCAAATGCAGTCAGTCGCCTCCGAGGAGGAAGAAAGGACTGGGCCAGTACCCATACATTAGCTTCCCAGAAAGAACCAGGACTTGAGCTGGGTTTTCAAACAAGGGAAAGGTTCAATAGAACTAAACACTGAAATGAGAAACACCCCACTTGATCATCTTAACAAATAAACTGATCTTATCAACCATCTTCCTTTCCAGGCTTTGTCCAGATGCACATTAATCTTTACCCATAATTAGAGCACAAAAATCAACCTATATGAGCATGTTACGTTCTTCCAAAAACACTCCCTTGTGAAGAGTTCCGAACCCCTTATACTAGGCAGGTGTTCTGGAAATGTATTCCTGTGTGACACCCTCTGTCATGGCCTCAGGGCATTTAGTCACATTACTGCTGTGCTGTTTCTCTCCCCACCATTCTGTCTCCACTTCTGCACACAATTGTACAAAAGCAAAGAATTCTCAGTTATACCCTAACCCCTAAGCTAAGTATTCACTCCTTAGGTAGGTATTCAGATAGTTACTGAAAGAATGAAATGCATTAATCCTCAAGACAAAATTACAAATTATTTTACCGAAAAAGTTTTACTAAGTATAAATTTATCCCTGAATAAGTTTAACTTTTAAGACGGATTAATATTTAAAAGATGCGCCTACAGGACATCAATAATTCAGTTTCTGAAGTTAGATCATGGGGATGACTGCACAACCTCGTGACCATATACTAAAAACCACTGAATTGTATACTTTAAATAGTAAATTTTAATGGTGAATGTGAATTATATTTCAGTAAGAAAAGATAATTAAAAGCAAAATAAATAAAAATCAACTGACAGATATATGTATGGTATGGCTTTCCTGGTATTGAGAAGGTATGGTATGGCTTTCCTGGAATTGAAAGGGATTGTTCCTGAGCCAGAAGCTCCCCAAGCTCACTAGACTTGTGATCTCCCCCCCAGTGGCAGAAAGAGCCCCCCAACTAGAGCGACCGGCCTGATGCCCACGGGCAAGGTGGTCACCACTGTGAGACAGGGGAGAGTTAACCTCACCAAGTCAGGTTTACCAACACGCGAGACAGAGTGATACATTATCTATGCAAATGAAGTGATGAAGCTAAAATTAATGAAACAGACCCTTTAATGAATTTTTACTCTGATTCTATTTTGCAAATTATGACTGTTTATGTAAGAGACACAAGAAAAATCTCAATTTACTTTTTGGACTCTAAAATCACTGTGGAAGGTGACTGTAGACATGAAATTAAAAGAGACCTCCTTGGAAGAAAAGCAATGACAAAGCTAGACAGCATATCAAAAAGCAGAGACATTACTTTGCCAACAAAGGCCAGTATGGTCAAAGCTATGGTTTTTCCAGTAGTCATGTACAGATGTGAAAGCTGGACAATAAAAAAGGCTAAGCACTGAAGAACTGATGCCTTCAAACTGTGGTATTGCAGAAGACTCTTGAGAGTCCCTTGGACTGCAAGGAAAACCAACTAGTCAAATCCTAAAGGAAATCAACCCTGAATATTCATTGGAAGGACTGATGCTGAAGCTGAAGCTTCAAAACTTTGGCCACCTGATGTGAAGAACTGACTCACTGGAATAGACCCTGATGCTGGGAAAGATTGAAGGCAGGAGGAGAAGGGGACGACAGAGGAGGAGATGGTTGGATGACATCACCGATTCAACAGACATGAGTTTGAGTAAACTCCAGGAGATAGTGAAGGACAGGGAAGCCTGGCGTGCTGCAGTCCATGGGGTTGCAAAGAGTTGGACATGAATGAGAGGCTGAACGACACCACCACTTTTTTTAAATCGAACTTTTCTCACTTAAACAGGACTTTTATATGGAAACTAACTGCTACTATATATCAAAATCAAATATATTTACCCACGCATCCATGTGTATATGTACACGCACTGCATTTCTCCCTCGATTTTTCCTACTTTACTCTTCTTCTGAAACATCTCAGGTCTAAAGACAACAGGCATTTGAGCACAAGTGGACTCTTTACCTTAACTTAGGATTATCAATGTATTTCTTAAACTGCTTGACGTTATTCAGAGTTTGTTCAGCCAATTCCCGGGAAGGCTCGACGATGAGAGCTTTTGGAGCATTGGGGAGAAACTTTGTTTGTGCCACCTGCGCGTTACCTAAGGAGAATGAAAAAGATTGGGGTACACCTCAGGATACTTCTATTTTCAAGACGACGAGCGCAAATATTCCACCATCAAAATCTCAGAAACAACTGTCAAGCAATACAGATGATAGTCGAACAAAACAAAGATTTCCTAAAATGAACTACAGCTTCTTTAAAACTAGCTGCAGTAATTTTAATTGATCAAGCAATTGTAACTGATCATACACTTTGTGATAAATAGGCTTCCCTGGTGGCTTAGACAGTAAAGCGTCTGCCTGTAATGTTGGAGACCTGGGTTCAATCCCTGGGTCAGGAAGATCCTCTGGAGAAGGAAATGGCACCCCACTCCAGTACTCTTGCCTGGAAAACCCCATGGACAGAGGAGCCTGATGTGCTACAGTCCATGGGGTCCCAAAGAGTCAGACACAACTGAGCGACTTCACTTCCTTTTCTTTCACTTCCCTTTGTGATAAATGAGCTCTGAGACATACTGAGCTTCAATAAGTGAAGCAGACGGGGTAGCACAGTGGTTAGTGTGTGCACTCTGCAGTTAGATGGCTTGGATTTGAATTTAGTTCCATTGCTTACACATCCTCTGACCTCGGTCAAGTCCCTATTCCTCAAGTTCTTTGTATGACCACCTTGCAGGGTTGTTGCAAAGACTAAATGACGGAGGTAACACCTAACACAGCGCCATGGCATTTAAGAAGCACACACCCTGTAAACCCTAGATACCACCATCATCATCATGATCAGATTCCCCCAAATGCCCGGCCTGAAACCAACACTTGGGAGTTTATGAATTGGGTTCTGACCCTGAATTTTACTGATGTGTTCAATAAACATGAGACTAAAGCAGCCGGGGAGAACTGGACCTCACTGCGAGAAGCCTCGGTCACTGGTGTTCTCACCACACCCCCTTCTTGAAACCCTCACTCCCTTGGGTGCCGTACCTACCTGTGTGCTGCGACTTGACAACGAAACTCTCCGGCGCCTTGGAAAGGGCAACGAAACCGTCTTTCGGTGGAAACTTGAATTCTTCTTCCCCGAAGTTAAATTTGAGTTCTGCGTTCTAGCATTGAATAAAGGAGAAAATGATAACTCTGAACCTAACAGCAAACTAACCAGGATGAAATGATGAAGATCAAAGTAGCTTACAGTCACAGCAACGCATCTCTAGTTACCTTCAAAACACAGGCAGGAAACAGGGCTTGGTTCTTCATATGTGGTGGTATTTCAAATGCCAGACCAAGGTCTTTGCCTTTAAAAAAAAAAGGAGAGAGATACAGAAAATGAATCGAAACAACCAGAAAAGGACCTCCACATGCTCACATCATCAAATCTACCAGCCTATTTGTATTGACATTCCCCCGCCTGGCTCTGGCATTAACTGTGCTGCCTACCACCACCTTCTCAAAGAAGCCTCCTCTGACCAACCCCAGACCATCACTTTCCATTCCCTTACCCAGACTTACATACCCTTTCAGTGCCCACTGTTCCCTCCTAACATGTCCTAGATTTCTCTGCCTCCCCCCACCAGTAGGTAAAGCCCAAAAAACTGTACATAAATTTGTCTACTCCCTTTTCTGCTGCATCTCTAGAACCTACCAGCGTGCTTGACACATGGAAAATGTTCAGTAAGCATTTGTCTAAAAGAAAGCTAAGGAGGAAGGGAGAGAGGACTGAAGACAGTGAGGGAATTTTAAAAATCACGAATACTGAAAATCATATATATTCTCAAACAAAACAACCCATAGAAAGCTTACCGTTTTTGGAGAATTTGACATGCCCTTTATCTATATCTAGGTAACATCCAATGGTATCATGCATAGTGAATTCCTAGAAAACCAGAAAGTCAAGTACTGTTAATGAAAAGTAAAATTGAAATTAAGATTAAAAGTTCAAATATAGTTGCATCCAAAGTGCCTGCTAGTATTGCATAATAATTACTTAAAATTCTAAGGCAGATGTTAAAAATGCCTGTTCTAGCATATCACATATAATAATAGAAGCATTAGACATGCTTCTTAGAATCCACATGATATTAAAGCTCATCCATGTTACTACAGACACAGGTTACCAGAACAAGTGTATTAAGATATAACATAATTCAGAAGAAGAAATGAACACCACAAGCACTAAAGTCAAAACCCAAATCAAAATGGGGTGAACACAAAGAAACTGTGGAGGGGCTAATGAATGGTATAAATGAAAATTAATTTTTTCCATCTTGTATCATTTCTTCACCACAGTCCAAAACTGAATTTTCTGTGGAGAATGTTCAGAAAATTCACTTGAACTTGACAATAGCTTCTATACCCTCAGTCATATCACGAGTGATCAAGTATGCAAGAAAATGTACTAAGCTATGATTGAGTCATTAAAGACAACTTACCTCTCCATAATTATCAAACTGCTTGTTGTGGGATTTCTTCCCTGTTCCACCAAAGCCAAATCCAAACTTGTCAGTGCCTAGATTTTAAAAATAGTTTATAAATGTGGGAAGAAAAAGTATAGAGTGAAAAGCACCATAAAAGCAGCTTACAAGCTGAGGATAATCTGAAGCATCTACAAGTATTGTGTGGTATGTATTAATGCAGACTAACTTTACTGAATTTACTCTTACCCTCGAAGTTATTCCTCCTGATTTTATGATGCTACAGTATCTATTTGTGGGGGACTTCAAATCTTTCTTGGAATGAGGCAGGGAATAGGCAAATAATACTATTTCTATGTCTCTAAATATAAACTCTGTAAGGTTAAGTTTATTATTTCACTCCCCACTAAAACAAAACGTTAAAAATTCACAAATGGAAATCAATAAACTCAGTTTATTTCAGAAACACTTACCGAGGTCTAGGGACGCCTGCATGGAAGACCACCCAACTCTGCACAGCCCTTGGTCATGACAGGATACCTCATAGTAGTGCTTCCCTAGAGGGGCAAAACACTTTTGAGATTTACATAAATGGTTCACATATGACTCACTTACCATGCAGCCACTTTTCCATTTAGACATGAATCTGGGCAAACTCTGGGAGAGAGTGAGGGAAAGGGGAGACTGGCATACTGCAGTCCATGGGACCACAAAGACTCAGATGCTACTTAGCAGCTGAACAATAACACTTTTCCACTGTTTCTGAATTACATTTTATATGTTCCAGATGAAGACTTGTAGATCTTTTTGCAACATTAAAAATCTTCTCCTATCCTCACTTTAAAGCTATTTTAAAGAAAGTTCATGTACTAACACATCTCCCCAAAAGTTTGTAGGAGCACAAATGTTGTTTAATACCTTTCGTTAAGCCTTTGGTGGCTCTGCATCCATGCCATTCCTTTACTTCTCTGCTCTGACAACAAAGACCATCTGCCCCAATTGCTGGATTTGAGAAAAACACAGAAAACCATGTCAATACAGATGATGTAAATCACACACTCTGAAATAAGTATTGTTCAGTCTCACTAATAAGATAAACGCTTATTGCAATGTTTCAGGGACTAAGAGCTGCTGATTCCTGAAGGACAGCAGCATCTTCTGTGTGAGTAACTGCCCCATTCAACCCCTGGAGGGCCATGCCATAGGTCAGGGATGAGTTTCTTTACTGTGACCTGTTGACCTGGACAGCATTTTACCACAACAAAAAGCAATCAACACAGTACCTAGTCTGACTTGTACTAACGCCAGATGCACCACCAACACATATGTAGACAACTATTCTCTAGAGTCCCTTAAAGAAATGCATACTAAGGACGACACTTGTTGCTCTGATTTTATGCTGAAATTAGAGTCTGAATGAATGCTACACTAAAAGGAAAAGAGAAACTGTCCCTGGCCTGTTCCCTAACCTGTGGATCCAGCAATCACAAAGGAAAAGCAGGAAAAGTCTGAATAAATAACCCTGTGGCTGTTATTTGCTAATACAGGACTCTCAAACATGAAGTTCTATATTATATATCAGTCAGTCATAGTGTTAATTGGTGCTTTTTGGCTTTAAGTAAAGCATTTGGCTTTTGTCTGTACTAGAAACTGCAACTTTTGTCCTGGACTTGCAATCATATGGTTTGGACTTGCAAATCATATCTGGCACCTGACTATAGAAGAAACTTTTTGAAAAAGCACCTCGTCACACATTTTCCTTCACTTATCAGAAACTACCTTATTTATTCAAAGTATAAATTCTCATGAGTATATCATATAAACCTCTGAATTTTTAAAAAGTTCTCTGACAATGGTAAATCCTAAAAATTTTTGTATTTAAAATTCTTTATGCGTGCATACATAAATAAACTTCGATATAAACTAGATACCACATGGTAGAGAGTAGCATTGGGGTTGCTTGTTTTTGTCATGATTCCTCGGGCCCCCTCTACCTTTCTCTGTATCCTGATTTTCTTCCTCATTGACACCTGAGGAAAATTCCTCCAAGTCAGCTCTACAGTTCTGACTTGTTCTTCCTAATGGCTACACAACAGTCCATGGATACACCCTAATCTTTGTTCACTATTCTGGCAGCAGCATTTACTTTGCTGGTAGTTTTTATCATTAGAAATAATGTTGCATCCAACAGGTCTGAATGTATATCCTTGCATACGAGAAATTTTTTCCCAATGAGCTTGATCTTCCAGGAATATACATTCTTTAAATACTAATAGATAATGCGGAACTGCTTCTTAAGAGAGGCAGCCAATTTGTACGTTTGTATCACTCTTCTGGATTCTTGCTAATCAGATGGTATAAAACATTCACTGTAATTTTTACATTTCCCTTCCCTACTACCTGTAAACTTGACCTCTGCATGTTTATTGCCATTTGGATCTGCTCTTCTGTGAACTGCCTATTCACGTACTTTGCCCATTTTCCTTATTGGCTGTTTACCTCTTTCTTACTAAAATAAGTAACACTTTTATCAGCCATCAACACAAGAACGCCTTATCAGTTTATAAGGATTCTTTATCTTTCCTCAGCATTTTATTAAAAACACATTTTTGAATTATAAATATATTGCTAAAATCTCTCCACTTACCGAAAGCAGATCCTCTGTCATACGGGTTCATTTGCCATTTGTTCAGCACTAAGCAAATTAAAAGGAGAAAAGTTAACCCTAAATAAACATAATTTAAAACATTCTACAGAAAATAAAGTGAATATTTTATATTTTATATCATACCTTAACTCCTCTAGATTCAATATAGTCTTACACATTATTTGGAATGTACAAAAGTGTTGCTGTTTTGATTAAAGGCAAAACTGAAACTGAAAACTGAAACATGTCAAAAACAATAGTCACTGACCCACCAAGGGCTAAAACCTTTTCTGCTCTCATTTCAGTGCTTTTTTATAGGATGGCACTGATCTGTGTCCTAACAGTGAGAGCATTAATAAGATGAAGTTCTGGTGACTTCAATCATAGTGAAAACAACCTACCAACGTATCAGAGTCTAATTATCACTTTATCATAACTAAAAAAAAGCCAGTCCTTTACCTTAAATAATTCAAAAGTCACAAAGTATTTTTCTCCTTACGTCTATGGAATCAGCATTGTCCTTTTCTAAAGTACCGTAAGAGTGGATAACCAAAGAATCGCAATAGCTGAAGAGAACTCGATGTATTTTCAAGCCCAATTTCGGCCCAAGATAGAAATCTTTTCTGGATTATTTCTGGTCAAATGGTATCTACCATCTGCTTAAACAGTCTGAATGTTCTCTGAGGGTCTCCAT
The DNA here is from genome assembly GCF_910594005.1 of Cervus elaphus. Classification (NCBI taxonomy): domain Eukaryota; kingdom Metazoa; phylum Chordata; class Mammalia; order Artiodactyla; family Cervidae; genus Cervus; species Cervus elaphus. Next base: position 23,620,866 of record NC_057825.1, on the reverse strand, counting down.
TCACTGTGGGCTCAAGTGAGCTACTAGGAATTAAGTTAAACAGTACTTTCTAGAACGATACTCTCTCTCCAGATCCCTTCAGTGATTTAACAATTACACCATCTCTCTTTTTTGTTTCTCCATGTTTCAGTACCTGGCTTCTTTATCTGTAATAGGACATGGTTTTTAGAACCACAACCATTCAAGTTATCCTTCGGTGCAGTGTTCTCTTTCATCATCATCTGTCATAAATGATGGCTGATAGCCATTACAAGTTCTGAGACTATAGGCTAATAGTCTAGAGTTCACATCCATTATCTCACAATTCATTTACAAATAAGTTCATTCTACAAACTCTGTAACACTGTTACTTTCAAACTCCTGAGAAGAAAATGTTGATATGCCAGCTCATGCCACTTAAGCTTGCAACTGTGTCACAATCAAGTTTTGTTTCATGAAACAAAAGTGACTTAATAAAATCACAGACTACTCAAGATAGAATGGAATTCATAAACCACTTAATAAATGCGACAAAATTTAAGGGTGAGAAAATTGATGTATGATTGTTGATGGCACCAACAGAACCAATCTTCATGGAGACAGGACTGAAAGTAAGAAACTGAATTTAAAATGTTCACTTTACATTTTAACTTCTTGGGCTCCTTCCTTCTTATCTTAAACAAAAACGCATGCCTCTTTCCTTGTAGGAGGCAGTATTTTCTACCACTATGGGTTTTTACTCTACCAATTATTTGTAAAATCCTTCCTCAATGCCTTTGTAAAACATCGTACCAATTTATCTTCAGTGAAAGTGAAAGTCACTCAGTTGTGTTTCTTTGCAACCCCATGGACAATCTAGTCCATGGAATTCTCTAGTAGGTAGCCTTTCCCTTCTCCAGGGGATCTTCCCAAACCAGGGATCGAACCCAGGTCTCCTGCACTGCAGACAGATTCTTTACCAGCTGAGCCACAATGAAGCCCTTTATCTTCAATATTATGCATAAAAGCTATCAAGTTAAGAAAAACATTAAAAATAACTATAATTTCCAAAATGCCAGTATTTTCTCAAAGCAATTAATACTAATGTTAGTATTTTAAAAGGCATCATCTTCCAATGTTTATGCTCTGACTTTTAGCATTGATGGTTTCCACAACACCAAGTGACAATACCATCCCCCATATATTGACAATAAAAGTGCACACTCAAATCTCACATCTTTAAACATCTAGCATGAGAATTACTAATTTATACAAAAGGAAATTAATAATATGCAAAAAACCACCTGAAGCACCAGTTTTAATTGTTGCTTTTCCTTTTTTGCCTTCTTGTTGGTCTTTCAGAGTTTCATATACTATCTGAATAACCGGAATACTGAAAGCCTGGTGAAGAAACAAGAGTGCTCTATATTAGTAACAAGATGTCAGCGACAGTTTACTAATCAATATAAATTGTGAGAACTATGCATACACCTTAAATAATTAAATAATACACATATTCCTGATTGCTGCTCTAATTTGCCCAAAGCCAAAGTATCAGTAAGGTAACAAAAATTGACTGAATGAAAGAAATAGGAGCCAGCCAACAACCCAAAATAATAAGCAATAGGGACTTACAGAATAAACTAAACTGAAAAGGATAAATGTTTTCTCTAGTCTAGACCAATAGGAGACCAACCTCTAATTGCAATCTCTTTATTACTGGAGCCATGACATTAAAATTCAGAAGTGAGTATAAATATTAAAGATACTGTGCTTTTTTCCAAGGCCAAGTTTAAAACTATATTCTTAAAGCCATACTCTTGTAAATCTTTTTCAGAATTAGCTGGCATGGCAACAAAAATATTGCTCTCAGTAGCAAGCAACGAATTTTTTACATTTTGGAAGGAGGTTATTTGATTTAAATATTTCAAAGCAAAAACCACTGTTTAAAGACCCTAATGCTAGGAAAGATTGAAGGCAGGAGAAGGACGACAGAGGACGAGACAGTTGGATGGCATCACCGACTCAATGGACAGGAGTCTGAGCAGACTTCAGGAGATGGTGAAGGACAGGGAAGCCTGGTGTGCTACAGTCCACGGGGTCACAAAGAGTCGGACACAACTTAGGTGACTGAACAAAAGTTGCTTTAAAAATCAACTCTTACAAAGTAAGTCAACTTAGAAGTTTACTTACCCCAGTTTTTCCACTTCCTGTTTCTGCAGCCTAAAAGAAAAAAAAAAAATAATAAAGCTTAAATTGCCAGCTAAGGAAATCAAATAATGCGATAGCATGTAGAAATCTCTTACTGATACACAAGCTAGGCAGATTATTCCAATTTCCTCATTCAATTCTTTTGACTACTGCCAATCTTGCCATTTCTTTTTCATTCTCTCTGCAATCTGTTCGCTCTTTTCCCATTGCTAACACTCAAATCTAAACCCTCACTATTCTAACACCCTAACTGCATCTCACCTCTCAGAGCTATACTACAAACTGCTACCAAATCAATCTTCATTAAAAAACACACTTCTAAGCACACAAGGTATCTCTAGTTAAACATGTCCAATGATCCCCACTGCCAACAAACACCAAAATTCTTTACCGTGACCCTTAAGAAAGGGCTCAGATAATCTGACTCACCATATATTCCCATCTTATCTAAAGTTACACCTCCCCAACCCCGCACCACAGACACACAAATGTCATGCTACCCCTCGAGTGAACTACTCTGGGATAATACCCTGCATTCCCCTATTCCCTGTTTTTGCGGATGTGCTATCTACCTGGAGGGCATTTCTCCTTTACCGTCCCTTGTCCAAAATCTACTTCCTCCAAAGTCAAGTCCCTTACAATTCCTCAAGAAGAAGAGTAACTGTACCCCCACTTGAATCTTTTCACACACTGCATTTCTTAGACAAATCCTCCCTTGTATGACATTTATCTGTGTACCTCTTACTGAGCTACTGGGTTTAAGCTTCTGAAGGGCAAGGACTGCATCATATCCACCTTTGTGTTCCCCACAACTCCAACCTACTTACTTTGAATGGGACATATGGATCTTCAATGTTGGTGCATAAACAAAATTAATTTGGTGAAAATATCATTTTTAAGCCTATGTGGCCTCTTTAAGTGTGGGGTTATAAGCAGCCCCAGAATTGTGTTTCCCTGGCTTCCGACCACTCCACCATGTTTAAACATACCATAAGGACATCACCTCCTCCTAGGATCAGGGGGATCGATTCAGCCTGGATGTCAGTTGGGAGACTAGAAGAATCATTTTGAAGAATTTTAATTAGTGAAAAAAAAGAAAAGAAAAATCACCTAAGCTCATTAAGTCATGTTAAATAATAAACCTAGATAAGAATTTTATTTGGTAAACACTACCAATCTTTTTTCAGCTAAAAATATATCGTTTAAAAAGGAAATTCTACAGTTTAAAGAATCACAAGAAAAAAACTGAATATCATTTACCCAACTGGGCCCAAAAATCCTTGATAAAAATCACTAACCATTATTTAAATTGTAAAACTCTGCTGTCACAGGAACATACAAGTTTTTAAAGACAGAGGTACTTACAGCCAATCCATCTCTTCCACGGCTTGTGCAATCTCAGGCATAACACCCATCTCTGGAAACAAAAATTAATTTTAAAGATTACACATAGTACTAAACAAATTATATTGCTCTTAAAATTACTGTTCAGTGGTGAAACAGGTTTGAGACAACATTCAGTTACAAAGTGTCTACTGAGTATAAATTTTGGAGAAAGACCTGAGTTCAAATTCAAGCTCTCACTACCAATGTGACCTTAGGCAAGCTACACACCTATTTCCCACACAAAATGGAGCTAAAATACTGCCTACATTGTAGGGATACAGGAAGATTACAGATCCTCACATGCAATGCACCTGGAACACCTGTCACTTAGTAACGACACACAGGAGCCACCAGTGAGCTTCCTTCCTACCACTAGTGAAAAATCTGCCAGAGCTGGAGAGAAGGTTCCAGACCAGCACCTTGGTGTTTCATCTAGAGATAATGTGGAAATCACGTGCCTTGCCTCTGTGAGGACCATGTGAACACCCTCAGCAATCTGAGACAAATGAACAGGTAAGAAAGAAGGAACCCACATTTACAGGCAGCCATAATCAAAACTATGATGAACTGAAAGGGAGGGGCTGGTGGTGAGAACTTGGGTTAACCAGAAATGTCAGCTGAAGAACTTCTATGTTCTTACCTGTTCACATGTTTAAGTAATTTACATCGAAGTGAATCCTAAATAAATAGGCTGGGTTATTTCTCATTGGATTTTAAAATATCACTTCTCAAATGAACTGTATAGTTGTGCGGAATAGTCAGTTGTATTTCTTAAATTTCCTTTCCAAATAAGAAGTGATCTTTCAAGTCTGCATTTTAAAACTGTAGCTTTTATTACTGTTATCTATACAACAGTATATATCCCTATTAAAAAACGAACAATACTCAAATACATCCAACCCCAAAGATAAACTATTTGGATATTTTGTATTTCTTATTATTGTTTGTAAAAAGGCATAAAATAAATCTATAATCCACTGCAAAAGCACACACCCCTCCACCGCATCAGGTGAGAAGACTCATGTTAGCAGTCAACAGTAGATACAATACTAACTTTTTATATGTGTGCTCAGTAGGGCCCAACTCTTCATGGCCCGATGGACTGCAGCCAGCCAGGCTCCCTTGCCGTGGAATTTTCCAGGCAAGAATACTGGAGTGGGTTGCCATTTCCTTCTCCAGGGATCTTCCTGACCCAGGGATGGAACGTGCACTGGCGGGCAGATTCTTTACCACTAGCGCCAGCTGGGAAGCCCCAACATTTTATATAGTGACCTAGTTAACATAAACATTGATGACGTAAGAAAGCATACAATCTCTTCCAAAAAGACAGGCTCTCTCCTACCCCTCAATCTCTGACAAAATCCACAGACTGAAAAACTAATCCAGGTCAAAAGTATAGCCAAGCTGACCTTTTTAAAGAAGTGACCCCATGAGAGTCTAGGTGTATTCTCTCTCCTAAAATGCAAACTGCTTGAAAAAACACTGATGGTCTTCAATAGGCTGCATCCATATCAAGTTGCTTGTGGAACTGTTACATTGCAAGCGGCAACCAAAGATGGCTTTCAGCAAATTCCAGGCAATTTCTTGTTCCACACTGGTCATGCTCTTTGCAGATTTGCTTTGAAACCATAGTTTCTTTAAATGGAACATTTTTAATACTCAAAAGAAAAACAGCAATATTCAGGCTCTTTAATTCCACTATTGTCTTTATTTCACATCACAGACTCTTCTAGCCCTTTACCCTAATATTGCTGAGATCTGTGCATGAGTCCCAAAGAAGTGAACCTACAAAAGGACAACCTGGAGCTAGCTGCTCTGCATATCTGGGCTCTGAAATCTTGTTTTAGGAGAGCTGGTGAAAGAAAAACAGCGCCCAGTATGCGCAGATTTCCTCTTGCCTTCTATGAAATACAACTAAAACCACCAGAAATCCTCCCTCACAGCTAAAAATCTAGAATTTCTAATGTTCTAATAGTAGAAAAATGAAGAACGTAACGATACTGGGTTATATCTGAAGTCATCTTAACAGGTTAACAAACATTAAAGATGGCTGGCCTACCTGGATACACTTATTGCTAGATAAATGTACAACTTTCAGTATGTAAGGCTGACTGCAACTTGTGGACGTATAAAGGAAGAATGATAAAGAAAAAGGAGGAAAAAAAAAAAACTGTCCAGTTACGTAAGCCATCTCAAATTCCTATTTGGAACGAAGGAGGGTATCGCCAAAAAAACAACGATTTTGAAAAGTGTGCGCGGAGCTCGTGTGTGCGCGGCTGAAAAAGCTTTCCCTATAGTTTAAATATATGAAACGTTACGGTTGATGTAACAGCGCTTAACAACAAAGAAGGTTCAGGTTTGCGCCTAGGACTTTTCGTTCTGGAAGGGCCTGGGGGAAACTCTAGATGCAGGATGGTCACTCCCAGGGGAGCCCTCTCCGCGCGCCCCGCTGTCTCCCGGCCCGGCCCGGCCCCTCCCTGGGAGCAGCCAAAAGACGGTTCCCTGCACCACCCGCCACGTCAAAGCGCAGGAGGCCCGGGGCTCCGAGCGCAGCTGCAGCATCGCCGCCGCAGCGGGCGGGACAGCCGGGTAAAGGGCGGCTGGAAGGAGACACAGACGGGAGCGAGCACCGGAGAGGCCCGGCCGGGCCGCCATCCGGACCGCAAAAGGCTGTCTCCCTGCAACAGCGAATCGCACCGATTGGGCCTCCCGCGCCACCACTGGTCCCCCCGACCCCGCCCCGGGCGCGGGCAAGGAGGAGACCGTCCTGGACAGCTCCCTCCTGAACCGCGCGGCCCCTCTCCGCCTCTCGGCTCAAGCCGAGGCGCCGATCGGGCCGCCCGCTCCGGCCCCCCTGCTCCGCGGACGCACCGGAGAAGGCCGCCATCTTCGCTCCGTCCTCCGCCGCTCAGCTCGCGCTCCCTCCCTCCGCTGGGACACGCTGCGCGCTGGCCTCGGGCGCTTCCGGCCCCCCCCCGCCCGCCCCCGGCCCGGGTCTGCTGCTTTCCAAGTCCGGGCAGGCACACAGCCTTGACAGAACGGTTCCGGGCACAGGAAGACCCGCCCTTGGACCTCACAGCGCAGACCCAGTTCAGCTGCGCCTTGCTTTTCCTGAGTAGCCAGGACCCCTCATCATTAGACGAACTCAGAGTTACCTTTTACGTCAAGTATGCTGTGTGTCATCAGGACCACTTTCCCACGTATGAGGAAGCAGGCCTTTCGTAATGAGGCCCATACAAGGGCCCAGGATGATCCGACAACAAAACTGTGTTATCTCTGCTGCCTCCCTCAGACCCCACAACGTCTCAAAGATAATGAGCAGCACTTTGTGGTGCGTGAATGACCTAGGGAGAATGTACTGAACTCAGTGTTCAAAAAAAAAAAAAAAAATCAATACTAGGGAGAGAAGAGCCTGGCACCCAATAGCCATTTATTAAATATTTTTAACTGATTCCAGTCTCCCAGCCTCCTATCCTCGGTGTGTTGATAATGTCTAGACACTTAATAGTATTGAAAATTTCAAATGTTTGATGTCCATGCAGTTTTGACTCTTCTTTTTGCAGAAAGATAGGAAAAGTAAACGAATATTTAATCCTCCCGACAACTCTGCTAGGGAGTGTTAATATCTTTAGATGAAGACACTGTCAACTCATCTAAAGCCACGTAGAAGAACTATACAAAAAAGACCTTCATGACCCAGAAAACTACGGTAGTGTGATCACTCACCTACAGCCAAACATCCTGGAATGTGAAGTCAAGTGACTCTTATCAAGCATCACTATGAACAAAGCTAGTGGAAGTGATGGAATTCCACCTGAACTATTTCAAATCCTAAAAGATGATGCTGTGAAAGTGCTGCAATCAATATGCCAGCAAATTTGGAAAACTCAGCAGTGGCCAGAGGACTGGAAAAGGTCAGTTTTCATTCTGATCTCAAAGAAAAGCAATGCCAAAGAGTGTTCAAACTATCACACAATAGCACTCATCTCACATGCTAGCAAAGTAATGCTCAAAATTCTCCAAGCCAGGCTCCAACAATACGTGAACCATGAACTTCCAGATGTTCAAGCTGGTTTTAGGCAAAGGAACCAGAGATCAAATTGCCAACATCTGTTGGATCATCAAAAAAGCAAGAGAATTCCAGAAAACATCTATTTCTGCTTTATTGACTATGCCAAAATCTTTGACTGTTGGATCACAATAAACTGTGGAAAATTCTGAAAGAGATGGGAATACCAGACCACCTGACCTGCATCTTGAGAAATCTGTATGCAGCTCAGGAAGCAACAGTTAGAACTGGACATGGAACAGACTGGTTCCAAATAGGAAAAGGAGTAAATCAAGGCTGTATATTGTCACTATGCTTATTTAACTCATATGCAGAGTACATCATGAGAAACGCTGGGCTGGATGAAGGCACAAGCTGGAATCAAGATTGCCAGGAGAAATATCAATAATATCAGATATGCAGATGATACCACCCTTATGGCAGACAGTAAAGAAGAACTAAAGAGCCTCTTGATGATAGTGAAAGAGGAGAGTGAAAAAGTTGGCTTAAAGCTCAACATTCAGAAAACTAAGATCATGGCATCTGGTCCCATCACTTCATGGAAAATAGATGGGGAAACAGTGGAAACAGTGGCCGACTTTATTTTTCTGGGCTCCCAAATCACTGCAGATGGTGATTGCAGCCATGAAAATAAAAGACACTTAATCCTTGGAAGAAAAGTTATGACCAACCTAAATAGCATATTAAAAAGCAGAAATATGACTTTGCCAACAAAGGTCTGTCTAGTCAAGGCTATGGTTTTTCCAGTGGTCATGTATGGATGTGAGAGTTGGACTATGAGGAAAGCTGAGTGCCGAAGAATTGATGCTTTTGAACTGTGGTGTTGGAAAAGACTCTTGAGAGTCCCTTGGACTGCAAGGAGATCCAACCAGTCAATCCTAAAGGAATTCAGTCCTGAATATTCATTGGAAGGACTGATGCTGAAGTTGAAGCTCCAATACTTTGGTTCTCTGATACGGAGAACTGACTCATTAGGAAAGACCCTGATGCTGGGAAAGATAGAAGGCAGGAAGGAGGAGAAGGGGACGACAGAGGATGAGATGGTTGGATGGCATCACCAACTCAATGGACATGAGTTTGAGCAAGCTTCCAGAGTTGGTGTTGGACAGGGAGGCCTGGCGTGCTGCAGTCCATGGGGTCACAAAGAGTCAGACACAACTGAGTGCCTGAGCTGAACTGAACCAAACACCACGTAGCTACTAAAGACCAGTGGTGGCTGAGCCACATCTGCGTAACCCCAGGGTGCTTGCTGTACCATTGTAGCTGACCACAGAAGGACAGGAGAAAAGTGAAACCTCAGGCAAAATGTTTCAGATGGACTTAGAACGACAGCTTCGGGAGCCATACTCTCTGGGTTTGAATTCTAGCCCTGCCACATGCTAGCTGTGTGTTAGTGTTAGTCACTCAATCCTGTCTGACTCTTTGTGACCCTGTGGACTGTAGCCCTCCAGGCTCCTCTGTCCATGGAATTATCCAGACAAGAATACTGGAGTGGGTTGCCATGCTCTTTTCCAGGGGATCTTTCTGACCCAAGGATTGAACCTGGGTCTCCCACTTTGGCAGGCAAATTTTTTACAGGCTCAGCCACCAGGGAAGCCAACTTTAGGTAGGGTAGTAATATCAAATCTTGTTTTAATCAACATAAATGTCTATTTCACTTATCCCATTTAAAATAATCATCCAAAGAACCTTTTAAAAATTCAGTTGCAGTAACTCCTTTTTTTAAAAGAAAAAGATTTTTACCTCATTGAAACAATAGCTGGATATTTTTTGTGTTTTTTCAAGTTTTTGGCTGATATTCTTAATTGCTCTTATTAGCATCTGTGAAGCCATTGAGAAGACCTCAGGGAAGCTTTCTAAACTGTTTTTTCTTGTGTAAAAAGTTTTTAAGTTAATTTGACTTTTGTTTTATAGGTATCAACAAAACAGCTATTTACAATGATAGCGCTCAGCTGTGTAACCTTGAACAAATCTGGGCTTCAGTTCACTCTTTTGTGAATAACCATGAATAATGTCGATCTTGAAGGATTGGTATGAGGATTGAATAAAATAGATAAAGCATCTACAACAGTGCACAGCATCGTGGTAACTCTCTTATTATGCTAGGATGTGTAACAGGATTCACCACCTGAAGTTCCAAAGGCAATACAATCAGGCCGAGCTGCAGCCTCCCTCCTCCAGGGGACACCAGTCACAGTATATTCTATATTCTCATTCTATTTTGTATCAATCTATATAAGGGAAGCTCTCCTGGAGAAGGAAATGGAAACCCACTCCAGTAGTCTTGCCTGGAAAATCCCATGGATGGAGGAACCTGGTAGGCTACAGTCCATGGGGTCGCAAAGAGTCGGACACGACTGAGAGACTTCACATATAAGTGGTACACCTGAGAGTTATGCAGTGTAGCAGTTCTGAATAGATACCATGTACCCCATATTTTTCCTCTTTCAAGGGATGAAGCATTTTCCGGGGGACTACTCAGAACTCTTGACCTCGGGAGTTTGGGAAGCAGAAGGCATACTCTGTGAAGCTGTGACTAGAGGGCATCAAGGCAGCAGGGCAGGAAAAGAGCTGGAGGGAAGAGAAGGCAGCTGTGTAGCAGACTACAGTTCCAACAGCTGCGGGGGAATATGTGTGACCGTCCCCCTCAGGGCTAACTGCACCTGCGGAGAGTGGAACTTGAAGCTCTTTTCAAAGGGAATGTGCCCAAGAGAGCTGCCTGGCGAAGCTGAAGGATGCAGCAGACAGACCCTCAAAGGACCCCATTTTATTCATATTTTTAAACAGATGGGGGCTTCCCTGGTGGCTCTGAGGGTAAAGAATCTGCCTGCAATGCAGGAGATGCAGGTTCAATCCCTGGGTCAGGAAGGTCCCATGGAGAAAGCAATGGCTACCCACTCCAGTCATCTTGCCTGGAAAATTCCATGGACAGAAGAGCCCGGCAGGCTACAGTCCATGGGGTCGCAAAGAGTCGGACCCAGCTGAGGGACTAACACTTTAACCCAAGGACAGATGTCAGCTGCGTCATGTAATATGTGTTTGAAGAACACCAGCACAAGAATCTCCCAAGAAACCAACAAACAGTACCTCCGAGATAAAAAAAAGTCAGCCTTGGGCATGGCTGAGCCCAAGAGCACCAGATTCAGACCACCAACCAAAGGTGAGTCTCCTTTCTGCCAGATGTTATCCCTCCCCAGGGGTCAGAAACAATAGCTAATGGGAGACAGGAAAGCAGAAATGAGAGTGACTGCACCCTTCACAGCATTGCTAAGCTGGGGAGAAGGAAGCTATCCTTTTTGGTTCACGTCGTGAATTTTGATCATAACACTGGTCCCAATCATTTAATTACAGAAATGAGACTATAGTTGTGATGAAAATAGCCAGGCAGCTTTTCTTTATCTGTGCGTGCTTAGTCGGTCAGTTCGTGTCCAACTCTTTGCGACCCCATGGACTGTAGCTTACCAGGAGCCTTGTCCGTGGAATTTTACAGACAAGAATACTGGATTCGATTGCCATTCCCTTCTCCACCTGGTTCTGGAAACTTTACATAAATCATTAGGCGGGATTGCAACCACCACTAGGTGGCGCCAAATTGTAGCCAAGCTGATGGCACCAAACGTAACTGCAGCCATGCTGGGTAAAGCTCCAAAGGTAATTAAAACTCCCAGCTGGGACTTTTCCACCAACGTTTATTTCCATAACTTCACAATAGCTCAGCATTTTATGTAATTGAACATTTTGGACCCATAGCCAATCGTGTTTGGTGGAATTTTCCTGTAATATCCGTGCACCCAAGAGAGACTGTGATGGGTATTTTCAGATAAGGTGTACTATAGGTCACTGCAGACCAGATGGATTTTAACTGCAAAGGCAGCCCTAAGAAATACATCCTTGGGTTACCCAGGCCCTTGAGAGTGTAGAGAGGATGGGCCCCGTGGAGTCCATGGACTGGCCACACACATTCCTCTTTCCCCTTGAAAGTGAAGTGAAAGTGTTAGATGCTGAGTCATTTCCGATTCTTTGTGACCCCATGAACAGGAGCCCGCCAGGCTCCTCTGTCCGTGGAATTCTCCAGGCAAGAATACTAGAGTGGGTAACCATTCTCTTCTCCAGGAGGTCTTCCTGCCCCAGGAATTGAACCACGGTCTCCTGTATTGCAGGTGGATTCTTTACCATCTCAGCCACCAGCAAAGCCCTCACCCTCTCCCCTTGCCCTTCTCTGTTATACAGCCTGTGAAAAGAAAAAAAGAGAAGATTGCCTTTCCAGACTCCCTTGCAGAGAGACAGTATGAAATCCACTTCTGCCTAGATGAAAATGAAAGTTCCTTTTTAAAAAGGAAAGACTAACAGATACTCTTTGTCTTCTGGACATGGTCCCTGGAAAGCCAGAGATGAGCCGCGAAGATGGCTTCATGCTAAGGCTTTTGAAGCAGAAATCAGGAGACTGGATCCTTGATGCATGGTGGTGAGCTACGTTACCAGCCCAGGTCTGTCTGCCGCTAGATGTCTTGTGGCTGGAAAATGTCTTATATATTTGAGCTACTATTAATACCCTCTGGCTTGCCACCCAACACATTCCTAACAGATATGAAGGAAGGAGATGAAACATTCATCCGTACAGATACTGTGTAATGATCACTCAGATCATTTTTTCAAATGTTCTAGAATAGAGCAGTAAGAAACTTACTGTGGCTCTAAAGTCATGGCCCCAGTCATGAAGGCACCATTAAAAACAACCCTTGAATATATGTTCGTTTCCTCACAACCAAAAATGAAGATGAAATGAATGTGCCATATACAATGGAGGAAATGACCCTAAATTTCCGGTCCCTATTCTGGCTCCTTCTGGGTCCTCCTTCCTAGCTTTTAAGGATCTAGCCATCACCAAGAAGGAAACAGCAAGAGAGAGTTGTTTTAATGTGGAGGAAGTCAATTAGAAAATGCAATACCTTCATTATATAACCCTTCCCCCAAGTTCTTCCTCCCAAAACATAATACAAACCCATTCATCATTCCACCCAGGTAATGTCTCACTCCTCAAAGCTTCCCCGGGAAGTTTGCCCACAAATCTACGTCTTAGGAGAAGAGAGAACTTAGCAGCAAGGCTCTGGATCCTGAATCCTGCTGTGAGTTGTTGCTGTTGTTTTTCAGTTGCTAAGTCATGTCCGACTCTTTGCAACCTCATGGACTAGAGCAAGCCAGGCTTCCCTGTCCTTCACCATCTCCTGGAGTTTGGTCAAACTCCTAACCATTGAGTCGGTGATGCCATTCAACTATCTCATCCTCTGTTGCCCACTTCTCCTGCCTTCAATCTTTCCCAGCATCAGGATCTTTTCCAGTGAGTCGGCTCTTCACATCAGGTGGCCAAAGTACTGGATCTTCAGCATCACTCTTTCCAGTGAATATTCAGGATTATTTCCTTTAGGATTGACTAGTTTGATCTCCTTGCAGTCCAAGGGACTCTCAGGAGGCTTTTCCAGCACCACAGTTGAAAAGCATAAATTCTTCGGTGCTCAACCTTCTTTATGGTCCCACTCTCACATCCGTATGCTGTGAGTGGATGTGGCCAAACTTCCAACAGGACACCCTCTCCACTTTGAGAGCTCTCGGTAGTAGACTCCTGATTCCACCCTCCAGAGGATGGCACACACCAGACCTTCCTATCAGCAGGTACCCTAAGGCCACTGTGCCCTTCAACACATCAGACCATGTAGAATTCCTTGCATAGAGCAGATTGCCTCTCACCTCTAAATGTTTGCTTATGCTGTTTCCTCTCCCTAGAATAGCCTTCCTCTTTCAGTTTCAGTTATCTATTGCTAAATAATACCCCGAAACAAGTACAATAGCTGATTTATTGGTCATGATTCTGTGAGCCTGGAATTTAGGCAGGGCTTACCTGACTGGTTCTTCTGTTCAACGCAGCATGAGTTAGGGTCATTCCCTTGGCTGCATTCAACTGGTGGGCTGGACTGGACGGTCTGAGAAGGCTTCACTCTTGTGGCTGGTACCGCAGGGCCCCCCTCCATGGGCTTGCTCTCTCCACGTGGCCATCTTGGGCTTTCCACCGCAGGATTAATCCCGGGAAGACAGACTTCCTACATGGTAGCTGGGTTCCAAGAGGAGAGGGCCCCAAAATAAAAAGCCAAGGCTGCGTGTCTTTTAGGTCAGCTGTGGAAGTAGCACAGTGTCACTTCTGCCAAATTCTGTTGGTCATTACAGGTCACATGACCAGCACAGCCCAGATTCATGAGGAAGAGAAATAGGCTCCACCTCTAGATGCAAGAAGGCTTCCCAGGTGGCTCAGTGGCAAAGAATCTGCCTGCCAATGCAGAAGACACAGGTTCCATCCCTGGGTCGGGAAGATCTCCTAGAGAAGGAAATGGTAACCCTCTCTAGTATTGTTGCCTGGAAAATCCTGTGGACAGAGGAGCCCAGTGGGCTACAGTCCATGGGGTTGCAAAGAGTCGGACATGACTTATCCACTTAACAACAGCACAACTTAATGCAAGGAATGGTAGATAGTCTGCAGTCATCTGTAGGACTCCATGCCTCTCTCCTTGACAAACTCCTAATTATTATTCAGGTTTAGCTAAGCTAGCAACTTGCAGCAAATCTTGCTTAATGCCAATCCCCAGCTCACAGATATTGCTAGTTTACCCCAGCGTTTATTTGCTTTACCTTACATTTCTGACAATAAGCCAGATATATGGCTTCCCAGAATAAAGATTCACTTGCTAACCCTCCATGGTAGCTGGGTCATATGCTTGTGTTCTGGCCAGTGGCATATAAACAGAAGTGCCGTTAATGGAGTTGGTGCATCCTTCTTACTCTTGTTCCTTCCTCTTGCTGGAATAGGGATGCAATGGCTAGGGCTTGAGCAGCTACTTTGGGCCTTGGAAAGAGAGCCATATACTGAGGATGGCAGAACAAGAGAGAACTAGCTTGAGTTCCTGGCTCCAGGGAGCACCATACCAGCCAGAACTGACTCTAGATTTCTTACAAGAGAGAGAAATAAACACTTATCTTCTTTGTTTTGGATTTTCTCTTCCAAATGACCAAACCTAATTCTAATTTATATACCCCCATTAGTTATTTAATGGGCTTCGCTGGTGGCTCAGAGGATAAAGCATCTGCCTGCAGCATGGCAGACCCGAGTTCAATCCCTAGGTCAGGAAGATCTCCTGGAGAAGGAAATGGCAACCCACTCCAGTATTCTTGCTTGGAGAATCCCATGGATGGAGGAGCCTGTGGGCTATAGTCCATGGGGTTGCAAAGAGTCGGACACGACTGAGAGACTTCACTTTCTTTTTTCTTTCTTTCTTATTATCTATTGCTACAAAACAAGTGACCCCAAAATCTAGTGACTTAAAACAAGAACATTTATTATTGCTCACAGCTTCTGGGGAGTAGGAATTTGGGAGCAGCTAGTCTGGGGACATCCACACAAAGCCATTCTTGCTATTGTAGTAAAGCTGCAGGCCTGGTTTGCAATCATCTGAAGTCTGGGTCGGAGTGGGGGAGGGCGTGCAGAGATCAGCTTGTAGAGGTCACCAGCTCTTGTGACTCTGGAGCAATTAGCAGGAGGCCTCTGTTCTCCACTTGGACCTCTTCTGGGGGAGCTTGAAGGCTCTCATGAGATGGCTGCTGGTGTCCCCTAAACTCCTCCCTGCTTGCCACTGAAATCAGGGATCCTAGAAAGCAAAGCAGAGGGAGTGATAGCTTCTATAGCCTAGCCATCAAAGGCACAGTATCACTACCGCCATATCTCATTGACCACAGAGGCCTAGTCAGTTGGAAACATGGGGACCAGTGGACAAGGATCATTTGGGGACCCAGTTCTGAGGCTGCCTTCCACATCCCGCTGCGTCCCTAACAGACCCCTCGTTTGTTCAAGTAGCAGGTGGCCACCCCTTAACATCAGGAAAAATCCTGTTTGTACAGCATCCTGTGGGATAAATCATATTCCTTCTAGACCAGCCTTTGTTGTCATTTGTTGGCTTAGCTTACCCTGTTATTCACAGTTTACCTGACTCAGAGAGCAGTTTGGAGACAGGGAAGGCTCATGTTTAAACATTCTCTTTTTCTCCCTCTGAATTTCCTACAGCTTCTGAGCTAAGCAACAATCATTGAATTTTATGCTTTTGTCAAAATAAGCTGTCAGAAATGGGTCCAGATCTATTAGAAGGCAACATCATTCTTGTTGCCCCAGCATTCACCTTATGATGCCAGGACCAGAGGGGGCCCAGCAAACAGACATAAATCCAGAGAACTATAATTCTGTATCCCCCGAAGAAGTGGCCATAAAGTCCATCACTCCAGATATATGGAAAGGAGAAGACAAAGGGCAACTCGGATGAGTTTCAGAGGGACTGTAAAGTAGAAAAAGAGATCACACTAACTGGGTCGGTCTCATTATAAGCAAGGCAGGCGGGGACACGATTTATGCCTGGGTACTGACTGGCCAGCAGGCATGAGCGTCATTCCGACTCCCTCCCCCCTACCCCAACCCCCTCCTGCATACTTCTCCCCCCAGAACCATCACCTGTGCTCATGTCTCCTGTCGGGGATGCTGATGGCTCTTGGGGAAATGGTGCCCCATTTAGAGTCTGAGCGAGAGAACACAGCCTGGAAAGTTGTGGGTGTTTAAGAACAGACTGTGCAGCAGAAAAATGTCCTGAATCCAGCTGTCCAGGATCTGCCAGTTTCATTCCCTGCAAAAGACGCCCATGCTGCACCTGCAGCCAGGGGACAGGCCTGCCCTCTCAGCCCCCCTCCCAGGGGGGCACCTTCTTCCTATCTGTGAACCTGATCATTGTTAACAAGGTCTGTGATTTTTATCTGAGGCAGACTGAATTGAGACCACTTGCTATTTTTAAAGGGATGGGGGTTGATAATATGGATGGTCAAGAATTCTTCAAAATGCCTGGAGAAAATAATTCTGAATATGGAAATTTATCCTGCCTGGTCAAAGGTTCCCATGATGTTACAATAATAATACTGGGATTTCATGAGGGCTGCTTCAGGTATCACTCTGAGTAGTGATGTTCCAGTTAGTGTGACTGCATAACAAATTACCCCCAAATGTAGTGGCATAAAAGCTCCATTTATTAAGCTTGTAGATTCCGTGGGTGAGGAGCCTGCGTGGGCTCAGAAGGGATGGCTTTTCTCTGTTTCTCAGTAACTAGCACCTCAGGTGAACGACTCCACGCTGGGGGTTAGAATCATTTGCAGGCTCCTTCACTCCCATGACATACCTGATGCTGACAGCTTACGGTGAACAATGTTGGATTCGTGATCTCCGAAGAAGAAGATTTAGCTTTGGGACCAGGGACCTGTCTTGATCACTCAAGAGCTTTTGTGTAGCAGAGTTTTATTAAAGTAAGAGAAAGGACAGAAAAAGCTTCTGACACAGACATCAGAAGGGGGTCAGAGAGTGGCCCCCTTGCTAGTGTCAGCAAGGGAGTTATATACTTTAATTAGTTATTACAATAAGTCAAGAGGATGTCTCAAGGTTGTAAAGATCTGACTAGACCCACTCCCATAATTTACGTTTTAAGAGAACAGGATTAGCCAGAAGGTTTTTCAGGAAGGAGAAGCTGTCCTCAAGCAGGATACATTGTTGTTATATAATTCCTGCTGCTGCTGCTAAATTGCTCCAGTCGAGCCTGACTCTGCACGACCCCATAGACAGCAGCCCACCAGGCTCACCTGTCCCTGGGATTCTCCAGACAAGAACACTGGAGTGGGTTGCCATTTCCTTCTCCAATGCATCAAAGTGAAAAGTGAAAGTGAAGTCGCTCAGTCATGTCCAACACTTAGCGACCCCGTGGACTGCAGCCCACCAGGCCTGAGTTTAAACTGAGTTGTGTATTCATCAGTTCCAGGCTTAAAGAAAAAAAAAAAGTTTTCTGTGACTAAGACTAAGGAATGTAGAGAAAGAAAAAAAAAGCCTGTCCTTTCCTCCTCCTTGAGAATTCCAGACCCCTATCTCCTCTCGAGAATTCCAGACCCCTATCTCCTCCTTGAGAATTCCAGACCCCTATCTCCTCCTCAAGAACCCCAGACCCCTGTCTCCTTGGGGACCCCCGAGCTTCTTATAAACCTGCCTAGGCACTGACTCGCTCAATGCTCATGTCACAACAGCCCCAGCTGGGGCTGTTGGCCAGCGGTGGCCTCTCCACGTGGCCTGGGCTTTCTCACAACATGGTGGTAGTATCCAAAGGCAGCATGCCATGGACCATGAGGTCTTTAATGACCAAGCTTTGGAGGTTAAGCAGCATCAGCATCACTTCCTCCTCATTGTACTAACTGAGTCAGTTACAAAGGTCTGCCAGGTTCAAGGAGATCATAGACCCCACCCCTTAAAGTGGGAAGGTCAACATCTCCTTGTAAGTCCAGCATGTGGACAGGGTACACATTGGTGTGGCCATGTATTAGAGTTCTTCAGAACCAATAGGAGGTGTATAGGTGGAGAAAGAGATTTATTTTAAGACACTCCTCACACCATTATGCAGGTTGGCAAGGTCAGAATCTACAGGGTGGGCTTTCAGACAGGAGAACCAGGAGTTGCCAGTAACACAGTTCAAGTCCAAATGCTGTCAGCCAGCAGAGTTTCCTCTTGTTTGAGGGAGGTTTGCCTTTTGTTCTAGCGAGGCCTTCAACTGCTTGGATGAGTCTCAACTTTATCCAGACATGTTGATACACAGAAGTAACCATCACAATTCCATCCCTTGTCAATTTGGCACCCGCCCATGTACATGCTAAGTCTCTTCAGTTGTGTCCAACTCACCCATAGGCATCTCCCTAAATCACACTTAATTGCAAAATAAAGACAACAAGGTCATACATCTATGTGACATGATACAACTGTCCTGTGTACCTTACCTCAGGGGACAGTGCAAGGTCCTTGCATGAAGTGTACTCTTCTTGATATCTTGTTACTTGAATACCATGATGTAAAGTTATCAATACTTAAATACTATGACATAAAATAAAAACACCTTACATGATAAAGGGATAAGAAAGGGCATGAAATAAAGCTATTTGCTTTGTGTGTGTATGTAAATATTTATGAACCACATATTCATAACAGAATAGGAAAGGAATACTCATGACAATTGTAGTCCACATTTCTGAAAGTGGACACATAACCAAGCAGGACCTGTGAGACCTTCCCAGGAGCAAGCTCTTTCCCCAAATTCTGTCTGGTAGCTCCTCTCTGAAATAGGCAGATAATAGTGTCTCATGCATGTTTCCTGGGGCTTCCCTGGTGGCTCAGCTGGTAAAGAATCCGCCTGCAGTGCATCATCTTTGACACCATCAATCCTTAGGTGCTAGTAGGTCTGGAGGCTGCATGCTCATGACCGTCAAACTTGTACTTTCTTCCATTTGGTGGGAGCTTTTAGCAGCTGAAAAACTCAGGAAAGTGAAAGTGTTCGTCACTCAGTTCTGTCCTGACTCTTTGAGACCCCATGAACCATAGCCCACCTGGCTCCTCTGTCCATGGTGATTCTCCATGGAGAATCCAAGCAATACTGGAGTGGGTTGCCATTTCCTCCTCCAGGGGATCTTCCCAACAGAAGGATCAAACCTGTTTCTCCTGCACTGGGAGGGGTATTCTTTACCACTGGGCCAGCTGGGAAGCCTGCCCTCACCTGGAGGACTTGCTAAAATGCAGACATGGGTCCGTCCTCCCCAGAGTTTCTGATTACTTAGGCCTGGGGTTAAACCTATCTCTTGCATTTCTGACAAGTTCCCAGGCAGATGCTGCTGCTACTGACTGGGGACTATGGTCTGAGAACCACTGTCATGGATAAAACAGATTTTAAGCAAGACAGTGATGTGACCAGATTTTTGTGTATCTCTTTCAGTGATTTTGTGAAGTCTAGGTTTGTGTAGGCTCCATTAACAGGCTTTCAGTCATATACATAAAATGTAGCTGCAAGTTGAATGAGGACAAGGAAAGTATGTCTTTTTTTTTTTTTTCATAGTGAAAACTTATATTTGGAATTAGCCAGCTGGACTCAGTTTAGATGATCCCAATTTTGTTGGCAACATCCAAAGCATCATAGTCAGGAGCCAGTCAAACATATGCCTTCTTCTCTCCATCAGGCCTGATCAGAGTATTGACCTTAGCCACGTCAATGTCATAGAGCTTCTTCACAGCCTGTTTAATTTGGTGCTTGTTGGCCTTGACATCCACAATGAATACCAGTGTGTTGTTGTCTTCTATTTTCTTCATGGCTGACTCAGTGGTGAGGGGGAATTTGATGATGGCATAGTGGTCAAGTTTGTTTCTCCTGGGGGCGCTCTTCCGAGGATATTTGGGCTGCCTCCTGAGCCGCAGTGTTTTGGGCCGCCGGAAGGTGGGTGACGTCCGGATCTTCTTTTTCTTGTGGCTGTGGACACCTTTCAACACTGCTTTCTTGGCCTTCAAAGCCTTTGCTTTGGCTTCAGCTTTAGGAGGGGCAGGGGCTTCCTTCTTCGCCTTCGGCGCCATCTTCATGAAAAGCGGAAAGTATGTCTTACTGGAAATAACAGGTAAGAGAAATGTCTCTAAACTCTCCAAGCTTGATGGTGCATTGGATTTGATTGGGGTGGGGGAAGAGGGGAGAGTGGAAGAGGAGTAAATGAGAGAACTTCTGTGTTTGTTTGTTTTAATTTTATTAATTTCTGTTTTCCCTGATAGAAAGGAGAAGTGGGCCCTTTTGCAAATGTTTGTCCTGCTGTTGGGCAAATAGGAGGAGGGCAGGGAACTTCTCTTGTATTTCCTTCTTCTCAGTTGCCTTTAGATCAAAATAATCCTTATGTCAAAGTGGCATATTTTGGGGTGGTACAGTCCAGTCTCTTGTAAATGCTTGGACAGCATAGAAGAGGGTGGAATTAGAAGCCAATTTGCAGTAGGTTAAGGGCTAAATGGGAAGTGAGCATTTGCTGTGGGCATAGTGAGAGGCTGCGAAGACGTGGATGAGGCGTGAAAGAGTGACTTTAACCCTAATCATAAAAGAAACCTAAGAGTGGTTATAGGCTAAAGAGAAGTAGCCATTAATGAAGGGAACGAGGAAAGATGAGGATACCCTCAAATTAAGCCCAGCTTCAAAGAACAAAGAAGGAATTACAATGGATAAAGGGATTTGGTCAGGAGAAAGACAAGCTTCATCTATTTGCCATGGAGATTTTCCCCACACACCTGGCAGTCTGCTGTGACAGTGGTGTCCAGATGTAGCCCTTGGTTGATTTCACGCTCTGACATCCAGTCCTAGACTGATAGAGACTCGATCTCAGGTGAGAGTTCAAGGATGAACAAACCATTGGCACAGGCTGACTCAACTTCTTATCTTCAGTACAGGTTGAAGTTCCCTGGTTTTAAAGTACACCATAAATATGCTGCTGGGAAGTTTCCTCCAAAAACATGATGATTTGGGCATAGCACCTGTGCTCTGTCTACTGAAAAAAATGCACAAGCTAAAATTTGAGAATTATGTTTTATTTGGTGGACTTGCTGGGGACTTAAGCCTGGGAGATGGCCTCTCACATAACTCTGAGGGACTGCTCTGAAGCATAAAGAAGCCAGGATATACAAGAGTTTTGCAACAAAATCCTGGAGGTTGGAACACCAAAAGATTAAGGTTAACTAAAGAAAAAGCAAACATGGTCAAGTTAGTTAGAGCTTTCTACATATGAGAAGATACAGGAGTCTGGGCTCATTGAAATCACTCCTTTGATATGTACCTTAACTATTTAGGGCCAGTATCCTCTTACTTTTCATCCTGAATCCCCTTAGGGTGCACAGTCTGGGACACCTACAGTGATTGATGACTCAATGGCTGCAACATCCTTTGTATACTGATATGGCAGCTGACATTCTTTGTTCATATTCTCCAAGCCAGGCTTCAACAGTAAGTGAACCGTGAATTTCCAGATGTTCAAGCTGGATTTAGAAAAGGCAGAGGAACCAGAGATCAAATCACCAACATCTACTGGCTCATTGAAAAAGCAAGAGTTCCAAAAAAATATCTACTTCTGCTTTATTGACTATGCCAAAGCCTTTGACTGTGTGGACCACAACAAACTGTGGAAAATTCTTCAAGAGATGGGAATACCAGACCACCTGACCTGCCTCTTGAGAAATCTGTATGCAGGTTAAGAAACAACAGTTAGAACTGGACATGGAACAACAGACTGGTTCCAAATAGGGAAAGGAGTATGTCAAGGCTGTGTATTGTCACCCTGCTTATTTAACTTATATGCAGAGTACATCATGAGATACACTAGGCTGGATGAAGCACAAACTGGAATCAAGATTGCCAGGAGAAATATCAATAACGTCAGATATGCAGATGACACAACCCTTATGGCAAAAAGCGAAGAAGAACCAAAGAGCCTCTTAATGAAAGTGAAAGAGAGAGTGAAAAAGTTGGCTTAAAACTCAACATTCAGAAAACTAAGATCATGGCATCCAGTCCCATCACTTTGTTAGGTAGTTAGAATAGAAAACAGGAGTCCAAAATGGTGGTGGCTAAAAGACAAGGAAGGGAAACGCCCGCAAAAATAGAACAAAGAAAGGTCAAAGGAAGGTCCGAGGACCGGAGTGAGGACTTCAGGTAGAACAAACAGCACTCCTGGCTAGCCCAATTTGCATAGGGCAGGCCCAGGGGGAGGGAAAAACATATAAAAAGAGGAGCCAAAGGGCCCTCTCTCTCTCTTTCTCTCTCTCCCATGCGCTAGCGCGTTCCTCCACTCTTCTCTTCACGTCTTTGGGTTGGCATACCCTCATGCTTTGAGGATGGATTCTCCTGCTATCTTCTAAATAAAATAGAGCTGTAACACTGATTTGTCTAAGAGCTGTAACACGGTTTGTCCAAGACCGGAGAGCTGTGATGCACCGACGGCTTTGATGTCCGTCGCTCCAAATCTTTGTTGTGACGGGACAGAACCAAGAAGCAAGCACTCACCTGACAACTTCATGGCAAATAGATGAAGAAACAGTGACACACTCTATTTTTGGGCTCCAAAATCATTGCAACTGGTGACTGCAGCCATGAAATTAAAAGACCCTTAATCCTTGGAAGAAAAGTTATGACCATCTTAGATAGCATATTAAAAAGCAGAGATATGACTTTGCCAACAAAGGTCTGTCTAGTCAAGGCTATGGTTTTTCCAGTGGTCATGTATGGATGTGAGAGTTGGACAATAAAGAAAGCTGAGTGCCAAAGAATTAATGCTTTTGAACTGTGCTGCTGGAGAAGACTCTTGAGAGTCCCTTGGACTGCAAGGAGATCCAACCAGTCAATCCTAAAGGAAATCAGTCCTGAATATTCATTGGAAGGAACTGATGCTGAAGTTGAAACTCCAGTACTTTGGCCATCTGATGCAAAGAACTGACTCATTTGAAAAGACCCTGATGCTGGGAAAGATTGAAGGCAGGAGGAGGAGGAGACGACAGAGGATGAGATGGTTGGATGGCATCACCGACTCAGTGAACATGAGTTTGAATAAACTCTGGGAGTTGGTGATGGACAGGGAGGTCTGGCGTGCTGCAGTCCATGGGGTTGCAAAGAGTCAGACATGACTGAGCAACTGAACTGAACTGAACTGATTCTTTGTTCATAACTGTTTCAGCAGCTTAGTGGGGTTTTTTAGCCATAACTGTGATATTAACATCCAAAGGAAATCAGTGTCAAGAGAGGATGATTCAGGTTTTGAACACAATTTCCCAGGTTTGTGCTCTCAGAGGGCTTTCTGGAGGCTGGGCTGCTTCCAGAGTGGGTTGTGGAAAGCTTCTATGTTCTTATGTGAGTCCCCTCTCTTATTTGCTGTGTTCTCTGGGGCTTCTCCACTGGGCCTCTATCTCTAGTAGGGTAGCCTGGCCTTCATAGCATCTCAGAAATTCAATAGGGATGAGAGGGAAGCTACTAGTCCTGAGATACAGAGGGTCCCACTCATAGGCTTAGCACAGATTGAGAAGGAAGGGTCTTTGCTCTATCAAAGCACATGATTAATTCCACATCAGCTTCATTGAATCCTTGTTCTTTAGGTTACTGTTTCCACTGTAGATTTTCATCACAGGCAGCTCAGGGACAGACTGAAGGACTTGACCATAATTTCATTATGACTGTAGTAAGGAAAACAATCATAGCTCACAAGCGATCTGTTCATTGAGAGAAATTTTCCCTGAGCCTATATTATTTTGTTGGAGGAAAAGAAATGATTTCTTAAGGTTACAATCTCTCTTTTAAGCAAAAAGGGTTAATCTGTAACAGTTTCAACCTAACTATGAATAATTCATGCAGCCAATAAAAACGTATTCAGAGCTTTCCTTCAAGCTGGGTTCACGGAGATTAAAAAGCCATTGTCCCTGTCCACAAAGAAATACAGCACTTTGGTTTTGTAGTTGCCTTTTGAATTTTTGAATTATTGGTGTTATTTGAGACTCCCTAGGCGTCCACACTCTGTGGGCATGAATGGTAGTCATCACTGGAACATGGAATGCTGTAATTTCACTGGTTTTGTTCCCAGCTGGTGACATGGGACCCTCCGTCATTTGTAAGATCCTTACCGTACACTTCCGGGGAGCCCCAGAGGCATCTTCTACATGTTGGCAAATGAGTCCTTTCCTTTTGGATTCTGCCAGTCACCTCCCCTTGGGACCATCGTTCATCTGCTGTCTGTGGTCTGTGTGCCCGTGAGCTGCACAGGCTGAGTCTTTTTGGCAAAGCTGGGGAGAATGTCTTCCCCTTTGTGTTTCCCTCTGTGGGGTTCAGAGTGTCTCATTTCAGGCAGAGTTTTCAGAGAAGACATCCTGAAAGAATCCCACAAACACCAAGAGCCCTTGCTAAAATATAAAAGCAAACATATAAGGTTTAAAATGGATGGATGAGTTTGTCAGAAAGTACAGGAAAGCCAGGGTCCTGGCAACAGGCAGGAGAATCCATGGAAGAAGCAAGCAGTAAAGTCACCAGCTGCTTTAGGGGTGGAGCTCTGATTTCGAGGCTGACACAGAGATGGGTGGGATGGAATGGAGGGGCTGGGGTCAAAGCCTTGGGCCTGTGAAAGGAGGCTATTTGGATCACTGATCCCCTTGCATAAAGGTGGGATCCACGAAGAGCTACACAATTAAAAATACATCTCATAAAACAGAAAAGTGAAAGTTGCTCAGTTGTGTCCGACTCTTTGCAACCCCATGGACTATACCGTCCATTTGAATTCTCCAGGCCAGAATACTGGAGTGGGTAGCCTTTCCCTTCTCCAGGGAATCTTCCCAACCTGGGGACTGAACCCTGGGTCTCCCGCATTGCAGATGGATTCTTTACCAGCTGAGCCACAAGGGAAGAGGCAGACAGCAAATAAACTTGTGTGCCCAACCTGGAATATGTGTAGACATGAAGGTGTCTTTTGAGAATTTGTGACTACAGCCTGACCTTCTTGTAAGTTTGGGTCACATTAGTTGTAACATCTGAAACAGAGATTCTTAAACTGGACCCAAGTCTCACAGGTGCCTTGTAAAAGTGAAGGCAAGTCTTCCCAGAAGGAAGGTACCCTCTAACCCAGGCCTCAAAAAATGCTCACAGGTTATATTCCAAAGCACATGAGTGAACAATCACACTTACACACACACACACACACACTCTACATAAAGAAACAAGCCACCATGAGCAAGACTCAGCAGGAAGAAAACATTTTTAAAGACTTCAGGTATTAGAAATACCAGGTATCAGGTAGAGAATTTTTTTTTTTTTTTTTTTTTTTTTTTAATTTTTTTATTAGTTGGAGGCTAATTACTTCACAACATTTCAGTGGGTTTTGTCATACATTGATATGAATCAGCCATAGATTTATACTTATTTATTATGCTTGATGTATTTCTAAAAGTAGGAATTGAAATATAAATAAGAAATAATCAGCTAACAAAATGACCAGCATACTTAGACTCTCCCTCCCATATCCCTTGATTGTGCCATCAAAAATTGTAGATTTACATTTCCCCCCCAAATTTTATTATGAAAGTTTTCACATATAGTCAAGTTGAAAGAATTTTACAGTAAGCACTCATGTAACCAACACCAAGATCCTATCATCAGTATTCCTTGCTTGTTTTATGACATATCTTTCCATTTATTCACCCAGTCTATCCATCAATTCATCTTACTTTCTGATGCTTCCAAGCATATTACAGATCATTTACCTTTGTTTTTAAGCCAAATAAAACAAAAGAGCTAGTCTTAATTATATGTCAATAGTTGATTAATTTACCAATGTATGTTTTTAATCAAATTTTTGCTCATCTCTTGCTGACTGCTCATTTTTGCATGTCTCACTGCATGTGCCTCTGGTAAGGCTTATTCCCCAGCTTGTTCCCTATGATTTGTGAGTGAGGAAAACTGGGGGAAGGGCCTGTGTGAATTGTGCAGTGAATTAGAGTAAATGAGCTTTAAGCGAGGGGCTGGTAATTTCTTCTTAGCTAATACCATACTTGAACTTTATGATGTCTATTTGCCTGCCAAGAGCCATTATGGCAATCTTAGAATATTTATAGAAGGATTGACTGAGATTCTTCAGGCTTTCTGGAGGAAATAGAATGTCTCGGTTTGCTCTGCATAGTATTTTATCATTATGATTATAATTTACTCTCTTCATAAAAAGCTACCATTCAATACATAAAGAGTTTACTGTTCAATCAAGTACGGATGTATGACATCTATAAGAGGTGGCATTTAAATGTCCAAATTCGATTTTACTGTGCAATTTCAAAGTTAAATGGAAGCAGTTTCATCTGGTGAACTAACCTCTGAGGTCTCTAATAGGCAGAAGTGTAAAGGGTTAAATGAAGATCATTAATGACTTCTGGATTCATAGGATTTTTAGCTGACGGGAATTAACTTGCTGATCTCCTACAAAATGAACCTATCACTTAATGATAGCTCTACCTGGAAGAATTAAGAGGAGAAAAATGATTCCTTCATGTGAGATGTTGCTAGGTAATTTTTGTCTGATTCTAAGATAGAAATGTCTATGGCCATCAAGAAAAAAGAGAATATTTTAGTTCAGTTGAGGTGTACTTGATACACTGTGAGGATGGGAAGAAGTGGGGAAAATTTTGTCATTTTTTTCCCCTTCTCATCAGAACCTTACAAAAACATCAGTTATTTCTTTTTAAAATGGATATCTCCCAATACCTTCTCCATTCATAATTTGAACATTAGACAAGAACTGTGTTTCAGTTCTGTCTCCACTACTATCTGTGTGTAACCTTGTTTTGGTGACAGTGATTCAGAGCCTGAGTTTGTTCATTCATACAGACAGTAACCCTTTCCTTGCGGTGCTGTAAAGAGGAATAGCGATAAGGTTTAACAAAGTACCTGTCTCAATGCTTGGAGCAGAGTAAATACACACAAAGTGTACGCCATTATTATTATTATGCCTATTTTGGAATTGTCTCAACTTTTTTTCACTGTTATCTCCTTAAGTAGTTCACAGAATTACCATTTGTGTTGGTTATTTGGAAAACATTATTTTTCCTTTTAGAATGACTTTTTTATGGGCTAAAATATCTTTAAACCAGCTGGAAATTTCAGCTGTTAAATTAAGTTGTTAGATGACCATGGTAATACATGACAACCAAACTCTTCTGTATGATACAGTTAACACTTTGCCTTGTGGCTCAGATGGTAAAGAATCTGTGTGCAATGTGGGAGACCTGGGTTTGATCCCTAGGTTGGGAAGATCCCCTGGAGGAGGGCATGGTAACCCACTCCAGTATTCTTGCCTGGAGAATGCCATGGACAGAGGAGCCTGGAGGGCTATATAGTCCATGGGTTGCAGAGTCCAATACAAATAAATGACTAACACTTCACTTAAAAAACAAAAACACAAGACATTTTAGCACCTCACCCCTAATAGAACAGGCTGATAATACTCCTGTCCCACATGTTGGTACTTCTTGTCATCCAGGACAGTTCATATCCACTTTCTACCACCTAAATGCTTCCTGTGATGTTCTGTGGTGTGAAGAGAGGAATGCATAACCAAGACGTGAACAGCTGTGTTTGAATTTTGGCTCCGTTGTGACCTTGAAGTTCTCTGAGTTTTCATCTCAGATGAAATGGGATCTGATTCTCTCCCCAGAATTTCTGTTTATTCACATCAGCAGTGGTTGCGAGGATGAAAGTTCTCTGTAAGCCATGAATACTATCAATGTATTCATTGATAACACTATCAATGTATTACTAATTAATAACTCAACTTGGAAGCAACGTTGCAGAGATCTATACATTGCCGATTGTAAATTGAGGAAATCTGCAAAATCCACTACTAAAGCTATCAAGAGAGGAGTCATTTCAAGGCATTTGGAGTTCAACTCAAATTAGCTTAAGGTGACTCCACTAGCTTAACTGGGAAGATGGAAGCACACAGATGTCACTTATTTCAGCTATGTTAATATCAAGTGAGGGGCTTCCCAGGTGGCTCAGTGATAATGAACCCACCTGCCAATGCAGAAGATGCTGGAGACCTGGGTTCAACCCCTGGGTCGGAAGGATCCCCTGGAGGAGGAAATGGCAACCCTCTCCAGTATTCTTGCCTGTGATAGAGCATGCGTGCAATATCAAGTGACGTCTTCCTCTCTCCTCAGTTTTGCCTCAACGTGTTGGTTTCATTCTCTTATGAACCTTGCAGACAGGCTTCTCCAGCCCCCATTGTGAATACGATGGCTGCCCAGTCTGTTCTTTGAACTTTGTGATTCAAAAAGGAAAGGTGCTTTTTTCCTCCACTTAAATCTCTTTAAAAAAAAAAAAAAAAAAGGAAGGGAAGAATTCTCTGCCCAATGCTTGCAGTCAGGGGATTGGGGCTCTTTTGAGTGAGCAGACTTGGATTAAAGAGGCAGAGTTTGGGGACTGGCAGCCCCATGAGAATTATCTGGCTGAATGAGGAAGAGGCAGTGAAGCCGTTCTGCTGGGCAGACACAATGACGGCTGTCACCAAAAGCGCAAGGGAGGGAGGGGGAAGAGAGTCATAACCAAGTCTCGCTGTCCTTACGAACTGCCCAGGGTTTCTTCATTTAATCAGCCACCCTCCTGTTTACGATCAGTCTGACCATCCACTCTGTTCCATCATCTCGGTTTGTTGAGGATAGTCCTGTTTCATGCCTGTTTTCACAGCACAGTTATTAAAATCATTCCTTTTCATTGTTTGAAGGATCTCAGTTTGGAAACTAATTAGTTGTTGTGCGTGCTAAGTTGCTTCAGCCTTGTCTGACTGTGTGCAGCCCGCCAGGCTCCTCTGTCCATGGGATTCTCCAGGCAAGAATACTGGACTGGTTTGCCATGCCCTCCTCCAGGGGATCTTCCCGACCCAGGGACTGAACCCTTGTCTCTCGTGTCTCTGGCATTGGCAGGTGGGTTCTTTACCACTAGCGCCACCTGAGAAGCCCCAAATAGTCGCTGTAAATAAGACCAATCACTCATTTGGCTTCAGCCACCCAAACCATCTTAAATCATCTTACTCCTCTGACTCAGCTGAACTTTGATTTGGGATTTGACTTCTCTGCCTTTTCTTTCCAACCTCAGGGCCTGATGGTTTCTGTCTGGAGCTCTTCTCAGGACCTACATGTTTTTACCACCTTCTTCCTTTCTCTGGTCACCTCACATTCTTCCCTACCCTGGAAAATTTTGGATTTTAAGTTGTGGTGACAAATACTTTATAACTTTCTGCTCCCAGCACCTCTATTAGTAGAATTTTCCTTCCCAGCATTGCTCCAAGGTAAATGTCTAGTCACTTTCCAAATAATCCTGTTTCTGCTTGTGCTTTTGTTTCTTCAAAATGTAAGCCCCCAGAGGTCAGCCAGCTATGGACTTGTTTCCTGTTCTGGTGTACAAACTATGATAAATGGGTAACAGTGAGGATGGATAAAGCAACAAACACAGTGTGATGATGGTAAAAGAAAAAAAAATCTTGGTGATGTATTTGTGGTTCTCGCCTTTGAATATCACCTAAGAAGGAGCATCCTTTGCCAGCTTGGTTGCCTCTGGGCTGTGGTTGTGCTGATCACGTGAAGGTAGTGAGGAAAATGAATGAAGTAGAATGCAATCTTATTTTCCATCCGATACAGGATGAGATAGGGAGGAGGGGTAAGGAGCCAAGGAGACGCAGACGTGCGGAGGTGGAGACGGTGGTACCGAGGTCCCGGATGTTCTGGGTCCACTCCCTCGCTCTGTGTTCCCTCCCTGTGGATTGTGTTTCCACCCCTTCACCTTCCGCAGAACGCGAGGTGAGAAGTGCTCGCTGAGGCTCTGCAACTCGCCAGTCTGAGTGGGATGAGGAGAGATGTCTGATATTTACTGTTGGCGATCTGATAAAGGACACAGCTGCTGAGAAGAAAAGTACCATGGGAGGAGAGGATTTTGGGGGGAAGTTTCTCATTTCTTCAACAAATAATATGTGTTGTCCTCTGCTCTGTGCCAGGCACTGTTATCCACTCTGGGGATTTGGCAAGGATATGTACACACACACACACACACATGTACAGCATCTGTGAGATAAAAGGATGGTCTCTGCTCTTGGTTCCTGGCTCAGAGCTCCTAAAGCCCTTGTAATTTATTAAGTAATAAGGATACTAGAAGCATCTCTTGTTCTAATATTGTCTTTGACTACAACCCTCACAGAGGATTCCGAAAACCCTTATAAATTCTTAACTGAGAAGTACAAGGAGCATCTTTTGTTCTAATGAGTTGACTCTGAGTGGGCTCCTGGATGGCAGCTGGTCACCAGAAAGATCAAGTCATGATTCAGTTCAGTTTGGTTCAGTTGCTCAGTTGTGTCTGACTCTTTGCAACCCCATGGACTGCAGCATGCCAGGCCTCCCTGTCCATGACCAACTCCTGGAGCTTGCTCAAACTCATGTCCGTTGAGTCGGTGATGCCATCCAACCATCTCATTCTCTGTCGTCCCCTTCTCCTCCCGCCTTGAATCTTTCCCAATAAGTCAGTTCTCTGCATCAGGTGGACAAAGTATTGGAATCTCAGCTTCAGTTATCAGTCCTTCCAATGAATATTCAGGACCGATTTCCTTTAGGATGGACTGGTTGGCTCTCCTTGCTGTCCAAGGAACTCTCAAGAGTCTTCTCCAGCACCACAGTTCAAAAGCATCAATTCTTCAGAGTTCAGCTTTCTTTATAGTTCAACTCTCACGTCCATACATGACAACTGGAAAAACCATAGCTTTGACTAGCCGGACCTTTGTTGGCAAAGTAATGTCTCTGCTTTTTAATATGCTGTCTAGGTTGGTCATAACTTTTCTTCCAAGCAGCAAGCATCTTTTAATTTCGTGGCTGCAGTCGCCATATGCAGTGATTTTTGGAGCCCAAGAAAATAGTCCCTCTGTTTCCCCATCTATTTGCCATGAAGTGATGGGACCAGATGCCATGATCTTAGTTTTCTGAATGTTGAGTTTTAAGCCAACGTTTTCACTCCCTTCTTTCACTTTCATCAAGAGGCTCTTTAGTTCTTTGCTTTCTGCCATAAGTGTGGTGGCATCTACATATCTGAGGTTATTGATATTTCTCCCTGCAATCTTGATTCCAGCTTGTGCTTCCTCCAGCCCAGCATTTCTCATGATGTACTCTGCATATAAGTTAAATAAGCAGGGTGACAATATACAGCCTTGATGTACTCCTTTTCCTATTTGGATCCAGTCTGTTGTTCCATGTCCAGTTCTAACTGTTGCTTCTTGACCTGCATACAGATTTCTCAGGAGGCAGGTCAAGCGGTCTGGTATTCTCATCTCTTGAAGAAAAAGCAAGAGAGTTCCAGAAAAACATTTACTTCTACTTTATTGACTATGCCAAAGCCTTTGACTGTGTGGCTCACAACTGTGGAAAATTCTTCAAGAAATTCTTCAAGTCATGATTAGAAGCTTTTAATTTTTAGTGTCTGCTCCTTGCCATCCTTCAGAGAGGGGAGAGGGGCTGGAAGTGGGATTAATCATTGATCACACGTGTGAGGAAGTTTCCATAAAAATCCCAACAGTAGGGGCTTCTGAGAGTGCCAGACTGGTGAAGTCATTCCCACTGGGAGAGTGACACACCCCAGCTCCATGGGGACAGAAGCTCTGGTGTTGAGGACCCTCCCAGACCTCCCTATATATCTCTTCATCAGGCTGTTCAGCTGTATCTTTTGTCATAACCTTGAACAGAAAATGTAAGTAACTTTCCCCAAGTTTTGTGAGCCTCCACATTTTTGGTGATGGGAAGTGTCAGAAACAAAGAGCTTTGTGTAAGAAGTGGAGACACTTGTGATGAGAAACACATTGTAGCAAAAAAACTGAGTTTTCCCTTACACAAGGGGAAGGCTGACTTTCTTCCATTTTAGCGTCTATAGGTATACAGTAGAGCACGGTGTTCTGGCAGAGCCTACATTTTAGCGAAAGGGGGCAGAGAATAAACAAATGTAATAAAATATAAATTATATAGAAAATAAGTGTAGCGTGGGTAAGGGAGATCTCTAGTACTGGAGTTCAGGAAAGGTGGTTACAAATTTAAAATGAGCAGTGAGGGTAGGCTTCAGAGAGAAAACATTTGAGCAGAAACTTTGGGATGAGGGAGAGAGAGTAAAATATCTTGTAGAAAGCCTTGCAGGAAAAGGGAACAGCTCTTTGCAGGTCTTTAAAGACGATGTGCATCTGGCGGACTCAGAAGGTATTGGGGGAGCAGGAGATGAGATGAGAGAAGAAGCGAGAGCAGGCAGGTGATACAGGACTTACTTTGAGGTCATCTATCTTTGGGAGAAAAGGAGCCTAGACTTCCCAGCTGGGCTTTTAATTGCATCTCTGCCTAATGCATCTTGATGCATATTAGGCAATGTAATTCCTGCAACAAATCTTCAATATTTATGTTTGTTTTGGATGTGATACAGTACTAATTCCCTGGCATAGGGAGAGAGCAATTGGCCAGGTGGCGGTCGTCAGACTCTCTCGCCCCCGCTCCACTAATGTCCTACAGCTGGGATCATTTGTGATACCGCGCATGCGCACCCTGGTGGGCCTATACAAGCACCACCTGAAAAAGTTATTGTAGGAGAGAGTCAAGTAGAGGCGAGTCGCACTGAGTTGCCCAGTCATCGTTGCTGCTGTGTCAGCCGTTAAAGTAAAGCTTGTCTGCCTTGCTGCTGTGAATAAAGAATGTCTTCAGTCCTTATTGTTGTAGCCACACGTTCCAGGAAACAAACTCACTCAGAGGACAATGCAGATAGTGGAGTGAAGTTTATTACACTGGCGGGCCCAAGACAGCGTCTCCTCTTAGCCGAGGACCCTGACCAGTTTTTGTGAAAACCTTATATACCCTAGGGAGAAGACAATAGCACCCCACTCCAATACTCTTGCCTGGAAAATCCCATGGATGGAGGAGCCTGGTAGGCTGCAACCCATGGGGGTCACTAAGAGTCGGACATGACTGAGCGACTTCACTTTCATGCATTGGAGAAGGAAATAGCAACCCACTCCAGTGTTCTTGTCTGGAGAATTCCAGGGACGGGGGAGCCTGGTGGGCTGCCGTCTATGGGGTCGCACAGAGTAGGACAGGACTGAAGCGACTTAGCAGGAGCAGCAGCAGTATATACCCTAAGTGTACGTGCCCAAACCCACTTCCCCAAATTTCCTGAAACTAGTCTGAACAAAGGAAAAAGAAAGATACAATCAAAGTTAACCCGTGATTCATATGCCTTAAGCCTAGGTAGTTAACAGTGGACAATTATCAATAGGCCTGTGGTCATACCCCAATAAGCATAATAGAATGCATGATTCTATTTGGTTACACAGATAATTAGGGTATTCTCTTAGGTGACAGAAAGTCTAGGTATGAGCATTCCAGTTGGTATGTCGTTTCCATAGATCCTGGGTATATAGCTCAAAGTCCACAGTCCGGCCCAAGATGGAGTCCTGCTTTCAAGATGGAGCCTGTTCTGTCTGTTTCCTCCTTCACTATGGCTCTTTGCATCTTCTTCCGGCTTCCCTGCTCATGCTCTGCACACTCTGGGCTCAGCGAACAGTGAGATACAGCAAGACACCTGGATACTATATACTTATACAGGTTGCAAATCTCTGCTTACAGTACAGGACTTTTCTCAGAGAGGCACTTGTTGAACGAAGGAATGAATAAATGAATGAACAAATAAGCCTAGACCCGGAAATGGGTCCTCAACCTATATTTCAACTTTATTGCCCCTACACCCTTTCTTGACTTGGTTTCTACTCAGCGGCTTGCTCTTTCAACTCGATATTTTTGCCTCTGTCCTTACCCCATTTCCCCTTACTTGAAACGCTCTCCCCAAACCCTCTGCTCTTGATTCCAGTTTTATCTGTTAAAGACTCTATTTCCTCCAGAAAGCCCCTCTAGACCCTCTGGCTTTTTCTGAACTCCGATAGCATCATTCTTCTGATACCTTTCTTTCTTAAATTTTTTTTTTTTTTTTTTTAAATTTTTGGCCACACTGTACAGCTTGCGGGAACCTAGTTCTGCCACCATGGATTGAACCCCGGGCACCCACAGCAGTGAAAGCCTGAGTCCTAACCATTGGACCACCAGGGAATTCCGATGATACCTCTCATTTGTTTAATCTGTTGCATAGGATAACTTTCCAGTGTTTATTTAAAAAAAAACACTGCCCTCTTTGTATCAGTTAGGCAACGAATACATAAATGGCAGATCGCAGGGTGCTAGTCCTCGAAGGTCTTTGTAGGTCTTCATAGAACCTTTCAACTTCAGCTTTTTCCACGTTAGAGGTTGGGGCATAGACTTGGATTCCTGTGATGATGAATGGTTTGCCTTGGAAAGGATCTCAGCGAGATAGTTCTATCAATTTCGTTTTATAGAAGCTGAAGGGGTAAGAGAGGTTGGGACGTGGCTGATCTCATGTACTTAATAAACAGGGAGCGCACCAAGACCAGAATGTAAGTTGTACTACAAGACAAGCAAGAGGTTGTCCCAACCACTCAAAGAAGGGTTTCAACTCAGCATTTCCTTTCCACCCCGGGTCAACTCCACCCCTTTCCCTGGGAATCAGAGGCTGCGCGGCCGCGGAAGCTTGTTCGCCGCGGCTTGCCGTAGTGGCCCTGCCCCAGCGCTTGGTGGGGCCAAATATGGCGTCCTCCGAGCCAGCGCCGACCGTGAGTTCAGGCGCTGCTGAGGGCGAGGAGGAGACGATACTCTATGACTTGTTGGTCAACACCGAGTGGCCCCCGGAGACGGAAGTACAGGTGAACCAGGCCCCTCCGGGGCTGCGGCCAGCTTGGTGCCGGCGCTGCCCCGGCAGAGCCACGTAGCCGGAGCCACGTAGGGTGATGGAGCTGGGCTCCACCGCTTGTGCGGTCGTCCTGGCAACGGCACCGCGGGCTAACGGGGGTCCCGGTCCCCTAGGTGGGGTTTTCTGGCATGCCTCCTGGACTCCTAAGTCGGTTCTCGGGGTGGGGCGGGGGGGGCGAAGCCTCGGGCTCTGAGGCACGTACTTTACCACCCCCGTTCTGTTTCACCGTCCCTACTTGGAGGGGAGGCACAGCGTTGGACTCGGGGGTCCTTCACTCACCTAGACCCTCGGTGGTCCCTTCCCCAGGCCGGCCTGGGCAGGGCTGGGCAGGGCTGCTCCTCACCTGCTGTGGGAGTGTTTTCCAGGACCCTGCAGTCATCTCAACATCTGCTGGGCTGTCGTGGAGCGCGGCATAAACCTTTGCTCCTATTTGGGCCCGAGTTGTGCCAGTTCTTGTGTTATTTCAGTAATTAATGAGTATATGTGTGTGTCTGTCCGTGTCCCAGATACTGTCAGGCGCTGCGCTTCCGAAGTGAATAACTTTGGTGGTACTTGCGGTCTTAGAGGGAAGACAGTGTAGTAAACTTTTTCATCACCTGCTGTAATATGCATTTTAATGGCGATATGAGCAAAATGCCCTGAGGAGTGAAGATTTATGAGGACCCGGGGTTGGGTTCTGTGTTAGAAGAGGGGTCGTAGGTGTTGGTAATCTGGACCTTGGGGTCATTCAGTTCAGTTCAGTTCAGTTCAGTTCAGTCTCTCAGTCGTGTCCGACTCTTTGCGACCCCATGAATCGCAGCACGCCAGACCTCCCTGTCCATCACAAACTCCCGGAGTTTACTCAAACTCATGGCCATCGAGTCGGTGGTGCCATCCAGCCATCTCATCCTCTGTCGTCCCCTTCTTCTCCTGCCCCCAATCCCTCCATTAGTTTCATAGAAAGGACCTCCCAGGCACAGGGTGGAAATAAGAACCAGGAATCCACATTTATTAAACATATTTATTGAGTGCCTAACGTGTGCCAATTGCTGTTTTAAGCTCAGAATATGCAGCAAGATGGGAAAGGGATTTCGTTAAAGATCATGGGCTCCAGCCCATACGAATTCTTATTTACAGTCTCTTTTCTGAGTTTCTCTCTCTTTTTTTTTTTTTTTTTTTTGGCTGCTAAGTTTCTTTACTGGAGAAAGTACTGCTTCTCCTGTAAAGTTTATAAGCTTTTCTTTAACCTCCTTCCCACTGCAGTTTCTTCTTTTTGGAATATTTTGTAGGCTGGCAGAGATCCTCATGCATAATTTTTAAAAAGTATTTATATAGTTTCTGTTTGTGTTGAACAATTGATATTTTGTATCTTATGCAGCTGGAAAGTTGCTGCTGCTGCTGATTGAATAGAATAGTTTCCACACCTTAGCACTCACTGGTTAATTACAATAGTGTTATAGAAATGCTTAACATTATAAATTGGTTAAAGAGATATGCACTGCATCAACTCATATTGAAACCTCATAACACTTTTTTGTTTGGTTCTATTGATTTCAACTGAACTACACTACAAACTCTTGAAAGGCAGCTACATTTGACTCATTTTTATATTCTTCCCCAAACCAAATTTTGTCTTCGCAAAGTAAATGATCAATTCATGTTTGTTGAATGAAATAACTTTTTATGGCTTTTAAGCCATATCTGTCTGCACTTTGTGACCATTAGGACATCTTACAGGTTATAGTGCCTGGTATTGTTTAACCTATGTTTGGTCTGTACTTAAGGAACTATTTAATATAGCAGTTATAAATCAGTGTGGCTGTTTGTAGTATTTTCTCTGTGAATATGCAGCTAATATTCAATAAAGTTGCTTTGGGGCATGAGTTTATTGATCCATATGATCACTTTTTCTACAAGCAAAACCCCTTTTAGGCCTCTGTAGCCCACCAAAATAGACTGTGCCAACTGGCAACCAGTGTGGTCTTAGACCTTGACTTTTTCTGTTGTTACACTGGTGTTATTTTTTTTTTTTTGGTACACTGGTGTTTTGATTTAGAAACATTTTCCAGCTTCAATCCCTGTCCTGTCTTGCAGAATTCATCCTGACAAATGCCTGTATCTCTGCCATGCTCACTTTGCTAGTGCTGCTTCTCCTTGTTTTGTTTCTATCTATAAGTAATTTTAAAGATACTGGTAACTTGTGCCCAGTACTGAGTATTAGTAAAGAAATATAACTTACTGTATAAGTATCAGTAGAAAATTTCAAAATTTTTTTTTCATTTGCAGCCTAGAGGCAACCGGAAACATGGTGCATCCTTTATCATCACAAAAGCAATTAGGGGTGAGTATAGCTTATTTTGGCTTCCCTTATAGCTCAGTTGGTAGAGTCTGCCTGCGGCACAGGAGTCTGCATGCAATGCTGGAGATCCAGGTTCGATTCCTGGGTTGGGAGGATCCCCTGGAGAAGGAAATGGCAACCCACTCCAGTGTTCTTGCCTGGGAAATCCCATGGACAGAGGAGCCTACCAGGTTACATTCCATGGAGTCACAAGAGTCGGACATGACTTAGTGACTAAACCACCACCATAGCTTATTTATTTATGATATAGTTAGCTTAACTATTCATGACATAGTTAGCAGATAATTTTTTCCTTATTTTTTCCTATTCTGTAACTGTGCTCTTTTAAGAAGTTTAGGGATTTGAAGATGTGTCCTTTTGAGCTTTAATGTAAACTCAGTTGCTAAACTAATTACTTTTAATTTGCCTGATTAAAATGAGTATTAATAGCATGTTACCTGTTTTATAGAAAAATGCATGTGTTTTAACTATATACGTCTATGTAAGTACACGTGTGTATATATACATATACACATATATGGATGTATTCATATGTTTATACAGACAGATTTTTTACAGTTTATTTTTAATTAAAGGATTATTGCATTATGGTATTGTGTTGGTGTCTGCCATCCATCAACAGGAGTCAGCCATAGGTATACACATGTCCCCTGCCTCCTGAACTTCCCTCCCACCGGTCACCCCATCCCTCCCACGGGTCACCCCATCCCTCCCACCGGTCACCCCATCCCTCCCACGGGTCACCCCATCCCTCCCACCGGTCACCCCATCCCTCCCACGGGTCACCGCATCCCTCCCACCGGTCACCCCATCCCTCCCACGGGTCACCCCATCCCTCCCCTCTAGGTTGTCACAGAGCACCGGTTTGAGCTCCCTGAGCCGTATAGCAAATTCCTCCTGGCTGTTTTGCATGTGGTAGTGTGTGTGTTTCCACGGTACTCTCTGCATTCATCCCATTCTCTCCTTACCCGCTGTGTCCACAGTTCTGTTCTCTGTGTCTCTGTTACTGCCCTGCACATAGGTTCATCAATATTTCTAGATTCCATATATATGTATTAATATACCTGTTTGAAAATATAATAATAATTTTATCTTCTGTTACAAGACACACTAGCATGTTCAGTTTGCATTATGAAATGTGAAATTTTAAAAGTTTAGGAAATATATAAAAGTAATGTACTTAGTTTAGGAATATAGAAGACCACAGATTGGAATAAATAATTCCTCATTTTGCCACCTGGAGATAATCTCTTATCCTTCAGACCTTTTGCTGTTGTCACATACATACCCATGTATGCAGGTTCACACATATGTGTACATTTTAAATGGAATCGTATAAAACATTGCTTGTCAATAGTGTGTTGAAGATTTTGTTTCCCACGGACTTCCCCATTTTATGCATTATTATTATTTTTAAGTCTTTGCTGTAAAGTGTGAAATGGTCATGGTCTTTATCCAAATACTTTGGTTTGGGTGATCACTATGACTTCTACTCTATGGTTTCATTAAAGCCTCTTAGGCAAAATTTTGCATCTCAAACTACTTTTACTTGTCATACAAAGTTTTGAATAATACAGACTTGAGACATATAAACAAATATATGATCTTGTGAGAGTTATTGTGTATATTAGATTATATTTATTCTTGTCAAGAGTTGTATTCTCCATGTTTTGTTTTGTAATGACTCACTCTACAGTGTATTTTAGACTTATTGTCAGTAAATCTAAAATAGAAAATGATTCCCAAAGAATAGCTCATTCATATTTGGCTTTGCTGTTTCTTTTTATTACAGATCGTTTATTATTTTTAAGCCAATATATCTGGTACAGGTGAGTTGTCAGCGCTTCAGAGAAATGGTATGAACAGCAAATACAAACAATATTATTCCTATTTGTTATTGAAGTTTTCAGAATTGAATCCCATATTGTGATGTGAATGCTGACATTCAGGTGAACCCAGTTTATAAAACAGACCTGTCAAACATTTGGTATACCCTGACAAGATCTTTCGGTAGGCTAATTTTTGATCCCTTAGTTATTATTGAGAATATCTCATGACCATTTCTGCATTCTCTGAATGTTTTCTCAGCCTTGCCTTGAATGTACACATTCAAGAACAGATGGACCTATTCTTGCATTATCTTTTTAAAAACCTTTTTGTTCTTGCTGTTGTATCAACTCTTGTAGTCAGTGTTCAGTTGCTGTGGTCAGAGAAGGTCCTCTTAGGTTTCAGTTCTTGGAAACTTCTTAGTTCTTTTGAGTGTTAAGTATGTTTTTAGGCCTGCCTGGTGCTAATTTTCGAAACAAGGAGATGATTAATCGGACCAAAGATATATTTTTGCTTTTAGATGCACGTGTAGGAATTAATTTATAGAATTATTTCCCACAGATTGCTTTTTCCTCGAGGACAGCTAATCTTAAGAGCTCTAGAGATCACAGCGTTCTAGTTCTATAAAACAAACCTTTGGCTCTTCCCTAGGGTTACCTCCAGTGCTTTTCTGCTTTTACTGTGTGTGTATGTGTGTATGCAGGCATTGAATTTCTTGCTGAATTTTATCTTATTTTGGGGGATGTGGAATGCGATAGAGGAGTGAGAGAGAGAGAGGGCGGTCATGGGAGGGGCAGTGTAAGAGGTAGGCTGTTTTTCCTGGGCTCACCGGGCTACACTTGCCAGTGCTGAGCACCCTTGGTTAGGGATGGCAGAAACGATGTCTGTTTAGGGTGCTCCTGAACAGTAAGTTCTTCTGTTATTTACTGAGGAGGAGGATTTGCAAGAGCTGCCTCTGACGCAGGCCTTGTCCTGCGTGTAAACACCTTACGATCAGGCGTCAGGAGGTGTCTTTCTTGCAAGAAGTCTCTTCTCTTACACTGGCCACATTGATCAGTGTACAGACTTGAGTGCACCATGAGGTGATTATCTAGTCTTCACCATGGTATGTTTCTTTTAAAAAGCTTGTAGTTGTTTTGCTTTTGAGTTTATGATAATTATACCTAAAAGGTCTTGGAGCCAATATTTGTTTTGAGTGGCCTTTTCAAGGTTTTTTTTTTTTTCTTTCAATCATGAAATATTACAAACAGACTGAAAATTGTAGACAGTAATATAATCTGTTATGATCATATCCACATCTGAATTAAAGCAGTTGTTGCTCTTCTGCTGTATGTGCTTCAAATGGCCCTGTTTTTATTTTTATGCAACATGTTAGAGCTCAAGTCCACTCCTCCCCACCCCCACCTTTGCCTGTCTTCTTCCCCTCCAGAGGAAATTATCATTCTCATGTTGATTGTATCACAGGCATGTTTCATATCTTTTTAATTATATTAAGTACCTCATGGCATTAATTGTTTTGCCTTAAAAAATGAACATAAATATACCAGATGTAAATTACTAATATTTTTTATCCTATGTTGTGTTTTCTAATTTCCATATTTTTTTTTCTTTTTTCCTGTTTCTCTTCCCCCATCGAATTATTTTTTCTTTCCCACCTATATTCTTGATTTTCTTTATGTGTTACTCCTCTAATTTGTCTGATCTCCTGATTCACGTGTGGTGGGTCGTTTCCTTGTATCTTTTGTTAATGATGCTATTGTGAGCTTATGCTTGGGAACCTTGCAGCATGTGAGTAAAGTGAAATCACCGTCCAGTCTTGCATGTAGTAAAGACTTGGGGTTTTGCTATTTCATTAGGAGGTTTCGTTCCCATCCCCCCACAGATCAGAATTCCTCGCAGAGATGAGATTCTTGAAGGTCTCCCTGGGTCCCTGGTGACGTTTGGCTTGTTCCCCTTGCTCTGATGGCACAGTCTTTTGAGGGGCCTGGTCTCTGTGGGGGTCTCACCTCCCACTCCTGTCCCGCCTGTGGCCCCTCACAGGTGTTTACTCTCCATTTTGAGTTCTGTTCCTCTCTTTGTCCTGTGCCCATTTCCAACTTTGTTCTCTTTGCATTTGTAGTTCTTGGGAGATTTCTGTTTCTTTCTGTGAGCTTAGCTGTGTACTGAAGTTTGTTTTTGTTAGCGTTGGAGTCTGTATTTCTGGGTGTGCCTTGCAGGAAGTGTTTCTTATAAGCTGACTCTGCTGTTACTGGCTCCCTCAGATATCTTTTCCTTAGAAAAATCATATCATTGACCACATA
Source organism: Cervus elaphus (assembly GCF_910594005.1). NCBI lineage: Eukaryota > Metazoa > Chordata > Mammalia > Artiodactyla > Cervidae > Cervus > Cervus elaphus. The sequence goes on along the minus strand of NC_057825.1, from coordinate 23,579,487 downwards.
ACCAGGGTGTTTTTTGGTAGTAGAGAAATGTACGTGGTCAAGTTTCAGATATCGAATTAGTAACTTTCAGTTTTGAGTTTGCCAATATTCTGTTTTTATATTCTAACGGAAAAAAATCCCTCTTGTTCACTATAGAGCTGCTGTTTATAATATTTACCTGCTATATGTGGTTTTCATGATTAGATTTTTTTAAATGGGCTAATGTGTTGTGGTTTCAGGCCTGCACCTTTCTTGCTCCCTGATGGACTGGTTCGCTTGGTTAATAAACAGATAAACTGGCATTTGGTACTTGCAAGGTGAGGATGCATAAAATTCACCTAATGTTTCTCTACCTGGATTAGCATTTAAATTCCATTATGGATATTAATTTTGGGGTCCTTTTGGCTTGCTCTCTTGGTTTTTTATTGTATATAAATTCCCTGTGTCACACATGATTAATATTGTTTGAATATATTAATGCAACTCTATTGAATTAGTTTGTATGCCTTTGTACCTATATACGCATCTAATTATAAGGTCAGAAGTTGGATAATTAAAGATGTGAAAATATTTGAAAATGATTTTAACTTCTTAAAATGGTTCTGTCTATGCTAATGAGAGCTACAGATACTCATAAAGGGATTTGTTTCTCTTTCTCCCCGTGAAAGCAATGGGAAACTCTTGGCCGCAGTTCAAGACCAGTGTGTGGAGATCAGGTAAGTGTCAGTTGTATTCATTCAGCAGTTCCCTTCAGAAAAGATTTACTTGATTTATGAGAACTCAGGTTTTTAAAAGGGGTATATTTAAAGGGATTTTGTTATTAACTCATGTAATTTTGTAAGGTGTCAAATGCCAACTTATGCTACTTAAAGGATGAAGGCTGCTTTCTCAGAGTTTGCCTTCTACTTCCCCAGATCACTCTGTCTCCTGAGAAATTTTACTTTCTCAGTAGACAAAAGCATATATTCCAGAGCTCTGAAAATCACTCTTCTTTCAATGCTGAGTCAGATAAGCAGATGCTCAGGAAGGTGAAAAAGCAATAGAGACAGCTTTACTCTGTTGGCATAAAGCTGTAGATGGAATGTGGGCCTGCAGAACACTAAGGCTTCGTGTTACTAGATAGCACTGATTCTCTGTCCTCCGGAGACATCAGTGGTATCACATACACATCTAGAAGACTTCTCAGAGCTGGGCTTCCCATGCACTTTATTTTTAAGTAGTATATCAGTTGTGAAAGAAATAGCAACATTGGCAACTAATTTAGGAAAACTAGTTTATGCTCTCAGGAAATTGTCAACAGCAGACTAAATATATTGTACCTTTGAATCTGGGGGCCACTCCTGACTCCACGAAAGCTCCAAGTCTTGAGTCTTAAAAAATAAGCAAATGAGGTGGAAATTTCAGGCTGCCTGGATACCAGTCAGACGTTTTTTCTGCTGCTTTATTGTTGACTGAAACTAGTTTTAATAAGCATTCAGTTTTTAGCACACTGTTTCTGTTCACAAAATTTCTTTTTTCATTTATCCAAACAGAACTGGACCCCTCAACTTTTAGGGGAATAGATGGATGGTTAGTTCCTGTTGGGGCTTTGACTTCAGATCGAGAGCCTCTGTGATCCTTCTTAAAACCATCAGGACAGAGATGATTGGCAATAATGACTGCTTTTCCGAACTTCATTCTCCATCCCACATGGCTTTGATAGGCAGGGCCCTCTTCTCAAACAGCAACAGTGAGCCTTGGGGGCATGGCATTTTAGCTGATAATTGTTAATACAGATGGGCTGGCACTTCCTACTCTATTTGCTGCAGTGATGTGAAGTGTTTCTCTTGGAGAAATGTGTTCATCGTATGACTTCTTTATGAACAGCAGATAGTAAAAATTGCCATCTTTTTTTCCCCCACAAGAGGGGAACATTCATGGAATGATTTTAGTTCTTAGACTGGAATACACATGTGGGAAAAGATTGATACTTAGGCTTGTGAAGGAGATTTTGACTAAGGGTTTCTGGAACTTGTTACTAAAAATTTTGATGAAAAGAAAAAGCAATTATTTGCTTTTGTAAGAGGATTTGCTATTGGATTGCTAGCATGTACAATAATATTTATAAAACGTGTACATAGGCCAGATCTGTAAGAGTCCAATCATGCACTTGAGACTAAGTAGTGAGGGAAGATTTCTGGGCAACAGACGTGATGGTCATCAAGATCTTAATTGTCTGGTCTATAGTTTGCAAGAGCTTTGTAACTTGGTACATTTAAAGACTTTTGGGGCCAAGAGGCAGCTGTATGAGGAAGCCTTTCAGGGACTCGTTCCCATTGGATCCCCTTCCCCTCATTGGTTAAGTGTTGATCCTTGATGCTCCTATAATAACCAACACATTAATGATAAGAAGGTAATGCTAACGGTGTTGGGCACTGTTGTAGGTATTTTACACGTGTTAGCTTAATCCTTGCAGAAGTCCTTTTTTCTCTATTTTAGAAATGAGGACTCTGGCACAGTATGGTGAAATAACTTGCCCAGGTATTTGAAATCAGCTCTCCTAGCTTCAGTGTTCATGCTCTTGTCTACAAATTTGTACGACCTCTTGGTCATGCCTTTTAGCCATCTGTACCAGTATGTTTACATGTGGGTTTCCCCCAGTATATTTATGGTCTCTGCTTTGCACTACTCCAAGGGGGTGCCATTTGTTTAAAACTCCAGTGAATGGGATCTGAAGTCTGTGGCTCCGTTATACTGTGTGTTCCTTGGAGGCATGGGCCGTTTTCTTTTTTTTCCCCTTGCACTTGTATATTTCCTTGGATGTAATAGGTGTTTAGTTTATGTTTTAGTGGCCTGTCAGCAAGTGGGATGGGGAAGCAGATTCTGGAGAGGATATTACAGGGCAGAGCCCACTCTCTTGTTCACGTTGGCATTCAGTTGCTTTTGTTGCAGATAGACACCCACACTTACTTTGCAGTAACCTGAAAGGAAATGTCTTTGAGCAAAGTGAGGTGGTCAGCAAAGAAAAAGGGCAAGGTAGATCCCCGGAGTCACCGCTGTGACTAGTGGCTGTGCCTGAATTTTTAAGATGTTTATTCTCACTGCTCCATTTGTGTCTTCTCTGCCACAGTGAGGAGCACATACAATCCAAGATTGACTCCAGCAGTGATGGTAGTTGGCACTCAGTATTCAGTAAATATTTGTTCATTGAATTAGAATATGAAAGATAATTATAGTGTCTGGGGTTTTTATTCAATATTAGGAAGCAGTTACAAACAGGAGATGGTTTTAGTGGAAAACATGCGAAGCTGAAACACTGTAGTTGAGACAGCTCTGCTGTTTGCAGCGCAGGGCTAGGCTGCTGTCCCTCCTCTTCGGTTTTGCAGTGAGTGGCAAAGGCCTCCAATCGCATGCTCTCCCATGACACACTTAGCCTGCTTATGTGTGGAGCTCACCTGGGTGAAAAACAGCTTGTGAATTGCTACTTGTCATTTGGGTGCTATGGATTATAAGTGGTTAACACGTACTTCCTTTTTTCCTGAGTATTGAGGTGATAGTTTCTTACAGTTATGAGCTGTTATAAATATGGGAACTGATTAGAAAATTTGATGAAACACAATAAAAAGTATTACAATAAGGGACTCATAAAAAAGACACCCTTGCCTCCCCTCCTCCCAATTTGCTCAAGTATCTTAAGTGAGTATATTCTGTGAAGTTTTGACAAAACAAGTTTGTCTCCCCTCCTTTCCTCCCCTTTTCCAGCAAGAAGAACAAACTATTATTTGTGATTGTATTACTTCAGTCTGTGTGCTAAGTCACTTCAATTGTGTCCCTATAGTGTGTCCCTCTGTGACCCTATAGACTGTATCCCATCAGACTCCTCTGTCCATGGCATTTCCCAGGCAAGAATACTGGAGTGGGTTGCCATTTCCTTCTCCAGGGGATCTTCCCGACCTGGGGATTAAACCCCTGTCTCTTGTATCTCCTGCACTAGTAGGCAGGTTCTTTACCATTAATGCCACCTGGTCTAGTTCATGTTAATTTATATGTGATGTCTCATTTAATCTTCTCTGAATGCTGAAGTTGCAGTTACTTACCCTGTTTAGTGAAAGGAAAAATGAAATCATGTTGAATATTTTGTCCAGGTTACAAGAGCTGACATCAAGTCAACTTCACTTGAGAGGTCATGTCCTTTTTGTTTTAGTCCACGTGGATGCTGTATAGTCTTAATTCCTTGAGGAAATTTATTTCCATAATTGTAGCTGGATTTTGTTAATATAATTTAATAAATGGCTAAAAAATCTTAGTCTTTAAAATTTGTTTTAAAGGTAATGCTTACTGATTTTACAAATGTTAGAAAGTACAGTTAAGTATTTATGAAAGAACAGCAAATTTTATGGTCCAAAAGTTGTCTACTATTAACATTTTGATGTATGTTCTTTTAAATTTGTGTGTGTATAAACTATGTATATATTTAGTAGAATGATACTCTACATTCTATTTGATACCTTTTTCTTTCACTTCTGTAAATTAATACACTGTTAGCATCTTTTCATGTCACATACAATAATTGCATAATATTTCATAGAGTGTATGTAGTAAAATTTAATAATTAATCTCTATACTGGCTGTATTTTTCTTTTTCATAAATTAGACTGCATTAACTGCCTTTATCTGTGTATATCTGTAATTATTTCCCAGGGATAACTTTATAGAAATTAAATTGCTAGATCAAATACCATGGACCGTAAAGTTTTGGATAATTGCTTATAAATTCTTTTCTAGAAGGTTTACCATTTTTCATTTTTGAAGATATAATAATTAGGCTACTTTGATATATATTTCAAGAACACAGATATTGAGTAGGTCATTGATATATATTATACATATATATGTATATGGTCACTTGTTAAAGCTGTTTGACTTATGAAAACAAGACCTTTTTCCCTGATTAAAATCTGTGATATGATACAGATCAGTGGTTCTTAACCAGGATCCATCTGTGGAACTTTAAAAAAAACAAAACTTTTGCTTGGGCCCCATCCCAGATTTACTAAATCAGAGCCTTTGGGGCTAAGGTTCAGGCATCTCTATGGTATTAAAAAGCTGTGCTTAAAATCACTTATGCTTGTATTGCTGTATTCTTACTGTAGCTGTGTACCTAGTGAAATAAGGTTGAAAGAAAACATTGTCACCAATGAAAGGGTCTTATTTGTGGCGCAGAACCTATCTGTATGAGGGAAGGAATGTCATTAAACATTAATGTTGTCTAGAGAAGTTGTCTGATCTGTGGTGTCTTATATTACTACACAGTATTGTTATGGCAAAACTGTTGTGTTAATTTTACGTGTGTCTTTTTGCAGGTCTGCAAAAGATGATTTTACATCTATTATTGGGAAATGTCAAGGTAAGAGTTTCCAGAATATTCAAAAAATGAGAAATTCAAATTTACAACAATTAATATTTCTTAAAACTCAGAATAGATGCTGTTTATTGACAAGGATGATTATGAATTTATTAAAATAATTTTAACACATCTTAACTGATTTCTGTTTTAAGATGTGAATTTTGGAGAGATATGAAATTGACATGTTTTACAAAACTTAGCCAGTTTTAATAATGTTCTTGTAAGTGTCTGTACTCTTTTATTTTGAATTGAGTGCAGAGTATCATTTGTAGATATGTCAAGAGTTGGTCAGATATAAACTAGTAAATAGTCTGGGATTTGATCATTCTTTGATACATAATTCAGCAAAAATTTACTGAGTGTCATTTATGTATCTATATGACATTTTGCTGGGTTTGAGGAGTTCGATTATGAGCAAAAATGCATGGTCCCTTACCTCACAAGGCATGGTATGTGTGTGCTCAGTTGTGTCTGACTCTTTTGCGACCCCAGGGACTGTAGCCTGCCAGGCTTCTCTGCCCATGGGATTTTCCAGACAAGAATACTGTCACGGGTTGCCATCTCCTTCTTCCCGACCCAGGGATCGAAGCTGTGTCTCTTGCAGCTCCTGCCCTGGCAGGTGGATTCTTTACTGCTAGTGCCACCTGGGAAGCCCTTCACGAGGCATGTAGACACTCAGATATATTCTTACAGATTTTGATAAATCTGAAGGAAAATTACAGAGCAGGGTGAGAGTTTAACCAAGAGTGTGAGAGGACATTGTTCAGAAAAAGTGACTTTTGGAGAGGAAGCTTAAGAATGAGTAGAAGGTAGGAGAAAGCAGGGGAAGTGTTTTGATCTATGAGAGCCATGTATGAAAAGGCTGAGGTATGGAGGAAAACAATTAAGTGCATGTGCTGTTACATAAATGCATCTATTACGTTTTATTTACAGGACTTCCACTTAACGTTTGTCTGACCTTGTGTTACTTTAAAAGTGGAGAGGTTGTCGGAATCATGATGATGATAATCATGGTCACTGTGGTGATGACAACCACTTGTGTCCTTACTGTGTGCCAGATACTGTATTTAGTGCTTCACATGCCCTTTTCCCCATTTGCTTGGAAGAACATGGTATACATATTTTACCTTAAAGCAGCATTCAGTTCAGTCTAGTCGCTCAGTCGTGTCCGACTCTTTGTGACCCCATGGACTGCAGCACGCCAGGCTTCCTTGTCCGTCACCAACTCTCGGAGCTTACTCAGACTTATGTCCATTGAGTTGGTGATGCCATCCAACCACCTCATCCTCTGTCATCCCCTTCTCTTCCTGCCTTCAATCTTCCCTAGCATCAGGGTCTTTTCCAGTGAATCAGCTCTTCGCATCAGGTGGCCAAAGTATTGGGAGTTTCAGCTTCACCATCAGTCCTTCCAGTGAACATTCAGAACTGATTTCCTTTAGGATGGACTGGTTAGATCTCCTTGCATTCCAAGGGACTCTCAAGAGCCTTCTCCAACACCAGTTCAAAAGCATCAATTCTTTGGCGCGCTCAGCTTTCTTTATAGTCCCAACTCTCACATCCATACATTACTGGAAAAACCATAGCCTTGACTAGACGGACCTTTGTTGGCAAAGTAATGTTTCTGCTTTTTAATAATTTTTTTTTTTAATTAAAAAGCAGCATTAGGTTAAAATAATCGACAGTGAAAGAGCCAGGAGAAGAGAGGCATTGATAGTTTTGAAATCTACGGAATGGTGGGAAGACAAAGGATTCCCCCGGCTGGTCTTAAGCTCCTGGTCAAATGCACCATTGGTGACCTAGGGCCAGTTTCCTTCTCATTCTCAGCTGTTCAGATGTGAAAATCAAATGTTTTAAAAATGTTTGGAGTCCCATGTTAATGGTGATATTAATTAGTATGTTAGAATTATTATTCTTGTACAATTCCATGTATGCGTGTGTGTTAGTTGCTTAGTCGTGTTTGACTCTCTGCGACCTGATGGACTGTAGCCTGCCAGGCTCTGTCCGTGGAATTCTCCAGACCAAGTAATACCAGAGTGGGTTGCCATTCCCTTCTCCAGGGAACCCTCCCGACCCAAGGCTCGAACCTGGGTTTCCTGCATTGCAGGTGGATTCTTTACCATCTGAACCACCAGGGAAGCCCCGATTCCATGTCTGTGCTTTGTGCTCAGTCATGTCCAGCTCTTTGGACCCCACGGACTGTCTACTAGTAGATCAGCTAAGAAATAGAGTTCTTATGGAGTTAGCTTTACACAGTGTATATTGTCACTTAAGAGCAAATGTGAAACTTCCTACATATTTATATAAATTCACCCCTGCTTCTTGAAATCTGTTCCTTCCATTCTGTTACTTGGAGTACCCCGTTCCCTCAGTACCCTGGTCAATATACTCTCATCTGTAACAAGTGAAAAATCCAGGCATTTTCTCTTCTTTTACCTTCCCTCCCTTCTTTCTTTCTTTGACAAACATTTATTTCATTGCCACCATACCAGGCGCTATTATCCTAGGCACTGTGTATACAACAAGTAATAAGATTAGGTTACCTAAATTTAAGGATTTATAGCCCATCAGGGGGAGAGAGAGAAATAATTCATTGCGCTTATACTGAGTGATGCAATGGAGAAGACTCACCTTAATTTCACCACATCCCTGGAATCTTTTTAAATGACGCTTGCTTGCTGCTTGTGCACGTCATCTGTCTCAGCCCTGGTTCAGGCTCATAGCGTTTTTTTTACTTGGCTTCTTGCAACAGTCTCCTAACAAGGTTTTCTTCTATATGCCCTTCACTAATCCATACTTTACACTGCTTGTCAAATTGATCATTCTTCAATGAGAATTCTATCAAGATTCCCTTTAAGTCTGGCTCTGCTGCTTTTTAGGTACTAACCTTGGATGTGTTATTGATACTTTACGTCTCTGAGCCTCAGTGATCTGTAATACAGGTTTAAACCTGTACAAGGGGTTGTGGGGAAATGATGTGAGCTTTTATATACATATATATATGTGTGTGTGTGTGTATGTATATAAATCTCTTAGAATAATGTCTGACATACTGAGTACTTAGGAGACATTAAGCTATTGTTATTGTTACTAGGACTGTAAGATGTGTTTAAGCTCTTTCACTTGTGCTCCGTTGACTGTAGAATGCAGCTCTGATTTTCTAGTTCAGGAAATAAGACTAGCTCTAGTCTGCCTGTCTGTCCTATGAGATGCCCCTGCATCTGTCAAGCAGCTGGCAGTTTCGAGCCCCATTGTGCTTTTTATACCATGGTGGTGATGGTTCCGTTAGTCTAGATGCGTCCACCGTTCTATTTAATTAATTAGCTCCGCATGTTTTAGTTCAAACGTCAGCTTTTTTGGGCAACCTTGTTTTCCTTGGCCTCTTCCTCATGATTTGCGCATTTTTTCTTAATGTTTCTGTAGGACTTTTTGTACCTGTATCATTGCACTTAGCCTAATTTCCTTTCCTTTTTCAATTGTTGGTTTGCTTGTGTGATTCCTTATTAGATTGAAGGCAGGGCTTCTCTGTTACTGAACTTCTTTTTCTTCGTTCTTGGTCCCTAGTTGGTGTCTAACACATAGTAGGCACACAGCTTTTGGCCATATCAAGTGGATAATGGTATTAGATAGCTACTAAAGTGATTTTGTAAATGAATCTATAAACATAGTGTATTTCCTTGTTTCTTGTGAGTTAATTTTGTAAGTTCATGTGTGTGTATGTGTGTGTATGTACATATACACATATATGTATGTATTTCGTATATCTTATACACATATATAAGTTTGTGGGTAATTGTCATGATACTCCTGTTTTTTATTCCTGTTGTACACAAGTGTGTATACATATCACAGTTAGAACTATAAGGATAGATAAGAAGCCATGTTTGCTTAGTATCTTTTTGAGAATAATAGAAGGCGAGTAGTTTTTGTGACTTTTTATAACTTTGGGGTTCCAGGTTTTTCTCAATTTGCTTTCTATAGGTTTTTCACCAGCACTTACTGAAGTGGACCATGTGTGGAGTAAATCAAGTATAAGGATCAAGAAGTTCCCAGAATAGTTGGGGATATTCAGTTACCTTTTCCCCAGTGATTCCCTCTTGTTGGGTTGGGGCTTGGGGACCGTGTGTTGGGCTTCTGAGAAGTGTGCTCAGAGTCTAGGAATGATCCAGACACTCAGGGCCCCTTTGAGCTTTGACATTAGACCCTGCTCTGAGCCTGTATGTAAACCAAGAAATCTGTGAGTTAACATGAAAATGGGAAGATTAACCCTTCTGTATTTCAGACAACTTGTAACATTTGTTAGAGCTTTTACCGTGTACGGGCCCGGTACCTGGTGGCTTAGCTGGTAAAGAATCTGCCTGCAATGAGGGAGACCTGGGTTCAATCCCTGTGTTGGGAAGATCCCCTGGAGAAGGGAAAGGGTATCCACTCCAATATTCTGGCCTGGAGAATTCCATATAGTCTATGGGGTCGCAAAGAGTTGGACATGACTAAGCAACTTTCACTTTTCACTTTACTACGTACAGTTAATGTGGCAGCATGAATGAGATAATAATGCTTTGAGAACTAATGTTTTATTTTGTTGGCTTCTGAATGTGTGAATTTATGACTTTAATGCTGCATTAATGGCTTCTTTCCATTTCATATAATGTGAGGTAATGATCATTTGCTTATCATCTAACTCATCTTTATGGGCATAACTCTCATCTGCCAAATGATGTTTCCTGTGTATGCCTGGAGAGAAGGAGCCAGATTGTTGTTACTGCATTTCTGAAACTCATTGTAGAGTCTGCAGGCTGAAATAGGAGCTATTTGGTTCCACTTCAATATTTTTCAGTTATTGTTTGATAAAATATATGCTGCTTGAGGATGTTTTAAATGTGGATTGCAACTTGTTTTGGCTGTGTTTGCCAGGCCATAAATAGTAATTCCATCTTCTCTTTCTCTCTTGAATCAAGATTTAAAAATAGCACATGGAATTCAACATTTTTAGAGCTATCCTATGTGTTTTCTCATGTTTCTGAGTTTGAAATACGATAACCCAGAGCTTCCTAATGCTGAGCAGCAGCTTGCCTAGATGTAGGTGGGCTGAGGTCCCATCAGTTGTCCAGTGGCCTGGTGGCCCTCTGACAGCGCGAGCTCAGGCTGGTTGCCTCCCGTTTCCAGCAGCCTCATCTATTTACCTATAGGTGCCGTGCTGCTAAGTCGTGTCTGACTCTTTGTGACCCCCGTGGACTGTAGACTTCCAGCTCCATAGCATTTCCCAGCAAGAATACTGGAGTGGGTTTGCCATTCCCTTCTCCAGGGGATCTTCCTAACCCAGGGGTCGAACATGCATCTCCTGCATCGCAGGCGGATTCCTTTTACCACTGAACCACCAGTCACAAACACGGTATTGTATGTGTGTCTTGACAGGAAAAATGTTAGGAAGCACAGGCCGTTTGAAGCGCCCTGGTTTTGAAGTGAAACATTTCTCTCTTGACCTGTGTGATTCAGGAGCCTCAGCTTATATAGCTTTTTTATTTCTTTTCATGAATTTTAATAAATTTTTTCATGTTGACAAAACACATTCTCAGTAAAAGTTTTAGAAACTGAGAATGAGCAAAAAGTAGAAAATAAAGATAAGCACGTCATCCAGAGATAAGTATTACTAACATTTCATGATTTGTTCTTTCAGATGTTTTTTTCTCTAAGTATTTTTACTGTAGATATGTTCTATGAAAGTAAAATGTTTTATAATCTACTTTCTTCATTTAAAGATTAAGTCTTCTGGGTTGAAGTTAAAGAAGAATTTCCCAAAGTATCTTTAAAAAAAAATTTTTTTTTAACTGAATAACTTCCTGTGTTAGGACATAGGTCTCCCAACTACCAAAGTTATGCAGAAAGTGCCCATACATTAGATCTCTGAGCAGTAAGTACCTCAGTGTTGTACTTGATTTCACCAGCAAAGTAGAACATTCATTAGGCCTTTGTGTAGATAATTGTGTATAACAGCTTATTATTGTTACCTATCTATGTCTGTGGAGATATAGGTTTATAGATTCTTATTTTGGCAGTGCTTTTCTGGTTTAGCACTGGAGTAGTGCTGGTCTCAAAAGATGAGTTGTCAAGTATTCCTTCTTGTTGTCTTGAAGACTTTGGGTAGAAGTGGAATAATTTCTTAATTATTGGTAGAATTCACCAGTGAAACTAGAGTTTTGTGGGTAGGTTTTTATTGATAATTCTTAATTAAAATTTAAAAATAGATATAAAGCTTTAAAAAATTTAAACATTCTGTTGTTTTAGTTCCCATCTTTTATGGAATTTCCCTCTAAATTTTGCCATATATTGGCGTAAAGTTGTAATGTGTCCTCGTTACCTTTTATTTTATGTCAGATCTGTAGTGATGTTCCTCTTTTATTCTTGATATTGGTAAATTTGTATTCTCTTTTCTGTTGATCAATCAAGCCAGAGTTTTACCAGTTTATTAATATTCAATAAAAATAGATTTTGGTTTCGTTTTCTGTTCTCTTTTTTCGATTTTTGCTTTATTTCTTGTCTTCTGACTACTAGATTTAATTTGCTTATATTTGTCTAGATGGAAGATGGAAGTTTAGATCCTTGACTTTAAATCTTTTTTCTTCTGTAAGCATTTAAGCGTGTTCTAAGATAAGCATTTTTTGTTATTATCTAATTTAATTCTCTTGGGATTAAAAACATATTTAATGTAATTTTAACCTTTTAAATTTATTAAGGCTTGATTTATGCATAGCATATTATCTGTATTCAAAAGAATTCTGTCTTCAGAATTTGATTTTTGCATATGGTGCAGATATTGAATATAGTGGTGTATAAGTGTTAATTACATTGAACTGGGTGTCAGAGCTATTCACACTTTCATATATACTAATTTTCTGTCTAGTTGTTCTATCAGTTCCTGAGAGAGGGTTGACATTTCCAAATATAATTGCATATTTGTTTATCTTACCCTTAAGTTCTATCAGTCTTTATGTATTGATATTTAGGGGTTCTAGTTTTTAGGTATCTGCACATATTATTTTGTTGTCTTGATGAAATGGCTCCTTTGTTGTGATGGGATATCCCTTACTATTTCCAGGAATACTCTTTGTCTAATATTATTCCATTTTGTCTAATATTATAGTTGAATTCTGTTTTGTCTGATATTATAGTTGCTCTCGCTTTTTTATGATTAGCATTTGCATGACCTATCTTTAGCTCCTTTTTTGCATTTATCTGTGTATCTGTAATGAATGTACCTCTCTTGGTCTTGTAGAAAGCATATAACTTGAGTCATGCTTTTTTTTCTTTCTGACAATTTCTGTTGTTTAATTGTAATATTTAGAACATTTACGTTTAATGCAGTTTACTGAACTGGTTAGGGTTTACCATCTTATTTCTCTTTGTCCTGTCTTGTCTCTGTTCCTATTAGCATTTGTTCTGGGATTTACAGTGTACATTTAAAAATTATCTTATTACACAGTGTATATCTCTTCCCTCCTACTCCTTTATGCTGTTGTCTAACTTTTTAAATAAATGTTAAACCTCTACAGTATATTATTATTTTTGTCATGTAACTAAGGAATTAAATAAGGATGAATCTCTTTTTCTTCTGTTTTCCACTTCTATTATTTTCAACTTTTTCTTTTTGTGAAAGTTTCCATTTGATAGTGTTTCCCTTCAACTTGAAGACCTTATTTAAAATTTCTTGTCATGCAGGTCTGTTGATCTGAAACCGTCTTGGATTTTTGCCTTCATTTTCTTTTTTTCTTTTGGTTTGTTTTTCTTTACTGAACATAATTATTTTGCGATCCATGATATAGTAGATATTAATAATTCATCCCTTTTTTGTGGACTAGTCTTACATTGTATAGACATACCACAGTATTTATCCATATGCCATATGTTTATCCATATGGGTTTTTTAAAAAAATAAATTTATCCACTTTAATTGGAGGTTAATTACTTTACAGTATTGTAGTGGTTTTGCCATACATTGACATGAATCAGTCACGGGTGTACATGTGTTCCCCATCCTGAACCTCCCTCCCCATCCCATCCCTCTGGGTCATCCCAGTGCACCAGCTCCGAGCACCCTGTTCCATGCCTCGAACCTGGACTGGCGATCTGTTTCACATATGGTAATATACATGTTTCAGTGCCATTCTCCCAAATCATCCCACCCTCGCCCTCTCCTACAAAGTCCAAAAGACTGTTCTATACATCTGTGAATCTTTTTGCCTTCATTTTTGTAAAATATTTTCTCTGGATATAGAATTTGAGGTTGACTATTTTTTTCTTTCAGCTCTTTAAAGATGTCATTGCATTATTTTAATGGGAAATCAGCAGCCATTTCTGTTACTGTTTTCCTGTAGGTAATGTCTCTTTTTTTCCAGTTGCTTCTGAGATTTTCTCTTTATCACTGATTTTAGAAATTTAACTATCATATGACTGGACTTTGTTTTTCCAGTTTATCTTTCTGTAGGTTTATTGAGCCTCTAAGATCAGTGGATTTGTAGATTTCATCACTTACAAATTTATGGGCATTATTTAAAATTCAGATATGAGTTAAAATTCCAACTCTCTTTCCTGTCTTCTGGCACTCATAGATTGGTTGTGATTATTACACTGGTTACTGATATTTTATTAATTTTTTCAGTTTTCCCTCTCTTCTTTAATTTGGGTAGCTTATTTTGCAAAGTTTTCAAGGTATCAGTTTAGACTTTTTTCCCCCTCTGTAGTGCTTAATGTGCTTTTAAGTCCATCTAATGTATTTTTCATTTCAGGTATTACCTTTTTCATTTCTATAATTTGGCATTTTATAGTTTCCATTAGATTCTGTTGATTCCCTATTTACTCTGTTTGTTTGTACTTTTCTTTGTATCCCCAAATATGTTTTAATAGCTGTTTTGAAGTCGTTGTCTGCTTATTCCTCGATAAGTATCATTTCTGGGTATATTTCTATTGACAGTTTTTTTTTTTTCCCCCATATTATGTGTTATACTTTCCTGCTTCACACACTTAGCAACTTTAGATTGTGTGCTCAACATCACAGGTGCTGTGTTACAGAGTGTCTGGTATTTGTTATCTTTTCTTAAGAGAATTGCATTTTGTTCTGGGAAGTTAATTTCTTTGTGGATTGGCTTAATTTTTTAAGACTTCTTCAAAAGTGTTGTAGGATATGGTTTATAGTAGCTTTTATTTTAGGATTAGGTCAGTTCTACTTTAAGATGAGGGCTTTCCATGATCTCTTAGAAATGCTCACAGTGTTCAGTGAAGTCTCTCCACTGTGACTAGCTGGAACTCATTACCATTTCAGATCCTTCCCAAACTCTGATAGTCGTTCTCCCTCTGATACTTATCCTTTCCAAGTGTGTGTAACGTTGTGTTTGGCTAATGACCCAGGGGTTCCTCTTTGCAGACTTCCAGCGTTCCTTTTCTGTCTTACCCACTTTTGTCTGGAAGGCTGCCTTGCAGATTCTAGTCAGCTTGGTAGCTCCAAACTGTAACCTTCATCACAGTTCAGTGAGACTTCCATGTCCTGTTTGAGGTCTCACTTCATGCATCGTAGTCGAGAAAGTGCTTCCTGGCAGAGAGCGAGGGCGAGCCTGGGGCTCACCTCATCCGTTTCCCTTTCTCCCTGTCATCACATCTTGTCCGGCTTGTAATAAAGCATCTGAAATAGTTCTTTGCCTTATTTTATTTTTATGGTGGGAGGCCTAATCTGAAACTAGTGACTCGGGGTTTTTTTTTTTTTTTCTTTCTTTTAATTACAAAAGCAGTACATAATTGTAACAAATTTAAATAATGAAGAAATAGAAAAGTAACAAGAAGATTGTATAATCTTAATCTGCATTCTTCATAGAAACTTAGTGATTTAATATAAAATCCTCTATGCTCATATAAACTTGTATATACAAGGATTGACTTTTTTCTTTGGTTAAAAAAACAGCAAGATCATCCTATGTATTTTGTTCTTCAACTTGCTTTCCCATGTGTTGTACTGATGACGTCTTTTCCAGTCAGTGTGCGTAGGTGTAATTCAGTCTTTTATTTTATTGAAATTTTCTTTTTTTCTTTTTGGCCTAGTATGTGCCTTGTGAGATCTCAGTTCCCTCATCAGGGATCTAGCCTTTGCCCACTGCAGTAGAAGCACAGGTCTTAACTTCTGGACCACCAGGGAAGTCCCTATAATCCAGTCTTTTAAATGTAGCCACAGTGTTCCATTGCGAGAATGTGAACCCCATTTTATTTATCTCTTTCCCTATTTGTGGAAATTTAGATGGTATACTGTGGCTTATTTTTTTCTTTCTCTTCTTATCTTTGTCCCTTTCCCCTTCTAACAGTGCTAGAAAAGACATCCTGTTTGTTCATGGGTGTAGAATTCAAAATGTAGCTACTTCCATGTTTCCTTCCTGAAGGTTATACTTTATACAACCATGTAAAAGGTATGAGTGAAGCCATTCTTTTTCCCCTATCAGCACCATAAGTTACCCATTTTCTAAAATATCATCAGGTTAGCAGAGGGGAAAAAAGCACCTCATTTCTAACTTGCATATCTTTATTTATAGATAAAGCATATGTTAAATGGCTATTTGTGTGTGTGTGTGAATTGTTAGGTCATATCCTTTTGCCTGTATTCCTCTTGGATTACTTGACTTTTCTTTATTGACTGTGTCCTTATTTGACTATTCTCTTATTATTTCTAGATAGTATGAATGTTATCCTTTGTCATTTATTGCAGATGTTTTTCCAAATCCATTTGTCTTTTAAATTTATTATGTCTTGTTTTCACAGAGGTTTTTTTTCGTGGGGGGGTGCGGTGGTAACCACTCTTGTCATTCTTTTTTTCCTTTGTAGTTTCAAACTTTCTTATGCTTTAGAACTTCTTTGTTCTAGGATTGTATAATTTTTCTCATATCTGCTACCAGCACTGTTCAAAAATGTTTCTTCGAACATTTAGATAATTAACTCCTCTGCGTGTCTTCTAGTCCTACTAGTTTGTTCTTGCTCACCGGTTCTTGATGTCAGAGTCAGAGAATGTTTAGGAGAGAGTGTTTATTGAACCCTTGGTGATGGCCCCCGTGGTCACACCCAGCCGTTTTACAGCAGCACTGAGGATAAAGCCCAGGGTTCCTTATTTTAAGTTCTTCCCCTTTTCCATTTCTAATCTGGGTACATGGGCACTGGACTGCAGTGTGCTTCTTCAGCCCTGGGCTGCTGTTGTGTACCAGCAGAGTCTGAGGCGCTGGTGGTAAAGTTATGAACAGAATGGACACAGCATCTGATGTTGTGGAATTAATAGTTTAATGCACAAGACAGACAGTGAGAAGTAGACATATATACTGATTTGGGATAAGGGCTGTGAAAGATATGAAATCACTGGAATGGAGGAGAACAATGGGGCCTAGAGGCTGCTGAGACAGGGCAGTCAGAGAACGCTGCCTGAGCAAGTGAGGTTTAAATGGAGATGTGAGAGATGGAGAGGAGCCCGGGATGGGTTCAGCGGGAGAGAGTTCCAGGCCAGTGGACGGAAGCTCTGAGGCGGAGGCAAGCTCAGCAGCTGGTCCTGAGTGAGAGCCAGTTTAAACGGCTTCTCCAGGAATGGGGTAATTGTCAGATTGCTGGTGAACTCTTGTCGTCAGCCTTCTTGAATACTTTCAGAAAACTGTTGACACTGGCTTTGTAAAAATCTGTGCTGTTCACTCCTCTCTAAAATCACACAGAATGCTGGAAAAATCTGGTGATACCATCTTCATTTTCACATTGTTAGGTGAAATTTTATCTTGTGGTGAAAACATCTTTATTTGGGTCAGAACACATGCTGAGTTTTCTGGAGCGGCTGGTTATAACTAGAAGTGATAGTAAAAACAAATTCCCTTCAGATGGGGCTTATTTCAGACAGATAAAGAATATTGTACGTAAATCTGTTTGTCCTCCTATAAAAATGAAATAAGAGGAAAGATCTGTTATCACAGGTAAAACAGAAATAATGGAAAAATGTTGTGGTGTTTGTTTAGCACATTAATATTTTTCAGACATTAAATTGTCCTCTTGCTGGTGTTCTATAGCATCTGTGTGTATATGGGTCTCAGAGTCTTGTGTTGTTATCATTCTGTGCTTAAATTTACTTACAGGTTTCATTATTTTTTTTTAAAGCTATGTGAGGACAGAGAAGTGACTTTTTCACTTTCTTGTCATCTTAAAAATTGCTTTTCCAAAGTGTATGCAATTCTTTGTTAGGGTTAAAATTCACTAGACTTTCCTGTATTCGAGGGCCTCTCTTGGCTTTTTTAGTATGCTTTTCACCCTTTGAAAAATAGAGTGAGGAAACTCATGGACGTCTGGTGTACTTTTCCCATGAACAGAACATATTTTACATATGAGGGATAAGAGGGAGGTTTGAATTCTATAATATATCTTTTAGGTGGAAAAAGACTTCAGTTATATAATTCATGTTTAATTGTTTGTTAGTCCCTAAGGAATGGTAAACCTTTACCATTATTACAGATTTCTTTTGGGCTTTGCTCGTTAGTGAAACATTTTGTTCCAGGTCCTGGGATGGCACTGTCGAGTAAGACCTTGTCTCAGACACTTGTGGGGAAAACACTCATGTAAGCACGTTGTCTGATGTAATAAATGCTGAGGGACTTTTGTAGAGCATATTTGGGGGCACAGAGAGGAGGGCAGTTTGTTTTGACGAGTGTCAAAGAAGGAAGAGGTGACAGTTTGTTACCACAGGTGGCTGTCACCAACAAGAACCCTTTGAGTAACCTTGAAGATGAACCTTCTAGGTAGAAACAGCAATGTGTATGGAAGATAAAGACTAGAGCGTGCGTGCATGGTTTGTTTGCCAGGTGGTGGTGGTACTGGTGAGTTTTGAGGTGTATGATGGAGGAAGGGGTGGGAGGTGAACTGGAAAGCCCTGAGGGGACCGTTGGTGAAGGGCTGTTCACGTCTGTGGAGGAGTTTGGACTTGATTTTGTTGGAAATGGATAAGCACCAGGGATTTTAAAAGAGCAGAAGAATGAGCTCTGGTCACCTTTCTCTTTGATGAAGATAACTTGGGATACAGTTGAGGAAAGGTTAGAAGGAAAGAGCCTGAAGTTGGGAAGACCTGTTAGGAGGCTGTTATGAGAATCTAAGCCAGAGATGATGAGCCTGCATTGGGATATTAGCAGAGGAAGAGAGAAAAGGTGAAACATTTCAGACACACTTCTGAGGCAGTGATCCTCAGGCTAAATCCAGGCTCTGGCTGAGGGACTGTGCCCTGTAATGAAGCCAACACTGCGTGGGGGAGTGGCAAGCTGAGATTCTGGGCTTTGTTCGTATCCTGACTCCTGGCGTCACCTGGAGTCTTCTAATCATTTGGAGTTTTTGTTGGTCAAGGCAAGGCACTGGTCCTTCCTGGTTCTTCAGTTCTGGGATTCTATTATGGTGAAATGGAAGCAAAGGAAACAGCAGAAACCTCAAACCAACCTACCACAGTTCAGAACTGCACAGCCCCTTTTTCTTTTGCAGCCGGTAGCCTTTCTATTATTGTACTGAAAAATTTGAAACAGAAGAAAAAATCAGGTGTTGGATTAGTAAGATGTTGATTCTCTTAAGTTTTATAATTGTGTGATTGAGAACAAACAGTTCTTGATTCACTTGCCTAATATGTATTTTTTCTCTAATGCTGTGTTGATATAATTTTCCTTTGTTTTTCTTCAGCATCTGTATTTGAAATAACGTATTTAAAAGATAAAATATGTATCTAAAAGATTGGCAGTTGAAATTTTCTTTTTTTTTTTTGCTTTTGGAGGAACTTAGCTCCCTGGATTGGAATCATTTTCTGCCCATTCTCTATGCTCTTGATCTCTGTTAATTTCATGAGTATTTTAAGGGATATCATTCCTGGGCCTTTACCTGATGGGGACACGCTCAGCATTCAGTAGACCGCTGGGTCAGTAGACTTCACTCTCCAGTAAGTGGGGCAAAGCTTGCCATGGTTCACTTTTGCCCCTTTTCCTTGAAGTGGCTTTTTGGGAGCTGTTCTTTTCTCCTGAATGGGAGTGTTAGAGACCTTTAGGAAATGATGTCATACTTGAATACTCTTCTTGCTGCAGAAACTGTATGTTAACTATCTTTATAATGTTAAAAGCACTTCCTTTTTCATTCTAGTTCCGAAAGACCCAAAACCGCAGTGGAGGCGTGTGGCATGGAGTTACGACTGCACTCTGCTGGCCTATGCTGAAAGCATGGGAACTGTGAGGGTGTTTGATCTCATGGGAAGTGAGCTCTTCGTTATTACTCCGGTATGGACATACCCAAAAACTGCCTTTTATGTATAGGTACTTGAATGAATGAGTGAATGTGATGAAAGAGGAAATATAAATCAGGATAATAAGCTGTGGAGTTAAGATCTTAGATCTCGTTAGAGAGCTGTTTGTGAAATATGTCTTCTTTGTGTTTTGAAATGTACCTTGCAGACATCAGTTCAGTTCAGTCACTCAATTGTGTCTGATTGTTTGCAACCCCATGGACTGCAGTATGCCAGGCTTCCCTGTCCATCACCAACTCCCGGAGCTTACTCAAACTAATCTACCATTATTACAAGATGGTAGTAAGTCAGTACTAAATAAGAGGTGTGGAAAGTGGTAATAAAGTTCCAGTGAAGGAAAGAAGTCAGTGGGCCATTGGAACAGAACCAGCCTGAGAGGAGTTAGAATTTGTTACCCTAAAGGGGTGGAAATTGAGAAGGAGGGTGAAGAAAAAAAAATTAATGGTGGTAGTAACTTATATTTGTGTAGTGCTTTGTATTTCATTAACGACTGATGTATATTCCTGTGTAATATTCACAACACCCTTTGAGTAGACTGGGTACATGTATCCTCATTTTACAGTTTAGAGAATTTAAACTGTGAGGAAGTAAAATGACTTTTCCCCTGGTAATCCAGTTAATTAGTGTCTCTTTTAGGAATTCAGTGCTTTCTTTTTTTTTTTTCTCTAACTTTGTATCCTTCCTCAAGTGAACAAAATACAGGGGCAGGAAGAACAGTGGTCCTAATTCTGGCTATATTTTATAATCACCTGTGAAGCTTTATAAAGAACAGAAAATGAAACAAAACAAATTACTGGATTTCCCAGGCTACACACAGAGAAAGTCTGACTTAATTGATCTGAGTGGGACCTGAAGGATGTATCATGTTTCAGGTCTTAAAACTGATTCCAGTGAGAAGCTGGGAGTGAGAACCAAGGATATAGAGAATGGTTTCTGTTCAAAAATGAGTGGAAAACCTTGAAAAAGGACACTGTGCTCATGTTATAGAAGTCCTGGGGAGCCAAACAAAGAAGGTTTAATTACTGTTTTCTAGAGTAGTACTGTTTGTGCTAAGTCACTTCGGTTGTGTCCGACTCTTTGGGACCCTATGGACTATAGCCTGCCAGACTCTTCTGTCCATGTGATTCTCTAGGCAAGAATACTGGAGTGGGTCGCCATGCCCTCCTCCAGGGGATCTTCCCGACCCAGAGATCGAACCCACGTCTCTTACATTTCCTGCATTGACATTGGGTTCTTTACCACTAGCGCCACCTGGGAAGCCCCAACACTGTTCAAAAGAAATTTAATGTGATCTGTATATGTGATCACATGTAATGTAAAATTTTTCAGTAACATTAAGTTTAACAGGTGAAATTAATTTTATTTAACATATCCAAAATGATTACACATTGAAATGACTATAAAAATTATCAATGAAGTATTTCACATTATTTCTTTGGTACTAAGTCTTTGAAGTTTGGTGTGTCTTTTTATGTTTTTAGCTTATCTCTGTTTGTATCTATCAGATATTCCACAGCCATATGTGGCTACACTATTGACATTTTATTGAGTGGTTCTAGACAGTGAGGGTCCACTCAGGGTGGTGAATGTGCTTCCTGAGGTGCACATGCCTCCAGGTCTTTAGCAAATATAGCCTGATATTTACTTGATGGTAAAAGGCTGGCGTTGAGTGACTGTTTAAGAGTCCAAAGAGTCCTTCCGTTTAAATTGCCAATTAGGCAAATGGAAATAACTGGAGACTTCTTTCTTTTCTCTTTCTTTCTAATGTAACACTGGCTACTACTGGTAGTGGAAATTAACATTTGAGAGCTTATATCTGAATTCTGTATCTTATAATTCTTTGAGGCTGAATGATAGAATTAGTTTTTTTCTTTTTAATTTTTCTCCCTTTATTTTGCAATGGAAATATAGTCTTAACAGAAATTCACTTACTAGGTGAACATCTCACCCAAAGAGGATGCTGTGGTTCCAGCCTGTGGTTGGGAGGGCTGGTCTAGACTAGGATGTGTAGTTCTGGGCCCTTTGGCTTAGTAGATGATTCTTCATATATGATCAGTTCTGGGGCTATCTTAAGGTACGCCTGGCAAGGCCAGTGTCTTGAATATCCTTTCATTATACATGTGGTAACTTATATCTAGTATTTTTTAGTGACTTAATTTCTTTCTTTTCCATAGGCAACTAGTTTAGCAGGTGATTTGAGCTATGCCATTGCTGGGCTGATATTTTTAGAATATAAAGCAAGTGCACAGTGGTCTGCAGAACTCTTGGTCATCAATTACCGAGGAGAACTTAGAAGCTACCTTGTAAGGTAAAAATATACTTTATTTGAGATGCCCTGTTTGAAATAATGTTTACTTCCTTGCTTTAGTGTTAGATTTTGGTGCCTTTTTTTTCCTTTCAACATTTTATTATGAAAAATTGCAAATATAAAAGGAACGTTGATTTACTGTATAGCACAGGGAACCTGTAGTCAATGTCTTGTAACAACCTATAGTGGAAAATAATCTGAAAAATAGTATATGTGTATTACTGAACTACCTCACTCTGTACCTGAAACATTGTAAGTCAACTATACTTCAATAAAATATGTATGTTAAGAAAAAAAGGGGAGATATATTCATTCACACTTAAGAGAAATTTAAAAGGATCCACTGTTAGTCTCTGCTTTGTTAAATAAACCTGTATATAATTTTAAAAAGAAGGTTGAAAGAATTTTGTAGTAAGCTCTCATATACCTCCACTTAAACTCTTGCTTAGCATTTTGCTTTACATACTGTGTCATATTTCTGTCTATTTCTCTGGCCATTAATCAGTCCTATTTTTTAATGTATTTCAGAGTCACTACTTATTATTTTAGTATAGTGATAGTGAAGTTGCTCAGTCGTGTCTGACTCTTTGTGAACCCATAGACTATAGCCTACCAGGCTTCTCCGTTCATGGGGTTTTCCAGGCAAGAATACTGGAGTGGGTTGCCATGCATATTTTAGTATGCATATGATTAATTAAAGTTCAGAATGTACTTACAGTTTTCTTTCGATCGAGAAAATTTGCATGCAATGAAATGCACAGATCTTAACTATACCAGCCAGTGAATTATAACAAATGCATACACTTATGCAATTCAAAGCCCTTTCAAGATACAGAACACTACCATCAAGCAAGAAAGTTCCCTCAGCCTCTTCCTAGTAAAAGCTTTGTCCATACCCACCCTCAGAGGAACTGCTGTTTATAATTTTTCTTCATCATAGATTGGTTTTGCCTGTCTTAGTGATTTACACTAATAGACTCATAGAATATGTACTCTTTTAGTTCAAGTCTTCTTTCATTTCAGTGTATGTTGAGATTCATCCTTATTTTTACATGCATCAGTAGTTTATTCTTTTTATGGTTGCTTAGTACTTCATTGTATGACTATCTCACTTAGTTTGGGTTGTTCTAACAAAATACCGTAACTGGGTGGCTTATCAATAACAGGAATTTATTTCTGACAGTTCTGGAGGCTGGAAGTCTGAGATCAGGGTTCCAGCCTGGTCAGGTTCTGGTGAGAGCTGTTTTTTGGGTGCAGACTGCCCACTTTTTCTTATATCCACACATGATAGAGAGACAGCTAGTTAGCTGTCTAACCTCTTATAAAGACACTTAACCCATCTTGACCTGATAGCTCCCTAAGATCCCACCTCCAGATATCATCACATTGATATTAGGGTCTTAAATGAATTTGAGGGGATACAAACCTTCAATCTGTGGGGGTCACAAATCCTCAGTCCATAGCACTCCTGATCTGTTTACCCATTCTTTTGATGGAGCTCCCAGTTTCCAATTTTGTAAATAAAACAGCTGTGACCATTCTTGTGTGTCTTTATGGGTAAATGCTTTCATTTCTCTTGGGTCAGTATCTTTGAGTGGAATTCCTGAGTCGTAAGGTAGATATAGTTTGTTTTTTATAATAAATTGCCAGACCTTTTTCAGAGTGGGTATAGCATTCATAGTCGTACTAATAATTTATCAGAGTTCTGGTGGTTTTACATCCTCAGCAGTATTTAAGGATATAAATTTAGTGGTGTCTATCTTTATAATTGTAGACATTTTAATGGGTATTTAGTGGCATCTCACTGTGGTTTAATGGTATTTATTTCTTACTTACCTTCTTCAATTTAGTGTTGGAACACATCAGAGCTATCAGGAGAGCCACTGTTTCAGCTTCAGCAGTCATTATCCTCATGGAATCAACACAGCTATTTACCATCCCGGGCACAGGTAAGCAACCGTTTGCTCTCGTATTTAGTGGAGTATTAAAGTGGATGTAGAAGTCTTGGCACGGTTTCAGAGGGAAGAAATTGTCTGTTCTGATTTTTATTTTGGCTCCATTTCCTCCTCTTGTGTATAGTTGCCTTAATGTCTGTGGGATTGTTGACGCCCCCTTCTGAACATTCATGCTCATCTGTCTGGCACACTGGGCTTCTTGGAGCCAGAATGGGCACTGGGAATATTCACTGAGGAATGTCTTCTCTCTTTGTTCTCTGTGTCTGTTCGTATTTGTAAAATGAAGATAATACAGAACACATCGTATTGTCGAGGCAGTTAAAAAGCAGTGCATATGAAATGCCCTGGCATGGAAGGACCTCAGTAGCTGTTCTTCCCTTCTTTTGTCCTTCTTTGCAAGTTGGGCCTGCACTGATTATTGCATAGTCAATTTCTGCCACTCCAAGCACAACTCCGAGATACTGTGCACTCAGTTCCAGACTTCTGCAATAAAAGGGATATTGTTGCAATAAAGGGAGTCACACATTTTTTATTTCTTAGTGCCTATAGAAGTACATTTACATTATATTATAATTTTAAATGTGCAATAGCATTATGTCTAAAAAAATGTACATACCTTAATAAAAAAGTGCAAAACAGTTAATGGTAGTAACATCAAAGATCACTGATCTCAGATCATCATAACAAATATATTAATAATGAAAAAGTTTGAAATATTGAGAGAATTACCAAAATGTGACACAGAGATACCCAGTGGTTGCTTTTGGAAAACTGACACTTTTAGACTTGCTCTATGTGAGGCTGCCACAGACTTTCAGTTTGTAAAACAAAAAGGCTGTATCTGTGAAGTTCAATAAAGCAAAACAGTGAAACAAGGTTGGCCTCTCTGTTTGATTCTTCCTGTGTGCCACTTACCCATGTATTTGCCAGCTACATGGAGGGTTACTTAAAACTTTCGACATTCATTCCAATGAATCAGTTCAGTTCAATTCAGTTCAGTCGCTCAGTTGTGTCCGACTCTTTGTGACACCATGAATTGCAGCATGCCAGACCTCTCTGTCCATCACCAACTCCTGGAGTTTACTCAAACCCATCGAGTTGGTGATGCCATCCAGCCATCTCATCCTCTGTCGTCCCCTTCTCCAATCCCTCCCAGCATCAGGGTCTTTTCCAATGAGTCAACTCTTCGCATGAGGTGGCCAAAGTATTGGAATTTCAGTTTCAGCATCAGTCCTTCCAATGAACACCCAGGACTGATCTCCTTTAGGATGGACTGGTTGGATCTCCTTGCAGTCCAAGGGACTCTCAAGAGTCTTCTCCAACACCATAGTTCAAAAGCATCAATTTTTCTGTGCTCAGCTTTCCTCACAGTCCAACTCTCACATCCATACATGACCACTGGAAAAACCATAGCCTTGACTAGACGGACCTTTGTTGGCAAAGTAATGTCTCTGCTTTTTAATATGCTATCTAGGTTGGTCATAACTTTCCTTCCAAGGAGTAAGCGTCTTTTAATTTCATGGCTGCAATCACCATCTGCAGTGATTTTGGAGCCCCCAAAAATAAAGTCTGACACTGTTTCCACTGTCTCCCCATCTATTTCTCATGAAGTGGTGGGACCTGATGTCATGATCTTAGTTTTCTGAATATTCAGGGTTGATTTCTTTTAGGATTGACTGGTTTGATCCTCTTACTGTTCAAGAGACTCTCAAGAGTCTTCTCCAGCACCACAGTTTGAAAGCATCAATTCTTGGACACTTAGTCTCCTTTATGGTCCAACTCTCACATCCGTCCGTGACTACTGGAAAAAACATAACTTTGACTATATGGACCTTTGTAGGCAAAGTGATGCTGCTTTTTACTATGATGTCTAGGTTTGTCATATGAATATGTAAATGGAATCACATAGGACAGGGGTCCCCTAGCCCAGGGGTGCAGATGG
This sequence comes from Cervus elaphus, assembly GCF_910594005.1. Taxonomy (NCBI): domain Eukaryota; kingdom Metazoa; phylum Chordata; class Mammalia; order Artiodactyla; family Cervidae; genus Cervus; species Cervus elaphus. The sequence goes on along the minus strand of NC_057825.1, from coordinate 23,553,600 downwards.
ATCACAACAGCAGGAGGTCAGCAGCAGTCCTGCCAGCTGAACTTCATCTGCCTCTCTCCCAAGCTCTCGTTACCCCCTGAATCATCCCCCCAACTCTGGCTTTTGCTTTGTGTATTTCATGATGACTCCTCCATTGTCTGTCTTTTTTTTTTTTTTTTTTAACCAAGGTCAGTATTAGACATCCTAGCAGTATTTCAGGAAGATAAGTAAGGTTCTCTTGGGATCATAGGTTTGAAATTATCATACACTCAATAGCTATTACATGATAACAACTTGTCATAAGTGACGCTATATTCATTATTTCTTAAGGCTTTCACTTTGTGGCATAGGATGTAAGTAAATAAAGGTATTTCTGGAGGAGTGGTCTCAAAATGAAAGTTTTAGAAAGGTGAATTATGAAACCACTGAAGGAGAGCCTCTTCTTGGTTTTGCAGTTATATACAATTTGTGACAGCAGTCAGCTTGGAGATGAATGACTGCATTAAGGTTTCTGAATGAGAATTGTTATAAAGCAAGGAATACATGTAAATGCCTTGTTGTGCATGACAAAAATATTGCTAGTTGTTTATATTTTCCATTATGTGATCTTTTTTTAATGAAAGAACCTGAAATATTCATCACATTTTTAATTTATTTTTGGTTACTCTAGTAATGTGAGCCTGTGGTATTTTTCATCCACAAGGATTCTGTAAATGTGAAATAAATCAGCCAGACTGGAGTTAGGATAAATTGGTAATATACAAACTCAAGGTTTTATTGAGAGCACTATTGAAGAAGAGAAAGTGAGGTGGTAAGTTGGGTAATACGAAAGAAAAATTAGTTGAGAAGCTTTGGGATAAGCTCTGTGGATTTGCTGATTTTGACTTTTCTTTTTCGTCTTCTACTCACAGCCTAAGAATGCATCTTATCCTCTCCAGACTATCTCATATTCCAGTTTTGCTCTCCCTCCTACACTTACCCAGACACTTCCTCCTGTTTTCTGTTCTCGGTGTTGCCTTTGTGTGTTAGTTTTGGCTTATATTGTACCCGGATTCCAGCTAGGAGGACTCTCGTACCTCTGCATTTTTAGAAGGGGCTACAGTAAACTTTTAGTTCAGGGGATTGTGCGCTTGGTGGTGATTAGGTTGTGGTGCTGCCCTCCAGGAGTGTACAGTCTATGTTGGGAGTCACACATTCACAAATAAGGGCACCCACGTAATATGAATAAGTTAAAATACAATACAGTAGTCTGCCCTATCCACGGGGTATATGCCCTAAGACCATCGTGGGATGCCTGAAACTTCAAGTAGTACTGAACCCTGTATATAGTGTCCCCCCCCGCACATACATACATGCCTGTGGTAAAGTTTAATTTATAAATAAGGCACAATAAGAGAATATATGAACTGCCAGCATCACTACTCTTGTGCTTTGGGGCCGTTTTTAAGTAAAATAAGGCTTACGTGAACACAAGCATTGCAGTACCTCACCATCCAGCTCTGATAACCTGGATGGCTAATGAGTGCCTGAAGGTGGGGCGCACTGGCCAAAGGCATGTCATCTCTCGGGGCAGGGTGTAGCAGGATGGCACAGGAAGGTGCAGGATTTCGTTACACTACTCGAAGAGTGGTGTGCAGTTTAAAACTTGTGAACTGTTTATTTCTGGAATGTTCCATTTCATGTTTTTGGACTACAGTTGACTGTGGGTAACTGAAGTTGCAAAAGGTGAAACTGTGGGTGGGTGGTACTACTGTTTATATTTTTAAATGATAGCTTCCGCTTTCACCAGCTTTTTGTTGTTGTTGTTGTTTTGAGGTTTTGATCCTAATTTTATTGTAAATTTCTACAAACAAAATCTGACTTATTCAACTTTGAGCCTCCAACAGTTCTTTTATAACTGCTGAAAGATAATTAGTGTTGGAAGCTAACTTTTTCTAGGTCCTGAATTATATCTCAACAAACACAAAAGGTGGAAAACAAGCCTCTTTTCTTGGTCCCTTTTGAGAAGCCACTCATTCTTGGAATCCTTGATGATGCTTTGGTATTTTAAGTGTATAATTCAGTGATTTTTAATAAATATGTAGGGTTGTGCAAGCTCTACGCCAGTAAGTTCTAGAATATTTCCAGTGCTCCTAAAGATCTCTCATGCCCGTGAGTTTCATGGAATGTAAATCGCAACCTCAATAAAACTGTAATAAAGAGTGAATTGGAAAGGAAAGAGTCTTTAAGCAGATTTTCATTTGAATACTTTCTTTTTAAGTTTTAAAATTACTTTTAATTCACATATAGTAAAAAGGGTGTATGTTTTTTACAAAAACTATTGAAGTATAGTTGACTGACAATGTTATATTTCTTCTTTACTATAAAATGACTCAGTTGTACACATCTATATTCCTTTCCATTATGATTTCTCACAGGATATTGGATATAGTTTCCTGTGCTGTACAGTAGGACCTTGTTGTTTATCCGTCTCCTTTGTAATAGTGAGGCTCTATTGATCCCAAACTCCCGTTCCTTTCCTCCCTTCCCCTTCCACCCCCTTGGCAACCACAAGTGTGTTCTCTATATCTGTGAGTCTGTTTTTACAGATACATTGATTTGTATCGTACTTTAGATTCCACATGTAAGTCATATCATGTGATATTTGTCTTTTTCTTTTTGACTTTATTCTTTGGGTCCATCCATGTTGCTTCAAATGACATTGCATATTTCTTGATGAGTGAGTAATACATCAGTTTTGTGTGTGTGTGTGTGTATATACACACCCCATCCTCTTTATCCACTCCTCTGTTGATGGACATTTAGGTTGTTTCCATATCTGGCTAAGTGATACCCTTGGCTATTATAAATAGCGCTACTGTGAATACAGTGGTGCATGTATCTTTTTGGATTATAGTTTCGTCTGGATATATGCCCAGGAGGCGGACTGCGGGATCGTAGGGCTACTCTAGTTTTCTGAGGAATCTCTATACTGTTTTCCCTAGTGGTTGCACCAACTTACATTCCCACCAACTGAACACTTACATCTTTATGTTAAGAAAGATACCCAGGTTTATGTTAAGAAAGATACCTATGTTTCATATAGTCTATAGGGAAAAACCATGATTGATTAATAATGTTTCATGGTTGTGTTAAGGATTAATTCAAGCATTTGAGTGATTTTTTCCCCCCTTTTAGTCACCTGTGTTAAGCCAGATACAGATTCTACAAAAAGAATGTGAGACAACATTTACAAGGAGTAATAAGCTAGGTTGTCAGCTTGCATATATATAGAGAACAGTTAGGTAGGAGTGAACTGGCTAAAAAGTAGTTGGGTGATTGTGTTCTCCTGAATGTGCACTCACAGTATTTGCTACTATTCTGTGCAAGTCTCGGAAGATGGACGAGGAGATCGTCTTTAGAAAGCTGTTAATTTTAGGGGATACTGAGGAACACTTTAAGTAATGGCATAGTGCAGCACTAAAGGGCTGTGTCTCCGGATTTGGTCATCTCTTGTGGGTTTTTGATTTCCCCTAAACAGCACTCAGCATTTTATTTATTTTACTTTTAAAAATTTATTTATGTTTAATGGAAGGATAATTGCTTTACAGTATTGCATTGGTCTCTACCAAGCATCAACATGAATCAGCCATAGGTTTACCCGTGTCCCCTCCCACTTGAATATCCCTCCCTCAGTGTTTTAAATGCAGGCGTCCCTCACACTCATTTACTTGCAATATTCCCTTTATCCCATGAGTTGTACTTAGTGGGGGGATCAAAAATGTCTTGTGTGAATGAGCTCTCAGGAGACATGACAACCTCACTGGCACAGAATGGAAAGGAAACAGTCCTGGGCGTGGGCTGGGAAGGGGTGTGGGTCGAGTACGCAGAGGATCTACCATCTCAGTACATCACCCGCAGCTAGGGAAATGTCCCACAAATGTGTTAACTTTATCCTGTGGAAGAGATAGTGTTGAGAATACCCTATCTTAAAGGTTTACCGAAGTGCATGAGTAAATTTTTATTCTCTTATAAGCTGTAAGATCCATATAGACCTATGAGATGCTTTGGGGAGCTAATCAGTGAGCCTTTATATCCATTACATTGCTGTAAAATTGCCCGTCTTTCTTTTTGGTTCCTAAGGTCATATATATTCTGTGAGAATCAGGTCAGTGGTGTGTAAAAGATATACTGTATTGACAGCTGGAGGAGCAGTTAGGTATAAATTGCATTAGGAAATTTCTCATAAGCCCTAGCTAGATAAGATTTAATAATTTTATGAAGGATTGCTTCTAGGAAAGGAATGAGTGCCATAGTCCTGATCCTTGTTGATTATCTTCCACTGCAGAGAGAGAGTGTGTTTGGCCTTTGATAATGTAGGGGCTATTGACATTTGAGAGATTAATGTGCAGCTTTGTAGCTGGCAAGTGTGAATGTCAGAAATTGAGTATCTTAACTTACATTAAGGAGCTTTTCTTGTTGCCTTTCTAATGCTCATTCTTCCAGTGTGAGCAAATTCTTCTTTCCATGAGTTCAGGTTGGTTTTTAGAAGAGAAACAAAGAGGTCCTGTTGTTAGTAGAGAAAGCTGCGTCGTCTTGGCAGAGAGGAAGCTCCTTAGATGTGAATTGAGGAACTTGCTGATCTTCATGGACTAACTTTTCTTTTTTTCTTAAACAGGTATTTGTTTCTGGTGAGGTAGGGAAGTCTTGGCCACATCACGTGATCTGTTTTTATCCAGAATATATTACAGATAGGGAGACACGTATGACTCAGAAGCATCTTGGTTCTTAGCAGCCTTCAGCTATCTTTTAAGTCAATGACAGTGCTTTATTACTTTTACTTTTCTTTGGCCTACCATTGAAAAAAAATTATTTGGAAATCATTGTTAACCCATCCATCAGTCCTCTACATGGAGAGTCTTTGAGAGAAGAGGCTAGTTCTCATTATGTTATAGTTATTTACACTTAAGTGGGCCCTTGTAGGCCTTGATAAAGTTTTGAATTCCTACAGGTGGTAAATAACCAGTCTGTGTCTCTTCTCTTTGAGTGTTTTGGTTGTAGTTTAACCTGATACATGATAACTTTGTATGTCAGTGAATTTCATTAATCTTAAGCAGGGTATTTTGTACCTGGGTTATACTCCCTCCCACCCTGCCCCCCTGGCCCCTAACTTTAAGGACTATTTCCACAATCCTTCTGAAGAATTTATGGGAATAAAATTTTAAGAAGTGACTTGGGCCAGACTGAATTTCTTCTTATACTTGGAGTGATGCTAGCTATTGTGGGTCTCTCTTGGAAGTAAAGAGATGAAAGAAGATGATTATGTTTGGTTATTTTATAGGAAATAAGGAATGGTGCTTAATTATGGTTTAAATACAAAAAGAAAATTTAAAAAATACATTTGTGATGTGATAGAATGTATACTGGATTCAGTTCAGTTCAGTTGCTCCGTCGTGTCTGACTCTTTGAAACCCCATGGACTGCAGCACGCCAGGCCTCCCTGTCCATCACCCACTCCCGGAGCTTGCTCAGACTCATGTACGTTGGGTCAGTGATGCCATCCAACCATCTCATCCTCTGTCATCCCCTTCTCCTCCTGCCTTCATTCTTTCCCAGATCAGGGTCTTTTCAAATAAGTCAGCTCTTTGCATCAGGTGGCCAAAGTATTGGAGTTTCAGCTTCAGCATCAGTCCTTCCAATGAATATTCAGTACTGATTTCCTTTAGAATGGACTGGTTGAATATCCTTGCATTCCAAGGGACTCTCAAGAGTCTTCTCCAGCACCACAGTTCAAAAGCATCAGTTCTTTGGTGCTCAGCTTTCTTTATTGTCCAACTCTCACATCCGTACATGACTACTGGAAAAACTATAACTTTGACTAGATGGACCTTTGTTGGCAAAGTAATATCTCTGCTTTTTTAATATGCTCTCTAGGTTGATCATAGCTTTTCTCCCAAGGAACAAGCGTCTTTTAATTTCATGGCTGCAGTCACCATCTGCAGTGATTTTGGAGCCCCCCAAAATAAAGTCTGACACTGTTTCCCATTGTTTCCCCATCTGTTTGCCATGAAGTGATGGCACCAGATGCCATGATCTTAGTTTTCTGAATGTTGAGCTTTAACCCAACTTTTTCACTCTCCTCTTTCACTTTCATCAAGAGACTCTTCAGTTACTCTTCACTTTCTGCCGTAAGTGTGGTGTCATCTGCATATCTGAGTTTATTGATATTTCTCCTGGCAATCTTGATTCCAGCTTGTGCTTCATTCAGCCCGGCATTTTTCATGATGTACTCTGCATGTAAGTTAAATAAGCAGGGTGACAACATACAGCCTTGATGTACTCCTTTCCCAACTTGGAATCAGTCTGTTGTTCCATGTCTGATTCTAACTGTTGCTTCTTGACCTGCATGCAGGTTTCTCAGGAGGCAGGTAAGATGGTCTGGTATTCCCATCTCTTGAAGAATTTTCCACAGTTTCTTGTGATCCACACAATCAAAGGCTTTGGCATAATCAATATGCCCGCAGAAGTAGATGTTTTTCTGGAACTCTCTTGCTTTTTTGATGATCCACTGGATGTTGGCAATTTGATCTCTGGTTCCTCTGCCTTTTCTAAATCCAGCTTGAACATCTGGAGGTTCACAGTTCATGTACTGTTGAAGCCTGGCTTGGAGAATTTTGAGCATTACTTTGCTAGCGTGTGAGATGAATACAATTGTGCAGTAGCTTGAGCATTCTTTGGGATTGCGTTTCTTTGAGATTGGAGTGAAAACTGACCTTTTCCAGTCCTATGGCCACTGCTGAGTTTTCCAAATTTGCTGGCATATTTAGTGCAGCACTTACACAGCATCATTTTCGAGGATTTGAAATAGCTCAGCTGGAATTCCATCACCTCCACTAGCTTCATTCATAGTGATGCTTCCTAAGGCCCACTTGCCTTCCTATTCTAGGATGTCTGGCTCTGTGTGAGTGATCACACCATCTTGGTTATCTGGGTCATGAAGATCTTTTTTTGTACAGTTCTTCTGTGTATTCTTGCCACCTGTTCTTAATATCTTTTGCTTCTATTAGGTCCATACCATTTCTGTCCTTTATTGTGCCCATCTTTGCATGGAATGTTCCCTTAGTATCTCTAATTTTCTTGCAGAGATCTCTAGTCTTTCCCATTCTATTGTTCTTTATTTGCATTGATCGCTGAGGAAGGCTTTCTTATCTCTCCTTGCTATTCTTTGGAACACTGCATTTAAATGGGTATATCTTTCCTTTTCTCCTTTGCCTTTAGCTTCTCTTCTTTTCTCAGCTATTTGTGAGGCCTCCTCAAACAACCATTTTGCCTTTTTGCATTTCTTTTTCTTGGGGATGGTCTTGATGCCTGCCTCCTATAGAATGTCAGGAACCTCTGTCCATAGTTCTATAGGCACTCTGTCTGTCAGATCTAATCCCTTGAAACTATTTGTCACTTCCATTGTATAATTGTAAGGGATTTAATTTAGGTCATACCTGAATGGTCTAGTGGTTTTCCCTAGTTTCTTCGATTTAAGTCTGAATTCGTTAATCAGGAGTTCATGATCTGAGCCACAGTCAACTCCCTGTCTTGTTTTTGCTGACTGTTTAGACTTCTCCATCTTTGGCTGCAAAGAACATACTCAGTCTGATTTAGGAATTGACCATATGGTGATTTCCATGTGTAGAGTCATCTCTTGTGTTGTTGGAAGAGGGTGTTTGCTGTGACCAGTGCATTCTCTTGGCAAAACTCTGTTAGCATTTGCTCTGCTTCATTTTGTACTTACTCCAAGGCCAAATTTGCCTGTTACTCCAAGTATCTCTTGACTTCCTACTTTTACATTCCAGTCCCTTCTGATGAAAAGGGTGTCTTTTCATCATGCTTTACTGTACATGTACTGGATTAGGAGACAGGAAATATTTGCTACCTATTAGCTCTGTGACCTCAAGACAAGTCATTCTTTTTGGGTCACATTTTGCTGGCACTGCAAATGTGCCAGGAGATGGTGGTTTTACCAAGCTGCTTAAGCACAGAAGATGCTAGGTGGTGTTTAGCAGCAGGCCTGTGGTAGTGATGTTGATATCAGACATTATGGAAAGACCCACAGTGAAGGACAGCTGGCAGACAACAGTTAGTAGGATTCAGTGAGGGTGGGGTAGGGTTTGAAGACAAGACTTATTTTCCTGAGTGAACAAGTTTGAGCAATTGGAGTAGAAGGTGAGAATTTGGTTTCAGAACCTGGACAGTTCTGAAATCAGAATTCAAAGTAGACATGGAATAGATCAGATAGAGGGATGCTGAACATGTTATATTGTGCGTTTGCAGAGAAGTTGCCTAAATCCATCCTGATGCTTAGGAGGGGGTTAGGATTTTAGATTATCATCATTGACATCAGTTGTGGAATGAGGGAAGGCATCTGGGGCAGAGACATCCAAGAAATCCAAGATGAACAGAATTTTCAATAATCAACTGGTAAGATTTTTGTAGTAAGGAATGAAAGTGAAGTGAAAGTGTTAGCCGCTCAGTTGTGTCTGATTCTTAGCGACCTCATGGACTGTAGCCCGCCAGGCTCCTCTGTCCATCGGGTTCTCCAGGCAAGAATACTGGAGCGGGTAGCCATTTTCTTCTCCAGGGGATCTCCCCACCCCAGGAATTGAACCTAGTCTCCTGCATTGCGGGCGGAGTCTTTACCATCTGAGACACCAGGGAAGCTCAGTGAAGAATCAGTTCAGTTCAGTTCAGTTGCTCAGTCGTGTCCGAATAGTTAAGAGCAAATTAAAATGAATTAAAATTGGGAACATTTCTGTGATCCTGAGAGAGGATTGTCTCCAATCTGTGAAGTAGTAGGTAATAGTTTTTGAGCCCTTATTTTGCCAGGCATGCTCTTAAGAACTTTTAATTTGGTGGCATGTAATTATTCTCCCCCACCCACCCCTTCCTTGCTGGTCTATGCCACAAGCCTGTGGGTGATTGGACAGGGTATATACAAGAATTTCTCACTCTATTATTTCAGATTCATGTCCTTGACTTTAAGGAGTTTTAAGCCACTAGATGGCAGATTGTTTCAACAATTACTAGACAGAAGCCCCTTCTTAATAAACCGTTTATAATTCTTCTTGGAGTCAATTCGTAGGGTCACGTTTAGCTCTCCCAGTGCATCGGAATCCCACCTGGTGTGGTACCTAGGGGCACACGGTCCGTTCCTCCCTCCCTTTCCTCGGAGGGGGCTGGCCACCCTCTTCTCACTGCTTCTTGCTCTGCCCTGGCCTCTCATTTCATTCACTCCGTGTGTTTTTTGGCTCCATCACTTACAGCTTATTTTTTGTCTGATACCTACATTCCTGCTTTGAGTTTTAGACTCTTAGAATGTCAGAGCTGGCAAAGAGTTTCATCCATCACTTGGCTCAGCCTGTTCATTTCTCAGGTGGGAGAACTGAAGCCACGAGAGGTTAAGCCAAGGACGAGGACCCTTTGTCGGATTTATTTTCCCGCCCCAGCAGTTCTGTGCACAGAGCCGTTTTCTGAACGAAACCGACATGTAAATGCTTTGAAGGATACAGACACAGTCTCTGTGTCCGAGTGGGTTAAGTTCAGTGATGGAGGCGTGCTTTAAATAGCGGTTACAGTTTAGAAACGAGAAGGTGATACGTGCTCAGGAAGCGAGCAGCATAAACCATCTCATATTGTTAAGGACCCCTTCTAAGTTTCTGCCCTGCTCGCCTTTTACAGGCTGGGAGCACTCACGCCCTTTCTGAGCATCCTCCCAGCACACCGTTTACAGACTCAGCTCTGTGCTCTTGTACCTCCTGTTCTTGGCTGAGGAGGCTCTTTATCTGATCTCTTTATCAGCCAGGAAACTGTTGAAGGGATAAACCTTTCTTTGGTGTTAACCCTGTGACCTTTCCTTGACCTCGTCTTCCATGCAGTTAATTGGTCCTTTAGGCTTGCTTTTGTGTCTAACTCAGGGGTCCCCACGGGCGTGGTCTGGGTTGGCTGGTTCTTTCGCCTGGAGTGGACGGTGCTTGTTGTCATTCTCGTGGGTGAATATATGTCCCTAGCCGTCTGAGAAAGGAAGGTGCCCGAGCCTCACCCCACGGTTGGTACCGATGCTTTGGGAGAGCTAAGCTCGCCACTGCAAATTAATCTTGAGAATAAGAAGTGGTTTGTTAAAGTGAGCTCTTCATTTGTCTCACACATTCCTGATTGCTTAACACATGGTTTGCATCTATAATTTTGATGGCATGAAGGAAACTAATATTACAGTTACTTTGGTGCAAAGATATTTGAACCTAATACATCTGATTCCTTGACCCATGATTTTCCTATTTTCCACAAAATTTTGAGGTGAAAGATTATTGGGAAAGTTAATTCCTGTCTCCTCCTCTCTCGTTTCAGTTAATGAGAAGGGGTTTTAACGCTTGCATATAGTGTGCTTTAGTCTTCAGAATTTAATGTGCTACAGAAATTTCGTATTGCTTTTTATCTTTATAGAATAATTAAAAAATAAGGGCTTGCTTCAAAATGTGATTCCTAAGGTAAGTACTTAAGAACCTGATACTGTGTATTTAAGGAGGTTATGGTTGTCACTGCAGGTAAATATTCTGGGTGGAGGAAATTATTGCAACAGAAAATAACATTACTGATATGGTCTTAATTTTTGCAAAAATCTAATGACCGTTTCAATAGTAAATCACAGGATGCTTAAGATATAACTATTAATGTATAAATAGCTTCAGAATGCCACAAAGCAAATGATATGCTAATTTAATTTTCAGTATTTGACAAGACTTGTGGGTTGATGCTAAGTGTTAAAGCCAATTTACTGAATTTTTTTTTCTTCCTGGGCTTCATTAATTGGAAGAAAGTTACGTACATAATTTGGAATACTATATCTTGGCTTTTAAGTTAGAAACAGAGAAAAGTACAGGGGATGTGTTAATGAACACCTGAGAACCTACTATCCAGAATTAACAAATACTAAGTTTTTTTTTTTTTTTTTTTCAACTAAAGGTGTGTGTGTATGTATGTGTATAGAAAGTGAAAGCAAAGGTCGCTCACTCGTGTCCGACTCTTTGGGACCCCATGGACTATATCTCCAGGCCAGAATACTGGAGTGGGTAGCCTTTCCCTTCTCCAGGGGATCTTCCCGACCCAGGGATCAAACCCAGGTCTCCCGCATTGCAGGTGGATTCTTTACCAGCTGAGCCACAAGGGAAGCCCATGTATGTATATAGATACACCCAAATACATAAATGAGAGACAGTAGTGCAAACAAGTTCCTACTTCTAGAGGCAACCTGCTGCCATGGTTTTGGTGTGCAACCTTCCTTTATATATATATATATATATATATATATATATATTTTTTTTTTTTTTTTTAATATTTGGCTGTATCCATGTTAGTCACGACAAGTAGGATCTTCACTATGTCGTGTGGGATCTTTCTTTGTGGCGCATGGACTCTATAGTTTGGCATGTGGCTCAGTACTCGCGGTGAGTGGGTTTAGTTGCTCTGCAGCTTGTGAGATCTTAGTTCCCTGACCGAGAATGGAGCCTGTGTTCCTTGCATTGCAGGGCGGATTCTTTAACCACTGAACCACCAGGGAAATCTCTAGTATATATTTTTATATTTGTTCTTTTTATACTGTATATGTTTCCCTGAACAATTGACTGAATTTGTACTTATTCATCCCTTTTAAACATTTAAAATATTTCTAATTTTTCTGCATTATAAACAGTGCTGTATGAGGTATTCTTTTACCAAGAGATAAATATGCCTGTGTGAGAATTTCTCCAGAGTTATCTTAGAACACAATTTGGAGAATTGTTGGGGGGGGGCACAGTTTTAGATGTCATATCCTTCTCCAAAATGATTGCTACAGTCTTACTAGTAGTTTTAAAGAGTTACTGTGTCTCTATAAACATAGAGAGCGACTGGTGTAAATCTTTGTTGCTTTAATATGCATTCCTGGCTTTTGTATTTCTCTTTTTGTGACTTATTCTCTGTGCATTTTTCTTTGTGACTGGTTGTTGGAGATCTTTATGGATTCTGTCTGCTAAAACATATACTTTGTTAGTTTTATGTCTTATAAATAACTTTTCCTGGTGTGTGACTTGTGTTTGCACTTTATGGAGGGAAATTTTAGGTTTTAATATGGTCAGATTTGAAGGAGACCATCTTAATGACACTAGGGTGGGAAAGTGTTTGATGGGTCAGGATGCACAGTGCACAAGCCATGAAGAGAAAGGTTATCAGTGTGAATGAAGTTGACTCTTTAGTTAAATTTTTTTTTTGTGGCCATGCTGCTCAGCATGTGGGATTTTAGTTCCCCAAGCAAGATTGAACCTATGCCCCTTTCAGGGAAGCGGAGTCCTAACCTCTGGACCAGGGAAGTCCCTAGTTGGCTTTTTTTAGAACTCTACCCTCCCATGTAAATTTAGTTGACTATATTGTTTAGTTCCATTACATGTTTGTTCAGTTCCATAAGAAATTCTGTGGGTTTTTTTTTTTTGTTTTTTTTTTAATTTCTTTCAATTTGTAGACTAAAAAGAATTGGCATTTTTAAGGTATGGGGAGTTTGTCAAAGAACATGGTGAAAGTGAAAGTGTTAGTCACTCAGTCGTGTCCGAATCTTTGTGACCCCATGGACTGTAGCCTGCCAGGTTCCTCTGTCCATGGGATTTCCCAGGCAAAAATACTGGAGTGGGTTGTCATTCCCTTCTCCAGGGGATCTTCCTGACCCAGGAATTGAACTCAGGTTTCCCTCATTGTAGGCAGTTTCCTTACCATCTGAGCTACCAGGGAAGCCCAGAGAACATGGTATCTCTCTCTCTGTTTGTAACTTTGTATCTTTCAGGAACATTTTGAGATTTTCTTTCTGATGTTGTCCTTTACCAGATTCTCCCTTTAGTGTTGTCTGCTGCCCTGTTTATTAGTTTATGACTCCTCACCCCTGTTGCCAGGACCCCCCATCCCCCGCCTCATCTTCTCATATCTTACTGCTGAAATCTAGGAAGAATGAGGAAGGGTGTGGAGAGGAGAGGACTCTGTAGCATCTCTTTCTCTGTGCTACTTCAGGAGAAAGTTGGAGCTTTAAATTTACTCACTCCGGAAACATTTATTGCATGTATGGTGCTGGGCCTTGCACTTCTCTCATTTCCATTGACTATTTTCAGTTAAGTTACATACTTTCACTTCATTTTGGTTAGCGCTGCCCAGGACCCCTGTTCTAACACTGTAATCATGATGAAGAAGGTTTATTTGCTAAGTTAAGCATCAGTACCAACCTACTTTTTTTTTTCCCCTTAATCACTAAGAGCTGAGCCCTCATCAACACTGAGTCCTGTAAAACAGTGAAGTGATGGACCAAGTTAACATCTTGACTTGGGGTTGATACCCCTTGGCACATATAACTGAAGATAAGTCTTCAGTAGATGTCACCTGGGTTATCATCTTCAGATATGGGTGTTACCTTAATTCTGTGCTCTCAGCTGTTCCTTATTTTCATGTGCCCTTAATTGTAGAGTGAGCTTTTTGAATGCAGGGAGCATACCTTGTTCATCCCTGTATGATCTCTGTATCAGGTAGCTGCTGGTTACCTGCTTTTTGACCATGCTGATGAAATTGTCTCAGTCCCCCCTCCCTTTAAACACAAGCAAGCACACTTGTCTGCCTGCACGGGTGAACACACACATGGTCTTGTAGCTGCAGCATTAGTGTCCCAAAGCTGCCATCCCATCTGGTGGGAACAATACATGATTAGTTCCATCATTCTGTCTCCTTTCCACTTACTCTTCAGTCTGGCGTGAATGGCAGAAAGGCTGGTTGGAAGCAGTTATTGAATCTCTTTCATTTTTAATCAAGCTTATCTTATTGTAGCCAATTTGATCTGTGTGTGACCGTGTTTATCAGAATTCATAGGGAGGAAATGTCTTCTAGAATTAAGATCAGGAGATGAAGAATGAAATTGGAATGTCAGTTAGCTATCCTGTAGTCAGGTAATGTAAAGTTTTAGACATATATTTTGAAATCTAAAAATGAGGTATGGTATCTGTTACCTCCATGGCATAGTAGTGCAAACTAAATAATAATGTTTAACCCCTTTAAAAAAGTGTTACGGTGTGTGTATGTGCATATATATATATATATATATATATATATATATGTATATATATATATATATGGTCAGCATTGCTCACTGAGTAGAGAAATTATTTCCATTATCAGAATCTGTTTTGTCCTGGCCTTTTAGAGGTTTGTTGAATTCTCAGATTGTGTTTTATTTTTGTTATAACAATAGGCTACTAATTTTTAAAGATATGTCTTTGTGAGAATTGCATGTTTTTTGTTTGAAAAAATGCTGTGACTAGATTCAGAAATGTAAACATTCAAAGCTACTTGTTTTGTTTCTGTTTGTTCAGAGAAGTTTTTCCTAACAAATTGACTTAAGAATAAAAGTTCCCTATGGAAAATTTGTCGCATGATCATAGAAGACTATATGACTCCCTCGTGCCTGCTATTCAGGCTAACAGTGGACTCGTGGCCAGCATCACATCATCTGTGGCCTCAGCTGAGCCTCCACCCCCAAGCCTAGAGTATCATGAAGTCAGTCCTGGACAGTGTAGTGTTTTGTCTGAATGTTCCAGTGTGTATTTCTCAATAATAAGGACTCTTAAAAACGTGAACATGAAACCGTTTTCATTTATGAAGACCTGGAGAAGGATGTGGCTTCTGTCTTCTGTTACTCCATCGCCTTATTGTTATTGGGGACAACAGTGTTTCCCTTAAGACACTGGAAGTTTTACTTGCAAACCTTTTTCTTGTTTTTTGACGTGTGACTATGATGTCTTATATAGTACCCTGCCAGATTTACTGCACATGACTTAACTTTAAAAATCATGACCATTGGGTTCCGTTATCAATTGGCTTAGTTTGTGTGTAGTGGTCTTTTAACTTGTACTGCTTGTTAGATTGCTTTGCCCTGTTGGTAAGTGGCCTCTAACTGCAATGAAGAATAGCAAACAGTAAATGAACAAGTCATAATGTGGGGCTAAGCTACCGAGCAGTCTTACTTCAGTACAGTTACTACTGCATAGTTGTGTCCCATCCACAGCATTCCTGGCTGTCATTTCTTCCCCCTAGCATCTGTAACTGTGCCCTCATGACCTCCAGTGCACTGCTGTAGTTAATATATACAGGTCTGGGAGGTGACATATCCATTTGCGTTTATTAATTTATTTATTGAGGTATAGTTGCGTTGTCATGCTGTGTTGGTTTCTGCTGACTCTGAAGTGAATCACATCTGTGTACACGTATGTCCCCTCCCTCGTGGGCCTCCGTCCCACCACCACCGTCCCACCGCCTAGGTCCCCAAAGAGCGCGAGCTGAGCTGCCTGTGCCGTGCAACAGGCTGCTGTCAGCTGTCTCTTGTACACATGGCTGTGCATTTATGTCAGGGGTGTATCAGTTTATTTACGTTTATTGGTGTTGATACAGTTTCTCAGATACTCAATGACCAACCTGAAAATGCTTCTTTTTACCTTTCCAAGTTCTCATCGTGGTTTCAGATGTTTCAGTCTGTCATTGAAGGTGAAATTCTAGTTGAGAAACCATCTGGTCTCTTGGTTGTCTCCTCTCAAATATTTACCTTCTAATTTTATTTTGGTTTTCCTTGTGGAAGTGAGCGTTTCTGCTCGCTTTGTTTTGATGTTGTCCTGTTCATATTTGTAATTTATCACTTCTCTTTACCTTTCTCTGTTTTAGACTTTTGCTGGTTGGTGGATGTGAAACTGCTGAAGTGGGCATATCAAAAGCTGCTAGCTGTGGACTGTCTGCCTGGAGAGTTCTTTCAGGATCACCGTATTATAAGCCCGTTACTCATGGTGGCGACAGGGTCACTGCAGTAAGTCTCATTTATGGTATTTCATTTTGTTCATTTAGACCTTATCTAAAGGTCTTAGATAAGCTCTTTGTAAGATATATGGAGAAAGAAGCAATCTGCCTTAAATGAGGAAAGTGACTTAATACAAGTGAAATTTTAGGACTTCTATCAAATATCAAATTTATCTAAAGCGTGCTTTATTTAACTTGGTCTTATTTTTAGTAGAAATATTTGCAGATATGAAGAAAAATGATTTAGCAGTACTGTTACTTGCACTTGCTTATTTAGACCTTGACATTTATCAAGTCCTTTGATGCACTGGCAGCAGTTCTGAGCACTCTCACAAGTTGTAGCTCATTTAACTCTCAGTAACCCTTTGAGATGGCAATGGCACCCCACTCCAGTACTCTTGCCTGGAAAACCCCATGGATGGAGGAGCCTGGTAGGCTGCAGGCCATGGGGTCGCGAAGAGTCGGACACGACTGAGCAACTTTACTTTCACTTTTCACTTTCATGCATTGGAGAAGGAAATGGCAACCCACTCCAGTGCTCTTGCCTGGAGAATCCCAGGGACGGCGGAGCCTGGTGGGCTGCCGTCTGTGGGGTCGCACAGAGTCAGACACGACTGACATGACTTAGCAGCAGCAGCAGCAGCAACCCTTTGAGATAGGTATTGTTAATAGCCCAAGTCTGTTTATGAGGAAGGTGAAATTTAACTGGGTCAGCCAGCTAGCAAGTGGCAGAATGAGAGTGCAAAATCTGGCAGGAGTTCCCTGTTCAAGTTCTTAACTGCTTTGGTTCTTCCATTTTGTTACATATTGATCAGGACTGTTTATCCACCTGTTCATTTATTCACTCTATTATTGAGCTTCTGTTTTCTATCAGTCACTCCTTTCTGCTGCAGTTAGTATAGGCTAGGCTCTGCTGTGATAATAAAAATTAGCCACATAAACAGACAAATGAAGAATCCTGACATTTTTGTCACTTACCTCGTGAAAGCGTACCCCTTATTTGTGGCAAAGTCTGTTGTTGATACCATGACCTCCTGGAAAGCTTGTTCCAAGTGATGATTAAAGGATCCGTGGAGGCTGTTACTCTTACGGGCCCATTGTCTCAGTTTAGGGCATTAGGTGGGGAAGCAGAGTGGTAAAAGGAGGGACTTACTGTCTCACACCAGAGCCGGCATCACTTCTGCTCACAGTTCACTGCCTGTAACTCATCATGTAGCTCCTGCTACCTTCAAAGGGTCTGGAAAGTAGTTTTCTGTGTCCAGAAAGGAGAGAAAAACTAGACGTTAGTGAATATTAATTGTTTCTACCATACTGACTGTGGCTCAGCTGGTAAAGAATCCGCCTGCAATGCGGGAGACCTGGATTCGATCCCTGGGTTGGGGAGATCCCCTGGAGGAGGGAACAGCTACCCACTCCAGTATTCTGGCCTGGAGAATTCCGTGGACTGCATAGTCCTCCAGGTTGCAAAGAGTTAGACACGACTGAGCGACTTTCACTTTGACCATATTGGCCACTCTGTGGTTTGTATTTGTTTTTTTGTATAAACTGTATGATCATAATTATGGACCCTGTGCTTAGCATGTTGCCTGATATGTGGTGGGCATTTGTATTTTTCTAGTGAGGGAAGAAGCCAAGAGATTGAAGTGAAACATGACATAAGTGATGATTATTCCTATGAATGTATTTGTTCCAGTTTTTGTCTGAAAATGAATGTATTTGTTCCATTATTTCAAAATAATGATATAAAATAATATATCTAAAAATAATCCTCTAAAACAATGGTTAAATGTTTCAAGGTTGAAGAGGAGCCAGGGAAGAAGTACTTTTGAAGAGAAATCTTTAGCAATCATAGTAGGCCTCCATTTTTTTTGTTTGTTTGTTTGTTTGGTTTTTAGCATATGCTGACATATGTGATGGTGAATTTAGCCCAAAAAAGTAGTAAGTTTTTGTTTTTTTTAATCAGGTCAATTTACTGGTTCAATATGGCCCCAGACGTTAAAGCTGTTTATGTTTGTTGATTAGTTCATATAGTACTGTGCCGTGTCCTTTTTCTTCCATTCGTGATCGTTCTGCTCACTCTGGCACCCATTTATTCTCTCTGCAGGATCCAGTAGGAGTTCAGTTTGAGTCTTTATTAGCCACATTTCATAGATAAGGAGCCCAAGGCACTGGGAGATTTTAGCAACTAAAAAACAGGGCAGCAGGGATGGCACCAGTTCTCGTAGTTCCTGTTTAGCGCTTTCCTCACACCCCGTGTGAAATTACATACATCTCATTGGCACCATCAAATTTATGCTGTGATGATTCTCCCATAATTTATTTAAAAAAAGAATGAGATAGCAGTTGGATGTCGTATTTCATATTTGTAATAATTTAGTCGTGTTCCTCCCTCTGATTTCACACTCGGCTTGTTGCTTATATGTGAGATGTATCAGAGCAGATCCTGAAAAAAGTTTGAACAGTTTTTTCTCTTGACTGTTAAATCGGCAGCTTATTTTTTAAAAATTATCTGTATTGAATTTGTTACTGTAAGGCATAGTTTTGGCGAGGCAGAAAAGGAAAGACGACCTCAACAGAAGTAGGTTACCTTTATTCAGGCAAGGAGGGGCGACAGTCGGCCTAACGACCAGGCTGAGCGCCGAAAGGGATCAGGGAGGCTTCATACTTATAGGGAGGTTTGTGGAAGCGATAAGGGAAACGTCAATCAGGCGGGATATTTTGAGTATTCTTTTGTTGAGATGACACTTGTAGTTGGGCGGGGGGTGATAAGTCTTCTGGGCGGGTGTAGGGGGTGGTAGGTTTCCGGACAGGGGGTGATAAGTTCCAGATAGATGCAACTGGCCTGGAGCATCAGGATGGACCTAAAGTTATGCTTTGTTTTCTCTGAAGTTAGATGATTCAGCAAGGGGCCTTTGAGACTGTTGTTCTCTTTTCTAGGCCCAAAAGACTCCTTCAGTTACAGTATTGCTTCTGTTGTATGATTTGGTTTTTGGCCGCAAGGCATGTGGGGTCTTAACCCCCTCAACCAGGGGATTGAACCCCCTGCCTTGAAAGGTGAAATTCCAACCACTGGACTGCCAGGGAAGTCCCTGCAGCTTAGTTTTTATTTTTTTATTTTTTTAAACTGACTGTGCCATGAGGCTTCCCTGATTTTAATTTCTAACCAGGGATTGAACCCAGACCACGGCAATGAAAGCACTGACTTCTAACCACTGGACCACCATGGGTGCCCCTGCAGCTTATTTTGAAATGGTTCAGTCAAAAAATAATTTTTTAAAAAGTGTACGTATGCATACAGAAAATGCAGTCATGGTGAAATGTTAATTGGTGAACTCAGGTAAAAGGTATATTGGTATTTCATTGTGTAGTCATTTCACCTAACTATAAAATTTGTCAAAATGTTACAGGTTGAGGGAAAAACAGAAAGAATAGGTAAGCGTGGAGGATATAAGATGAGAAAAGTTGGCTAACTGTGAAGGGCTGTCTCAGTGGGGTGTCATCGAGTGTATTTATGACAGAGTCTGGGCCAGGGGAGGCACGAAGAACTGTCACGTACAACGAAGCCTTTTTTTCACTGTGGCTTCTTTGAATTTTCTGTGCTTTCACTTTGCTCCTCCCTCAAGGATTGGAATCCGCTCTGCTATGTATGGTCCTTCCTTCTCTGGCCTGAAGCTTCAATATTGGAGTCTCTTAAAAGAAAATTGCTTGTGCACTGACGGAATAAGTGGGGGGAAATATTGAATTGCAAATTGAGGGCTCTGCTGTATGATAAACTTCTTGAAATGCTGCAAGAGTATTTTAATTACGTTAGTGCCTTTTAAATGTGTCCTGCAGCTAAACTCGCAATCATTCTGGTAGCCTTCCCCTCCCTCAAAGTAATTTCAAGCTATAGGATTAGTTCCCCTTGTCAGGTGGCAGATATTGTTCGCATCGAACCGTTTATTGTTTGTTTAAGGCTGCTATTGTGTTGGGGTGGCTATTGACGGAAAAAGTGCTGCTGACACGTATATTCTCATATCTCTCAAGGCTGCTAGGTTGTAAAAGAGGCTATGCAAAATTCAATATATGCCTTGACCAACGTTTCCAAATTAATGTCGGTGTCACCTGTGTGAGAGTTTTATTTATTCATTTGTTCAACATCGATTCACTGCTGCAGGTATCAGAACATCAAGGTAGCAGCCCTCAAAGGGTTTGTTTACTGGACTGGAGGATACGGCTGTGTGCCCAGATGTGGGCAAGAAGCTATAGCAGATACGGGGGAGTCCAGTCACTGGGGAGGGGAGGGGGGAGCCTGGGCTCCAGAGTCCGCAGGCTGGAGTTGGAATCCTCGCTCAGCACTTACTGCGCGTGTCTCATGGCTCTTGTCAGGTTCAAATGAGATGATAAACAATGAAATGTTCTACAGTGTTCATTATTGTCTACTTGTATTTTGAAGGTGGAAAATTTGGAAAAGTGCATAAGAAAGGAACCACACTATTTTTTTGTAGCTGCTGCTGCTGCCTCTTCAGTATGGGATTTGCTGTGGAAAGAATACAGGCTTTTTGACATCCTGTTTCTCTGAGAAAATAGAAGTAATCCGAATATTTTCATAAAGAGGCTCCATCGACATTTCAGCTTTGTATTTTTTCTCTTGTTATTACTGATGAGCCTTGCTTGGACCAGCCAACGCTAGCTGCTCTGTTTGTTCACTGGATCTCACACTCTTTCTTATTGAAGGATATTTTTCCAAATCATGAATCTTGCTGCCAGTTAGGTTTATCAGCAAGCAGTGTGCATTTATTTTTCCCATTGTAAAACCTTTTTAGTTTAGGGCACTTAGACCCTACTAAATCCTGCTACCAGCCCGTTTCTTTCCTTTTCATGAGTCTTCCATACTTGATCAGTTTCCTCTTTTTCTGTTCTCTCTTGAATTTACCTGGATGGGGCTTTACCTCCATGATGTCACTGAAATTGTGTTACTGGTATCAATGCCCTCCAATATTTTACTAGTTGATTGGTATTCTTTAATTCTAATTACTTACACAAAAATCAATTATTTGATTTTATTTTCCCCTTCCTGTCTCCTTTCTTCTCCTTTTCCTAGTTATTTCTATATTTTGTCAAAATACACAGTATTTATATGTTAGCTTCAGCTATTGTCCTCATTTTTCTTTAGTCATAGGTGTTCATTTATATATTTTAAAATGCCACTTTGGAGTTTTCCCAGTTACCTCTTTTTTTTTTTTTCCCCCAGTTACCTCTTGATTGGATGAAATTATCCTTTGATAGATGTTTGGAGAAGGGCTCATAGATGAAGAGTTTCTGAGGTTCTTGTGTGTTTGGAATTGTTTTTCATAGCCTGGATATTTGAAGGAAAACTTCCTTCATATATCAGTGCAGATGACACAAAGGATATAAGACCTTTGGTTTACTTGTTCTTTCATTGAACTTAAAAAATACTGCTCTATTGTTGGCTTTGCTTTGGGTGCGAAATTTGAAAAGGTGATGTGAGTTGGATTATCTTCCCTTTGTGTATTATTTGGCCATTTTGTTGGGAGGCTTTGAGGATTTCTGTATCTTTGCTTGGTAAAGAATCTGCCTGCAGTGCAGGAGACCCTGGTTTGACTCCTGGATTGGGAAGATCCGCTAGAAAAAGGATAGGCTACCTGCTTCAGGGATTCCCTGGTGGCTTAGAGGTTAAAGCGTCTGCCTGCAATGCGGGAGACCTGGGTTCGATCCCTGGGTCGGGAAGATCCCCTGGAGAAGGAAATGGCAACCCACTCCAGTATTCTTGCCTGGAGAATCCCATGGACGGAGGAGCCTGGTGGGCTACAGTCCATGGGGTCGCAAAGGGTCCGACACGACTTCACTTTCACTTTCACCTGCTCCAATATTCTTGGGCTTCCCTTGTAGCTCAGCTGGT
Source organism: Cervus elaphus (assembly GCF_910594005.1). Taxonomy (NCBI): domain Eukaryota; kingdom Metazoa; phylum Chordata; class Mammalia; order Artiodactyla; family Cervidae; genus Cervus; species Cervus elaphus. Next base: position 23,531,849 of record NC_057825.1, on the reverse strand, counting down.
AAAGAATCTGCCTGCAGTGCAGCAGGAGACCTGGGTTCAATCCCTGGGTTGGAAAGATCCCTGGAGAAGGGAAAGTCTACCCACCACAGTATTCTGGCCTGGAAAATTCCATGGACTATGTAGTCCATGGGGTCACAAAGAGTCAGACACGACTGAGCAACTTTCACTTTGGAATCTAATAGACTTCCTGGACTATTTCTTGGAGTTGATTTTTCTGGGTTAATATTTCCAGGTACCTGTTCATGCTTTCAATGTATAGATCAGATCTGTTTTCATTGCTGAAAAGTTTTCGTGGACTGTGACTTTAGGTGGTGGTTTTAGATAGACCTTAGACCCCTGTGCTAGCTTGTCTCATCAGTTCTTCTGGAGCCTGCAGTTAGTTTTTTCAGTCTGGTTTTGCTCACCACCACGCTTGATGGTGGGCTTGGGTTGGGGTAGGTGGAATGTGGGGGTTGGCAAGAGCAGTGCAGATGACACATTGAGAGATTTCTCCTTCTGCCTACAATGATCTTGAAGTTTGGGTTATCTTTTATCTTCTTCAAATTTAGCTGAAATAAATTTCATGGAGATTTATTTTTCCCTTCTTGCGTTTCCTTGCTTTTGGAGGAAATGTGGAGCTAGACCACCAATAATGTCTTCAGTTACTCAAAAGTTCTGGTAGGGACATTTTAACCTCAGCTCAAGCATGCTCCCCTCTTTGCCTTTTTCTTTTAAAGTGAAGTTCACGTAACACAAAATTGACCATTAAGTATTTTAAAGTGTACAGTTTAGTGGCATTTAGTACATTCAGTGTTGTGTAACCACCACCACTGTCTAGGTCCAGGGCATTTTCATCACCCCAAAGGGAAATGCCAAACCCATTAAACAGTCCCCTCTCTCCAGCTCCTGGCAATCACTAATCTGCTTTCTGGTTCCATAAATTTACCTATTCTGAAATTTTCATACTAACAGAGTCATACAGTATGAGATTTTATATCTGACGTCATTGATTTAGCAACATATTTTTGATGTTCATCCAAATTGTGGAATGCATCAATACTTCATGCCTTTTTATGACTGAATAATACTCTGTTATATAGATATCCTCCATTCTTTAACTAGTGGATATTTGAGTTGTTTGTACATTTTAGCTATTATTAGTAGTGTCACTATGAACATTTGTAGCAAGTATTTGAACACCTGTTTTCACTTCTTTGGGGTATAAACTTGGGATGTAATCGCTGGGTCATATGATAATTCTGCTTAACCTTTTGAACAACTGCCAGACCCTTTCACAGTGGCTGTGCTCTTTTATGTCCCCACCAGCAATGTACTGGTGTTTCAAGGTCTCCGTACTACTTCAGTTATACTTATTTTCCATTTCTAAATTATAGCTTTATCTCTTGCTTTTAAATCTAGAGAAAAAAATAGCCTTGTGTTATATTATTTCAAATACTTGTTTCTAGATGATTTTATTCTGGTATTTTCCAAGAATAGGATCAATTTCTTTTTTTTTTTTTTTTTTTTTTTTTTTAGTTCTACCACTTTATTGCTACCAACCCATTTCCCTCCACCCTTGTGCACACATGCTCAGTCATGTAATCCCATGGACTTCAGCACGCCAGACTCCTCTGTCCATGGACTTTTCCAGGCAAGAATACTGGAGTAGGTTGCCATTTCCTTCTCCATAGGATCAATTTCTTCATGAATGAAGTTTCTGTTAGCAACCTGGGACAGTCTCATTTGAGAAGATTAGATTCTGCTCATTAGATTCTAATTTGCATAGATTGTATTAGACTTATGTATATATTTAAAAAACATTTGATTATGACTTTATTTTGTAAGATTTGTCATTTGGTTGATTTTTTTCCCAAGCAAAAACAAGATCTCACCAAAATTTCTGATACTTACTGATTTTCTTAACCATTTCTTAAAATACTAGATATGCTGTAGTTTTCATTGCATGATGAGAGGACTTTATACAATGAGGAAGTGTTCCATTGATCTTTAATTGTATGATGTGTGTTTATTTTGTAGGTACCAAAGACACTGGGATTATTAAGGATGTTAAGTGGCAAGTTTTACAGTCGCCAGGGACAAGAACAGGTAATGCAGATTGGCTTAACCTTAGAAAACATTTTCACCAAAGTCATAGGACAAAGTTGAGTAAACCTTGAACGTGATAGATTTTCACCTGAATTTGCTCTAAATTATACACTATGTGGGTGTATGCATTAATAAGGATTCATGAAGCTGTTCACTGAAGATTTGTGTATTTTACTATGTATGTCATTCTTATCTCAATAAGGAAAATTAAAAGAAAATTTCAAGAATGAACCTAGTCCTCTTGGGTCTGGAAATATAGCCCAAAGAAGTTTCCTGGAAGCATTATTTATCTTTCAGTCTTCTTATTTTATCTTACTTGGGAATTTTGTGTCCTTGTCCATAACATATACTTTTTATTTGTTGATTTTAAAATATTCCTTCCCTTGCATGTTTACAATTTTCCAGTTAGCTTTCTCTTTGGCCATTTCATGGAGTTTGTCTTTATCTTGCAGATGAAGAACTATATGACAGACTAAATGCCTTGGCCTCTGCCTTGTACTTTATTCTTTCTAATTTACTGTGTTGCCTCTGTTCTTTCTGTGACCATATTAGTTCATGAGAGCGTTGCTTTTTTGAGTCAGACTTCTAAACTACAGTGGGTTCAACTCTCTACTGAACTCCTTGAGGGCAGGGATTTATGTTTGTTTTGTTCACTGCAGGTTCCCCAGAGTATATAACAGTGCCTGGCATGTACTATGTATTACTGAATATGTAATATTCAGTAAATGTAGAGTATTGGAAGAGCAGTGCTTACAAATTCACCTTTTATTGAGCTGAGTTTTTTTTTTTTTCTTTAAGTATATGTAATAATTTAGAACATTTTGAATGCATTTGCTAGAATTCAGTCCTTTGATTTGAATATAGCTTGTCCATTTGAAAGGTATAATAAAATTGGAAATCACTTGTTTTTGATTGCTCTGTATAGATGATAAACAGATGAAGAAAGTGAGACAATTTAGTCTTCATACAAAGATCTGATATTTAACATTGAAAAAAGTCTCTTAGAATGGACAATTGAAAAGTTTTATTGCAGCGTTTGAGAGAAGACACAGTTCCTGCTCCAAATATTGCTGCAAGTTGTAGAAGACCTTAATTAGTGTTTTTAATTAACACAAGATCAAATGGACATTTATGCTAATGATTTAATGTAAGTGAGAAATAGAAGTTAAAATAATGTTTACATTATTTCAGTAGGGTTTTGTTAGTATCACACTGCTGCACAAGAGAATCAGTGAAGTAAGAGGAAAACATCTTTTAAAGAATTTTAGGGAGCAGTTTAAGATGGGGAGGGGTAAATAGGAGGATAGACAGTGAAGTTAATTACAAGGGCCATAAGTGAATTATTAATGTAAGAAGACAGTTTACTGTGCAAAAATGTCTTTGTAAATCCTTTTAAGATGCTTCTACCCAGTGATTCTCACTTACCAAGTAATTAGTTTGCTAGACCACCTTTGAGGTTAAAACCTCATGGAGTAAACTGAAGCAGGTGGTAAGTGATAGTCACTGTTTTTCTTTTCCTCAGCTTTATTGAGAGATAATTGACAAATGAAATTGTAAGATAGTTAAATTGATTTGATACAGGCACATATACATTATGAGAAGATTTTCTGCCACTGACATAATTAATACACGTATCACCTCACATATTTACTTTTTGTGCCTCTGTTACACTTAAATCCTACCCTCAACAAATTTCAGTGATAGAATACAGTGTTATCACCTGTAGTTATCAGTGTTATACATTAGGTCCTCAGACTTTATTCATCTTATAACTGAAGATTATACAGCTTTATCAACCTCTGCCTTTGCTCCAGTCCCCAGCCCCTGGTAGACAAACACTATTCTATTCACTGTATTCATGATTTTGACTTATTATTTTTGACTTATGATTTTCTTTATAGATTCTGTGTATAAGTGATACAACAGTGTTTGTCTTTTTTTAATCTGGCTTATTTCACTTAGCAAAATGCAGTCCAGTCTCATTCATGTTTTTTTGCAAATGACAGGATTTCCTTCCTTTAAAAAAGATGAATAATATTCCATGTTGAAGAATAAAGATTAATATAATTAATTCTTCATATATTAATTTATGTATAAAATAGGGATCTGCTTTTATCCTTCTGCATGTGGCTGTCCAGTTTTTCCAGTATCATATACTGATGAGACTGTTTTCCCCATTGTGTATTCTTGGCTCTTTTATTGTAAGTTAATGGACTGTATATGCCTGAGTTTAGTTCTGGCCTGTCTGTTCTGTTCCATTGCCTTGTGTATCTGTTTTTATGTCAGTTTCGTATGTGTTTAATTACTATTTGCAATGTAGTTTAAACCTGGATGTATGATGCCTCTAGTTTTGTTCTTCTTTCTCAGGATTATTTTGACTCCTTGGGTCTTTTGTGGTACCATACAAATTTTAGGATTGTTTTTTCTATTTCTGTAAATAATGCCTTTGTAATTTTGACAGAGATTGCATTGAATCTGTAGATCACTTTGGGTAGTATGGACATTTTACAATAGTAATTTTTTCAGTCCATGAACATGGAATTTCTTTAATTTGTGCCTTCTTCAGTTTTTTTCATTAATGTCTTATGGCTTTCAGTGTATATGCCTCTCACTTCCTTGTTTGAATTTATTCCTAAGTATTTTACTGTTTTTGATGTTGTTAATGCAATTGTTTTCTTAATTTCTCTTACTGATAGAAATTGTCTTATTGTGTAGAAACTGTACGTTGATTTCTGTATCCTGCAATTATGAATTTATTTATTCTAACAGGTTTTTGGTAGTCGTTAGGGTTTTCTATTTATAATACCATGTGATCTGCAAACCGAGCCAGTTTTACTTCTTCTTTTCTGAATTCTATGTCTTTTAATTCTTTCTCTTGCCTAATTGCTCTGGCTGGGACTTTTTTTATACCACGTTGGATAAAAGTGACAAGAGTGGGCACCCTCGTTACTCATCTTGGAGCTTTCTGCTTTTCCCTGCTAAGTTACGTATTCTTGACCGACATTCCAGCTGTTGAAATGATGATTAAAATGAAAATGACATTGATAGTTGAGGAATGTGAAAGAAATTCACTGATATATTTTAACCAAAGTGAAAATTAGTTACCCCTAAATTTTATTGCCTTTACCACTACTTAAGTTAGATGGAGGAGAAGAGAACAAAATTGTTATTCACGTAACCTGGGATATCTTAATACAATAGGCAGGGTTTGAATGTTGAGGTTAACTTTTATTGTGGTGTTTATTTTGGTGTACAGTTGGTTGAAAAGCCATTTCCTCCTATTTCCAAAGCACATACTCTTGAATTCTCTTTCTTGCCAACCAACAGACTTTACAGTTTCTGAATACTGCAGACTCTGCTCAGGTTTCTGAGTACTGCACACTCTGAATTCAGCATGGGTTTTCTAACTGTGCCTTTACATCTTGTGTCGCAGTTACTGACAGGATAATAAATTATTTTCTGGTCCAGAAATACCCTGCATGCTGTAGATACTCAGAAAACTTTCTACAAATAAAAAGCAGAGTTTAGAAGGAAATCACCGTGTTTCTAAAGTAATAAAGGTGACTTATCTATCTTTGGCTGGCTACAATTCAGTTCCTACTAATAACCGTGTCTTCTTACTGTGCATGTTTATGGAAGTTAAACAGATAACTTGAGACTTGAAAGAAACGAACATTTAATGTGTATGTGTGTAATGCCTGAGATTTGCTTTAAAATCTTCCAGGAGACAGAAGTCCCCAATGGCATTGTGGTGACTGGGGAATGACACGTGTGACAAGCTTGAAATGTTGATATGTTTGTTTAAGATGGTAGGCCCATGGGTATTTATTATGCTGCAGTTTCAGCTTTAGTGTGTGTGAGTGCAAATTTCTGCAACAAAATGCTTGTGGAAGGGAATGGTATGGATTGCAGTGTGGATGCCATGGTATCAAAGGAAACTAAGGGCATCCATAAAAAAAAAGCCAGTGGGGACATTTCAGTGAATATATTTATTGCTTAAGTGTGCAGGAAGGATGGAAGGGAGGGAGGGAGGGATGAACACAAAAGGATGTTTAACATATTCGTTCATTATTTCCCTGGTCGTAATGCTGCTGTTAAATTATTCACATTATTCAGTGTACATTTTTTGGCTTAGTTTTTTTTTTTTTTTTGGTGTATGCGTGTTTTTATAAACTTCCTACTTGCTTTCAAAGCACTTAAAAAATAATTTATTTATTTTAATTGGAGGCTAATTACTTTACAGTATTGTAGTGGTTTTTGCCATACATTGACATTAATTAGCCATGGGTATACATGTGTTCCCCATCCTGAACCACCCCCCATCCCTGCCCCCTCCCTCCCTCAAAGCACTTTTAGTGGAGTTGTTTGATAGAGTTCCTGCATGTTACCATACAGAGCACAGTTAGCACGTGACTAATTGTTCAGGTGCTCAAGCAATAAAGTATACTTGATGATAGTTTCTACTGAGGAGCATGCCTGTCACTATTAGGAAGGCTGTGGCCCAGGTGAGGGCAGTGATCATGGTGCCCTCCGGCCCATGGAGGGGGAGGGGAGACTCCGCGTGGTTCGGGTCCTGCTGTTTATACAGAAGGATGATCTTGGGCAAGTGTTGTCACATTTCAGGTCTTCAGTTTCTTCACCTTTCAACTCTGAAGCATGGGTGGAAAGTTCTTTTCATTAACACAGATCAGTGCTTCAGAGCCTGTCTTGTGCAGAACCACGGAGCTAGTTGACATAGAGTTGTGAGAGGAAGATGCCAGGTCCTTCATCTACTTGTTGGGGCTTTCCTGGTGGCTCACACGGTAAAGAGTCTGCCTCCAGTGCTGGAGACCTAGGTCCAATCCCTGGATTGGGAGGAATTCTCCTAGACAACGAAATGGCAACCCATTCCAGTATTCTTGCCTGGAAAATCCCATGAACGGAGGAGCCTGGTGGGCTACAGTCCATGGGGTCGCAAAGAGTTGGACACAACTGAGCGACTTCACTTTCACTTTCATCCTCTACTTATTGTTCCATCTCCATCACAGAGGAAGAGATGTGGTATGTGCAGATTTTTGCTTGATGTGCTTTTTGCTTTGGTCGCTTCTCCTTCTCAAGCATTTGTATTTTAATCTCTTACATTTAATTATGGCATTCTGGAATAGATCTGTTATATCCCATTAAAGTGATTTTAGTCCTCAGTGAGGAGATTAGAGTATGCTGATCTTGTCTGTTCACTCATTCAGCAATGTCCCTCACTTCCAGAAATTGCTCTCCTTGTTTTTGATGGCTAGTGTGCCTAGTTGTTTTAGACTCGAGGACTTAAACTCTGTCTGCAGAGGCCAGGTAGATAATAATGGTGAATCAAGTCGGTTGTAAATTCTGTTTTTTTTGGTATAGTCATTGTTACTTTTCAGTTCTGCAGCTTTCAGCCTTAATCTTGGGGCCATAATAGAAAATAATGGGGGTTTTGCCTAGCTGGAAAGCTCATGACCCTTCTAAGAGGGTAAATACTACCTAGTTCCAGCCGATTATGCCCTTTGGGCCCTGTATTGCCAGCTTTTCTAAATGTGCAGGAGAAATATGGTTGTGGACTGCCATTTTCTGGTCTGTTTTATTTTTTGTGGGGAGACTACCTTAGAGCCTGTTCTTAATAAATGCTTGAATGGGAAATAGGTCTTCAGTTAGTGTTTCTTAAATTCTTCCAGTTCTGTTGTAGTTGTTTGGTAGGTAACATCACTGCTGGGGATGGTTTCTCTTGTGGTAATTGAGCAAACCTGGTGTCCTCTTGGGAAAGGACTGAGATTATGTGGATAAGTAGAACTGGGAAGGCTAGTCTTCCTCTGTGTAGCCCAGGATTGGCCATGTAACATCAGTATATTACAAAGTGTCTCTGTTTTGTGGCAACACTTAGATTCCTTAAATCAAATAATTTGCTGGCAGATCTGAAAAATCTTACCCATCTAATTTGTTTCTTAAATTAAGGCATGCATTTTCCTCTAGTCGATCTTTTATTCCCTTTGAACCCTTCTCCCCTCCACCTCTTCCTCTGCTTCTCATTCACAGTATAAATTTGTGGCTTGTCCATGGTGAAGAATGTTCCAGGCATTGTGTTCATATAGAATCTTGTAAAAATTATGAAATTCAAGAAATGCATAATTTTTTCAACATCAACACATAAGATACTGAGAACACATAGTAATCTATGTGTGATATAAAGGAATATTTTTATAATGCTTACTTATGTGGATTTTACATTATATGTAAATCATAACACTATAAAGGAGATTGAAAAAACACCTTTGGGCAGGAGTCTTGTTTTTTGTTTTCTGGAGCACCTTTATAATATTACGAAGCTGTCCTAGTCCTTAGTTATGCAAGATTGCTTATGACAAGGCAACCCTGAAGAATGATATTAATTTCTGGAAGTTATTTCTATTGGCTACAAGTCCCTTGCTCTGACGTTACTGTAATATAATTGTTGTCTAGGATGGGATCTTCAAGATGAGCCTCTCTCCAGATGGGACCCTCCTTGCAGCCATTCACTTCTCAGGAAAGCTAAGCATCTGGGCCATCCCGTCTCTGAAGCAGCAAGGGGAGTGGACTCAACACGAGCAGGTGCGTCTCTCGATTATGATTATTCCTAGAGTGAGTCTCGCGTGAGGGTGAGTACTGACAATACAGATTTCATTTGTGTGATATTTTACGTTTATTTATTTGTGGCTCACAGCTTTTATTTATTCTGATCATTCCTAAGCTGTCCTTTGTTTAAAATATTATCACAGTAGCAGGATAAATGAGGAACAGAGTAGCACTCCTTGCTGATACTGATCTGTAGAACAGGACACTGTATCCTGAGTGTCCTCTGTCCACTGAACTCTGCATGTCCCCTTCCTCCTCATTCCCCAAATACAGAATGGAGATGTTAATTTTTCAGCAAAATTAGCTAATATCAAAGATTCAAAAGGTCGTTTTCTTCAGAAGAGTTCCCCTTCTTTCCAGATCTTGTAGTTCCAGTAATCCTGGGCTTCCTTCAGATTGAAGGGAGTTCTCTTTACTCCTAAGGCAGTTAGAGAAGATACAGAGAAAGATAGAACTGTTGAGCTTTTTAGTGTCTGGAAATGACAGGGTTTGAGAGGTAAACAATTGAGTTGTTTAGGAACAGATAGAATCAACATCTGTTGTAATCTAAAATCAGCATGGGCAGGTGAGGTCTGCTGGTCTAATGCCATGTGTTGTGATAGAATGAAGGTTTAAGAAAAATCCTTTCAGGTGCATGCAGCTAATGTTATAAATGGTTTAATCCTCTGAGGATCATTTTGTTTGTCACCACTGTGAGTGTTGATTCTCCTTCCCTTGTATCTGCATGCCCCTTTCCTAGAGGAATATCTGGCTATCAGCTTCGGTGAAAGTTTTGTGATTCTGGATAGAAATATATCCCCTGAAAGATATGAATGGATCAGGGTCTTTCTATTAGCATTCTTTTGAATTTTATTTCATCAGAATGCACCATTAAAAGAACTGTTAATGAGCAAACAGCATTTTGTATTTCTCAGACTAGAGGAAAAGAGAAAGGGCCTCTACATTTTCTTACTGTTTCACAGACTTTTTTTTTTTTTTGCTGTTTTTTTCTCTTAGGAACAATTTTAGGAAGATTTTTTTCCTTTCCTAATTCCTCATCATGTTGAATTTAATTTGATCTCCACATCTCAGCCACTCTCAGTGGATCTAAATTTGCTCTAAATAGAAGAGATCTTCCTCAGTTTTCAACCTCAGTAATCAAATACAGGGACATTCTTTCTGTCTGTTGTGAAATGAGAGCTAAGTTGACTTGTATCTTCTCTCTAGAAGTGAAGTGGATCAGCTCCTAAAGCTTTGTTTAATATGTTCATGTGGGCTCATCAGATAATTGATCCAGAAAGTACCACGCATTTTTCATGGTTATCAATGTACAGTGATGAAATATTTACCTTTCATTATTGGAATAGACCCTGACATTCTATTTTATGTGGGAAATTTTACATTTGGGCAAACTTTTTCTTTAAAGGTGAACACTGATTATTAAAGTCGTTTATAACAGAAACATTGATCGAGTTCTGAAGCACACTTCATATTTCATCTTTTGAGTATCCTGGAATGTCATACATATTGAATAAGCACTATTTAAAAAAATTCATTAGTATGCTCTTTTTTTTTAAAAAGTTCTGGATACTTTTTTTGCTTGCAAAGATCAGTTGCATCTGTTGTAGTCTTTATTGGCACACATTTGATTTTTTAACTGGTTAGACATTTTAATCCTTATTTGCCAATCAATTTCATTATAATTTATTACACTTCAGCTCGTGAATGTTATTCATTAACATTTTATAATGATTCTCTTAAAAACACAAAAATTGTTTAAGAATCTTAACTCAGGAGTGAGTAAATTTAAATGTCTCAGTGGTTTGGAACAGGTCATCAGAAAAGTAATGTGAAAAGAAACGAAGGGACTTCAGAAATGGCCACAAGGATCCATGGGAGGGGCGAGTTCAGGCCAGGAATTCGCCTATGGTGTTGTCTTAGGGAGAGTCTTTTGAACAGAAATACCCCGAGAGTTTAGAAGGCAGTTCGTCAGGAATTGCTGAAGCCGGTTTTTGTGTTGTACCTCTGAGTTTCCACCTCACCCCTGTAGCTCTGATTCAGCGCTCCTCCTACAGCCTGTAGACAAGATGGTACGATGATACAGCTCCTCAGGCTAGTTGTACCTTTTATTATAATTTACACATTTGGGGGGCTTATGTATCAGTTTCTGTTTATTTGCTTGATATAAGTTATCTCCTTTGAATGCCTGAGTAAACTGGAAGAAAGAGGATTTAGGACTCACAAAACTGAAAACCGCGGACCCTAGTTGCCATCACCAGCGACATTTTCACGTAGTGGAGTCCTTTGCTGAGGGGTCCGTGGCTTAGTGGTGTCCCTGGACCTGATCCCACTTTGGGTGCCATTCTCACTGCTGCTCCGCACACCCTCTTTCCAGAGTGCAGCCCCTCGCAGGCTGGGGGCTGCCAGCGCCTCCCTCGACTGCTGCTGCTCCGCGCCTGGAAGGACTAGCTGAACAGGACTGAGTCTGCCCTCTGAGACCCCTGCTTCACAGTAAAGTCTTGTCCAAAGTTGAGAACAGGGAGGGCATTTACCTGATCCATTCTGAGGTCGTGGTTGGCATACTGTGCAGGCGCCTGCATTTACCTGTCGTCTTTCCTGGCCTGCTCATACATGCTCCCTGAACTCTCCTCTCCTGCTCCCTATTTTTGTCTAACCCTTTTCTGTTTTACTTTCTGAAACTTCATTCCATCAATAAACAGGTTGCTAGGAGGCTTCAGCATTTTTACAGAGCATTCTGAAATAAATGTATCCGGTTTACAGAACTCAGTAGGATTGAGGTACAGGCATGCAGTAGTCTTGTAGCTTTTATAAAATGAACTCTAATTATACATATTAAATAATAACCTCTATTTACTGAGCACTTATTTTGCCTTAGGGCTTCTCAGCAAGTAAGCAGTAGACCTGAGGTTTGGTTTCATGACTCTTTGGCTCTGATGTCCATGCTCTTTCCATGACCATGTGAGAAAATAAATATATTTTTTAAAAGGTGGAAAAACCCCTATTGGTCAAGCTTTTTATCAGGCTTTATTTATTTGATCTTTAAAAGAAAAGAGACAAATTATTTTTCTCAGTGAACTTAATACAGATTTCTTCAGCCTTCTCAGATATGTTGAACTCTAGAGCTGTTAATAGTGTGTACCATATACTAGAATAAGTAATTAAGAAAGTCTCTCACTGATAAACCCTTAACTTTATGATGGATATCTACAGTACTTCTGATGTGGTGACATGAAGTGAGGGTGTTAACTGTTCAACAAAAGGAGTTTGAACAATCATACTGTGTTTGAGTCTTTCAACTGTATCTGGGGGATTAATCGCATTGGGTATTGGACATTTTAGATTTGGACTTGAATGTATGGAGAGAGTCACTAAAATCTAGTGTACTAGTCAGATAACAGAGAACAAACTAGTGGTTACCAATAGAGAGAGGGAAGAGGGGAGCAGTAAGACATGGGTAGGGAATTAAGGGGTACAAACTATTATGTATAAAGCTGCAAGAATATATTGTTCAGCACAGGAAATACAGCCAATATTTTATAATAACTATAAATGGAGACTAACCCATAAAAATTTTGAATCACTGTGTTGTACACCTGTAACTTAATGTAATACTGTACATAAGCTGTACTTAAGTAAAAAAAGTCAAATAGTGCAGTCGAGTAAATGTAATAAAACTTGAATGTAACAGAGCTGTATAGAGTAGGTTGTTACTTATAATATTATCATAAAATTATGTTCAAGTATTTGAATCTGTGCTGAGTCCTAGAGTAGAAAATGTAATAAATCACAGTCCCTTGCGCTTAAGACATTCATAGTCTTGCAAGGGAAATTATTAACAAATAAAGAAAATAATGTGTTAGTATTTTGCTTCCATTGGTGTTGTTGGGGGGGATTGTTGGGAGTAAATGGTGTTTGTATATTAAAGCTTGGCTTTCAACAGCAATTTTATCTCTTTGTTTACTTCACAATCTTATTAATCAGAACATGCTTTTAGCTCATTTTAAGAGATGGGAATAGTGCTGAAGAAAGTTAATTTAGATTGCTAAATGTTAGAATCAATGTTCCATCTAGACTCAGGTCCTCTGACTTCATAGGTCAAGCCTGCGCCACCCCCCCCGCCCCCCCCCCTGCCCCCGCCCAGAGACTCTTCTCACAGCATTTACATGTAGAAATCCTGACTTTAAGTGGGGAAGTTGGGTACTAGCTAAGATGTTAATGGGAAACAAGGAGAGACAACCCATGTGGTTTATATGAATGGCACCTGGAGTTGTGTGCTGCATTATGTAGAGATAACTGAGAATGTGTAAATACTAATAAGCCAGAGGTATAGTGTCACTTCCCTGGTGGCTCAGACAGTAAAGGATCTGCCTGCACTGTAGGAGACCCAGGTTCAATCCCTGGGTTGGGAAGATCCCTTGGAGGAAGGAATGGCTACCCATTCTAGTATTCTTGCTTGGGGACTTCTAGGGACCGAAGAGCCTGGCAGGCTGCAGTCCGTGGGGTCACAAAGAGTTGGCCATAACTGAGTGACTAATATTTTCACTCTTTGACTTTTTCATATTGTCACTTACCAAATAATGTGGTGTCATTTTGTATGTTCATCCCTGGCTGAAAATATTGAAAAACTCTTAAACAACTGAAAAACACTTCCGACAGCTGCTCTTTTTTCATTTGTCCAGCAATAGTCGAGTGACCTTGGGCCAGGTTACGGCAGGCTTTGGATTTCTTTGTGGTTTCTCTGGGAAACAAATGGACAGCCAATTAATTTAAAATGGTGCATATAATGTATGGGGGCTTCATGTATATAGTATATGGGGACTTTACTTAGAGTATACTGAAGTATATATACTTATAAGTACTATCAGGCACTCAGTCATGTCTGACTCTTTGTGACCACATGGACTGCAGCACTCCAGGCTTCCCTGTCCATCTTCAGTTCCTGGAGCTTGCTCAAACTCATGTCCGACAAGTCGGTGATGCCATCCAGCCATCTCATCCTCTGTCGTCCCCTTCTCCTCCTGCCTTCAATCTTTCCCAGAATCAGGGTCTTTTCCAATGAGTCATTTCTTTGCATCAGGTGGCCAACGTATACTATAGTATATAAGACCTTACATACTAAATAGTGTATGTAGTATATAGGGACTTAATGCTTCACCTTCCAATACTGGGGTGTGGATTCAATTCTCTGGTTGGGGAGCTAAGATCTCACATGCCTCACAGCCAAAAAACCAAAACATAAAATAGAAACAGTATTGTAACAAGTTCAATGAAGACTTTAAAAATGGTCCACATCCAACAATCTTAAATATATATATAGAGCATGTGCATGCTAAGTTGCTTCAGTTGTGTTTGACTCTCACTCTTTGAGACTCCATGGACTATAGCCTGCCAGGCTCCTCTGTCCATGGGAGATTCTCCAGGCAAGAAGACTAGAGGGGGTTACCATGCCCTCCTTCAGGGGATCTTCCTGACTCAGGGATTGAACCCGTGTCTCTTATGTCTCTTGCATTGACAGGCAGGTTCTTTACTTCTAGCGCCACCTGGAAATCCCATGTAGTGTATAGTCAGCTTACTGCTTTACCTTGAATGTTGCCCGAGAAAAAAATTAATGTTTCTGTTGCCTGATACGGACTTAAAAGTCTTTTACCAAATTGTGAATTCAGCTTGTCTGGGCCTTTCTTCAAGCAATACACTACTTTATTAGTTTTCATAATACTATGCTTTGTTTGAATGAGTGTTTTCTCTGTAAAATCTAATGATTAAAGATAGTTTGGAAGTGTCTATTCTGATTTACTTCTATCCAGTTTTCAGTTGATTAAATACTTTGGCTTTCATTGTCAATATGAAAATCCATCTGGCTAGAAATCTGTATTAAGTTTGTTCATGTTTGGAATATATAGTAAAATTGCCAGTGATTTTCATTTCCAACATTTCCCATATGTTATGTTTATATATTTACGTCTCATTTTGGCCTTAATTTTTCTCTGAAGAAGTTCTATTACTTGCTTATTTGTGCTTCCTTAGATGTAGTAGACACAAGACTTACCATTTCCATTTGATTTTATTTTCTTGTTGACACGTGTAGGTGCTGGAGTTATTTTGTGAAGGAGATGAATCAGTGAAGGATAAGTGGGAAGATGATAGTTCTTGTGATTAATCGGGATCTTATCCACAGCTGTTTTCACAGCTTCACTAGACTGTCAGTTCTTTGAGAAGAGACATTGAACACACATTTCTTTCCTGAGATCTAACAGAGGGCTTGGCGTATTAAATACTGATAAATGTTTGTGGAATGAATAAGCATTTAAGGGTTACTTTCATGCTATTGAGAACAAGGTCTTTGTTATGTTTAGCTTCAAGCCATTAAAAAAGAAGTCAACAAATAAAATCCTTAAATCTGAGAAGACAGATTTAAGCCTACTGCATTGGCCATAATAGCCTTTCTGTAAAAAATCTATAACTGTATTCTTGGGGCATCCTCCTAGGCTGTTTTCAGACATATGGTAGCATGTCATACAGGGAAGAGTGATATGGAGGTTGCTTCTCAGAATATATCAACACAGTAACTGGGAGTGAGTGCCAACTCTGTACTTTCGTAGAGGTCTTGGGAATTTGGTGATCCTGTCCTCAAAGCAACAGCCTCCAGAGTTTGTGTCAGATGCTGTAAAGCAGAGCCAGACCATGGTTCTCACAGATAGAGTCCTTGGGGTTCTAGGGTGGTAAGTTTGGGCAAGTTTGGGTAGTATGAGGGGGGCAGTGGGAATGTCAGCTTAGAAAGTGGTGAGGGACAAGCCATCAGGATAATGGTCTGGCAGGTCATCACTGCCTGAGGCAGAGTTAAGTTTGGGATTTTGTTTGCTCTTCTTTCTCAGATATACTGTACGGATAATTCTGTCAAACTCCCACATATTGTAAAGTTGAATGCTTAGTTCAGACATGTAGACTGAATTGCTATGTACTCCTAAGATAAAGATACAGTTAGATATATACCCCAAAGAATTTAAAACAGATACTCAGACACAGTACATTTGCATACATGTTCACAGCAGCCGCAAGCTGGAAACAAGCCAAGTGTCTATTAATAGAAGGATGAACAGATCGTGGTATATACTTGTGATGGAATATTATACAACTGTATAAAAGGAAAGAACTACCTATCCATGTGACATCTTAGGTCAATCTCGGGAACAAGGTTACCTATTGTTTGAACCCATTTATACAAAATATCCAGAATGGGTAAATCCGCAGAATCAGAGGGTACCTTGTTGATGGCTGGGGAGAAGGGACAAGGGAAGAAAAGGTACAGTGACTAACCGGTTTTATTTTGAAGTGATAAAAAGGTTTTGGAACTAGATGGAGGTGGAAGAACACTGTGAATGTACTAAATAGCAATAAGTTATTTGTTTAAAAGTGGTTAATTTTATGTTATGCTTGTATCAGCGCAATGAAAAAATGATCCCATTAATCCTCTTCTCCCCACAAACCCCCCAAACAAAAAGAATGCATAGAATTAGAATAAGATGCCCTGTTGTCTTGTACTTTGACCTTTTTTTTTTTTTTTTTTCTGAATAAGGCTAGGTTTTCCCTACCTGTGTCCTATGCATGCTCTGTGTTCTCTGACTGGAATGTCATCCTCCGTCCATTTTCCACGTCCGAGTCTTATCCAGCTAGAAATGTATACATCACCATCAGGCTTTCTTTGTTCCTCTTCAACTCGCTTTATCTTTCTCAATGTACGTGTGTGTGCTCAGTTGTGTCTGACTGTTTGTGAACTCCTGCCACCCACCCTCCCCCCATGGACTGTAGTCCACCAGGCTCCTCTGTCCACGGAATTTTACAGGCATGAATACTGAAGTGGGTTGCCATTCGCTTCTCCAGGGGATCTTGCCAACCCAGGGACTGAACGCGTGTCTTGCCTCTGCCACCGTGGCAGCTGGATTCCTTACCCTTGCCTGGGAACCCCTCATCTTCCTGAAGCCTGTATCCAAAATCATCTCTTCATCCTTTGAGGACCCCTAGCACTCTTATCTGTAGGTCTTTTTTGGGGCAGTTACCCAATTTGACCTTAGATTATAGTTATTTATACCCATTTCTTAGTTATATCCTTGAGTGTGGGGTCTGTAATGTCTGATTTTTTTTTTTTCCTTTCACAGTGTAAGCACACAGTGTTCATTGGCTAAATATCAGAAGAAACCACACTTTTGAGGAGGTGTGGGAATATTTGTACTATGCCAACTTAATTTTTCTATAGCGTAGCCATCCTAGTTAGAACTCAGTGATCCAAAAGATTGATGAGCTCATTCCCTGGATTCAGCATTCAGCTGCTGCGACAGGTGTTCCCTGACAGATGGTGGGAGGACAAGGAGCACAGACAGGGACCTGGAGGCAGGGGAGGAGACCGTCACCTTGCTTTTAGCATGGGTTTCACAAGTGGAGACACCTGTTGTTTAAGCAATTTCCATGGAACAGCCTGGGCCCAGAGTGTGGAGCTTGGCTCTGTCAACTCTAGTACTGTTCGTTCGTGGTCCTCTGGCTCATCTCTGAATTCTGAAAGAATTCAAAAATTCTCTGAGTTCTGAAAATGTTTCTGCCAATAAGATGACTTCTTTTCTGACAAGAGTTCTTGTTAAATTTCTCTGTAATCTGTATATCTTTAAATTTACCCAAAGCCGAATCATAATTATTATTTGTGGGGCTTAAAGTTTTGAAGTGTTGCTCCACAGCACCCTTGTGTCCTCTAGAATGTAAGTGGGATGCTCCCATGGCATCACATAAACAGATGCTGGCAGGCACCTCTGCCGTGGGTGGAGGTGCAGCTGCTGATTCGGAGGCACTGAGAGCTTCTCAGGGGCCTTAGAAATGGTCAGATACGATCTTAATTTAGTTGATTATTTTCTGTAGTACATACCTTATTTTAATTCTTTGAAACTTAATCTTTTTTTTTTTTTTAATTAAGTAAGCTGGGACAATCCATTTCTTTCCCTAGTATATAAATAGCCTTATATGGCAACTTTTTTTTTTTTTTTTCTGATAAAGAATTGTATCTTCTGTTCTTGTAGTGACTTGTCACAGTAGTGGAGAGCAGAAAGTATTCTCAGGCTGTGGAAAAAAATGCCAGTTTTAATACTGTAACGTATTAGCCACTGATAATTTGGTAATAAAGCATACATGCTTATTCTCTTGCATTAGATGAAAAAGCACATATTGACGTAAGTAGAGCCTCACTTTTTTTTAGGCTTAAGATTTCAGATAACCCCCAGCTGATATTTTGTTGTTCCCTCCCCGCCATGCTCTTGTGATTCTGGAGGTTATGGAATTGCCAGTGGGCCTGGGAATTGTCAGACAGTGGCTTAATCTCGGTTGTTTTGTTATGTTTGAGAGATAGTGATGTGTCCTAACGTTCACAAAAGTGGGCATGACATTGTGTTGCCATGAGATTAGACAATGCATGTATTGAATTTGAGGATTGCCTGGCTATATATATATATTTTTTTTAATTTACTAGGTATTCAGTCATAGAAAGTTAGAAGTGGGGTTAACACGAAAGTTGTGGTCCAACCTCAGAGCTGTGGGAGCTGACACCTGAAGGGTTGCTCAGGTTATGAGCAGGGTAGCATTTACATCCAGGCCAGTGTTTTACTCACAACAGCATAGCTGTTCTCCTCCCAGTATGCACGTGTGTGTGTGTCTGCACGCACGCACAGAATTGTTAGTGTATTCTCCTTTCATTTGTATGAATTATATTCCTGCTGTCATTGTTCTTATGCTATTTTCTTCATTAAATTGAGTCACAGTACTTGCATGTGCACATCTTCAGTGTACGAACAATTGCTCTTCAAGATCTTGGAAATATATTTCAACTAGGTGTCACTAAGATCAAAGGAAAGCATCATTTCTGTTTTCTGTTAAAACAGTCCAGAGTTCTTGATGATGTTCTTATAATTTTCTTACCTTGTTGAACAAAGAATTTATGTGCCTGTGTTTCAAATTCAGCCTGGCTACGATGACCTTAATCCTGATTGGAGACTCTCTACTGAGAAGAGAAAAAAAATCAAAGGTGAGTTGTATGATGTATGATAATTAAAACCTTAAGAGACTCTTCATCTTTAGTAAAAGTACATAGGATAAAGAATATGTAGGAGAAGGAAAACTTTTTTTCTTTCTACTACTCTAGGTTCTCTGGCTGGGGCCTTATAAAATGGGGTTGACAAAAGATAGATTAATCAGAGAAATAAGCAGAAGTTTGTTAGTGTGTACTTTGAGTTGATACATGGAGTAACTCAGAGGGTTGATTAGAAATTGGACTTATATAGCATCAGAGAAAGTTTCTAGAGAAGTGTGAAGACAAAGGAAAAGTAGTTGGGATTTCTCAGTTCAGTTCAGTTGCTCGGTTGTGTCCGACGCTTTGTGACCCCACGGACTGCAGCACTTCCTGTCCATTGCCAACTCCTACAGCTTGTTCAAACTCATGTCCATCAAGTCGGTGATGTCATCCAGCCATCTCATCCTCTGTCGTCCCCTTCTCCTCCTGCCTTCAATTTTTCCCAGCATCAGGGTCTTTAAAAACGAGTCAGTTCTTCGCATCAGGTGGCCAAAGTATTGGCATTTCAACTTCAACATCAGTGCTTCCAATGTACTAACCAGGCCTGACTCTGTTTAGCTCCCAAGATCAGATGAGGTTGGGAGCATTCAGGGTGGTATGGCCGTAGACTGGAGTTTCTAGGAGTGGAAATACGTGGGGAAAGTAATGGGATACAAGCACTAGTTTGTGATGTAGATTCCTTTGGTGCTCTCTTTGGCCTCATAAGAGTTGAAATTTGTCTCCAGTCATGAACTCTTGTTCCTCCTGGCAGAGAGTGAAGAGAACAACTTTGTACATTTATGTCCTTTGTTGTTGGTATTTAGTCGCGAAGTCATGTCCAGCTGTGACCCCATGGACTGTAGCCCGTCAGACTCCTCCATCCATGGGATTTTCCAGGCAAGAATACTGGAGTGGTTTGCCATTTCTTCCTTTAGCAGATCTTCCAGACCCAGGAACTGAACCCATGTCTCCTGCATTGGCAGGCGGATTCTTTACCACTGAACCACCAGGAAAACCAAAATTTATGTCCTACTTTTAGGCAAATAGAGGACAGAGAGCTTTCCTGGTATCTTCTTCTTCCTTGCCTCCAGCCCCAAATAATCCTTATGCCAAAGTGGTATATTTTGAGGTGGCATATTCTGCCACCCTACGTATGAAAGTCTCTAGATACCTCTTCTTCACTTTGGAGGGAACATTAAAATTTCATAGAATGGGGACAAGGCAACAGATCCAACTTTCTGCTGGTCAGTTGTTAATATTTCGAGTTTTCCCAAGGCTGAGTCAGAGCTGTGTCAGGCAGCATGGTTCTCCTGTCTCAAGCCAGCATGGAGACGGCAAGTTCACAGGTCATACGTGTGGTCCTTTGTAAATGAGCGTGCAGGAGATTGCAGAAAGGGATTTCTCAAAGGGGAAACTGAGCAGTTATCGCTGGGCCTGGGCTGAGCATGTGGTAGGTAGTAAGTAATGAGAGATTGGAAGGATTTTTTTTTTCAAACATTTCCCATGTCTAAATTATTATTATTTTTTAGTAATGAGCATGTATTACTTTTATAAATAAATAAAACCTGCATTATTTACAGTTAATTAGAAGCAGTAGTGATTATTTAATTGGTAGATGAAAACTAAAAACAGAAATTTAAAAATTAAGACTTTGACTAATCAGTTCTTTCTTTTTTTCTGGTGAAACTCCCCTAGTTCAATACTTCTGAATTTTTAAGTGTCTCCTATAAAATGAATCATAGTTATCAGGCTTCAAAATCTTTATTAAATTATGCTTCTAATTACGTTTAAATAGATTAAAAGTACTGATTCATTTATATCATCTGTCATGTTCATATATTCACTTTTGTTAAATAATCATCCAAAATACTCGTTTAGAAAAACATTTTTGAGAAAATAATTTGTCAAAGCAGAAGGTTGACAACATATTTAAATGATTTGCTCTTTTTCGTCCCCCCTTTACGTTAAGCTATAAGCTGAGGAACATTGATTTTCATGTTTTCTTGGAATTCCTTATTTGTATAGATTGCTTTAGGCTTAAATAGGAAAAAGATGTTGAGTTATTATAGTCTTTGTTTTTAATTAAAATAATGGGTTATTCTAATAGAGTTAATTTCCTATTTTATTTTTTGCTTGGTGGTGCTTTACGACTTCTGGGATCTTTGTTCCCCGACCAGAGATCAAACCCAGGCCAGGGCAGTGAAGGCACTGGTGCTAACCACTGGACCACCAGGGAATTCCACTAACCTATTTTGCTCAAATGTTTACATATATTTTAAAGTTTATGGTTTACTGTTTTATGTATTACCTTTGAACCTCATCAGATTGTCAGTGGAACAAGTAAGGTGTGAAAAGGGCAATAAAATTAGGATAAATATCATGCTGTTTCCTTTTGAATGCCTGTTTGGTGAACCACGATTCATTTTTCTCTTCCCCCACCCCACCCATTTCTTTACTGGTCTTGAATGGATTTTCCTCTTTCTGATTAGTTGCTGGTGTGTGTGCTCAGTCGTGTCCAACTCTTTGTGGGCCCCATGGACTATAGCCCACCAGGCTCCCTTGTCCATGGAATTTTCCAGGTGTGAATACTGGAGTGGGTTGCTGGGTATTTCTTCAGGGGATCTTCCTGACCCGGGGATTGAACCCACGTCTCTTATGTCGCCTGCACTGGCAGGCAGATTCTTTACCACCAGTGCCACTTGGGAAGCTCCAGTTGCAAATGTAGGGGAGAAAAAATTCTTTTTCCTTCTACCCTACTAGATTCTGAAATCAACTAAGACCCAGTAAATTGGACTAACAAAGAACCGATTAATAAGTAAAAAAGCGTGCACCTTTATTTACTATGTTTTAGGGACATGGGCACCTTCGCAAGGAGATGAAGACCTGAGGAAGTTAAACCCTATCAGTGTTATTCTAGGTTGGATGAAGAGTGGAAAGTTGTGGAAAACCTTGACAGGACACAGGGTCTGAGCTCAGGATAGTCAGCTGGGAGAGACTTAGCAGGCTTGTCTGCCCGTTTTTTCTCCCCTCTGTCTTTGGAGATAAGGATGCACCTCTCCTCCAGGTGTAGCGAGGGCACCTCCCACATGAAGATCTTACGACCTGCTACAGAGGGAGGTCGGTGTCCTTCCTGAACCTGCCACTTACCAGTTCATACCTGTGTTTAAGTGTTGAAAATGGTGACATATCTCTGAATATTTTTCATTTTTGAGCAGAAAGACCTTAATATATTTACCTCTTCATCCTAGAACTTTGGACTTTGGCAAATCGCTGGCATTCAGATTTTTGTTAAATAAATTACCACTTTGAATCTTATACTTGGACTTCCCAGGTGGCTCAGTGGTAAAGAATCTGCAGTGCAGGATATGTGAGTTCGATCCCTCGGTTGGGAAGATTCCCCTAGAGGAGGAAATGGAGGAAAACCACACAAGTATTCTTGCCTGGAAAATCCCATGGACAGAGGAGTCTGGTGTGCTACAGTTCATGGGATCGCTAAAGGGTTGGACATGACTTAGAGACTAAACAGTAGTCTTAAATTTGAGTCATAATCTGAGTGATGACTTATATTTTATTCTTATTATTTGTCATACCTTTAGGGCTCAAATATGTTTTTAAAATTGGTTATTGGACTAAGTGTATTGTATGTAACCCATATTGATGGATGCATTTCTGTTCATTACTTTTTCCCCCATTAGATAAGGAGTCTTTTTACCCACTGATAGATGTGAATTGGTGGGGGGACAGCGCAGTGATTTTGGCTCGCTGCTCTGGTGCTTTGACTGTTTCATCAGTGAAAACTTTGAAGAATTTACTAGGAAAGTCATGTGAATGGTTTGAACCGTCGCCTCAAGTCACTGCTACCCATGATGGGGGATTTTTAAGTTTGGAGGTAATTCTTCCTTTTTAAAGCAACGAGTGTGTTTGAGAGTAGTCGGGAAGATCCTCTGGAGAAAGGCATGGCAACCCACTCCAGTATTTTTGCCTGGAGAATCCCATGGACAGAGGAGCCTGGCAGGCTATAGTCTATGGGATTGCAAAGAGTCAGACATGACTGAGTGACTAACCCTACTCACTACTACTGTGTATTACACCAGGAATTTAAATGTCTGATTTTTAATTTTGATTATCCTATTATTTAATCTTATCTTTTTTTCTTTTTTAACATTTCCAAAAAAGAATTATTATTAGAATTTCACAGCTTCATTGGGGACATAATTTACATACCACAAAATTCATTCATTGTTAAGTGTATAATTCAATTATTTTTAGTAAATAGGAAGAACTGTGCAACTGTCACCACAACCCAATTTTAGAACATTTCTGTTGCACCAAAAACTTCCTTCCTTCTTATTTATAATCTCCACTCCCACCCCCTCAGTCCCATGCAACCACTGATGTGCTTTCTCTATATTCTCTTATCTCTTCTGGGTAATTCATAAAAATGAGATCAACACTATATAGTCTTCTGTGTTTAGATTCTTTTACCTGGTAGAATGTCTTTGACATTCATTCATGTTGCAGTTAAAACCAAAAGTTTCTTATTGGAATCAGAGCTTGAGTGCAGTATAAAAAAATCTAATGTTTAGTAAGTTTAAAAAATTGCATTTGTATAAGAAAGAAAAACATTTTTAGTCTTTTTGTTTTCTATAAAGCACTTTTCTCTAATGGACAAGATAGACTTTTTCCCCTAGATTAGTTATTTAAAAACATAAAGAATATTACTACCAAAGAAATACAGTCTTTAACCTATTTCTGTGAAATATGACAACTTAAAACTTTTGGTTCTTCTGTTAAAAAACACTTGTTTATCATGTCAAAAAAATTTGAGATGAGTGTAGTATTTTAAAGTTATGTTTTGGTCATTTAAAATTCTTATTTTATTTCCAAGTTAATGACCTTCAATAGTTTTCACTTCAATGCAATTTGACAATTCTTTTTTACCCATAAATTTGGTACTCAGTCTAAAGATGTTATTTAAAGAAAATCATGTTTTAAAATCAAAGTCAACTCTGTTAAGTTTGGAATGAAAGTTATCTTTAGCAGGCAGCCTTCAGCCTCAGAACTTTGTGAAGCTTCGGACATTGTTTAAAAGTTGGGCAGAAGGGTAGCCATTCTTGGTAGAGCAAATAAATACCTTCATGTTCATTTGCTAAATAGATTGAAATAAATCATCTTTTCACAGCAGGTACAAAAATATCAAAAAGAAAGAATTTAACATTCTCAATTCCTTTACTTCCTTAAAATAATTACCAAGCATATATTGTCCCAGACCATATTGATAATCTATTATTAAAGCAAGCTTTAGTTTTAGAGATTTGGAACCAGTGACTTGTGTGCATATTTCTGGAGTTGTTGATGTATGTAGAGTTTGTTGTTGGGTTCCTTTGAATTCCATGCTTAGTCTTAATCTTACTGCTGATGTAATGCATCAAACCAGAGTAGAATTAAAATGCCTTTTCCATTAGCTCTAAAAACTTGTCTTTAGTTCCTCACTGTTCATTTAATATCTCCTTTTTCAATTCAGTGCGAGATTAAACTTGCCCCCAAACGATCCCGTTTGGAGACGAGGGCGGGAGAAGAAGAAGAAGGAGAAGAGGATTCGGATTCTGATCAGGAAATCTCTGCCAAGACTCGCTACTTTGGCTATATCAAACAGGGCCTGTACTTAGTGACGGAGATGGAGCGGTTCGCACCGCCCCGGAAACGCCCGCGAACCATTACTAAAAACTACCGCCTGGTGAGCCTGCGGTCCACGACCCCCGAGGAGCTCTACCAGAGGAAGGTGAGGGTGTCCTGTTCCTGTGCATTTCACAGCTTCAGTTTTGATTGTGTTGAGAAAAACATTATTTTTTTTAATAAAGGAAGACATTGAAAGCGGGATTGTTTTATTATTGATGTGTTGCAAACGTCAGTATGAAAAGGCTGCTGAAAACGCCGCTGCTCTTTGTGCCTGAGCGCTCCCACAGGAGCGGTGGGTGGAGGTGAGCTCGCCTGGACCCCTGTCCCCTTGGCGGCTCCGCCCAGGTTTTCACTCTGCTTCGTGTGGCCTTCGGCTCTCACCT
Organism: Cervus elaphus; assembly: GCF_910594005.1. Taxonomy (NCBI): domain Eukaryota; kingdom Metazoa; phylum Chordata; class Mammalia; order Artiodactyla; family Cervidae; genus Cervus; species Cervus elaphus. The sequence continues at coordinate 23,507,000 of NC_057825.1, read as the reverse complement.
CCTCTGTGCCGAGGACAGCTGTCTGCTCAGGCTGCAGCGGGGGAGGGAAGGACTTGCAGGCTGGATTTCTAGTCGGGGGGTTGCCTGGGAAGCAGATTGGATCAGCACTGAGGACCCCACGTGTCTGTGCTGCAGCGTCGGGGAGGAGTCCTGCCGCCCTGTTTGTGCTGGCTTTGCTGTTTCACTCTGTAAGCACAGGCGATTGACCTCTGTTTCTCATTTTTCTGGTAAAGCGCTTAAATAGGTACTTGATCTCTCTGCCCCTCATCATGTTTGTGAGCCTTCTGGTGCCGCAGGGCATGTGGGGGTGGTTAGGAGTGCGTGACCTCCACTATTGCCATTCATTCTGCCATCACAGTGACACTGCGACAGCTCGGTAACATCGCATTCCTGTTCCATTTCCTTGTCCAAAGATCGAAAGTGAAGAGTATGAGGAAGCCTTGTCCCTGGCTCAGACCTACGGCCTGGACACTGACCTGGTGTACCAGAGGCAGTGGAGGAAGTCAGCGGTCAACATTGCTTCAATTCAGAATTACTTGGTATGTTTACATAGTTTGATAACATGTAGTAAGAGTCATAGTCCTTCCCCTGGTGGCTTAGATGGTAAAGAATCTGCCTGCAATGTGGGAGAACTGGGTTCAATCCCTGGGTTGGGAAGATCCCCTGGAGAAGGTAAGGTTCATACTTAATGGAATATCTCATGGCTGTAGGGCTTCATATTGGAGTACTTTTCACTGATGACTTTTCTTTGTGAAGCGTTTTATTCAACCTCGAAAAATTGTCTTGTTATCAGGTTCTGTTGGCTCTGCAGCTGGATTGTTGGTACCAAAGACCTGTGAGCAAATATTCCCTGATAAACCAGCCAAGTACCTGGTCTTGGCCTAACCCCTTTCCCTTCATCCACCTCAGTTCACAGCCATAAGTCAGGGTCCTGTCAAGAGTCAGGAACCACACAGGAATTTGAAGAGAGACAGTTTTAATACAGAGAATTATTTCCTGATAATGAGAGATTAAGTGTATGAGAGCAAAGAGAACTTGAAGGAATAACCTGGGGCTGAAGGGAATGTTTCCAAGGAGGTGGGAAACTCAAGAGGGGAGGTGGTGGTCAGAAAACACTGGAGACTGATAAGTAGGAAATGCCCCCACTAGCAAGAAGGCTGGTAGATAAGGAACTATGGCCAGGATTGAAAGGAAAAAAATTCGCACTGGAGTGCAGGCAAGCCTAGTTTAGGAAGCTTCCCGTTCAGGTGTCTGGGAGGTTCATGGGGAGGAGTCTGTCCATGGCAGTCCAATCGACGCTAAGTGGGACATTGTCCTCTGAAGAAGGAAGCAGACAGAAAGCATCACAAGATGGTCCTTTGACAGCACTGCTGGCTACCCAGACACAGGCGCTGGAAGAACCGGCACATATCTGACTGGAGACCAGAGGCTCTTCCTTTCCAGGACCCGCCCCCTGCAGCGCCCTCTGTTGACAAAGCTTAATATCATGTTGGCCTCAAATGGGACACGCTGTTTATCTCTCTTAGCTAGCTCTGAAGAGTACCTTTGAAGTTGAGAGGCAAAAAATAGATAACTGACATATCAGTCTTGTCAATACCCCCTTTTTGCTTCAGTTCTCCAACTGTATCCTCCTTACTACCGCGTTACCACAGTTACAGGTACTATGCAGCCTGTTAATTTGGATCCTTGGTCCCTTTGTAAGAAGTAGTTGAACTCATACCTATTTTTAGCAGATTGTGAGTTCTCATTTAGAAAGGAAAATATGTTTACATTTAGAAATATTCTAAGAAATGGGAAATTTTCATGGTAATTGTTTTCCCTAAAAATTCATGTACATGAGTAATAAAAAATAACAATCTGAAAAAGTTGTATGTAAGAAGTTGATGCTTTAAGCCAAACAGGAAGATAAACTGTTAATAGAAATAAGATATCAGAGATAAGAGAGTATGAAGGATAATAAAGGGAGAAGACAAAGTTGCTTGTGTTTTCTTTAGAATATCAGAACACCAAACATGTTTTATCTTTTTTCTTTTGTGACTCAGGACAGTGAGCTCATGAGTTCATGTATATTCACTTAATGGCCTTTTCTGTAACACAGTAAAGGGCGGTTTTGGTCTCTGATGGAGCTGACAGATGTTAGGAGAGACAAAGCATGTACTTTTTTTTTTATTGGGGGAAATGCTTAATTCAGAAAAATAAATAGGCAGTGAAGAGTAGAAGCACTATGCCAGAGATGGTGAAGGGGTACAAGAGTGGCATAAATATGGCCTTGCTTTTTGGGAGCTTTTAATCTTATTGAGAGGACAAGCTTCATCTGTAACCTACTTTGACCATCCAAGAGATTGCAGACAAATGCTATGGGCACCTAGTGAAGATAGCAATCATTTTAGACTCTACTATGGAAGTCTTTATATAGGAAGATGTTTGGGGCAGGGATTGGAAAGGATTCAAAGTAGAGTTAGAAGAGATGAAGGCATTGTTAATGGGATCAGTGGTATGAGCAAATTAAAGAAAAATGAGCTTGACTCAGGAGGCCTAATCTGTCTTATTCATTGCTATATTTTCATGGCACACAGACGGTACTCAGTAAATATTTCTTGGATGAATAAATGGGCTCTGTAAGTAAACCAGTCTGTTGGATGTGATATTGCATGATAGTGAACACTGGGGTATATGATTAGGCAGATACATTGATTTGGGTTCAAGTGGGAAACCTTGCCAAGGTGTTATGTGTCAATGACATGGACTGGTATGGAGGCCTCAGACGTGGAGAGGGAGATGTGAATTCAGAGACACCTGAGGAAAGAATTGATATGAGGGAATGTGTAAAGGAACATATAGGGTATGAGCCAGATTTTACTCTAAATTTGTATCCACAAAGACTCTAGGAAGAGGGCAAGTCAGGGATTTCGAATGGAGTCAGAGAAAGCTGTTGGGAGGGAAGAATGGCCCCTTAGTCTTCCCAGAGAACAGCATGGCTTGATTTTTCATGATTGAATCATTGTCTGTGCCTTGGGGTACAGCTCGTGGCCAAGTAAATACAGAACCTTGATGTACTAAACAAAACCTTAGTTTTATTTCAAGGTTAGACATATTTGTCATAGTAGCATAAATCTTGCCTTACTTTTTTATTTTCTGTTCTTTCATACAGCCCAAATGGAAACTGAAGAACAGTTAAAAAAATTTGGAAAGATCTGTGTTTCCAAGAAAAAGTCATCTGAGTTTTGTGTTTCAGTGTGTTTCATTAGAAGAAGGAAAGCAGGTGGAATCATATTCCCTACATTCAGTCCTAATCACCATTAGGAAAAAAGCTTTTTAATGGTGAGGTGTTCCAGCAGGTGCCTGTGGCCAAGCTCTTAGGTAGCTAGCTGTGATTCTGGAAGGCAGTTCTCAGGTGCTGTCAGATGTCATGGGTTCTTTAATGCCTCTGTTTTTTGGTTTCTCTGTATCCAGAGTAAAATAAAGAAACGATCCTGGGTTCTTCATGAGTGTTTGGAAAGAGTTCCTGAAAATGTAGATGCCGCCAAGGAACTGCTTCAATATGGATTAAAAGGCACAGACCTGGAGGCTCTTTTAGCCATAGGGAAAGGAGCAGATGATGGCAGGTTGGTTACAGAAGGATGTGGATTCGAAGGTGACTTTGTGAAAACTTTTTAAACTGAGACATTGGAAAGGGTCAACTTTTCTTTATTTAGGTTACTCTGCAATGGAGCAGTTGATTTGACTAATGATTTTTTTAATCTGAGGTCACAGTTTTCTTTCTTCTGAGTGAAATATGTTTACATATGATAGCTTGATGCTAAGAAAGGAGCAAATTCTACAAACATTTATGAATGCTGGCAGCGTCTAAGCTGTGGGTTTAGGGTGATGCATACCTGGGTGTGCTTACTGGTCAAATGAACCACCACAGGCAAGCCTGAGTTTCATTCACGTTCTTTATCTGTATCGTTGTATCCTTCCTCAGAGCATTATCTTGATTAAATTATTTATCTTGTGAAACCACCTCATAAACTTTTAAGCACCACACAAATGTCAGTTAATAACAATAATAAAGTTATTTGACAGAGGCTGCTGTTCATCAGACATTTGGAACATTATATCCATGGTATATAAATGTGATGGTGTCTTTGATAAGTAATTTAAATGAAACCAACCTTTATTACCATTTTAAGACCTTAAATAGAAGTGATTCACATTATAAATTCTGGGCAACATTTTCTTCATAGGCTGTTTCACATTGCATCACTGTAACCTCCCATGTTTTCCTAAGCAGCTTTCATTTTCTTGGTATTCAGAGTTTCTGCATGTGATGATTACTGATGACTTCTTGCCCACCCCATGGATATAAATGAGAGAATCGCTTTGGTTATAACATATAGCCAAAGCTTTCTTTTAAAGGGTTGGTTGTTTCTGTTTCTGCAGAAAACAACTTAATAAAATCAAAGTAGGGAAAAGTACTTCTTCACTATATGAAATATATACTTATATATATATATGTGTGTGTGTGTGTGTGTATATATATATATAAAGAAAACACACTCCAAAGAAATTTGAGTTTTCTTTTTTTTCTGTCACAGATTTATACTCCCTGGTGAGATGGACATTGACAATATTTCCTACGAGGAGCTTTCCCCAGCTGAAGAAGAACCTGCCGAGAAGAAAAAGGAGAAGGAGCTCAAAAAGAGACGAGAGCTACTTAAATTAGTGAACTTTTCAAAGTAAATGATATATTACTGTTCCTTTGATAATTTCTTTAAAATAGTGACCTGAGTGTGTTCCTTGCTAGTGATAACTGCTCTACATTATTCCAGCAACTCAGGTCAAGTGCATTTAGTAGTATTGTACACTGGTGCTTTTGTGTGTTGTCCCATGAGTTTGGGGCTTAATGGAATATCGATCATTTTTATTCTATTTTAGATCTTAGAGAAATGTGCTTCCAGGTAAATATAAGTGGCCTAATGTAGTTTTTCAAAACAGGTTAACGCTGGAACAAAAGGAACTTTGCCGTTGTAGACTGAAATTATTAACCTACTTAGATCGGCTTGCAACATACGAGGTAAGGAGTAGCTTTAATCAGAGCAATTATATTCATTCAGTCTGTCATTACACATGCTGTGGCTGCCTTCCTGTGGAATATTCTTGGTCTTTAGAACTATTTATGTGGGAAAAGTTTGCACAGAAGCACGTTCTCTTGTATATCATTTTTGCTAAACTTAGGGATTCGTGAGAGGCCAGAAGTTGCTTTGTTAGTCTAGGGAGTAGAAATGTATGCATTATCTCAGCATCTGTGTTTCCTAGATTTATAATCCTTTTCATTTATTTTTATTTTACATTTAAACTTTTGGTTATGGTAGATAGCTATCTATAGTAGCAAATTCAGTATCCACTGGGGTTTAATAATCCTAATATGAATATTCTGACTTGCTTTATTTTAATGATTTATTAATGTCTTGAATTTAGTTGGCTAAACTTTGATCCTAATGATGGCCAAAATTAGACACTTGAACTTAGAGCAAACTTGAAAATTGTTACTTCAGGGCAACAAACAGAAATGTCCCATGTTGGACATTTCATTAGTGCCCTGTCCTGTCAGATTTGTTAAAGGTGTGAGAAGCATTTCTTAAAATATACATAGCTTAGATTGCTTTTCGTGTGACCCTCATAGTTCAAGTTACCCAGGATTTAGTATATATTTCTAAACTTTTGAAGGGCTTCCCTGGTGACTCAGATGTAAAGAGTTGACCTGCCATGCAGGAGACCCAAGTTCGATCCCTGGGTTGGGAAGATCTCCTGGAGAAGGGAGTGGCTACTTACTCCAGTGTTCTTACTTGGAAAATTCCATGGACAGAGGAGCTTGGTGGATTATAGTCTATAGGGTTCGAAAAAGGGTCGACAGGACTTAACAGTTAACACTTTCACTTACACTTTCTCACCTTTGAAGTTTGACTTCATTTGTAGGTTGCTTCCTGCATCTGTCTGAGCCTCCCTTTTAGGGGCATACCTTGACTCTTGGTACTGGCACATAATAGGAGCTCAGTACATGTCATGTGTAGTAATGTGATACACGGCCCCAGAACAGTGGAGGTATTTAGTACTCCTGATGCCTGTAGGCAAAGAAAAGCATTTGATTCTCCACCAGTAAATATAACAAATATTTTCAGACAAAATACTAGTGACAAGAGAACTATTTCTATGGCTTTTAGAAGGCATGGTTATTTTATATCATTTCATACAAACAAGTTACAAAACATTTCTAATAGTTTTATCTGTAGTACAACTAGCTTGACTGTTGGCTGGTCATATTATTTTAAAGCATATTGCTCTATTATGTCTGAGTTCTATGATATTTAGAGGTAATATATAAAATTACTGATGCTGGTACAGCTATAGTTTATTATTTTTTATACTTAGTTTCACTGATGAGATCTTAAAAAAGTTCCATAAAATGTTCAGAGTGTCATTATCCAGTTAATTTTCTGTTTTTATTCTTTAGTTACTGAATCGCTATTTCCTATTTGACAGTAGTAAGTACATTTACTATTACATGGTAATAGTGACATTTAAAGTATTTGTTGAGCCCACAAAAAGAGAATTAAGCTAAGCTTTTTAAAAGTAGGTGAAGTTGATGAATTTGGCCATTAAAACTTAGAAATGAAGATATTCTGATATAACCGTTGACCAGCTGGATCATGGCAGAGATAGGCATTGCATTTTAATCACAAGGCGTGGCTTATTTTACTACTGTGATAAATGAGATTAAAATGGATTCATTTAAATTTTATATGAATGCCTATTTTACACCAGATGTCATCCCAGTGCTGGAGGTAGAGAGATGAACAAGGGATAATCCTTGTGGAGTCCTCATTATATGGGCAGTAAGTAATGATAATGAAGATATGAAGAATTGATGGAGCATAATGGAGGAAAACATTAAATTTTTCCTGGGGATGTCCGAGAATATTCTTATGTAGGAAGTGGTATTCAACTACTCCTTAAAAAAAGGAAGGGCGGCTTAGGGGGCTATAGGACTACCATGTAGGAGACGCGAGCATGGATGCTCCCTAAGGGTAGTGGGCTTGTTCTGTTTGCTGCAGTATCCCCCAACTCTCAGAAAGAGACCTGGCTTGTTGAGGAAATTAGGAGGAAAGATTTGTTGAGGAAACCAGTAGGTACGAGAATGCCTTAGAAATACCAACAGATTTGTTGAGGACTTCTGTTTGTTAGCCAGTGTACGTACTTAATTCAGGTTATTTCTTGACAACCCTTTGAGGAAGGTGATGTATCCTCTCAATTTTATGGATGTGAGGCTTTAAGAAGGTAAGTATTTTGTCTAAATCAATAGGAAGCAAGAGCCTCCTGTGAGCATTCTTTTTCTTCCCTCTTTCCTATCTCAGTAGGTTAATGCAGTTAACAAATATTATTGGTTATTTATTTTCTGAAAGGCAGCATGCTAGGTATCTGGAAAAGTGAAAGTGAAAGAAAGTGTTAGTCACTCAGTAGTGTCCCAACTCTTTCTGACCCCATGGGTTGTAGTCCACCAGGCTCCTCTGCCCACGGAATTCTCCAGGCAAGAATACTGGAGTGGGTTGTCATTCCCTTCTCCAGGGGATCTTCCCAACCCAGGGATCAAAATTGGGTCTTCTGCACTGAAGGCTGGTATCTGGGGTTTAGTGTTAACGGGAGCGACATGAGCCTGAAGTCATCCACTGCAGTGAGGAGACCTACAGTTGCTGCTGCCATGGCTGACTCCTGTCTGTCCTCTGTGTTTCAGCTTCGCTGCCCCTAGGGAAGCCTTCCTGTGTGTTAACACCCTTCCTATGTGTTGTGCGTTACCTCTTCCTGTTGCCCGTTTGTCTTGCCAACTAGATTTTTTGAGCTCCTTGGAGAGCAGGGAGGGTGTACTGTTCATGTTATCAGCACTGTCTATCACAGTGCCCCTAGCACATAACTGACACCTAATAACTATCTGATTAAAGAATGAATAGTTTCATCTGCAATTCACATGGATCACTTCAGCAGTAGTAGAGTTAATCCAGAGTTCTAACACAGATGTAGCAGGTGCTCATGGTACACAGCCGTGTGTAACTCTTGCTTCCTCGTTTTTACCAGGTGGTGGATTTGGGTTGTCCTACTGTAATTGATTTCATAGCCTATTTCATTTACTTCTGGATTAAAAAAAAAAAATTAACAGCATTTATAAATACAGCCATTTTCCAAATAAAAGAAAGAATGCAGATGTAGTACTTTAGTTAGCAGTTGAGAGTTTTACTCAGGCCTTATTTATTTAGGTAAGCAGAACTGTAATGGTTTTTAACATAGTCTTGTCACCCATGTTTTAAAAGCCTTTTCATAAAATCACGGCTTCCCCTCAGGAAATCCTCGGAGTACCTCATGCATCTGGACAGAGATATGATGCTGAATTCTTTAAGAAGTTCAGAAGTCAGAATATTGTTCTCTCAGCAAGAACTTATGCTCGGGTAATTTCTTGTTTGTGAATGAAACAATTATAGTTATTAACACTTTCAGGTCTTTGAGCCATGCTGTTAATGTTATTGCGTGTGCATATCATTACATTTCCTTTTTTTAAAAATAGTAACAAATGTAGAGAAAATAGAATCATGTTAAAAATATTTTCTTCATCATTCAAGACTTCTAAAAATAAATTTTAGAGCACTAGATTGAGAAATGTGATACAGAACTGAAAAAATCAGGAATATTTCAAACCACTTCATATCAGAACTGCATTAAAAAAAGCTAATTGTAAGGTTTTGATGTTGTCATACAAGATCACTTCTTTATTTCTAAGGTTCACATTAGAAATGTACCCTTGCCTTCTTTACAGGAGAGTAATGTGCAGGCCCTGGAAATTCTGTTCACTTACCATGGGTCTGACCTGCTCCCTCACCGCCTGGCGATTCTCTCCAACTTCCCAGAGACCACATCGCCACACCAGTATTCTGCTTTACTGCCTGAAGCTTGGTATGTACTGTGTTCACTTTATTTTTAAATAAGAATTTTTGTTTTATGCTAAATATCTTAAAAAAAATTCTAATCTAAAACTTTTTTCTGATTATAAAATTATTTCTAAATTATTTTAAAGTGATTCAAATGTGTCAGCGTAACAAGACCACTTTAACTTAAGGAACATTAACTTTAGTTTCTTTTTTTCTCCTTGAAAGTCTCCTGCTACTGAAAAAAAAGAAAGACTCATGGTTTTATTGCTGTATACTCAGTATGTACTGTTTTATGATTGAGAGCAGTTTTTAGGATAACAGTATCTGTTTGAATTAGTTGTGTCTTTTAGAAGTTAAAATGTGGTTCTAACAACATTTAGTAGGTCCAGGGGACCCAGGAATGTTCTGGTGGTCCTGCTTAAGTGCAGCCAGGATTTGAATCTATGTTAGAGTCAGGTCAGTAAGCTCTAAAAATAGAAGTTATAAACTCCCTATTTTGTGTTTCTATTAGTACTAAAAATGTAATTCTTTATTATGATAAAAGTGAACAAAAAGGAAAACCTTGGGATGCACTATTTATTTTCAAACAATTTCTTTTAGATCTGAATGGTGATAAGTAAATGCATTTTATAAATATGTATTTATAAATATTTCAGAATCTAATTAATTTATTTTCTGCCTGTTTGCGAAATAGATCTAATCTGAATGGTAATGACTTTTTCTACTGTAAATTGTTAGTATAGAGAATGGGTCATTGTCTTAAAGTTTTTTCAAAAGGTAATTTCTTCTTAGATTTGAATGCATTTTTTGGCATTGTCTTCTGATGACTGTTTAGATAAACATTTGATTTTAACCTAAAATTTCAGAATTGGTTTGCAGAATAGTTTTACAATGCCCAGTGTTATGTATTGTTTTTGAATGCCCTGTAGTTCCTGCCATAACTGATTTAAATTGTAATAAATAGCTTAGGTATATCATTGCAGCAGAGATTAAATAGATATTATTTTGAGTCTTTCTTGTGGGATGTGTTGCTTAGACAAACTTTGAAAAGACTGATTTCTTGAGTCCTTAAGTTCATTTTAAACATAATGAGAAAATAAAGTTTTTTTTTTGTTGTTAATCTTTGTTTCTCAAGAAAGACTTTTCACGTTGAGTATATTTTTGCTATAGTTAGAAGGAGAAAGAACAATAGGTTTTAATAGTAATGTCTCTGTCTCCTTACAATTTTATATGACTACAAAGCAAAATTACAATTATATTTGAGGCATAGCTTCATCTGTGAGGTTTCATTAATTAGTCCTTTCTCTATATTCTCAAAATGCTTTTGTCCATTCTTATAGTGTAGCACTTTTTATGTTTTATTATAACCAGTCATTTTTATTACTGCTTTTCTCCCCCCTGTTCTCTTCTTTAATAAACATCCAGCCTTAAACTCACAGTCTCTAAGGCAGAGGCCGTGTCTTCCTGAGTTTTCAGTTTCCAGGGTCTAGGTGTTTGTGTAGTGGGTTCTCTATAAAGTTGTTTGCTAACTGGATAAATTAGTCCATTTTATGCCCATTTACAGAAAAGATTAAAGGATGTCCTGGAGGGGTTGCAAGTTTCACTAAGACTCCCAATGCCTTAAAGATTCAATTGCTATTTTAGCCCATAGCTGAAGCTTGCACTCTTTAATCCTAGTTTAAGTTTTAGTCTAATGGACATGTGGTGGTGGTAGTTTAGTCACTAAGTTGTGTTCACTCTTGGGAACCCATGGACTGTAGCCTGCTAGGCTCCTCTGTCCTTGGGATTCTCCAGGTAAGAATACTGGAATGGGTTGCCATTTCCTTCTCCAGGGGATCTTCCCAACCCAGGGATCAAACCCTGGTCTCCTGCATTGCAGGCAGATTCTTTACCAACTGAGCTAATGGACATGTAGATCCATAAAATGCAATCTTGAGACTTATTTCCCTTTTGAGGAAATAAATACATTCTTTGAGAACTTGGTATTCAATACCTTTTCAAATCACTTGGAAGCATTGGGTCAGGTGGACACAAAGTGTCTGATTGTTGGAATGTTGACCAAGCCCCTTCCACTTGCCTGGGGCTGTAGTTGGGGTTTTGAAATGACTGAACACAGTTCCTCTTAAGCAGGAGTCATAACATATGCTTTACCCACAAGGAACTTCTGTTCCTGTTTATAGCATCATGCTTTCAAACTGAGGACGAGATGGGTTGAAAAGACTAAATCTGCAGCCTTTTTTGCTTTCTCCTCAGTTAACAGTGTTTGCCAGCTCGTGAAATGATCTTGCCACTTTCTTGTTTACTGCCCAGAACAGCTGTAGAACTTTCTGTGTGCATGCCTTGTTTGTCTTTGAGCTTACGCATTGCTCAGTGGCAGAGCCTGTATTTCATCCTGCTTTATCCTGCTTCAGCCCCCCAACTTGTATTTTGCAAGTAGTAATGACTCTTTAATTATCCCTTGAATTGATTGGAAACCAGTCACTGAGCTCTAAATGTATGGCTCCCAAACACGGAGTGGCGGTTCACTCTTCTGCACTGGCTGTCTCCGGAACTTGCGAGGCCTGCTCCCTCCTCAGGGTGTTTCAAGGTCATTGTGCCCCTTTGTGGGGTGCCCTTCTCCTGGGTCTCCATATGACTCAGCCTCTTGCTTCCTTCTGTCTTTTGTACTCAAAGGCTCCCTCTTCAAAACACCTTTCTCAATCCCTCTTTCTCTTTGCCTCTACCCCCTCCTCACTCTTGAAGTGAGGAGTTTTCATTTCTTCATAGCATTTACACGTAACATATCATATTTTATCATTTATACAAATAGTGAAGTCGCTCAGTTCGTGTCCGACTCTTTGCAACTCCATGGACTGTAGCCTACCAGGCTCCTCCATCCATGGGATTTTCCAGGCAAGAATACCGGAGTGGGTTGCCATTTTCTTCTCCAGGGGATCTTCCTGACCCAGGGATCAAACCCTGGTCTCCTGCATTGCAGGCAGATGCTTTACCCTCTGAGCCACCAGGGAAGCCCCTAAATATGATAAAATCATATTTTATCATTAATTTGTATAACATATCATTTATTTGTCTTACCTACTTCATCTCATCTCCCTTCGCTCTTCTATTTACAATTTTACTCTCAATTTAAGTCCTTTTTTCCCTGCTTTATTTTCTTCCTAGCATTGATCATTAACTTAGTTGTGTTTTACTTATTCACTTGTTGATTATGTTTATTCTTCAAAAATGTCACCTCCAGTAGCACAAGGTTTTTTGTATGTTTTCTTCCCTTCCTTACACCCTGAACTTAGAATCGTTCATGGCATGTTGTAGGCACTCAGTAAATACTGATTGAATGAATGGACAAATGAATGAATGAATTAATATAAAATCTGTAAGGGAAGGATTTTATGTCTTGTTCACTAATGTAACCTCAGTGTCTCGAACACCTTGGGATCAAAGCAGTAACTCAGGAAGTTGTTTTGAATGGATGGGTGTGAATGGAAGAGCAGGTGGGTTTTACATTTTAGAGTTCAAGCTATTTAGTATGTTGATTAATAGTAGTGCATGTGTGCATGCTAAGTCGCTTCAGTCGTTACCGACCCTATAAACTGTAACCCACCAGGCTTCTCTGTCCATGGGGATTCTCCAGGCAAGAATACTGGAGTGGGTTGCCTTGCCCTCCTCCAGGGGATCTTTCCAAACCCAGGGATCGAACCCAAGTCTCTTACATCTTGTGCATTGGCAGGCAGATTCATTACCACTAGCACCACCTGGGGAAGCCCAAAGAGTAGTAGTAAATTATGCCAAATAGTCGACCTTTTACCTAATGTATTTTGAAATCCATTGACAAAATGTTTGCTTTGGCATTTAACCAAAGTTTGATTAACTAATTTTGATTGAACCAAATTTTTTGGTTATGACTGCTGTGAAGCTTCTTTGGTTTGTGTTATTTTAATGTTTTATATTGTCATCTTGCATCTTGCATCATCATGTGTATTTGACATTGGTGAAGAGTCACCAAGTTGTAGAAAACTTGGAAATGACATTTTCTGTCATAGGTGATAAATCCATTTGTTACCTACCTATCCTTAGTTTTCATTGCTGTTAACCATTTACATTTTATATTCTATTGGACTGCTTTAAAGTACAAAGGTGACATTTCTTACCATCTTTGTTAGCTTTCACAATTTCTGGTAATAGTTTTTTTTTTTTTTTGCTGAAAGAGAACTACGTTTTGACTTTGAGTATTTTTGATGCTTATAGCCTGTTTTAGAAAGCTTATTTAGGTTTTTTGTTTATGCCTCTTGTTTTATTGTAGAATCTTTCCAGAATGATGAGAGCAGTCTAGTTTAAAAGGTTGTGTTTTACAACAGTTACCTCTTGAAATAGTAAGACAGAAGGATAAGAGTATTGATTCTAGCTAGAGCCAAGTTGCTTAGATTTCTGACCTTGGACACATTTCCTAACTGCACCTCAGTCTTCATACCTGTAAAATGGGGATGACTATAGCACTTCATAGCATTGTAAGAATGTCTGAGTTAACGTAAGAATATCTGAGTTAATGTATGTAAAACACTGGGAACAGTGTTTGGCACCAAGTAATTGCTATTTAAGGCTTAAGAAGTATTAATGCAGAATCCCATGCTAAGGCCTTGTCCTTATATATGTCATAAGTAATTATTTTTAACTTTTTATTGCAATATTTTTATAGTTACAGAAAAGTTGCAAAAGTAATATAGAAAGTTCCCATATACCCTTCACCTGCTTCCTCTTCCTTTTTACATGATCATAGCACATTTTTCTGGAGAAGGCAATGGCACCCCACTCCAGTACTCTTGCCTGGAAAATCCCATGGATGGAGGAGCCTTGTAGGCTGCAGTCCATGGGGTCACGAAGAGTCGGACATGACTGAGTGACTTCACTTTCACTTTTGACTTTTATGCATTGGAGAAGGAAATGGCAACCCACTCCAGTGTTCTTGCCTGGAGAATCCCAGGGATGGGGTCGCACAGAGTCGCACACGACTGAAGTGACTTAGCAGCAGCAGCACATTTTTCAAAACTCTGAGATTACTGCTGGAATAATCCTGCATATAACGTGACATATGCATTCCTAAAAATCACTGCACCATGCAAAAAGTGCCATGAGAACTACAGAGCTTAAGGGGAGAGTGGGGTTAGTGGAATAAAATTAGGAATGTAATAAAAATTGTGCTATAGTTTTACAAGTATTAAATGATTAAGAAACACATAAATACTAAGATATGGCACTGACAAAGGCAGCTGTGGAAGTGGGTGTTGGGGCAATTGCAGTTTGTGTGTTATTGGGAAGAGGTTTGTGTTTTGAAAGCAAAATGGAACAGACCATACGATAATAATAGTTAATAAACTAAACTACGTATTTATTTGGATTTAACCAGGTTTTCTTGAAGTGTCATTTTTTGGTTGCAGTATCTGATCTAGGATACCACATTGCATTTAAGACTTCATTTACTTTCATGGAATATATGGAAATAAACTGTCATTTAGTACCTGTCACTCATGATGTTCTTTGACACATATATTTATTAGACAATGAATATTGATACCAGTATTTATATTCCCGGATTGCCTCTAGAATCAGCAAGGAAGGATTGAATTATATTTAGCATATATTGGGATATTGCAATGTTTAAAGTATTTTATAATGTAAGTGGCAAACCTCTGTTGATGGAAATAGAGTATCCAGAACACCTCATTCTTTTCATCATCCTTGAAAAGCTGTTTCTATAGTAACTTGGCAGTTTGTTTGCTTGTGAATATCTAAGTTTAGTTAGACTATTTGATTGAAATTTTGACTGTGAAAAATGTGCTATAATATGCATATGGGCTGTGCTTGTGCGAACCGGGAAAATGTGTTTTAGACATTTCCATTTTCTTTTCAGGGTTTGAGATTACTTGTGTTATTAACTGACTTAATTCTGACCATTCTCTACCTTTCAGTTCCACAGCAATTTATGTGATATATCACTAAGGCTGAAAATAAGAAGTGGCTGAGTGAAAAATTTTGTCACCAGTTGTTTAGATAGAATAGAATGTTAACCTAATCTTAGATTGGTATATACCTAGTCCCATATTTAGAACTGCTTCTATCCTACAGGGTAAAAAGCACTTATCCCCACCTTCATTTAGAACAGCCTTGCCAAAGCAGTCTGATAAATTGTGTGGCAAACCAATGCACGGAAGTCTCTTCCCTGTGACTTGCAGATCCAGGCCTCTTTGTGCCGCGAGTACTTTCGTTTAACTTGTGTGTTTGTCCCAGCATTTCATTTGCTTGCTAACCCTCAGTCATTCCTGCTTTTTCTCAGGCCTTAGTTCCCTTGATGCTCTCTACCCTACTTGATAATGCACCAGAAATCCAAGTCCCCAGAAATTTTCTCATTTTCATTGGGAAATGTTATCTGGTAAATAAGTTTTGAATCCTTTTTTCATTGATAAGTCTTTGTCACTCCCTGCAAACTAGAAAGCCTTTGGATGACCAATTTGGAATATGTTTTTGTCCTCGGAGGTCGCTAGTATCCTGTGGCAAGTTTATTTTATTTTGTTTTTTTTATGACCAGGCTAACAAATATTTCACAATCAAGTGCTTTGAATATAGTGATGAATGTAATGACTGTCAGATGATTGAATAATAGTTAGGTGAAGAAATCTGGAAAACACAAGGGATTGGTGTAGCAAAGTAAGTAAAATGTACACAGAAGCATTCTTTTTGAACCAATCTGGAAAGGAAACCTGTCTTTTGAGTTTTCATACTGCAAGCAAGGTAATAAACTAGTTGCAATTCTATTGTTGTCTTTAGGGTGATTATATGTATATCATTAGTGTATCATTGTGGGTCATACTTTTGGCGTGTGTATTTTTGACTCTGTTTTAAGCATAGGGGCCATTAGGGCCATTTGACCTTCATATTACTTTTTATTTAATCTTTTTTTTAAAATTGTAAAATATGTACAAAATTTAACCTACTTGACCATGTTTCAGTGTATGGTTCAGTAGTGTTAAGTACCTTCACACTGTTGTGCACCCAGCTTCCAGAATGCTTTCCATCATGGGAAACAAACCTATTAAATGGCAACTCCCCATTTTTCTCTGAACCAAGCCTCTGACAACCACCATTTTACTTTCTCTTTTATGAATTTGACTATACAGTATTTGTCTTTTTGTGACTGGCATAATGTCCTCAAGGCATAATACACTTTTAGTAAAATTAACATCACAAATAAGATTTAGAGTGGCTGGCCACCTGTGGGCCATGTTTCTATTTATGCTGCAGAAGTATTTCTTAAATGAAGGATGAATGTGAGTTCTAGTTCAGGGTGGGACATTATAGCACCATTATTGACTGACTCCCTGTGGAGAGCCTCTTCTTCATCCTTTGGTGATAAAGAGGGCATCCAAATGAAGAGAACTTCTAATATCTCTCTTCTAATACTTTGTCTTCTAAATCTTGAATTTGAATAGCCAAATATGAAGACTTTTCCTGTTCCTCCAACAACACAAAATTTGTGTTATAAAAGCAAAATATCAATATGCATTTTATTAGAATTTTCAGGACAGACTTGATTTACGTAAAAATAATTTACCTTTTAACTTAAATCATATAAATCAAGTAAAGAATTTACCTTTAAAAGATCAGATGACATTATTCCTGTTCTTCACAACTGAAAGGTAGGTAAGAGTTTACCTTTTTCCTATACTTTGAGTTTCAAATTAGTGATATTTTGATATTTAATGTTAGTTTGTGATTTTTTTCAGAGATGAAATAATTTGAACTATCTTTTTCATCAAAGTTGATTCTAAGCAGTTTTTGATTCAGGGGATAAACTATTGCCTAATTTTTTTTTCTCTTTTTTTTTTTCTTGAAAGGCAACAGAAAACAGTACCAGAGTCAATTATTGTTGGCTTACTTTCATAGTTTTAAGCATATTCTGGAGCTTTTTCTCCTATAAGAAATATATTACTGTAATATTTCTTGTGAAACATATGTTGATTTTTTAGTTTTAACGTTTTTTTCAGTGAAATTTATAATTAATCATGAGTACATATGAAACTGATTTAAAAACTGAAGCAATTCTAAATTTCCTTATATTATTTCATTCTCATTGAAAGAACAGTTTAAAGAAGGTGAATGAGTCAAATAAAATTTTGTGTTATCTCAATAAAAATTTAGGGAATATTTATGTACCAAGCAAAGTCATTATATTAGATTATATAGGTAGACAGATTTATTAGTTAGATGTGATCACTGTCTGTAGATAAATTAGAATCTAGTAGGGAAGATCAGACAGGTTGAGTATAAAAATAATTACCATAAAGTTAAAATGTGTGTCATAGGTGTATAGATAGCTGTATAGACAGGGGAGATTACTTTTTGTTACAAAGAAGGTAAATCAAGAAAGCCTTCTTGTCAGGGTGAAGTTTGACTAGGCCTTGAAGGTTGAGTGTGGTTTTTTTTCATGCAGGGAAGTTTGAATAGGAAAGAGTCATTTGAATAGGAAGGAGTCATTTGAATAAATAGTTTACCCGAAGTCCTTTCACATATTGTTGAGTCACAGAGTACAGAAGATGTTCCCAACTAACGTGTTAATTGAAAATCAGTGCAGAGGTTTTCCAGTAAACGATTACAGAACTCTTTTTACTTACATTTTTATGTTGCCCAGTCCTGATCATAATGATTTCTTTTTTCTTCTCTGAAAAGTTTAAAAAGCAGTTTTTATTGGGCATTCTCTTTCCACCTTTTTTTTTGGTTGCTGTTGTAAGAGGGAGACAGAGGATGAGCTAGTTGGATAACGTTACTGACTTAGTGGACATGAATTTGAGCAAACTCTAGGAGATAGTAAAGGAAAGGGAAGCTTGGTGTGCTGCAGTCTGTGGGGTCACAAAGAGTCGAACACAGCTTAGCAACTGAACAGCAATAAATGAAATGTCATCTAAAGTATATCCTGTATGATGAAATAATTATGGAAAGATTCAGTTCAGTTGCTCAGTTGTGTCCAACTCTTTGCAACCCCATGGACTACAGCACACCAGGCCTCCCTGTCCATTACCAACTCCCAGAGCTTGCTCAAACTCATGTCCACCAAGTCGGTGATGGCATCGAACCATCTCATCCTCTGTCGTCCCTTTCTTCTCTTGCTTTCAATCTTTCCCAGCATCAGTGTCTTTTCCAAAGAGTCAGTCCTTTGCATCTGGTGACCAGAGTATTAGACTTCAGCTTCAGCATCAGTCTTTTCAATGAATGTTCAGGACTGATTTCCTTGAGGATTGACTGTTTGATCTCCTTGCAGTCCAAGGGACTCTCAGGAGTCTTCTCCAACACCACGGTTCAAAATAGCAATTCTTCGATGCTCAGCTTTCTTTATGGAAAGACTGAAGCATTACTATCACTTTTTTGATTATAGAGAGAAACATAAAAGTGTTTCTTTTCCCTTTAAAATTGAGAAATTGATTAGTTACCTAATCAAAATTCAATTCCCATATGTGCAGTTTATTTCTGAACTGCTATGAGCAGAGAACAACAAATTGGTTTATATTCTAGGCTTGAAGTAAGTATGTGGCCGTCTGCAGTGACTGTCAATATAGAGGCGTACAGGCAGCATGCTATAGAATGCTGGCAGTTTCTGAATCCCAGAGTAACCTGGTGGTTGGATCAGAAGGAAAGGCCCAAGAGCCTCTCTTGTCTGGGAACGCAGAGTCTTGGGTTGGAGGTGGGAGAATTGGTTTGCATGTCTCCTGGCACTGTGGGCATCTTAGATCTTGACTTAATTAGTTCTTGTCTTTCCATTAATTTAAAGCAACAAAATAGATGTAGGGCAATTTTATTGATTATGAAGGGGTAAGCAAACATTTTTGAAAAATTTTTTTGAACCTTGGAAAGTATGTTGATGTTTATTATATCTTTGTTCTTCTGAGAAGAGTTAAAGAAATGAAGCTGTAATGATTTACTAATTTATTTCTTTTTCTATTTGACGAATAGTTCATGATTATGAAATAAAAAAATTTGCAAGTGAATTTTATGACTTATATACAATTCTCATAGCATATCTGTGTGATAAGCAGAGAAGGGATTATTATCCTACTTTCAGGGGAAAATTTTGAGAGGCATTAGGGGAGAAATCAACCCTGACTATACACTGGAAGGACTGATGCTGTAGCTCCAATGCTTTGGCCACCTGATTTGAAGAGCCTCATTGCAAGAATCCCTGATGCTGGGAAAGATTGAAGGCAAAATAAGAAGAGAGTGGCAGAGGATGAGATAACTAGATAGCATCACTGACTCAGTGGATATGAATCTGAGCAAACGCCAGGAAATAGTGAAGGACAGGGAGGGAGGCCTGGCATGCTGCAGTCCATGGGGCTGGATAGCACTCAGTGACTGAACAACAGCAACAAATGAAGAAATATGTCCTGAAATTATTTTAAAAAATAATTGTTAAATGCATTATTACTTTAGTGTATGTATATATAACTATTGTCATGTGTTTTTAATGTGGCTTAATACAGTTTAAATATGATTTCCCCAGTTTTATTGTGATATAATTGACATATAGCACTGTATAATTTAAGGTATATAGCATGATGTTAAGTTTGACTTTATTTGAAATTAAAAATATCTTTGAGAGGGTACTTTTTTTATTAAAAAAACTATTGCATTCTCCTTACTAGATCCAGCATTACTTAGAGATACCAAATGATAGTCTTTTCATTGAGTGGGATCTTTCTTTCATTATTCATTTTCCTCCAAACTTTAAATACCTTGACCAATCATTTCAGAACATGGGACCTTTAAGTAGATAACATCTTCTGAATGGTGAAATTACCATTTGGGAAATAGTCCCTATAATTCTTTTTGATCACACGATGTCTTTTCTTGTCAAGATTTCATTAATATGTAAATACTTGCCTGTAACAGCTGTGAATCTTTTATCACATATATTTAATTAACATATAAATAACTCTGGGATGCACTTTTTCTAATTTCTAATATAGGCCATCTTGTCTAAATATTGTATTTATAATAAGCAAAAGTCTGTTAGGGTCACATTGAATGGGACATGTGTATTCCTATGGTTGGTTCATGTTGATTTTGATAGAAGCCAACACAATTCTGTGTAGCAGTTATCCTTAAAAAATAAATTTAAGAGGCACACTGATAATTTGTAGACAAAAGCATATACATTATTTTAAATGTTTTGACCTCAGTATGTTCCATTGTTTAATCTTAAAAGTTTAGGTACTGTATGTAATAGCTGTGGAAAAAATCCATAATCTGTATAAATGTTGGGATCACATGCGTGGTATTGACACATCCTTGATACGGAGGAGTGATGGTATGATGCACTGGAAGGAGCAAAGGCTTTTAGTCAGAATATGGGTGTCTGTCTTGGTTCTGAACTTCCTAGCTGTGTTACTGTTGGGAAGTCCCTTAAATTGTTTGAACTTGAGTTTCGTCAAGTGTGAAATGGGGAAATTGTAAAGGTATGGTAATGGTTCAGTAGCCTGAGATGTATTACCTAGCAGGGTTCCTGGCAGATCGTCAGCATTCAGTATACAGCAGTGGTTGTGTTAATAGCAAATACGGCTGTAGCAGTAGCAACGGCAGTTTTTGGTACAGGTTGATGAGAAGAATGTCATATTTTATTTTCAAGTGTGTTAAGTAGGTTTGCAAAGGACTGATGAATAAGCAAAATATAAAACGGTAATAGGGACTATTCCTCCTTGATGCTGCCGATGCTTTGGTTTCTCATCTGGGACAGCGCCCCTTACCTGGTGTGGGGTACCTGAGATTTTGGACTGTTAATCAAAAAGTTGAGCATTGTTTTAAACAAAGTTTTTAATTTCACTTTTTATTCATTTTTTATTGACTTTATCAACAACTGTTGATATAGGAAATGAACAAATCATAAGTGGGCAATTTGAATTGTTATAAAATGAACCCTCTCCGGTTCACCTTACCCATGAGAGCCACCCTGACTTCTAACGGGACAGCTTGGTTTTGTCAATTAAACATGTGCAGTGGTTTATGAGGACTATTGTACCTAAACTCTGGAAAAGCATAAAGAACTTTTCTTCTCAACAGAAATCAGATTTCTGATGTTCTTTGAATTAAGTGCCTCTCTTATTTTTTTCTAATGCTGACTGTACAATGACATTTTGAATGTTTATATTTAAAATGTTTGTTATAGACAGAATATAATTTTGCCCTTTTATCTGTCAGTTTCTGCTTTTTAATTGGCATGCTTAGACCTAACATTTACAGGCAGACCTCATTTTATTGCACTCTGCTTTATTGTGCTTCACAGATACTGTATCTTTTACAAATTGAAGATTTGGGCAACCCTGAATCAGGCAAGTCTGTTGGTGCCATTTTTTCCAATAGAATTTGCTCACTTTGGTATTCACAATTTAGTAATTTCTGCACTACTTCGCACTCTTTCATTATTATATTTGTTATATGATCTGTGATCTTTGTTACTATTAAAAAACATTATGACTTGCTGAAGGTTCTGATGGTTAGCTTTTTTTTTTAGCTAAAAGTATTTTAAGACTTTGGTATGTACATTATTTTTTAGATAGTTCCATTGCAAAGTTGATAGACTACACCATAGTGTAAACATTTATGTTTGTTGTTCAATCTCTCAGTCCTGTCTGACTCTTTGTGACCCCATGGACTGGAGTCTGCTCGGCTCCTCTGTCTATGGGATTTCTCAGGTGAGAATACTGGAGTGGGTTGCCATTTCCTTTTCCAGGGTATCTTTCTGACCCAGGGATCGAACCCACATCTCCTGCTTGGCAGGTGGATTCTTTACCACTGAGCCACCTGGGAAGTCCCAACTTTTATGTTTATGTGAAACCAAAACATTCACATGGCTTGTTTTTTTTTTGTGATACTACTTTGTTGCCATGATCTAGAACCAAACCCATGACATCTCCGAGGTCTACATCTTCTTGGATCTACTGTACTAAACTTAGGAAAGTCAGGTCTATTATTTTTTCAAGTATTTTTCTTCTTCCTCTTCCTCCCATCCCCAGTATACATCATCTTTTTTGGGACTCCACTTCCATTTAGGTTAGCCACTTGATTTGTCTCACAGTTTTTTATTTTTGATTTTTATTTTCCAGTCTTTTTCTCCCCCATGTTTTATTTTGGATAGTTCCTGTTTACTAATTTTTTTAGTAAAAAAGTTAACAATTTTTTTTTCAGTGTCTCTTATTAATGATATTAGTGTGTTTTTCATCTTAGCTACTGAAGTTTTTATTCCTAGGAATTAGATTTGGGTCTTTTTAAATTTTCTCCCCCCTTATCCTGTTATTGGTATTTCTTAGAAATTGATTATTCTCCTGGTTATGGGCCATAATTTCTTGCTTTTTTTGCATACCTGGTATTTTTTTTTTTACTGGATATCAGAGATTTAGGTTTGTTCATCTTGCTGGTAGAGTTCTTACCTCAGTTGTTTTAGAGCATGCTTTGTCTTCCCGAATTCTGTTGGTTTATTCAGTCACACCTCTGTGTTTCACCAGGGACCTTACCACGTGTACTTTGAGGTTAGTTTCTCTGTGCAGTTGGTCTGCATAGGTTTCTGAATTTGTAATGGAGTAAATTCATCTGTAGGGGTTTTTAAATCTGAACTTTATAGAATGTGATCTAGCAATGCAGTTACAGGGATATTTATTTGAAATTGTTTTCTTCTTTGTGAATAATTGGGAGTCTTTTTATTCCAGGGTCAGGTCTCTGATCACATTCTAAACTTCCTGTCTTTTTGTGCATGAGTATTTATTATGTACTTAAGAATCTATATAAAGCATGACTCATTTCATTCAAATGCTCCAATGCTTTGCTTTCTTTGTCTTCCTGCCATCTCCAGTTTAGCTTTGAACCTCATCGGCAGTAGCGATGTATTAGAATAACTTGCACAGCGACACCCACACCATCGTCTTCCCAGTCACAGCCTGTGGAGTTGACACCAGGGCCTCGCACGCTCTCTTCGTTTCCAGTGTTTTCGCTTCAGTCATGATTATTGTTGGTCTGCAGTGTAACTCGGCCTCGACTTAGAAGGTTCATGATGGAAAGGCTGTGGATAGCCTTGCACGGCAGCATCTCAGAGCGAACGGTCTTTCTGCTTCTCTGTTGATGAGAAGCTTAGGGCAGTCCAGTCTCTGTGCTGCTTTATACTCCTACACGCAGGCCGAGAGGCAGCTGCAGTGTACAGTATCGCGATGTTGCTCAAGGCATGGGTATGAGAGAGGGAGTTGTGTGGTCCATTTTAGGAACCAGAAATGTTTGAATAAACCTCACGTACATTACCAAAGTCTTCAGCTACAGGGAAAGCATATTAATCTTGAGATTTAAATACCCCTGTGGTTTTGGGGTAGGTTTGTTTTTTCATTTATTTATTCAGATGTATCTGTCCATCCTTCAGTCTGTCCATCATCCATCCATCCATTAAATATTTAGTGAGGTTTAAATGCATGTCAGGTATTGAACAAAGGATATGAAAATCACTAAAGCTTTGAAGGAGCTTACACTTTAGTAAAGGAGCAGGACATAAATAAATAGTGTAATTGAGTGCACTGACAGTGGTAACAAGTGCATGCAGGGTTTAGTAATATGGAGGAGAGCCTGGTAAGCTGCTTGGTCTGGGAACATCAGAGGAGGTTTCAGGTTTTTTTTTTTTTTTTTCAATGAGTAGTCTGTTGATTGACACAGTTAAAGAGAACAGTATAAATAGGCATGCTATGAATCACACTACTTTTCTATCCGTTTAGATGAGGTTAAAGTGCTGTATTATTTTTACATAGCATATCCACGTTTTTTCTTCCTACTTCCATTATACAGCTTGGTTCTAAAATATACATTTTTCTTTCTTTGAAGAGTTTTTCAAGATTTAGAATCACACAATGTTTCCTTTCTTAAAGAAGTTTTCTAGTTACTTGATGGAATCATCTTGCTGTGATCCTTCTGTGAGTTCGGGACTGAGAGTAGAAAGTGCTCCTACTCTGAGAGACATGTATGCAGATAATTATAGGAGCAGTGAGGTCAGTGCTCAAAGAGTTAGGTATACACTCTTTGCTATGAAGTCTTCTTCTTCAATTGACTTTTATATTTTCCATTCATTATTTATTTATATCTTGACTAAATCTTATATTTCTAGTTCTTAAACTTTTTTGTGGTATTTGTTTCTGAGAGCTCTGCTTTTAGAATTAAAGAGAGTATCAGTGGATATGTTTCTGCTGATCATTGAATCATTTATTTGTTCATTCAGTCAGTGATGAATGTTAAGCTCATAGAGTTTACTTTCCTGCAAATTTATGATCACAGTACTTATTGTGTATTTGAAGATTAAATGAAATAATGCCTTTATATAAATTTAGTTAAAATGAGTATATGTACTTGCTGTGCATGTAACATTGCTGGGAGTTGTGGTAGATGCAAAGGAGTATTTACGAGAAAGGAATATTTACTTTTAGTAGGGATACAAAATATGTATTAGGAAATTAAAGAACTCCATGGAAACGTAAGACAAATGTACCATCTTATGTATATTATCATAAGTTTAAATAGGAGTAAATGCCAGGAGAATTGTTCAGTTATTAGTAGTGAGAATTGAGACCTGGAAGAAAGCAACCCAGACTGGAATGGTCATAGAAACACCTGAGAAAAGCCAGAATTTAAGCTAGAAGAGGTGGGGTTCAGATAGATAGGACATCCTAGTGTCTGAGAGCAGAGACTCTGGAACCAGACTTGCCTGGATTCAAATCCTAGCTGCAGCGTTGTAATTGTGTGATTTTATGAGTTAGGATGCTGTCTGTCTTTCAAGATTGCTGACTTTGTGTGTGTGTGTGTGTGTGTGTATAATAATATAGGATTTTGTAGTTGTTCTTACAGACTGTAAGCATTTTCTAAGTGTCAGCTATAGGCCAGACAAGGTTGGATAGATAGTCCAACTTTATAGATAGTCCACACACTTTATAGATAGTGTGTGAAATGTCCGTTCAGTGCACGTCTATAAGCAGGAATATGCAGAGATTTTGAAGGGCAGTGACAAGGAAATCAGTCTTGCTATGGCTTAGGATCTGCATGAGCATAATTTGTGCTGTTTTATTTGGTGATAGGAATAAAAAGCAGATAAAAAATTCTTTCCCTAACTTTTTGTTCAAACTCTGTTAGCACCACAGCCTGATATAGGGTCAGGGTTTATAATGTATGTTGATACAATTCATGAATATTTTGGTTTATTTCGTTAGTTTTGTAGTTGCTAAGTTCAGATGTCATACACTTTATCTTTGTTGTGCATTTTATTGTGTTGCTCTCTGGAAGTAACGTGAAATAAAGGCCTTACACTTATTCTCTCTACCGGTTCTGGTCCGTCCAAGTAACACAGAACACAGAATGAAATCGATTGGGTTTCTCTCCTGCCTCCTCCCTTTTGCTAGCCGAGGGCATGTAGTTTTGGGCCTCTCCAGTGTGAGAACAGTCCTCGTCAGTTCTCGCGTGACTGAGACTCTGGCCTCACGGCACCATCGCCCTTCCTTTCCTGGTGGCTCTCCAGGCAGCGAGGAGAGGTAGTCTCTCCTCCTGAGGGCCTTCAGTTGTCCCCTTCGAAATCAGTCATCTGGTCAAGGGGCAGTGGGAGTGTTGGCAGTACAGAGGGGGATTTGCATGTCATTGATGTCTCTATTCACCCTTCACCCCTTGTTGTATTGGCATTAAGTACCTATGTGAATATCATCCTTTCTCAGTTACTTATAATTAGCTTTTCTGGGAATTTCTTCAATGATTCTCCATTGAAGTTTGCGGCTTTCCATTAAACTTTAATGATTTAATGGCTAGTTCTCCTTAGAAATAATCAAATCATCCTTTGTTCATGGTTAAATATTTTCAAACGATTGCAATCATTTGGGAGAGAGATAATGCCTTGTGGCACTTGTTTAGTCGCTAAGTCATGTCTGGCTCTGTGCCCTTATGGACTGTAGCCCGCCAGGCTCCTCTGTCCATGGGATTTTTCAGGCAAGAATACTGGAGTGGGTTGCCATTCCCTTCTTCAGTGGATCTTTTGGTGCAGGGTTGAACCTGCTTGGCAGATGGATTCTTTACCACCAAGCCCCCGGGAAGCCTGTGGCATTTACTACTACCCTTTAAATCAGCTCCTCAGATTTTCTTGTCACTGTTTCTTGCACTGGCCAGGTGCCCACCCAATTTGATGTCAGCGGGGTTTATTGCCATTAGGCATTTGTAAATGTAATCATTCGTATAATCATTAATGTGGTGTTACTATTTATCATATAGTAGATCTTGAAATGGCAACCAGTCACATATATCCTGTATTTCACTATCCATGAAAAACCTTCTTGGTGGTGTTCATAATCTTGCTGCTTTTTATGGCGGCTGAGTGCTTAATATATATGAGGTACTGTTCAAAAGGCCTTCTGTGTTCTAATTTGATCCTTCGCAAATTCAGATTCTTATTATACCTATTTGACTAATGAGGAAATTGAAGCACATGCAGATTGAGTAACTTGATCAAGATGACATGGCTCTGCAGGGTGGTATCACAGGTCTAACAGATTAGACGTCTAAGAGCATGCTCTACCTTTTGGATTAGAATTCAAGAAAACATGGCTCTAGTCTCATTTTTGTTTTGAACATTAATGAATGCTACAATATTTACTAAATAGATGAGGCATTTGGGTCCCAGGGATTTAGTGGTGAAGGAGAGTTCAAGTCCTAGTGTGGTGGGTTTTTTTCTTTTTCTTTCTCATGTTTATCTTTGACACATTGCTCTCACCTGAGAATGCTGTTAAATTTCAGGATACCTTATTAGCCTAGTCTCTGCTTCATAAGCCACTTACTAATGAAATTGAATCCCATTGATCTAGAGGAGAACTCTGATGCCTTTAAATTGTTTTTTCTCCCAACTTGGTGTTCTGAGTGACAACTAGTTTTTTAATTGGTTTCCCATTGATTTTCTGATCAAGTTTGACTTGTTCAGTGATGGTAATCACATGTACTTATCCATGTAGGGCCCAATTATTATTTTTATCCTTTCTTTTCTAGAACATTTTCTTCTATGCTAAATAAGGGGAATAAATATAACTTCACATCTTTAAATCAGTGCCTGAAAGGTGGCAATTAATCGCAGTACTCTTGTCTGTTTAGCTTTTTGTTTCCAAAGCATAGCATGTGAATAAAAGAACTTTTTGAGAGTTTATTCATGATAAAATTTCTTTGAAATAAAACATTTATATTTAGTGTGAGAAATAATTGGTGAGAAAACAGTTGAACATAATACAACTTGTTAGTCATTCCTTTCCTGCTGACAGATAAATGTTACCTTCAGATGAAACCAGCAAAGTTTATTGTTTGGAATAAAACAATGAGCAGGGCTCTAATATAAAGAATCCTGAAATTAAGCAGAAGCAGCCATTACTTTGTAAAGAGGTAATTTCAGTGTCAACAAAGGTCCGTCTAGTGAGTCAGTCAGTCAGTCAGTCAGTTCAGTCACTCAGTCGTGTCCTATTCTTTGCGACCCCATGAATCGCAGCATGCCAGGCCTCCCTGTCCATCACCAACTCCCGGAGTTTACTCAGACTCATGTCCATCGAGTCGGTGATGCCATCCATCCTCTGTTGTCCCCTTCTCCTCCTGCCCCGAATCCCTCCAAGCATCAGGGTCTTTTCCAATGAGTCAATTCTTCGCATGAGGTGGCCAAAGTATTGGAGTTTCAGCTTCAGCATCAGTCCTTCCAATGAACACCCAGGACTTACCTCCTTCAGGATGGACTGGTTGGATCTCCTTGCAGTCTGTCTAGTCAAGGCTATGGTTATTCCAGTAATCATATATGGATGTGAGAGTTGGACTATAAAGAAAGTTGTGCACCGAAGAATTGATGCTTTTGAACTGTGGTGTTGGAGAAGACTCTTGAGAGTCTCCTGAACTGCAAGGAGATCCAGCCAGTCCATCCTAAAGGAGATCAGTCCTGGGTGTTCATTGGAAGGATTGATGTTGAAGCTGAAACTCCAATCCTTTGGACACCTGATGCGAAGAGCTGACTCATTTGAAAAGACCCTGATACTGGGAAAGATTGAGGGCAGGAGGAGAAGGGGATGACAGAGGATGAGATGATTGGATGGCATCACTGACTCAATGAGTTTGGTAAACTCATTGAGTTTACCATGTCGTCTTTACGACATGAGTTTGGATAAACTCCGGGAGTTGGTGATGGACAGGGAGGCCTGGCGTGCTGCAGTCCATGGGGTCGCAAAGAGTCGGACATGACTGAGCGACTGAACTGAACTGAATTTAAGTTTACCATGTACTTCATTTTTTTTTTTAAAGTGGGGATGATGCATTTAAATTTACAGTCTTCCCTAGCAAAGTAGAAATAGAAGAAAAAGATGAAATAAAGTGTATATAAATATTCCTTTGTGTTTATAGAACTGAGATTCAAATCAGTTTTGCACCTAACCAAACTTTGTACAGCTTTCTGAAAGGAACAGCTGTGTTTTCTAGGGTTTTTTTTTTTTTTTAAAACCATGTTTTTTATCTAACGCACTTAGTGATGAGTTTACAGGGCTAATATTTTTGTTGTAAACAGAATTAATAAAAAGTTTTCCTCTAAATTTTATTAAGCATTCTGTTACTTTGTGAAAGAATAAGTAGCTAAAAGTTGGGCATTTTCAAGATGCAAATGATAGAACTAATCAATCATTTTGAATTGTAAAGAATGGTCAGGTTTAGGGAAATACGTATTCTGAAATCTTTTTACCCCCATCAGTATAACATGACATGTTAAATTCTCTAGATTGTAGATGTATACAATCACCAGTATAGATTTTGCCCTTTCATTAGGATGATAGTCTGTATCAAGAAAGTATTCTTATTCTCATTCTCAGATCACAGATTCCATGTAAATATACCTCCTCAGTGTATCTGTAATCTTTTTTATTGCTCTATTCCAATTTTGAATTTTTGTGATGCTTATGAGATCACTCTAAAAAAAAGTCTTTGTGGTGTCCGTTAATTCATTTGACATATTATTTTATAGTCTTCTAAATGTCAGGCACCATTTTAGGCTTGAGGATGTGGCAATAGACAAAACAAGGAAAAATGCTGCCTTTAAGGAATTTATATTCTGCCTGAGGAAAAAATCCTATGTCTTCCTTAAATGTTATCACTTGATTTATGATAAAGAACTTAATGGTGTTTTTATAGCAAGCACCTTAAATTCCTAAAATTTGTCCAAAAATAATTTGCTTTGTATAAGCATCCTGGAAGGAAAAGCACAGAAACGTTTCTGTTTTTGTGTAACTGTTGGTGATCAAACCTAAGATGAAGCCATATTTGGTGGGAGTTAGTTTCCTGATCCTGCTGGTGATGAGATTGGTTTTGTATCTCAGTTTACATGTGTCCTTTAAATATGCATATAAAAGGTCCTTATTGGGGTGTCTGAATTAAAATATGAGAAGGTTTGTGTTGCCCTCTGCTTGTGCACAGTCTGACTGGTACCTCTGTCTAGCCTGGTGGCCGTCTACTAGCCAGGAGGGTAAGCTTTGGATTCTGCCAGGTTGTGTTTAAATCTGTGGCTCTGTCATTTATTGACTTCATGAGGAGAGGCAAGTAAACTTGGGCCTCAGGTTTCTCATTATAGTTTAAGGAGGATAATACCACTGCACTAAGTGGGACCAAGTTAGGTATTGCATATTACAAGCAGTTTATCGTATCTGGTCCATAGTGAGAAATCAGTAAATATTAAAGGTTATGCTATTGCTGACTATTCCTAATATATTATTGTTAGTATTCTTACCATTATATCAGTGGTAATCATATTTAAAAACATGTAGAAACATTTAGTTGTGCTGTGCCCTGAAAATGGAGCAAACATGCTTCATCAACCTACGTCTCTTTAGGCCTGCTTTTTGGAGTGAGTCTCAGAGCAGAACTTGTCTTTAATGTGTGTTTTGATAAAAATAGGCATGTTTTCTTACCCATTTCAGTTTATTGAAGGTTGACAAAGTCTTACAATTTTCTAGTCTTTTTACCAAATTTTTCTAGTCTTTTTACCAAACATTTACCAAATAAATGTTACTTTGTTCAGAGCCCCACACCATTACTGATCATTTTAGTAGTAATCCTTATATGTAATATGTACTTTATAGAGAAAATGCAAATCTCAACTTATGATAAATTTCTCTCAGTCTTTTGGAAAACATTTTATGTAGCTTATGGAACCATGTCTGCTTTAATTAAAAAAGGCGGTAATAGTTTGCTGGATTAATTTTTTCCTTGTTCATCAATTCATTGATACAATTTATTCTTAAGTTGGAAGAGTGAGCATTATTATCATCATTGTATCCAAATGTTATCTTTTCTACCTATTCAGTGATCTGTGATAAAGTATTAGTTACTGATGTGGAAGGAAATAAAATAGTTTTTTACTTGGTGACAAATGAAATACTGTGATTGTGGTATCTATTGTAATTAATCGTCTATACGACTCTGAAATTTAAAACCATGAAGTCACATGCCTTCAGAAATGTATCTTTGGTTTGCTAAGACATTGCATGCTAGCTAAAAAGTGGGTAAAATGCTCTTTTAAAAACAATATAATTAATTTCTTATGTATATCTAACAGGGAACTTTGACTTCAGAAAATTTGCAATAATAATAATAACTTCAACAGTCGTGTCTGACTCTTTGTGACCCATGGAGTGTACAGTTTATGGAATTCTCCAGGCCAGAATACTAGAGTGGGTAGCCGATCCCTTCTCCAGGGGATCTTCCCAATCCAGCGATCTAACCTCGGTCTCCTGCACTGCAGGCAGACTCTTCACCATTTGAGTCACCAGGGAAGCCCATAGATGATGCTATAGATAGATGAATTAACTCTGCTGATTTCCAGGTCTTCACAGCTTCTCTGTTTCTTGTAACCGCCCCCAGCAGTCTCCTGCTCCTATCTACATAAAGACTGATCCTCCTACCTTTTCCCCAAATGCTTATGAAGTATTTTTTGTGTAAGACCTGTCCCATAGCTTAGGAAGATAAGAAACTGCAAAACCTCATACTATACAAAAGTGCAGTCCTTTCTCTGAGGCTATGATAAATTTTAGGAAAGTACTACCATGGATACTCAAATATGAGATAAGATGTTTTATTGCACTATAAAAGCAAGGTGATTGAAGTTGGTTTTTAGAATTTTTGTCTTCATTTTTAGTTCAGGATGTTTGTGTTGTTTTCATAGATTTACGGAATATTAGAGCTAACAGGTACTTTAGTGGTGATGTTTGAAGTGCTTCACTTTAGAAAGTCATGTGCCAAGTACTGTACAGTTGGTTAAAAGACAGGTAGGTTTATGCTTTCCTTGTCTCTTCCTTCATAGCACTTTGCTCTGCTGTCTTACTTCACTATCATTACTTCATTTTTCCTTTTTAATTTGTTCTTAACACCATGCAGTCAGGACTTGTCTTTGCCTCTTACATTTTCCTTCTGTCATTTATTGGTGGTATTTTAACCTGCAGAAATTATTTCTTCACTCTGATTATTAGCTAGGTCCTCTTAGCCTGGTCCCTGGTATCTCAGCTGGTAAAGAAGCTGCCCGCAATGAGGGAGACCTGGGTTCAATCCCCGGGTTGGGAAGATCCTCTGGAGAAGGGAAAGGCTACTCAGTCAGTATTCTGGCCTGGAGAATTTCATGGACTGTATAGTCCCCGGGGTTGCAAAGAGTCAGACATGACTGAGCGACTTTCACTTCAGTTCTGGCTGTTAGGCTATCCAGTATAGGCGCTACCAGCCACAGGTAGCTATTTAAATTTTAAATAAAATTAAATAAAATTAAATAGTATTAGAAGTTTCTTGGTATCAGTGTCACATTTCAAGTGATTGATATATGTAACTTAGCAGTTACTGTATTGGATAACCCAGTTAGAGAACAGTTCTGTGATCACAGGAAGTCAGGTTGTACAGTGTTTGAGAGCAGGGGACCATTTATGTTAGCATTAAAAACATAAAATACGGAGTTTTGATAAATATTTTAGAATGTTTGAGTGAACTCACAGCCATACCACCTTTAGTTTCTTGTTAACTTTTTTGTTTTAAATTTTCCTTTTCTTTTTGAACCATTTTATGGTCAAAGAGAAATCAGCAGTTTTGTATTTTTTATTTGTCTATTGTATATGATATGTATCATGTACTACTTAAGATACCATAAAAAGAAATCTTGGAGGTTTAAGGTTATAGGATTACTTTTATGTTATGTTCCTTGTGTTTCCAGTCATTGAGGTAATGTGTATTTTAAATGTATGTGCTTTTTTTTGATATTTTAAGTTATGACGGTGATTCCTTGATGATTGTTCCTTGGCACGAACATAAGCACCGAGATGAAGACTGGTGTGAGAAGCTGGAGTGCCGGTGAGAATGAGCCAGTGGGAGATCTCTCATGTCTTTGTAGGATGGATGAGTAGAAGGCCCAGTGCAGGTGGTGGGTGGTGGGTGGTGGTTTATTTGATGGTGGTCCCTGCTTGAGAGTTTGAGGGACGTTTTTTAACAGCTTGACTTTACTCAAGGTATGTTGGAAAATTTAGTGGAAAAATATTGAATGGCTACCAAGGAGTTATTCTACAAGTGGTCCTTAGGTAACTACTCTTTTCATTCTGAGACATTCCTTTTCAATCTTTGACATGTACAGGTGTGTTTTTCATAGCTGTTATTGTGGTATGTGTGCAATTTTGTTCTTGATTCAGTTTTAATTTTCACTTTTATAAGACTTTACCATGGAAAGCCTCAGAACATTGAGGCATCAAGGTCTACAGAAGCTTGTGGGCGATGAGGTGTGGGGCTGAAAGCCTGTGCAAGGGGCATTTGAATCCCTTTACTGCCTTACTCCTCAAATGCTCATTGCTCATTTTTACATTTGATATGAGTCATCTTATATTTTTACATTTTTTTAAAAACTATGTGTATGAACTGTCTGATAAATGATAAATAAAAACCCTAAGCAGTAGTGTGATCATTGCAAGTGAAATTTGGGACTTTCTTCATGTTGGCATTAATGTTGGCAGTCCCCCTTCATTCTGTATCTTTCACTGTTGATATCTGAGTGCATAGCATATCTAACTCCTAGTTAACCTTTTTCACACTGATGAGTTTGATTATAATAGCAATTGAATGCCCTGTGTTTTTGCTGTTATGTGCTTTTAAAATTTTTAAAAATTTTTTATTAAAGTTCTGTGTAGTTGCAAATAGATTAAAAGTTTTAAGATTTTCTGCAAATCTTGTTAAAAAAGCAAAAGTCATACTCCTTTGTTCCCCTTTTTTGTATCCTGCTCTCCTGAAGCAACTAATTTGAATTCTTTTAAAGGATTGTTCTGTTATTTACTCCAGTCTGTGAATAACAGAATGGTATAGCTACTTTTTGATGTTTTTAGTCCTGGCTGTTATCTATGGACTTGCTTCAGTGGAAGATAGTGGTTTCGTTTCTTTTGCTCCATATGCTCCCTTCCTTTTTGAGCATTTATGTGACCCTCACTCCCCTTTAATCTTTTACCGTCATTTCAGTGTCATTTCAGGAAAGTGTGGAGCTTAATGCATGGTATGTATCAGCCATATTTAACTGGAAATCCACAATTAGCATGGGTAATGAGAGATTGAAGATGGAGATAAGTTGAAAAAGGTGGGAGATTGATGCCAGTGGATACAGTAGGAGGGAAGGTGTGTGTGGTCCTCACTTTAAGATGGTGCTTTTTGAGGAGAGCCCCGTTCCAGTCTCCTGATGCTTCCCAGTTCTCCTTAGCCTGTGCCTTCTTATGATTCTGAGAAGGAGATAAGAAGGAATAAGGGCATTTCTTCTCAGACAGTAGTAAGCTAAACTTGCTGTGCTGGGTCTCTTAAAACTGTAAAAATGAAAAGCTAGGAAAAGGCTGACAGAAGAGAAGATGCTTTTGAAGATGATACAAATTTTCAGGACATTTCTTTTTTAATTCATCCATTTTATTGCCTCTCCCCTACCCCCTAACCATTTCTCCCACCTTGCACCCTCCACCTCTGGCGATTACCAGTCTATTCTCTGTATCTGCAAGTGAGGTTACAGGATACCTTGTGGCTTTTTCATTTACAGTTGCCCCTTGAACAACAAAGGGGTTAGTGGGGCCTGACACTCCGTGAAGTCAAAAGTTTGCCTGTGATTTATAATCCATCTTCCCTCCATACCTGAGGTTCCCCATCTATGGATTCAGCCGCCCATGGGTGGTGTAGTACTATAGTATTTACTGTTGGAAAAAAAAAACTGTACATAAGTGGACCCACACAGTTCAAACTCATGTCGCTCAAGGATCTGCTGTAATTCTGTCCTCTGCTCGATTCAAGAATACTGAAGGAAGAAAAACATGTTTCTGTATTCATGAAGTATATCATCTAGCAGGAAAGATGCTGCTGCAATAAATTACTAATGTGATGAGTGTTATAAAAGTGAAGTACAAGGGCCACTGGGAGACCTAAACTTGGTGGAGGTCAAGGAGGGTTTCCCACAGGAAGTGGTGTGAAATCTGAGATTCGAAGATTTCGAATCTGAATTCGAAAGATTTAGCTCAGTGGACGGTGAGTTTGGCTTATGAGGGAAGGGAGTGTTTTAAGAGAGGGAAGAACATTTGGGAGGCTCAAGGCGAAGGCCCCTTTAAGGGCTGAAAATAAGACCTGTATTATTGAAGTGTACAGGACAAAAGTGACACTGGCACCAAGATGAGGCTAGAATATTCTAAGGCAGATGACAGGCTATACAAATAGTCACGAGGATGATAGAATCATGTTTCTGTTTTAAAAAAGATAACTATTTCCTCGAGATAGCGTGAATTCAGTTTTGATCTTGTTGCACTTGAAATGCCTAAGAGCAAATAGAAGGAGAATTTTGGTGCTTTCAAGTGAAGTCTGGGTTAGGGGTGAAAACATGGTGGTGAATTTATATTGCGGAGTCTACCAGGAGACCTAGAGAGAGTATAGTGAGATGACAGGAGAGCTGGAGAATTTGGAAGAGGTAGCATTTAACAGTCGGCTCTGGGAGGAGAGTCTAGCGGAGATGACTGTGAGAAGGAGCAGCCAGAAGGATGGGACGTGTGTGGCTTGACAGTACGGCATAACGGTGTGGCGTGCTGGAACGGAAGACAAGCATGTTTCCAGAAGGAGGAAAGGTTCAAATTCACCGTGCTGAGAGGGCAGTAAGTTAAGGACTGAAAACAAAAATATGTCAAAGGAACTCTTACATTGCTTGTGGGTATTTTTCCCCTGAAATGGGAAGATTTCAGGAGATTGGGTGTGACTTTTATGTGTCAGAGATGAGGAGAAATCACAGGTCAGATGTTAATGATAGTTGTGAAACTAGTTAAATGACTACCCAGTTGTAACTACGCTAGGTAGTCTAAGGCATGTGGATAAAACACCCAAATATTTCTGAGCTTTGGGTATGGTCAGATATTAAAAGAGCTAATAATTCCAATGAAAAGAGTACCTAAGTAAATAAAAGTTAAATACCTGCTCTGTGCCAGACAATATTCTCTGCATATTTTATTTATATTATTTTGAAAATTCTTGCATGGTGTTATTCCCCATTTTTGATATGAATAAAATGAATCTTAGACTAGGTTTAACTAATTGTTGCAAGATTTCACAGCTTTCAGTGATAGAATTGCATTTCAGTGCTGACTCCAAAGCACATCCCCTTATCTTAGTAATAATTATACCACTTGTTATTTACTGGCTTACTTTAGGGACTTCCCTGGTGGCTCAGTGGTAAAGAATCTGCCTGCTCTGCGGGAGGCCTGGGTTTGATCCCTGGGTCAGAAAGATCCCCTGGAGAAGGGAATGGCAATTCACTCCAGACTTACTTTAGATGAATGAATGTCCCTAATGGAACATGGTCTTTCCCCCTGTTTATATCTGAAATATCTTAGTTTAAGTTGTTATTTTTTTCCTTTTTAGTTCTTAACCATTGAAGAGAATTGGCCAGCAGCATCCTCGTAAAAACGCCTCATAATCCGTGATCCCTGTGATGTTTTCTTGTGTACCTCCCTTTAATGTTGTTTCTTTTCCCCTCCTGTTGGCAGATAATATAGAGCAGTTCCTAACTTTGCAAATATCAGTGCATTACTATGTTGCCGATACCTACTAAAGTTATATTAGCAACATAAATAAGGCATATTTTCCTCTTGTTTTTATGGAGTTTGGAAAGAAGGCTTTTTAATTTACATTTGGCTGAGAATCACCTCGGGGTGTCTTCACTAAACCAGGCCTGGCTGGCCACCAGAGTCACTGCGGTTTAGTTGGCCTGTGGCAGGTATGCCGCCATGTGCATTTTAAAGCTACCCAGGGTGAGTCTGATTTTATTTAATACTTGCTTGATTGATTTGGGGCATATATATATTTTTTAATTTACTGTCTACTCTGATTTTTTTTTTTAATTGGGAGAACTAATAGGAAACTAAGGCATCCTGCATATTTCCCATTTATCTTGTGTGCCTGTGCATATAGGAAAACGCGCACAAACACACCCTCCCAACAAGGGTGTCCGTCCATCCAGCCATCCTGCCAGTCTCGGTCACTGCTCTCTCCCTGTCTCTGTCCCCCTCTGTTTCTCCCTCATATACTCACCTCCCCCAGCATCTCAGCCAGTTGTTTGTCCTTCCTGTGCCCTGCAGAATGGTGGTTGAGCCAAGTCTTCCGGATGAAAGTGAGTTTCTGTACGCCGCACAGCCCGCGCTGCTGAGGTACCGGAGCGCCCGGCTGGCGGTGGCGGAGGTGATGGACTGGTACCGGAACAGAGCGGAGGAGATAGAACATTACGCCCGGCAGGTGAGGCCGCAGTGCTGCGTCGGATGCTCTGCGTTTAGCGAGTGTCTGGCTGCAAACTGCAGAGCCCGGGATCGTGTGCGCAGTTTGCAAGGGGTGAAATGGGTGTTTCTCAATATCTGTATTCCTTTATTCTTTGCCTCAGAAGCTTTTATGTTTTTTTTTTTTTGATTCCTAAAGAGCAAATACACACAAAAAAAGTTGTTCAAAAATCTTTCTTTATAAAGTATAAGCTGCAAAGTATGTATATACTGTTACAGATTTTCCATGTACGCTTAATAGACTTCATAGCATTTTAATTTAAAAGATTTTTTATCAACATTGAAATGCTTGATTAGTCCCCTATCTTGTTGCAGAAATGTAGTTGATGATGACTTTGCTTTTCAGGAACTCTGTTTGAACCTCCATTTCTAATGCTTCTCTGAAATCCAAGACATAATTTCTCTGTTTCCCATGAAGCTGTGATGTGTCCCAGCTTCATCAGAGAGGGGTGTGGAAGAGAGAGATGAGGGTTATACCAAAGCTTGTGAGTGTGTGAAGGTCGTTCAGTCGTGTCTGACTCATCGCAACCCCGTGGACTGTGGCCTGCCAAGCTCCTCTGTCCGTGGAATTCTCCAGGCCAGAATACTGGAGTGGGTAGCCGTTCCCTTCTCCAGGGGAATCTTCCCAACCCAGGGATCGAACCCAGGTCTCCCTCATTGCAGGCGGATTCTTTAACTACTGAGCCACTAGGGAAGTACCGAAGCTTAGGAGATCTAAAAGAGAATCTCTTCCACTAATAGACCTTGTGACTCTGGATCTGCTTGCTGCCTACCTTTCCAGTACCTTGGTTTTTTCAGGGGCTTAGATCTTACCAGAGTTAGTGACAACAAAGAAAATCATCCAGGAGAGACCATTAAAAATTCCACTAATTGAATTTTCTGCAAATGGAAGCGAAAGTTGTCTTTATCCTGGTGGATAGAAGTTGGCAGTTCGGAGCAAAGAATGGCAGGATGCCCCTTGAAATCTCATCCAGGGTCTGGCCAGTGGGTGTCTTTTTCATTCTACTTGTAGTCTTTTCTTTGGACTTCCTGTCCTAACATCAGGTTTTCATTTGAAGGACCATTCCAGAAGGTCTGAAGAGCAGTTGCACTGTAGGAAGGAAGAAACCCCTTCGTTTAAACTTCTAGTCAGTGTATCTGGCATGGCCCTGTGTCTCCATTTGATAGCCTTCTTTAATTTCTGCTTAGTCTTAATTCCTGTTTTTAGTATTCATAGAATTGAAGATGAATTATTTTCTGGAGCTGATGGGATTATTATAGATCCAGCTTTTTCGAGGGTGGCCAAGAATATATATGATTGACTTTTTCAGGTTTTTGAAAATTACTGAGGACATTTGAAAATGTTTAGAATTCTAAGATACCAGAATGAAAAATTCTCTGGAGGGGTTCTGGTCTGATTTTCTATGTTATAGGTAGACAAACAGATTCACAGAGAAGAGAGTGAATAGCTTGCTCAGGGACACACAGTAGCAGAACCAGATGGAATCCTGGTCTCTGCACAATCTTTCTTATGAAGTCCATATAAAAATGGACAGTTGCACAGATCTTAATGGCTGAAAGCAAGATAAATTAATCTAAAAAAGTGGTTCTCAATTCTCAGATCCATAGTATTTTTTTCTGTAGCAACTATTTTGTAATACTTCCTTATTATCCTGATGTGAGAATCATGGACATAATCATTTACATAAACAGTTTCCAAAACATTAACGCAGTGACTTAACTGTGATACATAAAATCTATAAATGCTTCATCATGAGTACACTAAAAAAGTGACTAAAGTCCATGAGAAATCACTTTGAACAAGACAGCTGACATTTGCCGATAGATTGAGGGGTATTGCTGAATTAAACATCATGAATGGAATGTGATCAACTCATGGTAATTTTTTTTTTTTTTTTTTTTCAGGATATTTGAGAAGGTAGGCAGGGATTAGGGTGATGTGGTTGTGTAGGACTGCCCTACACACTGTGGGACGTCTGGCATCCTGGCTTCCCCCCATTTAATGGTACAAGTTCTGCTAATACTTAGGAAAGGCAGAACTGCCTCCTCTGAGTTTCAGAACACCCTCTGGTGGACAGTACTGCTCCTGTTAAAAACTGTAGTCTTAGACCAATATCTTGCATCTGTAAATGACCAGTTCATAGGGGTCACGTTAAGCAAAGGCCTTATTTGTTGATTCAGGAGAAACTTAACCTGGTAATAATTGTTGAAAGTTATCAAGTGAGTCAAAGAGGTACAATTTTTGTAGTTTGTATAGGCAAATCTAGGTTGTATACCATGTAGATAGATCCCTTTTAAGAACAAAGTCATCATTTGATTTACAGGAATTTATAAATACGTATAGTTGACTATTGTCTCTGGCTTATGAGAAAAGGGATCTTGTTTGAACCAGTTTTGTTGGAGCACTTTGTGGTTTTTAGCTGAACTTCTAGATGTAACACTTGTTATTTTTTGCCTTTTTGAAAGTGGCCAATGTTTTGAGCATGAGGTGATATCTCACTGTGGTTTTGATTTGCTTTTGCCTAATTTTCATGATTTTCAACATCTTTTCACATGCCTGTTGACTGTATGTCTTCTTTGGAAAATGTCTGTTCAGCTCCTATGCCTGTTTTTTAATCATGTTTTTGTTTCTTGTGTTGATTTGTGTGAGTTCTTTATATATTTTGGATATTAACCCTTTATCAGATAAATGATTTGCAAATATCTTCTCCCATTTGGTAGGTTGTCTTTTCATTCTGCTGATGGTTCCCTTTGCTTGCAGGGCTCTTTAGTTTTGACATAGTTCCACTAATTTGTTTTTTCTTTTGTTTCCCTTGCCTGAGGATAGATCCAGAAAGATTTTGCTAGACTGATATC
This sequence comes from Cervus elaphus, assembly GCF_910594005.1. Lineage (NCBI taxonomy): Eukaryota > Metazoa > Chordata > Mammalia > Artiodactyla > Cervidae > Cervus > Cervus elaphus. The sequence goes on along the minus strand of NC_057825.1, from coordinate 23,467,300 downwards.
AGAGAATGTTCTGCCTCTGTTTTCTTCTAAAGGTCTTAGAGTTTCAGGTCTTACATTCAAGTCTTTAATCCATTTTGAGTTGATTTTTTTATATGGTATGAAATAATAGTTTTACTTTCATTCTTTTGCATGTGGTTGTCCAGTTTTCCCAACACCATTTATTAAAGAGACTGTCCTCTCTCCATTGTATGTTCTTTGCTCCTTTGCCATAAATTAATTTGTCCATGTATATTGGGTTTATTTCTAGACTCTCAATTCTGTTTTATTGATTTGTATGTCTGTTTTTCTGCCAATACCAATTTTAGTGTTTAATGACTGAAATTAGTGTTGCAAAATATTTATTCAGGTTTTTAAAAAATAGCACTGACAAAGGAAAAGGCCTATACTGGAATGCAAAATAAATTATTTTTTCACTTCTTTATTTGGTTGTTTTATTAATAACTTATTTTTTAGACACATTTTTGGTTTATGGAAAAATTGAGTAGAAAGTCCAGAGTTGCCATATACTCTCCTCATCCCCCCATCCATTTACTAGTTATCTCTGTTAACGTCTTTCATTTGAGTAATATGTTACAATTGATGAACCAAGATGTCTTAGTGGGCAGGTGGATAAATACAGTGGTACATCCACACAGTGAAATATTACTCAGCTCTAAAAGAGAGGTGAGCAAGCAAGTCATGAAAAGCAGTGGAGAAATCTAAAATGCATATTCTGAGTTAAAGAAGCCAGTCTGAAAAGGCCACATACTGTTTGATACTGGTTGTGTGACATTCTGGAAAAGGCAAATGATGGAGGCAGTAAAAAGTTCAGTGCTTGCCAGAGGTTGGTGGTGGCGGGGTGAATAGACAAAACACAGAAGATTTTCAAGGCAGTGAAAATACTATGTTACCATAATGATGGGTACCTGTCATGCATTTGTCCAGATCCACAGAGAGGAAGCTCCAAGGGTGAACCCTCATGTAAACGGTGAACACTGAGTGATAATGGTGTGTGACTAGGTTCATTGACTGTAACAAAGGCGCTTCCATGGTGGGGAGTACTGGTGATGTGGAGGCTGCGTATGTGTGAGGGCAGGGTTAATGTGGGCCGTCTCCGTACTTCCTGCTCATCTTTGCTGTCAACCTACAGCTGCTCTAAAACATGAAGTCTATTAAAAACAAAAGCAGAAAAAAATTAGCACTTTCTGAAATATAAAATTTTGAAGTCTAATTATAATTTCTAGACCTCTTGATTTCTGTTTTAATGATTAAGAATAATTATAAAGAGAGGAAAGTGGTTTGGTGATGCTTTATTTAGTTGGCTATATACTTTCTTTCATCGCTTTTAGTTATTTAGAAACGCTCATAATTGAGATACTGTTCTTTAGCTTTGTTTTATGTATCGATGTTTCATTAGGTTTGTGCTACAATCGAAGTGGTATCTGACACAGTTTTATCTTTTTCATTTTTAGAGATTTATTTGATGTAGGACTACTTCTTCCTCTGTGCCTATTTGGCTTTTGAAAACTTGTTTGTTGGTTTACGAAAATGTGTACATTTAGCGGTGACATTTATCTAGTAAGGGCTTGGGGTATGTGGTATAATTATGTAAGTTGTAGTAGATCCTGCTTTAAGATGTCAATAATTTGATTTTCAAACATTGTTACTTTGGTAAGTATTTTGGAAAGCAACCAGTTCAGAGTTGATATTAGAAATCCAGATCTGGATCACAAAACGGGTGACTTTCAGATTGCTGATGTGCTGCCTGTTCAAGCAAGTTAAAGTGGTGCTTGAACAAAGTTGTGTTCTGTGCATCAGGTTTCTTCATACTTTCTGAGATTTTCTGAGTTTTTTTAAAAAATTGGTATACAGGTAGATGCGGCCTTTCTCACATTAAATGTACTTTTGTTGGGGGTACTGCCAGATCCCTTCTCTTTTGCCTTATGCCTTCTCTATCAGTAGTTTTCCCCCCTATGTTTATTTTCACCACTGTTTTCAATTGAACATGCAGTTCTCCTTCTTTTTTTTAAACCTCCTTATCTGTCAACTCCTGAGTCTCGGAAGGGCTTTGGGTGGATCTATAACACTGCTTGCAGTTTTTTCTCTGCACTGTGACTGTTCCCTCTCCCCGTTTTTTGCTCTTTTCTCTCACCAATGCATCCCTCATTATTTTTAGCAATGACTGTGATTTGTATTTCATGGAGGAAGCTGAGAAATCATTTCCATTTGCCCTACTCATTCCAGCTTTCTCAGAGGAAGAGGCCCCTCTTCTTTCATTCACTGGTGCTTCTTTCCTCCCCTGTCCTCTAGGTTCCACACTCCCCGCTCGCTGCTCAGGATTGTATCAGCAGTCATCTTCTCTCTCTGTCCTCTTACCTTCAACCTCTGATCTGTTACCGACCTTCTTCCCCCTACCTTTTTTGAACGTAAAGTTCAAGTCATTACTATTTTGTGTGTATATATTCTCCCTGGCTTCTGTTTTAGCTGTCTTCTTTCCATCACAGCTCAACTCAGACACAGTCACTCTGCTCCTGGTAATCACTTTCTCAGTGTTTGCTCCTCATTTCCCTGGTGTTGGCTGTTTCTGCCACTCCATGGAAGTACCATCAGTAAGGCCCCCTGTTAGCCCTTTAATGGCAGAGCCCCTTCATTTGTTGTTTAACAGCATTGTCCTTTGACACCACTGGCCCCTCTTCCCTGCATTGTCTTCCCCTTAGGCTTCTGTGATGTCATTTCACTCTCTTCTATGTCTTTGTGTGAGCTGGTCACAGTCCTCTCCTCCATGTGGCTCAGGGTCTTTGACTTGTCCCTTAAATATTGCTGTCTCTTGGGAGCTATTCTTGTCAGTAGTGGAGAGTCTTCTGATGCTAGTAATCACAGTTCTCCTAACTAGTTTTCTTATTTCAGTCCGGTCCATTTCTAGTTCATTCATATTTCATTTGTCATTAATTCAATAAACACTTACTGAATATTCTTTCCAACATATAGGCCTGTTTATGACATACCTCAGTCAAAAATCCTTTGGATTTGCATTTCAAGGTAAACTGCAAACTCCTTAGCTTAACAAATGATGTTCTTTTTTATCTGACTTTTCCCAGCTACTGTAGCCTTGTTTTTCGTCCCTTCACTTCATACCTTTTCTTTTTTTTTTTTTCAGTTTATGAAACTGATTGTACTTCCACAACACTCATTCATCTCTCCCTTTCATGCTGTTCTCCTGCCCTTCTTCTTTCTTCACTTACTAATATCCACTGATTCCTTAAAACTCATTTTAAGTGGTCTCTCCCCTGGGAGGTTTTCTGACTCTTAGGTTGGGCTGCATGCCCTCTTCTTTGAGATCCCAGACACCCTCACTCCACTTCAGTCATTAATTTACCAGATTGTGTTTTCCTGTGAGATGGAGATATCTTTGAAAGAAGAGACCTCATCTTACTCAGTTTTATGTTCCTAACATTTAGAATGGTACTCAGTACCTAGTAGGTCCTCAGTAAATAATCCTTATCCTAGGAGTAAAGGAGTAAGGAGCAGTATAAGGCACTATGGGTTAAGGCAGTGTTAGATGATTTTGCTGTCAATGAGAATATGTAATTTTATAAATCTGATTAGGTGATAGGAGTGAAATTGCTGTATGTTGAGCATCTATAGGAAAATTTTTCTTTGTTTTGCTCTAAGAAGGTCTAAATAGTTGTATAGAGACAGAGAAAGTGTCTTCCAGAGTTAGTCATTCGTTAAGTGTTTATTGAATGTCATCTATATGGGTGGCATATTGAAAGAATAGGTACTGAACAGGAATATGGAAGCAAAATGTTCTTTTGGGGCGAGAATGGTCTAATGAACACAGATTAACTTCACATTATCACGAATTGGTGGTGGTTTAGTCTCTAAATTGTGTCTGACTCTTGTGACTCTATGGGCTGTAGCCTGCCAGGCTCCTCTGTGCATGGGATTTCCCAGGCAAGAATACTGGAGTGTGTTGTCATTTCCTTCTCCAGGGAGTCTTACCCACCCAGGGATCAAACCTGCATCTCCTGCAGGCAGATTCTTTACCATCTGAGCTACCAGGGGAAGCCCATTATCACTTATTGTTAATATCTATGGTCCCCACACCCTCCCAAGCTTGTTAATGTTTTGAGAACTAAGTAGGCATGTAAAACAGCTCTGAAAACTGTAATGCTCTATGAATTGAAGATGATTGTCTTTTATTTTTATTTTCAGTTTTTCTTGCAGATTATTAGATTCTTTTGAGGCAGTTTGGTGCTGGTATATTTTGTGAAGAAGTCTGATGTTTTTGTACTAAATAAGAATATTAATGATAATGTGATTTTATATAAAATGACTGTAAGAGTTAGGTTCTATACTGGAGCTTTTACTTTAGAAAATATGCGAAAGAAAGACATAATACCCAGAGACTTACTGTCTCCTTTCCCTTTTAGGTTGACTGTGCGTTGTCGCTTATTCGACTTGGAATGGAGCGGAATATTCCTGGCTTGCTGGTTCTCTGTGATAATTTGGTTACTCTAGAAGCATTGGTTTATGAAGCTGGGTGTGATTTAACCCTAACCTTGAAAGAACTGCAGCAGATGAAAGACATTGAGAAACTAAGATTATTGATGAATAGTGTAGGTTTGATTTTAAAAGCTTCTTTTTAAGTGTTCCCTATGTACTTTGATGAATATGTATCTCAAAGCCAAAAGATGTAGTAGCCTTCAAACCAGAGAACTTAGTCAATAAAGGAAGGCTTCTTGACTTAAAAAAAAAAAATTAAATTTTATGAATAAATTCCTGAAATCTGAAACCTTTTTGGCTGGTTTTGTACCTTCTTTGCCCTTCATCCATGCTTATCTATAAATGACTATCCCCCTTCCCCCCCCCCCCCAGCTAGGCATATTTAAGTTAGCTGTCATTCTAGTAATCATGTTTCTGAATCTGTCATTATGCTGGGCTTAGGCTGTGAGGTCCCTCTAGTGTGTTCATGGCACTAAGGAGGTGGGCTACAGTGCTCTTGCTGTTGGCTCTGCCAGCCCCAGACAGCAGGTTGATTCTCCTGCTGCCTCTGGGGTCCTTATGAGGCATGAACTGGAGTGTCTGTTTGAGAAAGTGTTGGCTTTCATTGTTTGTCAGTCTGTTTATCTTTGATCTTTATGACTTGTCTGTTATTACCAGGTGTTAATATTTAACTTAACGTGTGTTTGTTTTGGTGAAATGCATTTTCAGTGTTCTGAGGACAAGTATGTGACAAGCGCCTATCAGTGGATGGTTCCCTTTCTTCATCGCTGTGAGAAGCAGTCTCCTGGAGTGGCTAATGAGCTGCTAAAGGAATATTTAGTAACTCTAGCAAAAGGGGACTTAAAGTTACCCCTGAAGATATTTCAGCATTCCAAGCCTGATGTAAGTAGAAACGTCTTCAGAATCTCTGTACATTTTCCCCTTAAGAATTACGTTTTATTTACAAAATTTGTAATACTCGGCTTTGCAAGTAATTTCTCTTCAAACCAGACGTGGTGGCCATTTTATTTTTTAAAAATGTTTTATAAATTTAAGTCCAAAAATATTTTGACAGTTCATCATTGATGTTTATCTTGATTGATATACTCGAAGTGTATTGACTTTCTACTACATTGTGGAAAAGGCAGTACCGAAAAGTCTTAATAGTTGAAAGATAATGAATTCCTACCATAGGCCTACTTTTCAAGTATTAACTTATTTAATCTTTATAGCAATCCTGGGAGGTAGATATGTTTATTATATTTATATTATAGGAAAAGAAAACCATGATGTAGAGTGGTTAGGTAGTTGCCCAAGGTCAAGGTAAGGAGAGGAGCTTAGGTTCAAACATAAATTTTCTAATTTCCCAGACATGTTCTTAACCATTGTGCTTTACTGTAATACCAATAGAAGAAGAAAAGATTTCTGCCCTTGAAGACCTTCACAATATTTATTAAGTTCTTTAGAATCTCAAAAGGAGATCTTTTGATTATTCTAAATAACTCTTACATTTGCTTAAGACTGATCTACCTGTCTGTCTGTCTGTCTGTGTATCTGTCTGTCTATAGGGTTCACATACTTGTTCAGATTCACTGGTGGTAAGTTGTTTTCTTAAATGAGGCATACTTTTGCAACATAAATAGCCTCTTAATTTAGCCATGAATAAAATATGCTGTTTCACGGGATTAGTGGCTCCCTTTCCATTGGAGGGACTCAAGCAGAATGGCATAGTCCTTTGAGACACTAACTTTGTAGTGAGAGTTAAAGCCTCAGGTTGTGGTTTGAGCAGAAGCCGTTGAAGACCTCCTCCAGTCCTAAATTCTAATGGGATGTTCTTCTTGTACCGCCTTTGTTAGCAATCTGAAATCCTCTAAGGTGTATGGTCATAGGCCAGTGTAATAAAGACAGAAAGGAAAGCATTGCTTACTTAGGCTCACACAGTTTTTGGTTTCTGGAAGGGTTGTCTGTCAGAAATGTCTGTTTATTGACTATTTAAAGTTTTCCATCTTCTCATAAGCACCTTCCACTTAGTATTCTGATTTTAAGTTTGGGGTGGTTTACTGTGAGCCAGGGGTGGGTTGCTTATGACAGCAGAATGCTATGTGAGAAGCAGGATGGATTGAATATGAATGTTTTATGAGGAAGAAAGAAGTGACTTTAAATTCTTTCCAGTAATCTTGTTTGTGATCGTCCTTCTTTACAGAGTCTTGTAAATCCTTTGTATATCGTCAGCTTTTTGTTGTTTTTACTTGGCAATTTAGCATGCGCCTTTTGAATAAAACATATAGCCATTTGTTTTTGTTGAAATTTGTCAACATCAAAGCAGAGAACGATGGTATTTGCTGGGCTCTTCCTTTCCAATCTGCTGTCTCTGTTTCTATCAGTGTTACCTTTCTGCAATGCAAATTTGATCATGTCTTGATCTTTGCACAGTCTCTGGTGACCTACCATTGCGGGGTAAATGTTGGGCTGTGGTAAGTGGTGTAGAAAGTTCGCTGGGGTTTTCTTTTAGTCTGCCTCTTCAACCTCATTTCCCTCTATGAAGGCACTTGTTTACCCACACTCCTCACCTTATCACTCTGTCAGGTTCTTTTATGCCTTTTTATGTTCTTTGAGGATGTTTCCTTTGCTTGAGATAATCAAGCCCCTTTCCATCACTTAGAGGTTCTGCAGTGACTCAGACAGTAAAGAATCCGCCTTCAATGCAGGAGACCTGGGTACAATCCCTGGGACAGGAAGATCACTTGGAGGAGAGCATGGCAACCCTCTCCAGTATTCTTGCCTGGAGAATCCCATGGACAGGGGAGCCTGGCTATAGCCTGGGCTATAGTCCATGAGGTCACAAAGAGTCAAGCACAACTAAGTGACTAACACTTTCCCTTCTTTTAATTATAAATACCTACCTGTCAGTCAAGATCTGGCTGTCATTTATCCAGTGGTTCTGATGGAAAATCAGTGTTATGTACAAGTAATTTCCATTCTTGTTTTGCTGTGCCCACCATTCTCATATGGGGATTGAGCTATTTCAGGTTTCAAAAAGACTGCCATATTTCCAGTTCTCTAGTACTCATAGGGTGTGATCCTTCCGGGTCCAGAGTAGAAGCACTGGAAACTTCCTTGGCCCTTCTCCTTGAACATCCAAGACTGTATCCCAGCAATGAGGACATGGGATCGTCTGCTTAACATAAACTCTCAGCTGCAGTTTCCTGCTGGCCTGCCTTGGACTCACACTCCTTAGGAAGTTGAAAAGTGCCTCTGGGACTGTGCTGTTCAGTATGCTAGCCGCTAGCCACTAGCCATGTGTGGTTTTGTAAATTAAAATGGAAAACTCAGTTACTCAGTCCCACTAGTTTTTTATGCTATTCACAGTATTTTATAATTACAAACCAAGCTACAATGTCCATATTTATTTTGTGTCGTTGGCATATATATATCTTTAGGGTATATTCCTACAAGGGGATCCTGGGCTCTGTGGGTTGGGTTGTGTTGGTATTACTGCATTTCTTTTCAGATAGGTTGTTCCAGTTTACATCCACCAGCAATGTATGAGCATGGCTCTTTCTCCACAACTTTGCAGACAGAATATGTTGTCATATTTAAAAAGTTTTTGCCACCATGATGGGTGAAAAATGGCATTTCAGTGTTGCTTTAATTTGTACGTCTCTGAATATGTGTGAATTTGATCATTTTTCCTTGTGCTTGACAGGCATTGCCATTTTTGTGAATTGTCCATTCCTACCTTTTTTCTGTTGCTCAGTCTTTTTTCCAATTTTCACTTGGATTTTTGTCTCTTTGTGCCTTAACTTTTAGAAATTCATGTGTATTAGTGTAATTAATTATTTTTCTGTGGTTTCTAGTGTGAATATTTCACCCAGTTGGTAGGTTATCTTTTGACTTTGTTTATGGTATATTATATCATGCAAATTTTTTACAGTTCCCTTTATGTAATATGGGCTTCCCTGGTGGCTCAGAGGTTAAAGCGCCTGCCTGCAATTTGGGAGACCTGGGTTCAATCCCTGGGTTGGGAAGATTCCCTGGAGAAGGAAATGGCAACCCACTCCAGTATTCTTGCCTGGAGGATCCCATGGACACAGGAACCTGGTGGGCTACAGTCCATGGGGTCGCAAAGAGTCGGACACGACTGAGTGACTTCACTTTTATGTAAAATAGGAATAACACCAATACTGACTTTACAGGATTGTTTTGAGGATTTGTGAGTTAATGCACGTGAGGCACTTAGAAGCATTACCTGGCACACAGTAGTGCTTCCCTGGTGGCTCAGATGGTAAAGAATATGCCCACAATGTAGGAGACCTGGGTTCAATCCCTGGGTTGGGAAGATCCCCTGGAGGAGGGCATGGCAACCCACTCCTGTATTCTGGCCTGGAGAGTTCCATGGACAGAGGAGCCTGGCAGGCTGCCTCCATGGGGTTGCAAAGAGTCAGACAGGACTGAGCGACTAAGCACAGCACAGACACACAATAAGAGAATGAGAAAAGTTAGCCACTTCCGTTAACCTTTACTGACGCTTTTATTGTGCCCTGCGTTGCCCCTGTTTCACCAGTTTGTCACTTTGAAACCTTAGGTAACTTATTCTTTGTCAAATGTTGATGTCAAATTAATGATCTATTTTGTAATACCTTGAAGAAGAACATATATATAAATCCTGTAGCCCAACTACTTTAGAAAACTTAACTTCCCTGGTAACCTCATTGTTTCTTCTTTGCATCCTTTTCTTCTATTCATCTGTTGATGTGATTTTTCTATTGAGAAAATACCCTTTTTGGACAGCTTCTCTTCATCACTTTGATGTTTTGGGGGGTTTTTTCTTTTGTGAGTTTCTACTAAAATGTTGAAAAGCAGTAGATCTTTATTGTGGAAATCATCTTAATCTTATTTTGTTGTTGTAAAGGGCTCTAAGAAAATACTTTCAGTCTGCTGTTTTGGAGGCAATAATATAAGCATTTTACTTGTATTAATTTATTTAATTCTCACAGCAGTGCTATTAGGAAGATGTTAATATCCCAGTTTTATAGATGAGAAAGGACTTCCTTGGTGGCTCAGATGGTAAAGAATGTGCCTGTGATACAAAACAAGGCACAAATCTGTTACTTCTATATCCCAGAAAATACTCTAAGAATGGCCCTTGCCCTTTGTGGCTTGCAATGGGAAAGTGACCCTATATAGCCATATTTCTGCATCAGAAATATGGAATATGTTTTGGGATATGAATATTACTGCATTACAATGTGACTTCTTTGAAGAAAATGTCAATACTGTTGAGCTAAATGACTAATACTTAATGCATACTGAAAAATAGCAGGTTTGAACATCTCTGAATATTAGTTAAGGAATTTTATGTATTTTATTTTGATTGAAACGTAAAATTTGGCTTTAGGGTTAGAAATGTTGTTTTTAATGAATTGCCTTTTTAATTCACTATGTTTCTTCTGTCTACTTTATCTTAAATGGGTCATAAATTGAAGAATCTGTTTTCAGCAGATGCAAGGCTTATGGGTACAAATTGTCTTTTCTCGCTGATTCTGTAATTAAAATGCAATTTCATTTAGAGTTATTAAAGACCCCAAAAGTCTGTAAGCTAAAAAAAGCCAAGATTTGTTTCTGCAGCTGATTAATTGCACTATTTAATATTCTATTGACAGTGGTACTGGTATATGGCAAAACTGAATGTAAATCTATTGACATTTCATACAACATGCTTTATTTCTCTAGTTGCAGCAAAAAATCATTCCTGATCAGGACCAACTAATGGCAATAGCACTAGAATGCATCTATAGCTGTGAACGAAATGACCAGCTTGCTCTTTGCTATGACATATTAGAATGTCTACCACAAAGAGGATATGGGTAAGAATCCACAGTGTGCCATTTTTGTGGTTGTGTCTTTTTACTCTAACAGTTAAAATGAAAATGTTGCTTCTCTGAATCTTCATTATAGAGAATTTGGGGAATATAAAATAAAGACGAAAATGAAATCGTATGCAAACCTGTTGCCTCAAGATAAACAGTTTTCTAATAGTGTATGAGAAGTCACTATAATTTTGTCAACCTTGATAATTATCCTTTAAAAAATAAATAATATCACTGTCACCACAACAAGAAGCAGTTTAAGTGGATAGACAATAATGTGTCTTTGTTTTAAATTGTGTTTCTAATCTTTTCCCATATTTTTGGGCTAGCTGTATTTCTCTGTTCTTGGCCCTTGCCCTGAATAAAACTTTTAAGTAATAATGCGTGGATATACATACCTCATTTTCTTTACATCTTATATCTTTATTGAGATATAATTAGCATTCAGCACAATGTAAGTTTAAGGTTTAAGCATAATGACTTACATATGTTGTGAAATGATTACCACATTTAAAATAAAACTTTTTGCCTTATGATGAGGACTTTTAGGATTTACTATGTTAGCAACTTTCCAATACAACATACTTCAGTATAACTATAGTCATCATGTTATACATTATATGCCCAGTACTTATTTATCTTATAACTGAGAGTTTATACCTTTTGACCACCTTTATTCAGTTCCCCTTCTGGTGGCCACAAATCTGACCTCTTTTTTGGTTGTGTTTTTTTTTTGTATGATACCTCCTATAAGTGGGATCATACAGTATTTGTTTTTCTCTGTCTGACATATTTCACTTTGCATAAAGCCCTCAAGGTCCTTCCATGTTGGCATAAATGGATGACTTCCTTCTTTTTTATGGCTGAATAGTATTCTATCATGTGTGTGTATATCACATTTTCTTTATTCTTTCCCTTTATCCTTTGATGGGTAGTTAGATTGTTTCTGTGTCTTGGAAATTATAAATAATACCACAGTGAACATGGGGTACAAATATCTCTTTGATATAGTGATTTGGTTTTATTCAGATATATAACCAGAAGTGGAATTGCTAGATAATATGGTAGTGCTATTTTTAATTTTTTGAGGAGTGAATATACATATTTTTAACTGGGCTTATGTTTAAGTAGAAATTTACATAACATTCTTTTGGATCATTTAGATGTATGCAAACTGGATTTGTATTTTCTCTTTGAAAGTCACACAACAATCATTCCTTTAATTATACTTTTTAAGAATGTAGTATATATTATAAGTTTCATATCTGGAGAAGTTAATGAAAGCACATGGAAAAGCACTGAATGAAAAATTAGTGGGCCTGTCTATGCCTTTGTGATGACAGCTGAGTCACTTATGTGGTCATCAGTTTCCTCATTTGCAGAATCAGCTATTTAGACAAGAAGTCCTCCTCATGCTCTATTTCTTTTTCTCCCACCTCTTTCTTCTTTGCTCTCTTTTCTTTCCAAGGAAATATTTGTTTGTGTGTGTGTGTGTGTATGTGTGTGTAATGAATGATAAAAGTCACTGATTTTGCAACCCATTGTGAAATAATTGTTTCATGTAATCTATCAGTTCAGTTCAGTCGCTCAGTCGTGTCTGACTCTTTGTGACCCCATGGTCTACTACATGTCAGGCGTCCCTGTCCATCACCAACTCCTGGAGCCTACTCAAACTCATGTTCATTGCATTGGTGATGCCATCCAACCATCTCATCCTCTGTTGTCCCCTTCTCCTGCCACCTTCAATCTTTCCCAGCATTAGGGTCTTTCCCAATGAGTTGGTTCTTTGCATCAGGTGGCCAAAGTATTGGAGTTTCAGTTCAGCATCAGTCCTTCCAATGAACACCCAGGACTGATCTTCTTTAGGATGGACTGGTTGGATCTCCTTGCAGTCCAAGGGACTCTCAAGAGTCTTCTCCAACACCACAGTTCAAAAGCATCAATTCTTCGGCGCTCAGCTTTCTTTATAGTCCACCTCTCACATCCATACATGACTACTGGAAAAATCATAGCCTTGACTAGATGGACCTTTGTTGGGCAAGTAATGTCTCTGCTTTTTAATATGCTGTCTAGGTTGATCATAGCTTTTCTTCCAAGAAGTAAGTGTCTTTTAATTACATGGCTGCAGTCACTATCTGCATTGATTTTGGAGCCCAAAATAAGTTTCTCACTGTTTTCATTGTCTCCCCATCTATTTGCCATGAAGTGAATGGGATCGGATGCCATGATCTTTGTTTTCTGAATGTTGAGTTTTAAGATGACTTTTTCACTCTCCTCTTTCACTTTCATCAAGAGGCTCTTTAGTTCTTCTTCACTTTCTGTCATAAAGCAGAAATTCTGGTGTTGTCTTTGATAGTACTGAAGTCACGTGAAAAATTGACGGGGAAGGAATACTCGCATGGTACCAAGGTATTACCTTTAGCAGACATTTTTAACTTTTTTTTGTAATTTCATAAGGGAAATTTACTTTTATAAAGTTCAAGTCTGACTATTGTCACGTTTGATCAAGTTATCAGAAATGGCATCACTTAGAGTCAGATAGCCTAACAGCTTGAAGAAAAAACCAGATAAATACAGACTGAGATATTCTAGAGGTCAGGTTGTCTTCAGTTTGTAAAGTTGGTGTTGTGAATAAAAACACATTGGTGGGGGTGAGGGGGAGCTATTCTGAAATTAAGGTGTCCAAGGGAACGTAATCCCCTTCTAATCTTTAACCATAAAATAATGTTATCTACTAGTTAAAATGAGGACACTGGGAGACTTGTAATCGACAAGCAGTTGTGGGCTACTCTCATGCCCCATCCTTGGATACCTGTCTTCATTACAGATCATGTTTTTTTTTCTCAACTTTGTCTGTGTCCTTTAAAATATTATACTCATATTGTTTACTGATTTTCCAACTTCAGATGATTATTGACTTTGTTTTATGGAAGCCTACCCTGCCCCCATACCTACTTCTCCTAACCATTTTTCTCAGTGTAGTTAAAGAGGTATTTTTATCATTGTGATTGTGTATATACTGTTTACACAGAGCTAGTTATGATTGTGTTTTCTCTTTATGCATTTCTTTCCCTTGGATTGAATAATTTCCTTGTCATTGTTTCCATTTATTTCCCTCACTCTTCTGACAGAAGTCTAAAACTCCTTTTCAAGGTCAAAAATATCTAGTAATCTTTCTTTTCTCTTTCACACTCTCTCTTACTTCAAAGAAACGTCTTAGAATTGTCTTTTCTCCTCCTCTGGTATGGATTTATTGTTTACTCTGCTGTACATTGGTCATCTCTCCTCTGTTGTTATGTTGCATTTCTGGAGTTATTATCTTCTCCTTTCTTTACTTATTCCCTCACTTTGATAGAACACAGTCTTGAATAGCTTCTTGTCAAACATCACATAGAAGCGTTCTTATTTTAAGACTGTTTCATGTCAGAAGAATGTTATAGTTGCATCCTTACACTTGGAAGGCTTGGCTTGCTTGGACATCTGGGTTAATGATCCTTTTGCTTATGAGCTTTGAAGGCATCACTCTTATCTTCTCCTTCCAGTGTTGGTGAGAAGTCCAAGGCCATTATATGGCTTTTTTCTTCTGTTTTTGGAATCCTTCCTACCCTTCATCTCTAATGTTCTGAAATATCAAAAGGATGTATTTTATTGTGAATCTGTGTTTATCATTACATAGTGTGTTCCAACCTGGAAACTCATGTCCTTCAGACTATTCTTTCTTATATTTTTTCCTGTTATGTTTCTTTGATTAGTTTATTTGCATGCCCTTCTATTTTTCTTTTTTGCACACTTTAAATTTATTTACTGCCTTTTTTTTGTTATTTTTCCCTACATTTTGACCTTTTGTAACATGGTCTGGGAAATTTCTGCAATTTTATCTTCTAATCCTTATTTTGAATTTTAAAATTTATTTTGGCTTTCTTAAATTCCAAGAATTTTTCCTCATTCACTTTAAGAACATTACAGCATACTAACACATATATATGGAATTTAGAAAGGTGGTAACGATAACCCTATATGCAAAACAGAAAAAGAGACACAGAAATGCAGAACAGACTTTTGAACTCTGTGGGAGAATGTGAGGGTGGGATATTTCAAAAGAACAGCATGTATACTATCTATGGTGAAACAGATCACCAGCCCAGGTGGGATGCATGAGACAAGTGCTCCGGCCTGGTGCACTGGGAAGACCCAGAGGAATCGGGTGGAGAGGGAGGTGGGAGCGGGGATCGGGATGGGGAATACATGTAAATCCATGGCTGATTCATATCAATGTATGACAAAACCCACTGAAATGTTGTGAAGTGATTGGCCTCCAACTAATAAAAAAAAATAAAATAAAATAAAACAAAATAATATCCTGCTCTTTTTTCACAGATGCATAAACCCTTTCTATACACCCTGCATTACCCTCACCCCACCATGATCTTTGATTTTTCATATTTTGTTTGCATCTCTGCTTTAACTGTGAGGTCCTTTCCTCCATGTCTAATGATTCTTGACCATTAATTTATATCTACTAAGTAATAATTGCTATCTTATTGGATAATATCTGATTGGATGTCTTGTGACAAGCTGAAGGCTTTTCATTATAGGGGTCCTTAGGAAATTGCCTTATTTGTGAGCAGCTAGATTATCTATCTTGTTTTAGTTTTGATTTCTGGAGGGTAGGGTAATCTTGCACTCTGTCTATTGTGTTACAGGAATGTTGGGTGGCTCATAGATCCTGATTGTTGATCTCTTTTCTTTAAGAGTTGAAGTGCTGACCCCAAGAAGGAATCAAGGCAAATGGTCTTGTTCCTGGTAAAGCTAAATGGAGACTGTACTAGTGGTTAATACTTCCCTTCCTCAGTCCAGGTTTAGGGAATCTTCATATAGAAAGAAAAGGTGTAGTCATTGGGGGACTCAGCATCTGTTTATTACCAAAAACTGTGCAGATGGGACCACAGGCTCCTTTACATCTTTGGTGAAGAGCAGCAGGTCTACCTCTGGAAACCATGGGGGTTCTGTAGGCAGCACAGGACTGGTAATGTGGATTGTCTTAACAATTGTTTAGTAAAATATCATTACCCATCCTTTAAAAACCTCAGCCCAGTGGATGACAGAGTGTCTCAAGTCAAAGTGCTTTTCTCAAAAGGTATCAAGAGATGCAGAGCCCTTTCCTTGACAAGCACCTCATAGGGCAGAAGTGTTGGGGAAATTCTTTTTACATGATCTTCAGGGATGACATGATAGTCCCTCTGCCTGCTTGATGCCCCCTTGGTTGTCCTTGAATCATCTAGGTAAAATCATTGACTTCCAACTGACATGTGCAGTTTTTAAAAGTAAATGTATTAGACTTTGTTCTTCAGTAAGGTCAAAGAGGCATGAATATCAATTAGAGCTTATCTATCAACTTATAACCAGTAATTTGCCTACTGTGAGGGAATTTAGTCATTATATCAATTGAATGATGATATTCAGAGAACTTTTTTTTTTTTATGTAGACATAATGAGGGGGCTTCCATTGTGGCGCAGCTCGCTAGAACATGGAAGCAACCTAGATGGCTACTGACACATGAATGGATAAAGAAGCTGTGGTACATATACACAATGGAATATTACTCAGTCACGAAAAGGAACACACTTGAGTCAGTTCTGAGGAGGTGGATGAACCTAGAACCTATTATACAGAGTGGAGTGAGCCAGAAAGAGAAAGATAAATGTCATGTTCTAACACATATTCAGAATCTAGAAAAATGGTTCTGAAGAACTTATTTACAGGGCAGCAGTGGAGAAACAGAGAGAAAAGACTTATGGACGTGGGGAGGGGAGGGTGAGATGTATGGAAAGAGTAACATGGAAACTTACATCACCATATGCAAAATAGACAGCCAACGGGAATTTGCTGTCTGGCTCAGGAAACTCAAACAGGGGCCCTGTATCAACCTAGAGAGGGGTGGGATGGGGAGGAAGATGGGAGGGAGGTTCAAAAGGGAGAGGATACGTATATACCTATGGCTGATTCATGTTGAAGTTTGACAGAAAACAACAAAATTCTGTAAAGCAATTATCCTTCAATTAAAAAAAAAAAAAGAATCCACCCACAATGTAGGAGACCTGGGTTCGATCCCTGGGTTGGGAAGATCCCCTGGAGAAGGGAAAGGCTACCCTCTCCAGTATTCTGCATTGGAGAATTCTATGGACTATATAGTCCATGGGGTCATGAAGAGTTGAACACGACTGAGTGACTTTCAGTTTCTCTATAATGAGGGGATGAGTATATTTGTTTTCAGAGAGTGTGTAGGCTAAGAAATGCCGTGTGTGTGTGTGTGTGTGTGTGTGTGTGTGTGTGTGTGTGTGTGTGTGTGTGTGTGCAAAAGCTTTTTTTCAGCTTCAGATGAATGGTTTCTGATCTAACAGACTTTTAAAAAAATTTTTTGGTAAACAGACACAAAAAGCATGATAATCCTCCGTTGTTCCATTTATTTCTTAATGATTGTATTTCATTATTGTAATTTTCTAAATAATTTCAATTATAAATTAGTCTAGTATTAAAGTATAGGCCTTCAGAATATTTACTCTGCTTCTTTTTGCTCCTCATGCCAAGTTTGTCAGTTTACATTCTCTTAGTGATTAGTTGTTTATTTTCAGTGATTAAATGGTTTTATTTACCAAATGGTTAACCATATATTTATTCAGTATTTAGGATATTAGATTCTTGTGTGTCTTACCTAGGCTGCACATTCCACCTGGCTGAAAAAAATCTTTAGTCATTATGTTTGTGAATGTCATTCACAAAGGAAGAACATTGTATTCTGAAAATCAGTGACAAATGTTTATTGTAGAGCTACAAAATGATAATTTAAGAAAATTATTTCTGAATGAGTATGTTAATTGAAGTTAGCTCTGACAAATGATCTTCTGTTTTTGAAGGACTTTAAGTGTAATATACCCTAATTTATCACTCCGGTCCAAAGCTGAAAACTTGGTTTAAAAAGATAGTATAATCTTTGTAAATTGCTTGAAATAATTGCCATATAGATTTAGACCAGGACAAATTGATAGTTTTAAAAATAGTGAGTTCAAGGTAGGTCACTTTTAATTTTCCAAGTCCAGATGAGATTTTTATTTGGTTTTCTTATCAGATCATAAGATCTTGCTTGAATTCAGCCAGATCATTGGTTGGAAGGCATCAGAGTGTGTCGGGTACGGTTGTTCTCAGTTGAGAGCTGTCCCTCCAAGGCTGGGACACAGAGTTCCTGAGGGTGGCTGGGGGCTTTTATGGCAGTTGCTTAACTTTTCTGCCATATTCCTTTCACTTGCATGTGTGTTGTACTGTACTCAGTCTGTCCTGTCAGCCATGTTCTTATTAGTTTATGATCTTTTTTGCGGTAATGTTTCTCCTAGTCTCCCATCTAATTTTTTCCTGAGAGAGAGTTTGCTGGTTATCTCAACTCCCTGGTAGGAATGATCTATATGATGACTATGTACTTCTCCTTCACTTTTAAATATTACAGTGGAGGCAGTGTGAATGATGAGATATAAAAGACCCTTGAGTATATAGAATCCTAGTGGACACGTCCTATGAGAGTCACAGGTGGTGTAGACAGGACCAGGACAAAGCCACTGTGAGGCCCGTGGCTCCTAATCTATTTTATTGTTTAAAAAAACACAAATAAATGATAGCTTTATTCTTTATCACTTCTTTGAAGAAAGGCTACAGTTGATTTATAATTCTTTTTTGCTTTTCATCAGAACTAAACTAAAAGTCTTTAGGAAAATAGTTGCCCATGTCTCACTAACAAGAAAATATTGTTCTGTTCTAGTATTTTTTATCTTAATCTCTTTTGAGTTATGAAAGATGCTGAATGAGTGTAGGAGATGAGACTGACATTTTACCTGGACAGTATGATGCCACTTTAATTTATTAACGTCCAAGGGAAACATCAGTTTTGTTTTGTTTTTTAAACTTGAGTTTGGTATTTTAGGTAAAAAGCTACTACTAAAACCTAATTTTAATTATTTTTTCTTTATCCTTCAGTCAGAAAACAGAGGTCACCACAGCGCTTCATGACATGGTAGACCAACTGGAGCACATTCTCAGGTGAGAAAACTGGCAGTCTGGTCTATACTGATTAAAGACATCTGTCCAAGAAATGTTACATTAAATATGCCCAGTGGTCATTTCTGCTTTGATCTCATATTTGTTTGATTCTCCTAGGAGTGAATGAATCTAATGCTAGCTTATCTCAGCAGAATGCTACAGTAGTGGAAACATGAACTTTGAAGACTAGTAGCTGCTGCTGCTGCTAAGTCCCCTCAGTCGTGTCCGACTCTGTGCAGTCTCATAGACGGCAGCCCACCAGGCTCCGCCGTCCCTGGGATTCTCCAGGCAAGAACACTGGAGTGGGTTGCCATTTCCTTCTCCAATGCATGAAAGTGAAAAGTGAAAGTGAAGTCGCTCAGTCGTGTCCCACTCTTCATGACCCCATGGACCGCAGCCTACCAGGCTCCTCCATCCATGGGGTTTTCCAGGCAAGAGTACCGGAGTGGGCTGCCATTGCCTTCTCTGAAGACTAGTAGAAGTGTGTTCAAATCTAGGTGTTGTCACTTACTAGCTGTGTGATCTTTGAGCCTATGGTTTTCTTAGCTGTAATACCTATAATATCTAACTCATGAGATGTGAAACTAATATTATATTAAGGGCTTCCCTTGTGGCTAGGGTGGTAAAGAATCCGCCTGCAATGCGGGAGACCTGGGTTCGATCCCTGGGTTGGGAAGATCTCCTGGAGAAGGGAAAGGCTACCCACTCCAGTATTCTGGCCTGGAGAATTCCAGTCCATGGGGTCTCAGAGAGTTGGACACGACTGAGTGGCTTTCACTTTAAGCTTTTAAAGTACCTCACACTTAGTAGGTAAATAAGAAATATTAGTTCCTTTAGCAATTACTACTTCTACCAGCAAACAGTGTTTATTTTACTCCTTTTTTTGGGGTATACTAAAGGAGATCAGTCCTGGGTGTTCATTGGAAGGACTGATGCTGAAGCTGAAACTCCAATACTTTGGCCACCTCATGTGATGAGTTGACTCATTTGAAAAGACCCTGATGCTGGGAAGGGTTGAGGACAGGAGGGGAAAGGGACGACAGAGGATGAGATGGCTGGATGGCATCACCGACTCGATGGGCATGAGTTTGAGTAAACTCTGGGAGTTGGTGATGGACAGGGAGGCCTGGTGTGCTGCGGTTCATGGGGTTTCAAAGAGTCAGACACGACTGAATGACTGAACTGAACTGACATTTGATTGAATATTTGGATTATAGTAGTAACTAGCAATATTCTTTACTGTGAAAATGAAATATTAAGCTCTTTTGGAGACTGAAAATTTCCAAGTTGCTATTCAGAAAGTGTAATATTGTTTACTAGCATTCATTTTTATATTTATATATGATGTGCTTATATGTAAGTTTTAAGTATTTACATTAAAATTAAATTTTAGTAATAATAAACTTTGTTCTTCCAATATACAGTTGTGGAAATTATAAATAATAACATCACTTGATAGTGTTAGTATGTAAAGTACAAGTATTTGGAATCTACTAATTTGATGTCTCTCTCCTCCCCACAGCCTCTCTAAAAAATTGAGCATAGTTTGAACAAAACTTAATTTGTTAAGTCAATATAGATTCATTCCTTACAAATCTACATGGTTTCTTTTATTTCCCTAATGAAGTGGGAAGGAGCTTTCCCAAAGAGATACAGTATAATAAACATAATGTATTTCATAAAAAATTATTGCTGCATGAGAAACATTATTTATTTCACCACATGTTCCTGGATGTAACTGTGAATTGTGTTCATAGTCAAATTATGCTCTCAGTACCTCAGGCGAACAGTAGCACCCTGTAGGTTTCTGGATGATTCACAAGTGTTTCACTGTTCACCTTAATTTACTAACCTTTTAAAAGGAAAGCTTTTCATTCCTGTTCCAATTTTACCTCATAGCCATTAATAGTTGATAAATGTTTAGTGTATATAATGTCAGGTGAAATGACCCATTAAACTTACCTTTATGAAGAGTTACTGAAATTTATCTGACCTATAATTCATAAATGTGAGATTTGGTGAGAACATACAAGATGTATATACAGTGCTGATAATTATGGAATAAGATATCCTAAGAAGATCCATGTAAGAACAGGAATCTTATTTGTTTGTTTATAGAATGGATTCCTTAGGAAGATTGAGCCTTACAGTATTTCTGTGGTTTTCCAACTCTAAAATCCTTTGCTTATTGCTTTTCTAGGAGCCTTGCCTATAACAAAATACTCACTAGGATTGTTAAGAGTTAAAGCTGGGTATTGCAGTGATAGATTTGGCTTGTTTTGCTGACTTGATGCTTTTGGAGTACAGCAAAATTGTGAAAAAGATTTTGAGATAAGGATATGCCAGTGTTTTAAAAAAATGTTAACTCATCCCAAGAATATTGTAATAAAAGTCAGTAGGGGAAATAAAATTTGGTGTATAGTTATTAGCTTTTCTTTGGCTAAGAATTAATGTAGTGTGTAAAATTGGGTCATTCTTTGTGCTACTTTTTAATTTTTGTTTTCAGTACTTAAACCTAAGTTCTACTTGTATGTTTAAGATTCTTAGAGCTGTTTTGTTTGGTAGCAAAGCATATTGAAAAGTTCTTTTTTACCTACAGTGTGTCAGAGATTTTGGAGAAACATGGACTTGAGAAACCAATTTCCTATGTTAAAAATACTCAGTCTAGCTCAGAAGAGGCACGCAAGCTGATGGTTAGATTGACTAGGCACACCGGTCGAAAGTGAGTAATAAACACAATTAATTGATAATTGTGCATGATTAGAAACCAATACTGCGTTTTTTTTTCTTTTTCTGACTTCACTGGATTATAATTGACCAATAATAAATTGCACATATAAAGTATAGAAGCTGATAAGTTTTGATCCACGTATGTACCCTTAAGCCTTCACCTTATCAAAATAACATACCTAACCATCACCCCTGAAAGCTTTCTTTTGCTCATTTATAATCCCATTCCTCCTCCTGCTTCTCCCCATCCCCTGCCCAGGCTATCACTGATCTGTTTTCTGTCTCTGTATCTTATTTTGTATTTCCTAGAATTTTATGTAAATGGAGTCATAACAGTATGCTTTTTGTCTGGCTTCTTTCAGTCAGCATAATTATTTTGTGATTCATCAAGTTGTATCATGGATCCATAGTTTATTCCATTCTGTTGGCTGACTACTATTCCATGGATGGATTTACTGCACTTTGTGGATCTGTTCTGCTTGTGGATGGACATTTGGTTTATTTTGAGTTTTATCTTTTACAAATATAGCTGCTATGAATACTCATGTAGAAGTCTCTGTATGGACATGTGCTTTCATTTCCTTTGGATAAATCCATGAGAGTTGAATGGCAGGATCATATCGATGGATGATTAACTTTTGGAAAAACTGTCTTCCAAAGCATTTGTACTGGTTTTTTTTTTTTTTTTTCTTTTAATCAGTCTTTTAGGAGAAGTCCATCCTTGTCAATACTTGGTATGGTCAGTCTTTTTAAGTTTAATAGGTATTAATATGTTGTGGTGTCTAATTTTGGTTTTAATTCCTTTCTCCAAAGAGTAATAACATTGAGCATCTATTTATGTGATTATTTGCCATCAGTGTATCTTCTTAGATCATTTTAAAACTGAACTTTTGTTTCTTTACTGATTTTGAGTTTTGTTATATACTCGGGATATGAGTTCTTTCTTAGATATATGCTTTTGCAGAGATTTTCTCCCATTTGTCTTATCTTTTCATTCTCATACCTGTCTTTTGAAGTGCATATTTTATACATTTTGAGAAGATCAAGTTTATCAGCTTGTCCTTTGTTGATTGTGTTTTTGATGTCATATTATGAAACTTTTGCCACAAAGATTTACTCCTGCCATTTGTAGTAAAATTTTTAGTTTTTCCTTTTGCAGGCAGATTCATGGCCCATTTTGAGAGTTCATTTTTGTTTATCATTCACGATATAGATTTTTTCTTAATACCTAAATATTCCAGCATCATTTGTTGAAAAGACTATCCTTTCTGTACGGAATTGTTTTTGCATCTTTGTTGACGATCAGTCATCCATGTAATGGGGGCCTATTTTGGAATTCTTTATTTTGATCCATTGATCTATTTGTCTATCTTCTAATAACCATACTATGTTAATTGTTATAGATCTGTAGTAAGTCTGAAAATTGTTGTAAATTTATAGGAAGTCTTAAAACTTTTCCTCATCTCTTTTTGGGCAGTTTATTATAGTTATTGATTTATGTGCCTTGCATTTCCCTTGAAATCATCAGCTTATCCAGAGGAAGTGTTATAGTCACCGTACAAGTAATTTGGAATCTTACATATCACTGGCCATCTCTCAATTTTTAAATGAATAACTTAGAAGATTCTGACAATGTAAGTCTTAAGATTTCTTTACAGATGTAAACAGTTGGTCAGTATTTCCCACCATGCTGGCTCTACCTTAGAACACACTCTTCAGTAAGAAAGTGTTGGTGCTGCTGCTAGATTACCTGCTGTCTTTCCATTGAATCTCTCAAATGCTTTTGAAGTCTTTGAAGTTAATTTCTACTTATGGCATTCTACTTACTGAGAATATGTAAGAGAGCCTCTTTCTTCAAGGTAGTCAACTTGAAATGAGTCTTAATTATTTCACATATGCTACCACGGCTTGACCTTCAGCAACTATAGAACTTTTTTATCCATATTCTAAATGGTGACAGGTTTCACTGACTGTGTCACTGATGAGGTTTTACCATCTTGAATGCTGTAGTATTTTCTCTCTGGAAAATAACACATGCCTTCGTTCCAAAGTGGTAACTAATACATCATGTTTGTATTCAGGTATCTCTCTGCCAATTTTCAAACCTCTTGTTATAGTGCCCCCAAGTTCTACTCTTGGTTCTTATTTACTGCATGTATTCTGAAAAGACCACTGGAAATAACGTCTTATAATTTGTTTTAATTAGAACTTGTACTTACAGCTAGCCATGTGTGAGCAAGCATTAATACCATCTGTCCCGTGTTGCTGGTTTCCAGAAGAACAGCTGGGCATGATAACTTGAATTCAACTAGACAGTGCCCAGATCTGGTTTTATGAAGCTTGTGCAAGATGGACACTCAGTTTTTCAAACATTTTGCTACTTTTTTGCCTGCAAGCCAAATTTGAAAGAGCCCTTTAATTTTTTGAAGTCCACCCAAAGAGTTCACATACCAACGTCTAACTAAGGGAAGCACTTCAGGGATTATCCTTGAAGACTTGCAAATATGTCAGCTTGTTTTATGTATTTGTATGCTGGAAAAGAATGTATTCTCTTAAGCTTTATTGCGTATGGGATAGAAATAATTGTTCATTTTGTGTAACAAATATAAAATGCTAGAAGCAAATTTTGTTTTTAATGCATAAGAAAGAAAACAATGCATGGAAAAGAAACATCCAGTTGGTATTTTACAAACACAAAACAAAACCTACCCTTTTCAAGCAATGAGATTCATGATTATATAGAACTTCAAAACTAGAAAATAAACATAAATGGTGTTTACAAACTCATAGATAGTCAACAAAGATGGACTTTGAAGAGAGGTGGAGAGAATTATAGCACATTCGTCCTCCTACCAGGCAATATTTGTGATGGTGTATGTGATGACAGAAAAAGTGTGTTTGTAACTTTCACATTCATTCATTCACATTTGTTGAATGCTCTGTTGTACCGGAGAAATATGAGGCGTGTCTTTTCATACATTCTCGTTTAAGGTAATCCTCATAATATACAAAAAAGGGATCTGAAGTTCAAAGAAATTAGTAAGTTTATTAAATTCCATACAGGCAGTTGAGCCTGTTTTTACACTTAGGAAAAACCTTGCTTCAATTGTCTGTTTTATCCACAGTAATCTCTTCCGTTCCTTATCATTTTCTGAGATGGACTTTAAGTTAGAAATCTGAAATTCAGGAGTATTAAATACTCGCAGTCACAGAGCTAGTATGTGAGTCCCTGGGGCATTGTTAACAAAACCTTTTCTGCTGCTGCATAAGAACCTGAGCCATCAAATATCTAACTCTGTGACTCTGGAAACTACCATGACATGGTATTTGAACAACTAGATTGTCTAGGCCTCACTGCTCGAGGCCGAGCAGTGCTCGATTGGTAAATTGCTTCTGACCAGAGGAGACTGTCGATAAACTGGGGAACCTGACAGCCACTTGCTGTTTTGAACTTTCCCATGTGTGGTCACTGGCTTACCCTGAACACTGTGGCTGTGGAATTGTTGAAATAGATACAAACTTGTGTGGGGAATGAAGTGTCTTCGTAAGCCAGGTAGGAACTGCAGCTGCCTTACAGGGCTCTGTCTTGTCGCACCTGGGCTGGCACCTGGGTGGAAGGAACCCCCGCAACACTGTCCCAGACTCCCTGGACTCTGCCGAGACTCCCACTGAGAGGAAACCCTGAGGCTGCCCTGCTGACCAGCTGCGCTTCTCACTTCCAGACTCAAGCCATGTATGGCCTCTGTGGCCTTTTCCGTCTGCACGTGTGGTTGAAGTTAAGAACATCCCTTGCTTGCAATTGCAACATGATGAAGATGGAATTTTGAAATGCATTCTCTTGTCTCCAAGTGCTTTTTCTGCTGTATCGTAGCTGCTTTATCTTAGGCCGTGTCCTTTATTTCACCATAGAAACTCACAGCTTGTATGTATACTTTTGCCATAGTCAGAGAATGCTATTCCAGTTTTGTGTCTAGGCCGCCGGTGACTGAGGTCGCTCACAACATCAGAGATGTTGTGTCATTGCCCACCTTTTCCCTCTGTCTTTATTCCAAACTTTTTTTCCCTGGAAATTCAAATGAAATATACTTCTGTTGATCATCTAGGAGCTGTGTGGCATACAGAATGGTGGTACCAATTTTTTTACTTTTGGTCAATTGACAATAGCAATTTTCTTTTTTCTTTTTCTCCTCCCAGGCAGCCTCCTGTCAGTGAGTCTCACTGGAGAGTGTTGCTGCAGGACATGTTAACTATGCAGCAGAATGTTTACACGTGTCTAGATTCTGACGCTTGCTATGAGGTAACTGGACGGATTTTAGTGTTTCCTTTTAATTTTAAAATTTTGGTTGTTACATTTTGTTGATTGAACACACAGATGATGGCCAGAAGCTTCACTCTAAGTAATAGGACTGAATTATTGACGAATAGCTGGTAATTGAGTAGTGCTTTAGAGTGTGAGCGCTTTCATATCTGCATTTCTGTTGTCTTTGTTCATTGCCACACAATTATTTAGTGGGTTAATTCTCAGCTGGAAGACTCAGAATTGTACATCAAGTACAATTGTACGTCAAGTACAAGCCTCTCTTTCATATTTCATAGTTTTGGTGGTCACCAAAAATGACTTCATTGTAGTTGGACGTCCCTCATAGCTAAGATGGTAAAGAATCCTCCTGCAGTGCAGGAGACCCGGGTTTGATCCCTGGGTCGGGAAGATCCCCTGGAGAAGGAAATGGCATCCCACTGCAATATCCCTGTCTGGAAAATCCCATGGACAGAGGAACCTGGTGGGCTGCAGTCGATGGGGTCGCAAAGATTGGGCACGACTGAGCGACTAACACTTGTGGCTTGTGAAAGACGACTTCATGTACCTGAGAAAAGTCTCTCAAATCTGCCCAGTCTTCATCTCTGCTAAGTTGCAATAGCCCTCCAAACTTGTTCCGCTCCGTCCGTGTCTCCTAACTCATGCCGATTGAGAGCGTTCTTCCAAAGTAGACCTTTTCCTTATGCTCTTCTTCTTAGAGTGAGCTGCTTATTCCCTGTCTACAGTCAGAAAGTACCCGTCATAGAAAGCCACTGGGGATTACCCTGTGCATTTCTCGCCGCTGACACTCTCTACTGTGTCCCCTGGCTCCAGTGGTGTCTGATCCGTCCTGAGTCCCTCCGCTCACCATGCTGTTCCCTGCTTCTGTGACTCTGCACATTATTCCCTTTGCCTACCTGGAATATGTTCCTCTTTTTTAAATTTGAAAATTGACGATAACTTGTAGGATTCAGGTCAATCATGTCCTCTAAGATGCCTTCCTTTGTTCTTTGATATAGCTCATCTCTTGTGTAGCCTTTCTTTCAAATGTAGTGACTTGCGTGTTTCTATGTATGTTTCTTCTTCTTGGTCATTAGCCGATAGGCAGGCATTATTAGATCATGTTCATCTTCAGCTCCCCTAGTGCATATTCTAGTATTTGGCATACAAAGGGTACTTAAGGATGGCTAGTTGTCTAGGATTGTAACCCAGGAGGATTGAATCCTTATTTTGGAAGGTATGTGTATTACCACCGAATTCCTCAGGCTTTGCATGGAAAAATGATCCAGCTAACCTATTTTTAATGAGATACAGTTCAAAGGAGTGTTCCCAGTTGAATTTTCCTATCACATAAGCCAGATCCAAATTATGGAGGATATTTCTTGTGTTGCTCTGCTCTGACAATCATGAAGCATAACCTGTTGATAAAATGAGAGTTATAAAATAGGTCTGTGTTTTATGAAATCGTATGTATGTTAATTCAAGGTGGTTTTAACAAAAGAGCACTGTTGAAAAACGAATAGTTTTGTATTTGAACTTCAGATTTTTATGTGCTTGATGGGTGTAAAGTTTATATTGATGATTGCAGTCTCCGACCATGCACAACTGCCAGTAACTTCCCCCTTGTATCTAAAGCAAAGCTGGAAATTCAGTTTCAGGAGAAAATAATCTGTATGCATTTGGGGCCCCAAATCTTAACTGTCATTAGTATGCTTAAAGTAGTTTCTAAGTGTGCGTAGCATTATTTCCTGTTATGTTCTGATTCTGACTGAAAAATTGGCATTAAATATATTACACTTGAACTCACTTTTGTGTAATCTATCATAACAGCTTGACATATTAAATCGTTTTTGTTATATTTTAACACATTTATTTGTATTAGGCTTTGATATTTTAACAGCTTTGTGCTATTAGTCTTTCTCCTTTGAGAAAACATTTTAAAGCATATTATAACTGTCTTAAATTGATTCTAGAGAATAACCCAGATTTGGCATTTTAAAATATTTTAGTGCTGCTTAAATTATGCTATATTGTCTTACTGACTTGTGGCCGTTATATTCGGTTTACCTGTTCTTGGAAATTAATTTGAAATCTCATTGGCCCAATTTTGATAAGGTGCAGGATTTTTATATAGCCTGTAGAGCAGAAATATGTACTGTTCATTTCAGCAAAACCTTTAAAATAATAGGAGTGAATTGTAATTTTCAATATTGGGCATTGACTCTCTATGGCTTACCTGAATAAATCAAAGGAAAAGAGAAATTGTTACACCTAAGTCATCTTGGTCACCTGGAGCGAGCCATTTTCACCTGTCGTATAAGTGATTAGGGTTACTGCCTGATAATTTGCTTTCTGCCACAATATGTATTTTATAGCAGATCCCTCGTTGGAGATTAGTAATTTTATCCTTGCCAGTCATTTTAATAAAGGCCTGTCTAAAACTACCTTTTCCAGAAGCTTAGAACAATTGAAAATAAGGAGATCCTATCAAAATTGGGTACTCTTCCTTTTTATAAGGAAACTCTTGCCTGTCCATGAAATCTTTTCAGTTGTTGCTTCTGTTTCTGTCCTCATCCAACAGTGGCGTGATAGGAAAGAGCAGTCCCAGGGACGTTCTCCCGGGGGAGTGCTTGTGCTGACTATGTGTCGATATGATTAATGTGGGCTTAAATGTATCTCTTTAATCAGACTTTTTTGGAAGAAGTAAATAACCTCAATTATAGAATAAATTTTATGTTAATTGGTGCTATAAATTGCCTTGTAAAATACTGTGGTATTTGCACAACTACCTTCCACCAAGTAGCTTCTGTTGTATTTAAATAGTTTTTAATTTGCAGATTGGCAAAAAAAAGTCACGTGGTGTATTGTCATTCTAGTGATGAGGTGTAAGGAGAACATTTGTACCTTAGGTATTAGTGAGACCGAAGGTCCCCTGGAGAAGGAAATGGCAACCCACTCCAGTATTCTTGCCTGGGAAATCCCATGGACAGAGGAGCCTGGCGGACTACAGTCCGTGGGGTTGCAAAGATTCAGACGTGTCTGATAGACCGAGCATGCACGTACACTTCTGAGACTGACTTTATGTGCTTTAAGCAGCCATTAATTATATGTACCATATTCAAAGATTTTCTTTTAAAAAATAAAAATGTTATAGTTTAACCAGAGTGTGGGACAGTATGTCTAATGGACCTGATTTTAGTGAGTATGTACTTTAGGTATTTTACTTAAGTATTCATTATAACACATGAAAGTATGCTTACCATTAGTTTGTTCAGTTAAATTATTTCTTCTTGCTAGAAGAGAGTTTTTTTTTTTTTTAATTGAGGTGAAATTCACATAACATAAAATTAAGCATTTTCAAATATGCTTCATTGTCACTGAGATACATTCATGATATTCTGCAACCTCTACTTGTAGAATGGAGGTATTTTTTAAATTTATTATACTTGGATATCAGAGCTTCCATTGTGTTGAGAATCGAGTCCTCCCTTTCTAAGCACTAATTCTAGTTTATTCTTTTCCTCAGATATTTACAGAAAGTCTTCTGTGTTCCAGTCGCCTTGAGAACATCCACCTGGCTGGGCAGATGATGCACTGCAGTGCTTGCTCAATAAATCCACCAACTAGTATAGCCCATAAAGGAAAAACCCAATACAGGGTCAGTTACGAAAAAAGTATTGACTTGGTTCTGGCAGCCAGCAGAGAGTACTTCAATTCTTCTACCAACCTCACTGACATCTGCATGGATCTGGCCAGGTAGAGGAACTCTGTGTTCTCCATAAGAGAGAGTGGGGTCAGAATACACACACTGCATTGTTGGTTTTATTCTCTGATGTACAAAATATATTATCACAAGTACAGAGTGACCCTTCTGTTTAGGGTACAGTTGCTTAGTGCTTGAGTATAGAAAGAAAACTTAATTACGTCATGAGTGTTCATTAGTTTACGACCTTTTTTCTCTAGCACACTTTTCCATAGTCATTCTAGCTGATTTTCTGTAAGGTTATACTTTTCTTCTATTGGAAGAAACTCACGTGGTAGCCTGCAAATCCGGGTTCTGGAAAATTTTAGCACATTAGGCCATGTCTGTATCCTTTACATGGCTTCCAGTCTGCTTAGGGACAGGGGACCTGATTAGATAATAAAACCCAAAAGTCCCTTCTAAGTGGAAAACTATGGACTAGGGATTTTATTCCTCGCTTGGCCTATTGTATAGGAAAGTTAGCGTTCCTTTTTCTTGGTATTGATTCTTAGGAGCTTTTTTTTTTTTGCATGTAGAACTTTAGCCCTTTGTCTCTCTTAATGGCTTAACTATGTTGCCAGCTTTATATTATATATATAATTTATCTTTCAAATGGCTATTTAGAGTTTCTAAAAATTATAATTGTTATTCTCTTCTCTTACATAAGGTTTCTGTCTTTTGTGTCAGACTTTGAAAGACCTATAATTCCAGAGATAATTAAAGTCATTTTTCATATTGTTTTCTTACTACTTCAGTTGTTTTATTTTTGCATTGAAATTTTAGGCTTATTTGTATTATTTTGGTGTAAAGATTGTGTTGGTTATTTAGTTACTGTTCCCCTCCAATGACTAGTAGTTGCTTCAACTCTAGCAAGACTTTTAAATGTAACTTTTTTCCCCCCAGTGAAATCTTATCACAGAGTCATGTTTTCTCCAGGCATGTTATTAAACTTGACAAAGTTGTTTAAAATAGTTAGTAAATTTTTTCTCCTTTCCCAAGGGATAGTATTTCTATTTCAGATGATGAAAATATCAAATAGAACAGTCTTTGAAACTGGGAGTTGTGTTTGACCTAAATCTTCTTGACAGATGCTTCTAGAGATCATTTTAAAAACTATACTTGAAGTGTTTTCCTTTCATCCATCTCCTTTCTCCTGTGAAAGTGAAGTGAAAGTGTTAGTTGCTCAGCCGTGTCCGACTCTTTGCAACCCCGTGGACCATAGCCCGCCAGGCTCTGCTGTCCATGGAATTTCTCCTATAAGGACACACTTTAATTTTAAAAGTGTCATATGTGTATAACATTGCACCAACTGATTGTGACTTGTTAGCTCAGATATATTTAATTGTTCAAAGTTTTATTGAAATAGAAAATGGCCATCCATTCTTATTGATTAAATTATTATTTATTTGCTAATTTTTTTAATTGAAGAAGCAATGCAGCCATGAGATTAAAATATTCAAAAATATAGAAAGGTAGCTATGGACAATGTCTTTCTCCTCATTATAGTTCCCCTATCTTTAATGCTCTCTATATTTTTAATTTATTTCCTGTGTATCCTTATGGAATATGTTATTGAATATTGCATTCTTCTTTTTTAAGTCACAGGTGCTTACAACTTGTACATGCCTTTCTCTGTTTTGTTTTATTCACTCACTATCTATATATAGGGTTTTTCCATGTAAGTACATATTGGTTTGTTGCATTCTTTTTTGGTGGTTGTAGAATATTCCATTGTTTGACTTTTATTTAGTTTATTTAATTAGTTTCCAATTTAGTGTATTTTATTTCAAAAAGAGCCTATAAATTCCTAGAGCTGGAATTCCTGTGTTCAAAGGTAAATGCAGTTGGAATTTTGGTAGATACCATAAATAGGTTATATACTGTGTCCCCTTGAACCAGTAGTATGTGTTAGTGCTTATCTGATTTATTTATTTATTTATTTTCATTTATTTTTATTAGTTGGAGGCTAATTACTTTACAATATTGTAGTGGTTTTTGCCATACATTGACATGAATCAGCCATGGGCTTATCTGATTTAAATGCCCTAATTTTTGCAATGAGAAGATAGGTGTATATCTTTCCATTGGTCTTGTAGGTAGACACTGGCCTAGACATCTTCCTGTGATGGTCCAGGATCTTAGCATCATTAGCTCTTCATGGCCTGATCTCTGCCTGTCCTTTCTAGTCTCATGCCCCACTGTTCCTCTACGTGCATCTTTCAGAAAATAGGTTTGTTGTTAACTAAAATTTATCAAGTATGCTTTCTCTGAGTTTCACAAAATTTGCTTAAAATCCTCATAGGTGTCACAAATTCTGAGATTATCAAATCACTGTCACTTACATTTATCTCAGTACTGCGTCACCAACTGATTGTTTCTGATCAGCAGAATGTCTCTTGTGCACTTTGTTAGGTTATTCTTTTTTCCTTTGAGAGACAAAGTTGTGACTGAAATCAAGACATTTCTGCTTTCCTTAGAAGAATAGCTAGACATTATCTGGATTCTGTCTTTTTGCTTAATCCTTTTTATATCATCATCATCTTTGGAGTCAACGGTAAACAGAGCCCTAAGCCCGGAGCTAACATATCTTGCTTTATCCTCTGATACCTTACGTGCTGTAACCTGTGCAAATCGCTCACCTCTGAGCTTCAGTTTTGGCTTCCTTGAAAAGCAGGTGGTGATATTTCTCTGTCTCACAGGCTTGCTGTGAGGATTAAGTAAGAGATCAGAAAGCCTCTAGCAGAATACCTGGAAGGAAGTTGCTGTCTGATAAATGCGTTGGATCTCTGTGTTGTCGTTCATAGAAGGGCAGTTTAGCTGAAAATATGCTACTTTTCCACTTTAAAAATGATTTTGTCCTAGGTGCTGTTTACAGCTGATAACAGATCGACCCGCTGCCATTCAAGAGGAGCTCGATCTTATCCAGGCCCTGGGGTGCCTTGAAGAATTTGGGGTGAAGATCTTGCCTTTGCAAGGTGAGTTTTCTTCTTAACTGTTGCACTTTTATTAACTTATTTTGCATAAATTCACTAGTATTCCTGTTTAGGTGTCTAATTAAAGAGTACTTTTGGTCATTTAATCCACTAGCAATAGGTTCTGCCCTCTTCCATTTTTTAGTGACATTAGTACAGCGGTGAGGCTCTTGGATAAAACAAAAAGAGAAATTGGGGATTACAGATAAGAGTTTCATGTTTACATCAGTTTTGGATTGAAATTTATTCATTTCAATTGTGTAATTTAAAAGTAGCTCTAAATGATAATAGTTTATTTCTTCTTATGCTTACTGTAGAATATTCTTTAATTGAATCCGTATTTTTTTTTAACAGAGGGAGTGACAGGAAATTGTTTAGAGTTAAATTACTAACAATATGTTAGCATTGCTCAAGTTCTTTTACCTAAAGGTGGAAGTCAGATTAGTACCAGCCCAAACAAGTCATCTGTCCTTTTGGGACAGTGGGCATCTCCCAGTGTCCTGAACCTCACCTGATAAGCAGGAGGGAGATTTTCTGTTGCTTCAGATCCTGGACCTCAGTGCCCTGAAGGAAGTGAGTGTGTTTGGTGATTTGTGGTACGCTTGGCTAGTTTCCATGTAATCTCTGATCTTTATTCTTGAAAAGATTTTTATTTTTTTATTGAAGTATAATTGACTGACAGTGTTGTGTTAGTTTAGGGTGAACAGCAAAGGGCTCTTATCTTTATTCTAACTCTGGGAATGTTCAGAATTGGGAGTGGGAGAGGTTTAGCTAAGTTCTTTTCATCTCTGGTTTTTGATAAATTTTCACTGGAATTGTGTCTCTGGTGTTTTTTTTTTTTTTTTTTTTAACTTCTAATATCATTGATCAGTGATAGTCTGTTACAGGTTTCTTGGTGTGTTTATCTTCTGAGGTAATTTGAATCAGATGGATCTTAGGGAATGTCAGCCAGTGGAGACATTTTCGTGTGGATTTCCACTGTAGTTTTCCTAAAAATGAAAGTTCTGCTTGTCAGACAAATTTCTTAAGATTTTTTGAAAGTTGGTATTACTGTTATCTTGATTATTGTTTGAAAGTAATAAGTATGTGATTGTAAATATCCTGCAGTGTCTTAAATAGGTATATTCAAGGTGATTGTTAAATTGCTAGAAAAGTCTATTCACTTGTACCATTCATGTAATTTTTTGAGCTCAAACCTTCTTTAAATTGTGAGGATTAATTAGAGTTACCAGCAAGCATTTTCAGTTTATTCTCAAATGTCTTAAATCATCAACTACCTCCCCCAAAACACATATTTTTAATTGAAGATTTCAATCACGAGAGAGTCCAAAGTACTATGAAACGTTTGTCCTTCTTGTATTTCTTGTTAGGTCAGGTCATTATAGCTTTGACCCTGTGTGTGTTTATCTTTTAGCTAGTTATTTAATCCAAGCAGATTGAAAGAATACAAAAAAAAAAAAAATTGGTTTCCCAAATGCTACTGAAGTTTGAAAATTATGTTGAGCTCTGGTTTTTCTGTGGTACTCAATTGGCAATATTTGCAAATCAGCTGATGGATTTGAATACCTTCAGCCAAACCTGCCACCTCGCCAAGAAACTTCCTGACTGAGGAGAATCTTAAGAAAGATGTTGCTTTCATGTCCTGACAGTTTTTCAGTTTGGTATATTGATTTGGAGTTTCCTATTAGAATGACTCCTGGATGTGGAGATGGAATATTCCCTTTCTGTACTGTTTGTTGTATTTATGCCACAGGTGCAGTTTAGGTTTAAGCTGTTTTCATATTCATCAGTAATACTGGATCAACAAAATAACTTGATATTTAAAGACTTATGGTCCAGCTATTTTTTTTTTTAATTGTAGTCAGTGTTCACTTTGTCACTTTGCTTTGTTTTGATGCCCTTCTTTGCTTACACTCTCAGAGTTGATGTTTCCAGCGGTGAAGGCTAGTGATGCTAGATATAATGCATGAGTTAATAGAAAATAGGATCAGAAATATATAAAAATGATTCCTTATGTAAGGGTCACCTATGATGTGTTTGTGTGTGTACTTTTCCATATATCTTGGGTGTCTATGTTGTATTAGTTATTCTTATATTCAAGTGAACCAATTTAAGATATTTCAGTTATCTCTGTGTTCTTTCTACAATAGAGTCCATCAATTTTCCAGACTTAAGGGTGTTGTATTAAGCCCAGCCTTAGGTTAGTTAGGGTTAGTCAGTTGTGTCTGACTCTTTGCCACCCCATGGACTGTAGCCTGCTGGGTTCCTCTGTCCATGGGATTTACCAGGCAGAAATACTGGAGTGAGTTGCCATTTCCTCCTCCAGGCGATATTCTTGACCCAGGGATCGAACCTGGGTCTCTTGCATTGCAGGCAGATTCTTTACCATCTGAGCCACAAGGGAAACCCACTTTTTCACATATTACTAAATAACTGGACACTTATCTTAACCTTTCTTTGTATTTAACTTTTCTTGTTTTCAGAATGAGTGTAGTAATAAGCGTCTTATCGAATTGCTTACAAAGATTAAGTCTGTTATGTTTACGGTGTTTGGGATATAGTAAGCTCTGCAACTATCAGCTGTCATTTTTATGATTTTTCTTGGAGTTCCTCTTAATGCTGGCAGAATTAGAGTGGTCTTACCCTCTTTTGCCTTCTCCCTTTTTCCCTCCCCTCCTGTCCCTTCCTTCTCCTCTCTCCATTCTCCTTTCCTTACGTTCAATAAACATTAATTTAGGCATGTTTATTCCAGCAACCAAAATAATGAAAGGGTACCTCTTGACTCTGAGGGACTAACACCCTGCTAGGCATGACATGCATTCATGAGTCTGTCTTCTTGTGTTTAGATTCTGATTCAGCCAGTCTGAGCTGTGTGATCTGTGTCAACTTAATGGCTTTGAACTTTACCTTCCTCAGATGGAGATAATAGTAAAATATTCCCTAGACAGTTCTGAAAGTTATATTTTGAACACTGAGAATTCTGGGTTAATCTTGGCAAAAACTATAGAAGAATTCTTTGTATCATTCTTGCAACCTTTCTGAAAGTCTGAAATTTAATTCTAATAAAAATTTACCCTTCCTCCAAAAGCCTGTTCCAAAGAAAAGCTACTACCTTTCTCCTTTATGTCTTTATATAAATTGGACCAGTGAGTGCTTCAGGGACTTTTACTCTCCCAACTGAAGTGATGTGGCGGAGGTAGAAAGTAGATATTTGGAATTTGGAATGGATTTTGGGAAGCTGAGGTATGGTGGACAAACAGGTGTATGAGAAAGTATATGAAATTTTCAAAGACAAATACCACTGTCTTTAAAATTTTCCGTTAGTCCTGACTTGAAAATGTAGCACTTCTCTCTTAATTCCAGAATGTCAGTTCATTTGCTGTGTTTCATCACTTTGGTGATAAAGGATCTTAATTGTACATTATTTATTCAAGATTAACAATAACTTTATTATTTTTTTAAATTTTCTTTTACTTAATTCTTATTGATCTGGGGGTAAACACAGTTTTCATCTTGTTCATTTGCCTTAAATTAGGAAGGTCATCGTACCTTTGTTGTGTCCATGGTCACAAGTCATCAGTGTATCTTTCTTTGCAGTGCGATTGCGCTCTGATCGAATTGGCCTCATCAAGGAGTGTATTTGCCAGTCCCCCACGTGCTACAAGCAGTCCACCAAACTGCTCGGCCTTGCTGAGCTCCTGAGGGTAGCAGGTAAGTTTTGAATGCTTGACTGCAGAATCTGTGTTATTCTGTGCACCATCCTAGGAAAACACTGGAATATGTGCTATTGGAATAGGTGTGAGAGGAGCTGCTTTTCAGCAAGGTTTTGTCTTTTCCAGAAAGATTGGCCTGTTATAAAAATGTGTTCTATGTTGAGCTGCTTGGACCTCTGTCTTTTAAATGAAGGCATACTTATTTGGGGTTCCATAATCATGCAAGGTCAGAAAGAGAAGTCGAAGTTACCATTTATAACCAGAAAACTTAAAAAGTAGGACAAGCCAGGTCAACTAGTTCACCTTTAGTTTCCACATTTGGTGTAATATTTTTGAACCTGAATAATTACTTAGAGAAATTTGTGCATTTACTGTTTGGCCAAGTTTTCACATGCATTATCTTATTTCATTTTCTGTTAAATGTTGTTGATGTTTTCTTCCTGTTTTGTGAGGGGGATTGAAGATATTTGGTAGACACATTTATGTTTTAAAATCTAAATAGAACTCTTCTTCTTAAGGCTTTATAGTTTTAGTAAATTTTATTTTCAGATGTCCTTTTCTAGCCTCTCTGAAAGCATGACACTAGCATTTTTACCTCTGGCTTTGAAGATGTGCTCGGGCATCCCTTGGGGGCCAGGCAGCCAGGGAGGTATCTTGGATGGCTGCAGAGAAGTTGAGTGTGGGATCTGAAGACTGGCCCAGTCCTTACTCTCCTATTCATTTGCTAAATGACTTAATCTTCAGCTTCTGGAAAATAGAAATGACACCCCCTGCTTTAAGTCTAGGTCATGAGACCCACATGAGTTAATGCATACGAAAGCACTTTGTAAATTTGAAAGCACTCTGATCATCAGGGAAGAATTTCATAAAGATCCAGTTCATAGACACTAATGAAGCAGTCAGGGATGCTGTCTCCATTTTCCATGTACCTGCATACTATTGTAGGCATTTTCATCCCTGTGACACTGACCTGAAAATAGAAATATCAGTGATCGAGGTAAGCCTGCATTTTTAATGGTATGAACATTACTCTTCAGTCCTGCTGAGTACATTTATGTGGAACACCTGGTGTTCAAATCACTTTTCTTTATTGCAGCTATTTTAGTTCTCATACTTGGAACCATCTCAACTTGACCACCTCTGTTTCACAAACTTGAATGTGGAATCTGTGTTATAACTTCAGTCCAGTATCATTAAAAGAGAAGACTAGTATCCATATTTCATTCAACATGGTGCTTTTATTGTGAGCCCCCTGAGTGGGCATAATAGCTACTATGTATCCGTGACTGCTGTGTGCTAGCTCCCTTCTGTGCCCTTTTAACACACTGGCTCTTCTGCTGTTCACTGCAGGCTCTCCTTACCTGCATTTTACAGATGGGGAACTAGAGGCCCCAGAGAGGAAAGTAATACCACTTTGTCAAGTACTTTGGATACAGAGTTCTATTACACACCTGCTGCCCTCTAGAAATTTAGCATCTTAGAGGGCTGCAGAAGCAGAGAACTATGTTGCATCATGGGGTATGATGGTAGTCCACGGCTTCTGTAAACAGATGTTAGAGAATCTGAAAGACAATTGTAATATTTAGCTGGGAGCGGAGTGGTGTTAAGAGAGGGATCATAGGCAGGTAGCATGTATCTGAAGCTTACAGAATGCTGTGGTTATTTATTGCTGCTTTAGAAACCACCCCAAAACCTAGCAGCTTAAAATAACAACAGTCATGTCTTCTTATCTCTCCCAGTTCTAAAGGTTGACTGGGCAATTCAGGGTCTTTTATGAAACTGCAGTCAGATATATCAGCTAGGGCCATGCTCATCTCAAAGACTGCTTTGTTCACATGTCTGGCACCTGGGCTGAGAAGATTGAAAAAGCGGGGTGTTGGAGTAGCTCAGGCTTTCTCTTCTCTATGTGGTTTCTCCTTACCATCTTTCCTTATGTTGTGGTCAGACCGCCTGGATTTCTTATGTGGTGGCTGAGGGCTCCCAGAGCCAGTATCCCAAGGGAAACCAGCAAAAGTTTCATGTCATTTTGCTGTAATTTAGCTTTGGAATTTGGGCAGCTTCATCTCCATTGTGTCCTTTTCACGGAAGCAGTCACACAGGCCCTCCCAAGTTCAAGGGAAATATTTATAGGCTCCACTTGAAGTTGACTGGGCTTGGGTGAGCCTGAGATGGCTTCCACAGCTGTTGGGACAGGCCTGTGTTACTCTCTGGCTGGTGTCAGAAACCTCAGCCCCTTGCCCCAGGGAGCTCTCCATGGGGCTTCTTGGGCATCCTTTCAATTTCTCCTGGAGCATTTGATCCAGAGAGCAGGGCAGAGCCTGTAGTGCTTTTTTACAACCTCATCTTGGAAGTCAGACTCCATCGTTTACAGCTTACTCTGTTAGAAATAAATCACTAGTCATCCCCACTCAAGGGGAGGAGCAGTAAGCTCCATCTTTAGAAGGGAGTACCAAAGAATTTGTGGACATAGTTTAAATTATATTTCATATATTCAAAGTTTTGTCCTGCTACCATTAGTATTTTCTTCAAACTAAACATTTAGACCATTTCTTTAGTAGATTTCTAGTCCAGTTCTACTCCTGGCCCTTCTCCCCGTGAACTTGGCTTTCTTTGTAGGACTTTTCCAGAACATTGTTTTCAAGCCTGTTTTTGCTTATGTTTTTTCTTTTAGTCACCTGCTCAGATCACCTGATATACAAACTAACTTTCTCACAATGAAACTATAAAATTTAAATCCATTTTACTTTGTATTTATGGTTTTTATCTTTTTATTTGTCATTATTGATTAGAATTAGAACATTCAAATACTAGAATAAATAGGAAAAAATGTTTAAATTCCCTATTTGGAGGAAAACTTTTCCTCTACCTACCTACGTTGGAATGGCTTGTCTGGGGCTGGTATATTGGTGTTTTACTGGAATATCACAGATTTACAATGTTGAATTAGTGTACAGTGAAGTTATCCAGTTATAAATGTACATAGATTCATTCATTTTTAGATTCTTTTCTCATATAGATTATCACGGAATATTGAGTAGAGTTTCCTTTGCCATAATGTAGGTCCTTGTTGGTT
This sequence comes from Cervus elaphus, assembly GCF_910594005.1. Lineage (NCBI taxonomy): Eukaryota > Metazoa > Chordata > Mammalia > Artiodactyla > Cervidae > Cervus > Cervus elaphus. Next base: position 23,428,353 of record NC_057825.1, on the reverse strand, counting down.
ATGTATCTTATATATAATAGGGTGTAAGGGTTCATTTCAGGTTTCTCATTTATCCCTCCCCACTGAGTTTGTTTTCTTTATCTGTTAGTCTGTTCTTATTCTGTAATAATTTCTTTTCTTTTTTTAAAAAATTGGATTCCGTGTCTGAGTGATATCATAAGATATTTGTCTTTGTCTTACTTTACTCAGTGTGACGTTTCCTAGGTCCATCTATGTTGCTGCAAATGGCATTATTTCATCTTTTTTATGGCTGAGTAATATTCCCTTGTATATGTGTACCACATCTTTTTTATCCATTCCTCTGTTGATCGACATTTAGGCTGCTTCCATATCTTGTCTGTTGTAAACAGTGCTGCAGTGAACCTGGGGGTGCAGGTATCCTTTTGGATTATGGTTTTCTCTGGATACATGTCCAGCAGTGGGATTGATAGATCACATGATAGTTTTATTTTTACTTTTTTAAGGAACCCCCATACTGTTCTCCATAATGGTTGTACCAATTTATATTTTATATGGGGCCAATATTAATCATTGATCACTTTGGAGACTGAGAGATAATTTCATGATTAATAAACAGATTGAAAGGTCTAAGTGGCCTTGACCTTTTGTCCTGTTGTCTTATAAAAATCTTTCTAATCTCTGTTTTTCGTTTGAGAATTAATTAGAAAGATAGAGTTAAGGAACTCCTCTATCAATCGATACTGCCCCAAACAGTAAGTTGTTTGCATGTGTTTATAGGTGAAGACCCAGAAGAAAGGCGTGGACAGGTTCTCGTCCTTCTAGTGGAGCAGGCACTGCGTTTCCATGACTACAAAGCTGCCAATGTGCATTGTCAGGAGCTGATGGCCACAGGTGAAGTAGACACCCCTTAACACTTGGCTAATGTTCTCTCTCATGGAAGAGGTCTCTTTTGAAATCACTTGGTCTAATTGGTAAGCCATCCACACTGTGTTCATAAGCCTTGGGAGATGTTTTGTGAGCACTGATAAGTCGGTATTCCATGTGCTTGTATATTAATGTAAATACTTTAATGGGCTCAAGGGGTTATGTTTCATCTGGGATATGGTTGCTTTCCACTCCATATTAAAAGGCTCATAATTTTAATAGAAATTTTATGTAAAATATTTTAATTTTAAAATATTACAAAATATTTTATGTAAATATTTTAATTTTTATATATTTGTCATATAAAAGAAAAATTTCAGATTTGAAATATCTGTAATTTGTGACTCCATTGTCAGTATTTCTATCCTTTAATTTCTTTAAAAGATCACAAAATCCTTTTCTAATTTGAGCAGTTGGGAAGTAGCTTGCCACTGATATTGAAATTATAACTCAAGTCTCTGGAGGATAAGCAGGTTTTATTGTGGAATAATTTCTTTATGAAAGAGCACATTCCCCAGAGGAGTAGCCAGTAATGTTGTCTTGTCATAGGCTCTGGGCTAAATGATGTGCATTTTGTAGTTGTGCCTGAGTATGTGGAAACTCAGGCACACTTAGCTGTTTACCTACTGCCTGTGCATGCCTATGTGTGGCTGACAACACACTGCTTCACTTTGTGACAGCTTCTGGTGTTGCACACTGATGATTTGTATGCTTGTTGTATACTGGTAAAGGAAATGATTATTCTGATGCTTGTTAAAAATGGTAGGGAAGACTTTATTCAGGACTTTTGTAACGGGAGAGAAATCAGGCTCAACTCCAAATACAGAAAAGACAGCTGGGAATTTATCACCGTGGATCAGATTGAGGGGATCAACAATGGTTGAAAAATTACAGTGGTGAGACATCCGGGATAGGGGCATTGGTACTAAACTGACTTAGTGGTGGCAGGCCAGGGTGATCAGATACAAAGAGTGAGAGATTCTCTTTAAACTGACTTGGCAGGATTCTTGACTGAATCTGGGTTATAACAGGTTCAGCAAAGACTGGGCCAAGGTAGAGGCCTCATTAGAAGAGGACTCAGAGAAGCCTGAGTGAAGTTTGGTCAAGGAGAGGGTTTGGCGATACATCTGTGAAAATGTTGAAAACTGGGAAAAAGCTTAACACTTTATAACCTCAGCATTGGAAAACTGGTTTCATGAAAAAACTGTCAAGTATTAACCTAGTGATTGTGTACCATTAAGTTCAGAATAGTTATGGTATTCTGGAAAATCATTGTTTTAATTCACTATCAGTTACTTAGAGAGCTTTGTATTAAATTTATACCACCTATAAGGATAGTACTTGGATTAAATCTGACTTTATATATTTAGAGAAATTATCCTGGGCCAAGGCCTTTGTACTTAGAAACAAGACCTACTTTCTAACTGGATCTCCTTCAAATAAGAATGAAGATGCATTTTAAGAGTTCAGAGCATAAACTTACATAGGGAAAAGCCCTCTGCTAAGAGTCAGACTCTGACTGTATTTTTTGGCACTGTCCCTGGACCTGTGTCTTCATCTGTGAAATGGCTGATTCTTTGTAGCTTTCCACAAGAATTTATCTTTTTCTAGTACTTGGCAGTGTATAAAGTGCTTTTAAGTACAGTTTGTTTTAAAATAAAGATTGTTTAATCTTTACAATATTCCCTTAACAACCTTCCTTGGTGGCTTGGATGGTAAAGAATCTGCCTGCAATGAGGGAGACCTGGGTTCAATCCCTGGGTTGGGAAGATCCCCTGGAAAAGGGAACAGCTACCCACTCCAGTATTCTGGCCTGGAGAATTCCATGTACTGTACAGTCTGTGGGGTTGCACAGAGTCGGACATAACTGAGCAACTTTCATTTTCACTTTACAACCAAGGGAAAGAGGAATTACTATTATTTTTGTTTTTTTGCAGTGGTGAGGGATGATGATGTTTGGACCTTTCTCAAGCTCACACAGTGCTTGGGCCACACTCAGTTATTTCTGAATTCAAATACTCAGTTGTTTTTACTCAACATCAAATCTCAGTAAATTAACTGTAGTCATTGCCAGGTTGACTATTGGTAGTCATTTTCATCTGAAATTTAACGTAGTTTATTGGAAAAACTTGTCTGTAGCACTGCTGAACATCTGGATAATACACTCACCTAATGTTTCTTTTCTATTTTAGATCATTATGTATTTCTGCTTATATGATAATACATATCACTTATGACTGACTTTGCTTTGGTAACATAAGACCTTAGTAAAAAGCCGTTACATTTTTCAAGTTAGATTGAAAATTTTTTTCTGCTCGTGAAAATCAGTTTGTTTTTCTTGCCCATTTTTCAGGTTACTCTAAAAGCTGGGATGTCTGTAGCCAGTTAGGACAATCAGAAGGTTACCAGGACCTGGCCACTCGGCAAGAGCTCATGGCTTTTGCTCTGACACACTGCCCTCCCAGCAGCATTGAGCTTCTTCTGGCTGCCAGCAGCTCTCTGCAGACAGAAGTAAGTGTCCCCATAAAGTAAATCTTGAACTGTATCAAGTGTATTTTGTTGGGTCTGTGGATCTTGGGTTTGTGCTCTTTTTTTTTTTTTCAATAATATGAAAATTTTAATTTATGGAAAATATAGTTTGTTACTTACAAACTATGAAAAGGGATTTGAAGATATTAGGCTATAAAATAGTGTTGTTGGCTTTACTCCAGTAAAGAAAGGCTACAGGTATGAGAAATAAGAGAATAGTATAGGAAACAAATTATTGAATATAATGGGGAACGTTAGTATTGTCAAGAACAAAATATATAAGAAGAGGTCCTGTGTAGTATACTGGAAATCATGTGAGTTAAAATCATGTGAGTGGTGGCACCATCCCCTTAGAAACTGTTTGGAAATAGCAGGGTGTGGGCTTTGGTTGGAGAGAAGCTCAGTTTCCTAAAATTCACAGGCTAGATCTGCCTCGGGGATGGTACGCCAGTTGTGAAACACATATGGATTCTGAAATTCACATTTTCATCTCCTGGTCATTCATTACATTGTATATCAGGTTTTCCACCGTTAATTCCGCTCCTGAAACCATGGTTGCATCCTTGGGAGGGTGTTCATGAAGCCCTGAAGTAAGCCTGTTACCACTAGGAGATAGCATTTTTTGTTTTTTTTTTTCCCCTCAAAAGAATGCTTTTTAAATTTCAAGTCTACATTGTAAAACGAGGCAAATTTAAAAACAATTTTATTATAATATATAATGTTCTTTTGCAGATTCTTTATCAAAGAGTGAATTTTCAAATCCATCCAGAAGGAGGGGAGAGTATCAATATGTCACCACTGATGAGTCAAGCACTGCAGGAGGTGAGTCTGGGTGAGAGGGAGGAGGAGTTTGAAAGGTGCTTGTGAGAGGAATGAAACAGTTACCTCACACTGTGTGTGTGGTGTGTGTAGACTGTTCTTGTAAGCTTTGTGTGTCTGTGTGAAGTATAGCATTCATATCATTCAGTTCAGTCGCTCAGTTGTGTACGACTCTTGGCGACCCCATGGACTGCAGCAACGCCAGGCCTCCCTGTCCATCACCGTCTCCCGGATTCATATGGAGGAATAGATAAAAAAAAGATGTCCGTCTTAATAAAGTATCAGAAAGAAAACATGCACGAACCCATCACACAGATGAAGAAACAGCTCATGACAAGCCTTCCCCTGCACACCCTTCTAACTCTTTGCTGTCCCAGAGTGGTAGTTTAATTTTACCTGTTTTTGCACTGTATAGAAATGATTGCATTCCGTATTACATTTGTGAGGTTTATCTGTGCTATTGTAAGTACTGCAGGTAATTCATTGTTACTGCTGTATAGAGATTAATTGCTATACGCATACATTCTAGTTTATCCTTTCTAATACTGACTGACACTGGTTTATTTTCAATTTTGGGACTGAAATAATGCTATATCCTCATTCTGTAGTGTTCCTAGTGCACATGTACAGACTTGGAGGTGTGTGTATTAAGATAAGTGAGTTTGTTCAACCTCAGTTGATAATCCCTGATGATTCTCTTGAATGGTTTTACCCATTGCACACTCAGCAGCCGTGTCTGGGATTGCCATTTGCTCCCATCCAGGTAGTGCCAACTCCTTTGCATGGATAGTTGTCGAAACTTTACCTCTTAAATGTTTTGAGATACCTGTTTGTGATTTTGATTTGCATTTTTCTGGTTGCTGGTGAGATGAACTTACCTCAGGAGGGAGCCTCTTTTGTGAGGTTCCTTGTTCAGTTCCCTTGTTTATTTTCCGTTGAATTTTAGTCCTTTTTCCCTTTCCTCATTGAAATTCTTATGAATAAAATTCATCTGGATTCATTAAGTATTAATATGTATGAGTCTCAGGAGAGCTGGTCCTAGGAAAGGAAGGAGGAGGTGTGTACTCACCAATACCTTTTCAGCTGTTCAACCTTTGCTCCCTGGAATTTAGCTTCTTATGACTATTTCTAGCAACACAGAAGTGGCATTTTTTTTTTAGGTCAAAAGCAGTAGGTAGTCTAACTAGATAAATTAAGAGATGATAATCGTCTTTATAGATTGATTTCCACAGGATTCCTTTAAATGGTAAGCTTCACTTTTAAAGTGTAAAATGTCATTCATTTTCCTAGTAACTATTTTAGAAGACATCTGTTGTGATAAGTGAGCTATATCTTAGCTCCTTTTTTTGTTTTTATGTGCTTTTTGTGTTTTGTTTGCTTTATATTTCCATACGTTGATTCACAGTTTTTAAAGGCCATACTTTGTTTATAGGTATTATAATGTTGACTACATTCCTGGTGCTATACAATCTATCTTTGTAGCTTATTTATTTTATACCTAATGGTTTTTAATCTCTTAATCCATTACCTCTGTTTTGCCCCCCCCCCACCTTCCCTTTCCTCACTCATAACCACTAATTTGTTCTCTGTACCTATAACTCTGTTTCCTTTTGTTATATTCACTAGTATGTTGTATTTTTTATATTCCACATATAAGTGATATCATACAGTATTTGTCTCTCTGTCTGATGTTTTAATTTAACACAGCACCTTCCAAGTTCATCCATGTTATTGCAAATGGCAAAATTTCATTATTTTTTATGGCTGAGTACTGTCCATTGTGTGTGCTTGTGTGTATACACCACATCTTTATAAATTGACTGTAACCATCTTGTCAAATTCATTTGTAGTTGTATACCTTGTAGTTGTTTTAGAAGTCTGATTCAAAGCTTCATCTATGGAGTCTATTCATAGAGTTAGGGCAAGAATATTTAGCTTTTGCCTACAGTCAAATATACACAATTACCTCATTTCCATAATTCTTTCTTTTATATTAAACTTCTGTGTGGCAGCCATTTATTGAGTACACATGTGTATCCCCAGTTCAGTACCAAGTGATCTCAGGATCTCAAAAACTGTTTGTAAGGTGACTTTTGGCCCTTAAGGATTTTTCTTCTCTTCCTCCTACAAATGGTAACTACAAGACAGCAGTGATTGATAGAATTTTCTACAGTGAGGGAAATACTATATGTCTACATTGTCCAGTATGGCAGCAACTAGTCACATATAGCTCCTGAGTATGTGAAATATGGGTAGTGCAACTAAGGAATCAAAATTTAAATTTTGTTTAATTTTATTTAAGTTAATTTTACTAGCCACATAAGGTTGCTGGGTACCCGAGTGGACCTCATGGTTCTAGAAGGTGAGATACTCAGAAGAGGATGGTGTTCCGCCATCAGTGCTGCAGAGGACTTTCTTTGTTTGCTTCTGTGGTTGCACTCCCTTTGAATTGAAATCACAGCATTTTCCCGGGGCCTGGAGTGATGGGGATGCTTTCTTCCTTTGGCATGTTTTGACTTGTATTGATTAGAAACTATTCAGTTTTCCCTTCCTGGATCTGAAGGCACATTAAATTCTATGGTGTTTTCTCCAAGGGATTCAGAACAGATCTTATATTAGAGATTTGGTAGATTTTACTATTTCTCAAGGTCCAGCTGAAGACTTGCTTTCCACGAGATCTTTATCCCAGTTTTTGTACCTTTCGATCCCCTGATCTTTCCCCACTTGTTCAGCTACATCTCTCACTGTTGCTCCAGCCTTCTCTCTTTTCATGCCTTCCAAACATGTGCTGTGTTCCAGTCATGCTGAATTTACCCCGTTCTCTGAGTAGGCTCGCTCACAGCTTTGGTGTCATTTAGCATTCTCTCTGAAGCTCCAGAACTTTGGCCACCTGATGAGAAGAGCCGACTCCTTGAAAAAGACCCTGATGCTGGGAAAGATTGAAGGCTGGAGGAGAATGGGATGACAGAGGATGAGATGGTTGGGTGGCATCACTGAATCAGTGGACATGAGTTTGAGCAAAGTTCAGGAGATAGTGAAGGACAGGGAAGCCTGGCGTGGTCCATGAGGTCGCAGAGGGTAGGACACGACTGAGTGAACAACAGCCGCCTGTACTGCCCTTCTTGCATTGTTTCTGATCATCTTGCTGCCCTCTTGATCTCACCTAAGCTGTCGTCATCTTTATCAAGTTTTCCTTGAGTCCTCATCGTTCCCTCTTCTGTATCCCCCGAACATCTCGTAGCATTGTGTCAGCACATGTGTGGTGCGATTTGGCGTGTATGGTGACTGGAAGGGTGTCACTTACCTTTGGTGCTCTCTCCAGAGAGTGCTCACCACGGAGTGAATGCCTACTGAATGCTTAATACAGCTGCATTGGAAACTCCCACTGCAGAAAGATCAGTGTGTGGTAAAAATGGATTAGAAAGTAAAACTAGAAGGAATTTCCAGCTAGATGCATGTGTGTGATCTGGATGCTGTTGAGGACCTGTTGTGTTTTGGCCTTGTAAGGGGAGTATCATTTCTCTGTTCAGTGTAGAACTGCACCGTGTTTCTGCTGAGTTCAGCCCCATAAGCTTATTCTGAAATCCCCACAGCCTCCTTCATAAAACACACAAGAAGCCTTTTGCGACCTTTGGGTTTTCCATTTTCTGCTTCTCTGATGAATTAGGAAGTGTCGGCCGGGCTCCATGGTGGCCTCTCTGGAGCAGGGCATGCTGTGTCTCCACAGGGCACATCCTGATCCATTCAGTGTCCTCAGTATCTGCGGGAGACTGCCAGCAATGCTTCACAGGACCCACTTTGCGAGAAAGAGGAATTCTTCCAAAATGATTCTTGTATTTTTTTTTTTAGCGCCTTAAAAGCTTTCCTGTCTTCCTTTCTCCTCTTTCAGCAAGCTGTAATATTAATAGATCTAGATCTGACGAAGTGCTAATCCAAACCCTCAAACAAACACATCATGTCTTTGATTCATGAGGCACCTTTCAGAATATTATAGCTACTATTTTTAGGTTAAAATACAGTGCTTAGCTGTAAGATGCCGTGTGTTACACATTAACAGTAAATGTAATAACCACATTAAATTACAACTTATATATGAGAGCTGATTGTATATGTAATCTGCTTAATGCCCAAAACTTTCATTACTCAGTTGTGAAAATGATGATTTTTACTTACATATCCAAGCAAAGTAAAGATGTAACTGCTGTGCAGTTGCATTTGTGTTACAAGTGGAGCCTCCAAGTTTGAAGATATTGGCTGCTGTTCTCAAGAACAAGATATTTGTTTTTAAATAAAATGCATAATTTGTGAGTAACTACCAAAATTAGAGTTTCCAGCTTCTTATTAATGTTGATTATTATGTTTTTTAGATGTAATAATATTCCACCACTTAGAATGTATTAACATTTTGTTTAGCTAGGGTTAGTTTTATCAGTTAGCCAATAGTGTTTTCCCCAGATAAATCTAATTAGAGTTGGAAATGGATTATATACAAGGTTCCCATTAAAAAATCATTTCACTGTGGGAAATCTTGTTATGAACATTTTAAGTGGCTACAGATTTATAAGACTGGACTAAGTAATGTTTAGAACTGGAGGCATGGGTTTGGCATAGAGCTGTTTTGAATGTATAAAAGGATTATTTGGAAATATTGAAATAAATTTCTGGCAGTTGTATTTCAGTACCATGGACAACTCTTTCTTTTCCCCTTCACCAGTTAATGGGCATTTGGTTTGTACTTTTTAGCTATAATGAATAATGTTGCTATGAACATTTGTATACAAGTCTTTGTATGAAAATATGTTTTGATTTGTTGTGTAGATATCTGGGAGTGGAACTGAAGCATTATATGGTGTATATGCTTTAAATATTGGAAGACATTGCCAAATTGTTTTTCAGAGTGGCTGCACCAGGAATTATTAAGTTTCCCCTTTCTTCACATCCTTGCTAATACTTAACTCTTGACTGGCTTTTTGTTAAAGCCATTTTTTTGAATGTGTGTGGTATCTCCTTATCCTTTTGGTATGTGTTTCCAAATAAGTAATGATAATGAGCATCTTTTCATGGGCTTTCTTGCTGTTTCTATACCTTCTTTGGTGAAATGGCTATAAATATTTTCCCAATTTTTTTTTTAACTATTATGTCAACTCCTTATTAAGTCGTAAGAGTTTTTGTTGCTGTTTTTAAACTCTTGGATACAAGTTGTTGTTGGATGTGCGATTTGAAAAGATTGTTCTCTCAGTGTGTGATTTGACTTTTTACTTTCTGGTGCCTTTTGAAGTGCAGAACCTTTTAATGTTGCTCAAGTCCACTTTATTAACCTTTTCTTTTATTGCTTGCATTTTTGGTGTTGTATCAAAGAAATCTGTGCCTAGCTCAAACCTGTGAAGATTTACACCTGTGCTTTTTCCTAAGAGTTTTACAGTTTTAGCTTTTATATTTATTGACAGGTAGTAATGAGCCACTTTTTGTATGCGATAAATACAGGGTTGAGGAAAATCCACATGCAGAATGAGCAGTTTAGAATTTTATCTCCTATTATATACAAAAATGAACTAGATGGGATTTCTTTAATGTGATCTTATTCTTTCTTAAAGGATTTTAAATCTTACGTTGCACAAAGGCACAAATTAATATTTTAAAGTTTAAAATGATTTCATCTGAAATAGATTTGTATCACAATTATTACCTTAGTAATTTTCTTTTTTCCAGATGTTTTAGATTTTTGGTTTTCAAGCTCATGTTATGTTTCCTGAACCATCTGCCCTTGTCATTACATACAGACCATTTATGTCATAGCGTGATAGTGGTTATTGGATGCATGTGCCATGATTATTTATCTTTTTCTTTGATTTTGGGCGTTTGGATTGTGCCCAGTCTTCCTTTATTTTAGACTGAACTTCACTGAGCATTTTATGTACATATCTTTGCATATTCTTGCTAGTATTGCCCTGGGATATAATAGAAAATATGGGTTTCTAAGACAGATAATTTCCTGTTTCTTGTGGTACATCCTCCATAACTTTGTTTAAGTGCTGATTAAAAAATGAAAAAATAAAAATATACTAAATATACATCTATTTTTCCTAAATACAGTTCTCTTAATCTGGATCCAAGAATGCTAGAAGATTCAAGAAGGGTTCAGGCCCTAAAGCCCCTGAAATAGTGTGTCAAATCTGGTGTGTCTGTTTGTGACTTAGTGTGTTCATGTATGTACACACACGAGTACATTCAGTTTTGCATTCAGTTTTCTGAGGAAGGCACTTATAGCTTGCCTTAGAAATGTGTAGGGGGCTGGGACTTCCAAAGATGAGAACATCTAAATTGTAGCCTGGCATTTTAATTAGCAGATGAACTGAAGCAGAGTCAAACTTTAGAATGATTAGTACTCATGGGGTTTTCTTCTCCTGCTTCTTCTGACAAATAATTCCAGAAGCAGCATCACCAGTAGTAAGCGTTCCATTCTTAATATTTTGAGTTCAGGATGCAGTTTGCTCTAAGTATCGGGCTTCCCCAGTGGCTCAAGTAGTAAAGAATCTACCTGCAGTGCAGGAGACACAGGAGACACGAGTTTGACCCCTGGGTTGGAAAGATACTCTGGAGGAGGAAATGGCAACCCACTCAAGTATTCTTGCCTGGATAATCCCATGGACAGAGGATACAGTCCATGGGGTTGTAGTGTCAGACATGACTGAGCACATGCATGCATGGCATGACATGATGAAATGTTAGGTGAAGGAAAGTACTTTTGATTATTTAAAGATATGTTGGAAGAGAAAGGGTAGTGGCTTAGCTCAGTTTGAGCTGTTTGTGATCCTTAGTCTCTGGGTACCATCAGCTCAGTTTGTACTTGACAAACCAGTTTCTTAGAAATTAACCCTCAGATTACCAGACACCAGAGGGATAGGGAGTCCTGGCATGCTGTAGTCCATGAGTCACAAAGAGCCAGACATGACTTGTTGGCTGAATGAACAACAACAATACCAGACACCAGAGAAAGCAACTCCTGCGTAGGTTAACTATAGTAACTGATGAACAAGAATTGTTTCTGTAAACCAAACTTGACATGTGGAACTGTTCTTGTTCTTGTGAACCTGTTTGGTAATGTTGTCTATTGTAGGACTTGAAAAATATTACTAGTGCCTATGAAGTTAACCTTTGAGCTGTGTAACACTTGATGCTAATGAGGTTTCATGTTAAATTTTATGCTGGGAATTGTTGACTTGGTTTGGGAGATTAATCTATTTCTGCTGTTATACACTCTAAATTAATTAGCAATATGCAACTATGAATATAAAAACTGCCAGTAGTAATCATTTCAGGAGTAAATTTTCCTAACCTCTTTTTTCTTTCCCTATTACATGAAGTTGAAATAAAAGTATTTTCCTCATTAATGACTCTGGTTACAGTATAATCTTGGTAGACTGCCCCCCAATTAAATGCTCCTTCTGCAGTCTAAGTGAGCCTTTTATTTTGCTTTCTCTTTTGTAATTCTTATAAGGGAGGGATCTCTTACAGAAAACCCTTTTGTCATGTACATTTCTGTGCATTGAAATTTCATTTACTTTTCGGTTTCAGATGTTTAAGTTTTTTATATTGAGCTAGCCAATCCATATGAACAGAGTAAAATTTAGGTTTATTTTATGAAATGGTATAATTGTCTTATAGCCTATATTTGATGATATTTTTCAGTGAATTTGATTTTCCCCTGAATGAAGTTATTTCATACTTAAGTGCCATATTTCTTATCATGTTTATATTTTTTAGTTTCTATACTTGGATTAGTTGATAACATTCAAATCATTCCATAACTCTCTCGAGTAAGGAGATTCTAAAGATGAACCAGAATTGAAAATGTGACATGAAATCTTACCTGAATAACAGTTAGTTGCTGTAGGCATAACATATTAGATTTAGAAAATGTTTCTTCAAGCATAGGTACAGTAAAATCAGACTTCTTATTCATATCTATAGTACAAGCTATACTTCAGTAATTTTTGTATACCCTGAGCATGTAGTAATCAACAGACATTGTCGCTGCCTTTGAAAAGCTACTGTCTAGTTGAGAAGACAGAAAAATCATCATTATGGCAAGTACATTAAAAATAGGCATGTAATGTGATAAGTGAGAAGGAGAAGAGTAACTTCTTGACAGGATTTTACTGACAGCAAATATACCACATTTCAAGGAAGATATAGAATTTCTTTGTGACCTTGGAGCAGGAAAAGACTTCATACAAAAAAAAAATACTAATTATAGATAAGTTTAAAAGCTGATAAATTGAACTAATTTAGAAGTGTAAAAACTTCTTTTAATCAAGACATCATTAAGATAATAAAATATAATCTGCAGAATAATAGAAAATGTTCATAATTCATATATCTAATAAGGGCTATGGATCCAAAATATACAAAGAAAAACCAAAAAACTGCAAATGAGTAAGAAAGACAGACAACCAAAAGAAGAATGGGCAGAAGATTTGATCAGGCACTTGAAGATCGTCCACTTTCTTTTTTTGTGGTTGGATTCAGAATCCTTGAATTTGTCTGTTTATCTGACTTACCTCAGTCCCTTTTCATCTTTAGAAGAAACGAATAAAAGTATAAACTTAAAAATGCATTTCAGATTCAAATATACCTAATGGAAACCTCTTCTAGTCCCAGTTCAGTTCAGTTCAGTTCAGTCGCTCAGTTGTGTCTGACTCTTTGCGACCCCATGAATCGCAGCACGCCAGGCCTGCCTGTCCATCACAAACTCCCGGAGTTTACTCAAACTCATGCCCATCGAGTCGGTGATGCCATCCAGCCATCTTATCCTCTGTCATCCCCTTCTCCTCCTGCCCCCAATCCCTCCCAGCATGAGGGTCTTTTCCAACGAGTCAACTCTTCTAGTCCCAGTATCACTGCCTTAATTCAGTTCCCGATTATTTTATCTTTTTAATTTTTTTTTTTTTTTTTTTTTGGCCACGCAAGGCAGCTTGCAGGATCTTATTCCCTAAACTGATCTTGGGTGGCCTCGGGCTGCAGCCGCTTGGAACAGGGCTTGGGTTCCCAGGCAGAGACGGGCTAGGTCGCAGTGGTAAAACCACCAGGTCCTAGCCACTAAGCCAATGGTCAGTGTCAAGGGCCCTGACGCTTCGGCTTTGCAGAAAAGAATTGCCACAAAGACAGAAGCTAGTGAAGCAAGCAAAGTATTTATTAGGAGTAAAAAGAGTACATTACCTGTGGATAGACACAGGCAGACTCAGAGGGAGAGTCCCTGAGTTGCTGAGTCATGCCTTTATAGTAGTTTGAATTACTTTCATGGGGGCATTTCTTCTGGGTTTCCTTTGGCCAGTCATTGTGATTTGCCTGCTTCACAGTCCTTACTTGGTTTATCTCGGGATCCTCCCATGTGGGCACCTGCATCTCTTTACCAAGATGGAGTCTAGGAATATCCCATGACATGACTCCCCTTTGGCCTCCAAGGAGCCTTTTCTGCCCACATGTGGTCAGGGAGGTCTTCTGATTCCAGGAATGAGAAATGTGTGTTCTGTGCAGGATCCAGCCTCCTCCCTTTATTCCCCTGCTTTTTGTCTTGGAATTTCCATCAGTAGAGAATGAATCTCCAATTACTTTACCCTGGGTTGGGGGGTGGGGGGTAGTCCCATCTGCCTCCTGCCTCATGACCAAGGATTAAACCCAGGCCCTTGGCAGTGAAAGCACAGAGTCCTAACTTCTGGACCATCAGGGAATTCCCCGAGTCCCTGATTATTTTAAATTTGGACTAATTCACCAATCTCCTAGTGGATTCCTGCTCCTGGAATAAGATTTCTGAAACACACATCTCGTTATGTTAACTCCTTTTGTTTAAAGCCTCTCAGGGGTATCATGTTGTTCAGGTGATGATGGAGGTGCTTTGGTGTGGTCAGTAGGTCTCTTGCTGGTCTTGCCTCTGCCTACCTTTGATCTTCATGTGTCCTGACCTTCATCTTTGTGTATTCTTTTCTGTACGTTCATTGAATCAACTCAAGTTTCCTCTAATATTCCATGTTGTTTCATGTCTCTTATTTCTATAAGTCTACCAGGAAGATTCCCTGGAGGAGGGAAAGGCTACCCACTCCAGTATTCTGACCTGGAGGATTCCATGAACTGTATAGTCCATGGGGTCGCAAAGAGTAGGACACGACTGAGCGAATTTCACTTTCACTTTTCACCTGAAATCATGGGGGCTTCTCTGGTAGCTCAGTGTTAAATAATCCACCTACCAATGCAGGAGACACAGGTTTGATTCTTGGGTTGGGAAGATCCCCCTGCAGAAGGAAATGGCAGCCCACTCCAGTATTCTTGCTTGGGAAATCCCTTGGACAGAGGAGCCTGGCGGGGTGCAATCCATGGGGTCCAAAGAGTGGGTCACAACTTAGTGACTAAACAACCTGAAATCATCACCATTTCTTCTTCAGAAGCCTGAAATTCTTTCCTGCTGAAATATTACTTCTTCTGTGATGCTTTCTATGATGGTGCCTCTAGGCAGAGGACATAGTGATTTGTCTGTATCTCTGCCTCCTTTGTAGTTTCTGGAGCTCTGGAGCTCAGAGGCTCCCAAGGGCAGAGGCTGTGTCCTTCTTGTTTTTATCACCTTATTGACTAATATAATACAGTGTGACATCAAATAGGAGTCACTCAGTGAGTATTTGCTGAATAGGGGAATGAATTCTGATTGGTTTCTGTTTGTTTTTTTTTTTTCCCCAGGTATAAAATCTAACATAAATTGAGATGCTTACTATATTGTATACTTACATATGTACACACATATTTATATCTATATCTCTGTGTCTATGTATATATATACACACGTACATAGAGAGAGGGAGGGAGAGAGAGAATGTCTAGTTACTGCAAATTCCTTCTGAGATTTATTTCTGACAAAGAGCTTTTTCTAGCAGTGTTATTCAGAGAGGGATGTGTGTGTGTGTGTGTGTGTGTGTAGTACTAGTTCTACTCAATGCAGAGTTACTGGGGGCAAAAGCTTAGAATGAAGCAGAATGTACTTGAATCCAAAGCTTTCAGTAGCCCAGGTAGATGAACACACTCAGTGACGAGCTGTCCAGGGTAAGCAGGCCCTGCGCCCACGATGCAGAGAGGGGGTTAGCAGTACCATCTACACTGCTGCCTAATAGTGGAAGCTTCTTGGCCGGGGTCCTGACCCTGTTAGAAAAGAGGAGCCTCTGGAGTGCAGGAGCCGGACTCAGCTTTTTTTCCTTCTGTTAAGTCCGATGTGGTGAGCCGACTGTGCTATACCAAAGTGAAGAAGAAATGAGCCTCCTGCCGTCTTCTCAAATAGTGAAGAAATTAAGGAAAGACTTCTAGTAATGCTGCCATTGAAACAACTGTGTGTGTGTGTATGTTCCCTCGCAGTGTTTATGCCCAGTATACACATAACGGGCCTTGTAAAGCCCTGACACATTTCAAGCTTTCATGACGTGGCAGCTATCATTACGATTACTCTTGGAGGGAGATTTGTGTTTTTTTCTATGTTGGTCTTTCTACTTGTCTTTTCAGATGTGTTGATAATGAGCTTCAGTCTTCCATTCTGTGTCCTTAACCCCTCCCTGCAGCCCCCATAGGCATGCAGAGAGAGGCATGCAGAAAAGTGACTTTCCTAATTGCTGAAATTGAGAAGAACTGAGAATGTAAGCTTTAGCCTCCCTGGGTTTCCTCTTGATTTTGCCTGTCAGTAGAAAGGGTACATGCGTGCATGTGTGCTAGGTCGCTTCACTGGCTCAGTCGTGTCTGACTCTTTGCGACCCCATGGCCTGTAGCCCACCAGGCTCCTCTGTTTATGGGATTCTCCAGGCAAGAATACTGGAGTGGGTTGCCACGCCCTCCTCCAGGGGATCTTTCTGACCCAGGGATTGAACCCATATCTCTTAGGTCTCCTGCATTGGCAGGTCAGTTCTTTACCACTAGTGTTACCTAGGAAGCCCAGAAAGGGTGCATTCAGTTCTAGTTTTTGTTCCTTGAGGTTAAACACATGTGGGCTAGTTTATTTACTTGTTCATTTAGGCACTAAGTCTTTACAATCCAGTGTGTTACACTGACAGCACGCCCCTGTTCGGAGCAACCGCATCCCCAGAGTGCAGTCACCCCGTATATCTGCCGGCTGCCAGGTTGGACAGCACAGGTTTGGGAAGTTCTGGAAGTTTGTTCGACTCCATTTTCCACCACTGGGCTGCTATGATTATTTTGCTCAGATGTCTGTTCTGTAGACTCAACTCCTCCTTGGAAAAGTGACTCCCAAGATGTAGACTCGCAGAAAGATTTTAGCCTCATTGTGACTGGAGATTTAAGCCAAAGTCACCATCTACTGCAGAATAAAAATGATGTTGTTGATCTTTCAGATCAAAAATACATTTTCTTTTTTTAAAAAAATCAATCAGTGTTCAGCTGTAAGCAACAGAAAGCATTCTAGCTTTTATAAGCAGAAGGGGACTTTTTTTTATTTTAATGAGAATTGGAGTCTTACACAATCATTCAAAGGTCTGGAGAAGCAGGCTTTGGTGTATTTTTAGAGTAACTATAAGAACAATACTGAGGAGGTTGACTGCTGCAGGAGCGGAAATCTGCCACAAGAAGTTGGGGAATTTGAAAGCCCCTCCTTATCAACTGTCTCCGGTGCTGCACGGACCCTGCCAGGATAACAAGGCAGCAGAATGGTAGTCCACACTGCCCTTCACTGTGAAGCTGGGGTCTGGGCACTGGTACGTGTATCACCACTGCTGCAGAAGAGCAGCTAGGATGACCAGGAAAAATGGAAAAAGGAAAAAAAAAAGTGTATTTTCCACAAGAAAAGCACAGTAATAACAAAGGTACAGTCTCTACTGTAGTTTCACTGTGCATATTCTACACAGTGGGTGCATCTGTTTGAGGAAAACTAGGTCATGTGAGGATTGTCAGCCCTAGGGAGTCTGGGAAACGTAGTCTTTAGCTTCTCAGCTTCTAGCAACACAGCCTGGGAGGTGTCCGGAACTGAGTTGAGTGAAGCAAGCTGCAGCATCTGCTGCAAAATCTGAAACCCAGGAGAAGTGCTGGTCTATTTTGGGCACCTAAACCCCTAGCAGTTGTTTTTGACATGGTTGCCCTTATATACAATCAGTTTAACATGAGTATTTTCTTCCTTGGCATATCATCTGTGTTGTTTTCATAATTAAATTATAATTTATAGTGCATTGAGTTGATAGTTTATACCTTTCCCAAAGTCCAGAAAGCTTATGGGAAACACGAGTTTAAAATTTTTTTTTAGAAAATTAAGATATATTTGACATATTACACTATACAAGTTTAAGGTACATAATATATTGATACATTAATATTTTAATATAATTGCCGTTGTAGCATTAACTGACACCTCTGTTGCATCATGTAATTATCATTTCTCCTAGTGTTGGGATACAACTTTTTTTTTTTTCTCATTAAAAGAATAGAAAATCTTTTGAGAAAAGTTAACCAACTGCCCAGTGAGGAAATTGTAAGTATCAGTTAATGCAGCTTAAATACATTTGATTTTAGTACTAAGAATAAAATTAAAATGGTTTTCTAGAAATTATAAGTATAGCAACATGATGTAATCATTTTCTTTTACTGCTATGACATATTACTCTCATTTAGCAGCTTTGAAACAATGCAAGTTCTTATAATTCCCATAGGACAGAAACCTGGCAGGCTTGGGTGGGTTTCTGCTTAGGATCTCAGCCAAAGTCAGGGTGCCCACAGAACTGTTTTCTGGAGGCTCTGGAGGAGAATCCGTGCTCATTCATGTTGTTGGTAGTGTTAGTTGCTCAGTCATGTCCGATTCTTTGCGACCCCATGGGCTGTAACCTGCCAGGCTCCCGTGTCCGTGGAATTCTCTAAGCAAGAATACTGGAGTGGGTTGCCATTCCCTTCTCTAATTCATGTTGTTGACAGAATTTAATTCCTTGTGTTTGCAGGACTGAGGTCCTCATTGCCTTGCTGTCTGTCACCTCCAGTTTCTTTTCACCTTCTAGATGCTTCTCACATTCTTTAACTCTTGTCTGCCTCTCTCCATTTGCAAAGCCAGCAATGATGTGCTTTACGTCTCTCCTGCCTCTTCTCCCAGGGCATCTCTCTGTGACCCCAGCTGGGAAGGGTTCTCTGCTTAAAAGGCTCATGTGATTAGGTTAGTTCTGCTCAGATAATTCAGGATTTATCTTCTCACCTCAAGGTTTGTGTCCTTAATCATATCTGCCAAGGTCTTTTGCCATCTAATGTAATATATTTGCAGATTCTAGGGATTAGGATGCAGGTATTTTAGGGGGCCATAATTCTACCCACCATATATGGAGGCTGTCAAGTTGGTCTAAAATGGTGAATTTCTCCTAAGTGTGTGTTGTGATGATATCTTGGTAATTATTGAGTGGTTCCATGATTTATCATTTTTTATTACTCAAATAACACATTAATGAACGATGTGATGTAGACCCAAATAGTCAAACTAAACTCTCCTATTAGTGGCAAGAAAGTTGTTAAAATTGCAAGACTAGACCTTAATTTTTCTTTCCTTTTACTAGAATACTACAGAAATGGTAAGTAGAAGTAGATACTAAACCAAAGGCTGGGTTTTCATAGAACAAATTTACCTTTCTTTGATCAAAAGCAGCTGTGGTCACTGTCATTTCTATTTAAACAAATGTCGATATATTGGCATTTTTCTCCCCATGAAACTTCTTGGGTTAGTACATGGGGAGTTGGAATTGTGGCTGATTGCTTTGAGATTGGCAGGAGGTACCACATTAGAAACCTTTTAAATGCTATTAATCATCCACTTGTTTAGATGAAAAACAAAATGCCTTTCAGTATGTAAAGGTGGATCATTAGAATCTTCTACCTTTGTCTGGGTCACAGTAGCATTGTTGAAGTGAATAATTTTATTTCTTAATCTAAACCATAAATAGTTTAAAATGTCAAAGAAACAAACATGAGTATCTCATCAGAGGATATTAGATTAGTAAAAAAAAATTAAGAACCCACTATTTGCTTTATAAGTACTTCGGAAAGAGATTCTGTGACTAATGCATTAAGATGTATTTTCCTTTACTGAATTTTCTTTTGTAAATGATTCAAGGAGTACAGTATGCTAATATTGCTTTCACATTTTTGTTGTTGTTGTTATTGGTAAAGATGGATTTTTAAATCTGTTTAATTTCATGTCTGATAACTCCAAGTAGTCGCATTATCACTCTTTGCTCTGTTCTCTTCTTTTCACTCTTGCCATTTTCTCTCTTTTTTTTTTTTTAAACACAGGATGAAGTATGTGTCCCAGGCAGCAACTCAGCCGACCTGTTCCACTGGACCACGGCTACCACCATGAAAGTCCTCTCCAACACCACCACCACCACCAAGGCGGTGCTGCAGGCCGTCAGCGATGGGCAGTGGTGGAAGAAGTCTTTGACTTATCTACGACCCCTTCAAGTGAGCGGTGCACTCTGTTTTCCTAAAGCAGTTGGGGTGGTTTATATCAGCTCATTAGCATGTTCTTCATTTGGATTCAGTATTACTTTATCTTCTTTAGATTATTAATCTCCTAAGAAATCTAGGCCTCCCATCGGATATGGAATGAATAATTGATTTTATAGACTGTAATTTGCTACCATACTATACTTGCAGAATACATCAATATAGATTTAAGTAACGTTGTTTTATATGTCCGAATTGAAGTTTACTGAGATGAAAAGGAAAATGATGTTTATCAAGGCTTTCTCTCTTTTGCTCTGTTTCCGTGGGGCAGTAATGGAAGAGAAGCACTAGGAGCCAGTCTGGGGGCTGTCTTAGTTCTCTCCAGCTTCTGTGACAAAAATATTTTAGACTGGGTGACTTAAACAACAGACAATTTATTTCTCACAGTGCTGGAAACTGGGAGGTCCAAGATCAAGGCCCTGGAGAATTTAGTGTTTGATGCAGGCCTGCTTCCTGGTTCATAGAACGCCTTCTGTTTGCTGTGTCCTCACGTGGTAGAAGGGGGGTGAGGGGCTTTTCTGGGATCTCCTTTTTTATAAAGGCACTAATCTCATTTCCCAGCGCTCTGCCATCATGACTTAATCACCTACCAAAGGCCCCACTTCTTAACACTATTACACAGGAGTTAGGATTTCAACATATGAGTTTGGGGTGAGGGTGGGGCACAAACATTCAGTCTTAAGTGGGGCCTCTAGGTAAAGAGAACGTTTTAACCGATTCTTTCATGTTTCTGCAAGTAGAGGTCAGGACAAGCGTTGAGGTTGTTTTCTGTGACATCTTAGCCCACTGTGTCCCTGTTGTCTTCCCTGCATCCTCATGCTGCTTTCCATCCTTTAGCCACACACTGGAAAACTAACAAGAAAAAGAAGCATAGGCCTTTTTATAAAGGTACCCCAAACACTTGAGTATCTCATTCATTCATTCTGCAGATACTTACCAGGCATGTTCCATGTGTCAGATGTTGTGCTCATCGCTGGAAATAGAGTGGGGAACCCTTCAGTCTGATTTCCTTCCCTTGGATCCCCTGTGTCTCAGTGGAGGCAAAAAGGAAACCAACAGATAAAATATTTGTATGATAATGAGATGGCAGGTGGTGATGAGTACTATGCAGAGAACTTAAGCAAGGTAGTGGAATAGTGAGTGATACTGGAGGAGTGAAGTTCTGATTGCAACAGGGGAGTTAGTTTCTCAGAAGAGGAATCACTCTGAGCAGAACCCTGTGTGAGCCAAGCAGACAAGTGCATTTTGAAGAAAGAGCCTGATGTCTTTGTAGAAGAGAAAGGAGGTCAAGGTAAGGGAGAGCAGCATGATGAGTGGGAAGATGGCTGGAAATGAGGTTGGAGAGATGGTGAAGAGACCCACCATGTAAAGCCTTCCATAGATGGTGAAGAGAACTACAGATCTGCTTCTCAGCAACACAGAGTTGTTTGAAAATTCAGACAATGCAGTCGTGTGATCCAAGGTTACTTTTCATACGTCTGTTTAACTGCTGTGTGGAGAGTCATCAGTAGTGAAACAAAAGATGGATCTCTCTTCAGGGCTCCAGCTGAGAGATGCTGATGGCTTAGATTAGGGTAGCCGTGAGGGACATGAGAAGTGTTTGGTTTGAGGGTGTACCTTGGTGGACCTACTGGTGGTCTGAACGTGGGGTATGCGGGAGAGAGAATGGGGGATAATCACCCAGGAGGAACCACTTACTGATGGGCTGTGGGCTTGACTTTGGGTGAAGTCTGTGCATCTCATCACTGCATACATCATCCTGGATTTTGATTAGGGTTATTTTCTATCTCACCTGTTGGGGCTTTTTGAGAGTTCATGTCTTAGAGTTGGACCATTAAATAAAGCAGGCTGAATGCTGAAGAATTAACGCTTTTGAACTGTTGTGTTGGAGAGAACTCTTGTGAGTCCCTTGGACTGCAAGGAGACCAAACCAGTCAATCCTAAAGGAGATCAGCCCTGAATATTCATTGGAAGGACTCATGCTGAAGCTCCAATACTTTGGCCACCTGATGTGAAGAGCTGACTCATTAGAAAAGATCGTGATGCTGGGAAAGATTGAAGATAGGAGGAGAAGGAGTCTGCAGAGGATGAGATGGTTGGATGGCATCACTGACTTGATGGACATGAGTTTGAGCATGCTCTGGGAGATGGTGAAGGACAGGGAAGCTTGGCATGCTACAGTCCATGGGGTTGCAAAGAGTCGGACATGACTGAGCTAATGAACAACAACAATGTCTTAGATAAAGTGTTTAGCACTGTGCCTAGTATATAGTTTTCTCTGAAGAAAGTATTTTAACATCATTTGCAGCAGCAGCTTGATTGTTTGCTAGGCTGTGCTTGCCCTAAGTAAGTGCTCCATGAACTTCGGAGGATTGGGTGAATGTCTTCTTCTTGGCTCTTCCAATAAGGGGCTTTACAGTCTGTTTGAGGAGAGCAAAGCATAAAGATAATTAACCATAGTAAGGATACTAAAATATTGCTAATGAAGAATACTGAAGACCAGTCTAATAAAGGTGTTCGTGTGGGTTGTAGTTGTGGGAGAGATGGGGCTGGTGAAGGGAGCCCAGTCTTACCTTGCCTCCATCTGCTGTGGTTTCAGCAGGTGTGGTCTGTGGCGGGCCTGGGAGGAGAGGTGGGCAGTCAGCATGGACCATTACCCTTGTAACAGAAGGAAGGCATAGAGGCCAGTAGAATGGACAAAGTAGTTGCATGGAGTGTTAGCCTTTAATGGTAATTAGCGTTTAGTGAATTTGAATGTTATTCTGTGTAGTTTAGATTTGATACTGCTAACTGCATTATTCAGAGCTACTAAAGGTTTTTTGGAGCAAGTGAACAGCATGTACAGAATGACGTTTTAGAAAGTTTATCCTGACTGTTGTATAGAAAACTGGCCATGTGTGTAACACCGATTGCTTCAGTGTTTCTGATTCAGTGATGTCAAAGTGACCAGAAAAATTAAAAAGCACTTCAGGGTGAGGTTGAAGCGCTGCCCTTAGAACGTGGTGATGATTCTTAATATTCTCCGCTGGGTTTCAGTGTCGCTCTAATACACTCTCTTTAGCTCACACAATACACGTTGATCCGTTTCTCCTGAAATCTGTTTGTTCTTTCTTCCTTCCTTTCCTCCTCCACCTCCCCTCCCAACTCTCTTTCTTTTATCCACTGATCTTCACTTTGTTCTGTTTAGGGTCAAGAATTTGGTGGTGGTTATCAAATTGGAACCAGAGCCAATGAAGGCCTAGAAAAACAAGGCTGTCATCCTTTTTATGAATCTGTCATCTCCAATCCCTTTGTTGTAGAGGTAAGGGCAGTGTGCCTAAGAACATAGAGTTAACTATCATGGTGGTTGTGAGCATTTTACTACAAACAAAATATGCAGTTTTTTGAAATGTACTTCTTTTGTTCATACTCATGTTTTGCATTGGTTTTATGTGATTTGTTATAACATGTTATGAGACTAAAATCTGTTTTACAATTTTACGTGGAATAATATGCTTTAGTAAGTGAGAAGCTATAATTCAAGTTATGAGAAGATAAAAATCCTATCATTATCTTTTCTAAGAATATCTTCATAGAGAAAAAGCCATCCCATCAAATGATGTCATTACTTCTCTTGTCTAGTCTGAAGTGACCTATGACACCTATCAGCATATCCCGGTAGAAAGCCTTGCAGAAGTGTTGCTGAGAACTGGGAAACTGGCAGAAACTAAAACCGAAGGAGAAGAAGTATTTCCAACAACAGAAGGTATGAAAGGTTCTAGTTCCTTGACTGTGTAACTCAGAATAATAGGTGATTCTGTATGCATGAATGAGAGGAAAACCAGTAACATTTTCAGTAATTTTGAATAGCTTAACTTGACATCATCATTCATACATTTATTTATTCATTGATTTAAATCATTTATTGAGTACCTGCTATTTTCTGGATACTTGTAATATTGAGGATTTAAAAGGATAAATGAGATACAATTCCTATTTAGGGTGCTAATCATGTAAAGTGATTCTTATAGGGAATGATACAGAATAATGAATTCAATAGATGCTACTTTCTTTCCTGGTTTTATGGGTTAATCAAGAACTTTTATGTACCTGTTTCATGAACTATAGATGTGTATTTCGTCTTAAGAATTTTCTGCATGGTGCCATGTCATTCCATGTGAAATTTTTTGAAAAGAATGAAAATGTATGCAGTTGACCAAAGACCACTTGCCATTTGTACTTTTTTCTTCCTCCTTACTTCTTTTCAAGATTCCAGGGTAATTGCCTTGACTATTTTTATTTTTCAATTTTCCCTCTCCTTCTGCTTTGCCAGCCTTAGTAGGTACTTCAGAACTTAAAGACAACTGGGGTTCCAGCTATCTTGTCTATATTCCAGGTATCTGTAAGGAGTAAAGAAGGGAAAAACAGTTTTCTTGGCAGTCTTGTCCAGGACTTCCACTTCCATATAACCTATAACTGCTAATGAGCCTGGGTGATGCTGTGTTTTAATGGAACACATTGCAGTGTGGAGTAAAACTTGGAAAAATGTACGTGGGGAATAGAACTGCCATTTTCCTGGACACCTGATGCTATAACTTATTTTTAGATCATCCTTTCTTTCAATCATTATTTATATGCAGTTGGAAAGAGAGGAAGCAAATACTCTGCAGAGCCTGGGATACTGGAGGTTTTTGCAAAGTTACTGTTTTTCTTCAGTTCTGAGATGCATATCATGATCTATAGTTTCTCTGCCTTGTTCTTCAGTCGTTAAGTCAAGTCCAACTCTTTGCGACCCCTGGACTGCAGCATGCCAGGCTTCCCTGTCCTTCACTATCTCCTGGAGTTTGCTCAAATTCATGTCCATTGAGTTGGTGAGGCCATCCAACCATCTCATCCTTTCTTGGCCCCTTCTCCTCCTGCTCTCAATCTTTCCCAGTGTTAGGGTCTTTTACAATGAGTTGGCTCTTTGCATCAGGTAGCCTAAGTATTGGTGCTTCAGCATCAGTTCTTCCAGCGAATATTCACAGTTGATTTCCTTTAGGATTGACTGGTTTGATCTCCTTGCTGTCCAGGGACTCTCAATAATCTTCTCCAACGCCACAGTTTGAAAGCCTCAAATCTTTAGCACTCAGCCTTCTTTATGGTCCAACTCTTACATCCATACATGACTACTGGAAAAACCACAGCTCTGACTAGATGAGCCTTTGTCAGCAAAGTGCTCTCTCTGCTTTTTAATAAGCCATCTAGGTTTGCCATAGCTTTCCTTCCAAAGAGCAAGCATCTTTTAATTTCATGGCTGCAGTTACCAGATGCAGAAACTTGGGAGCCCAAGAAAATAAAGTCTGTCACTGCTTCTACTTTTTCCCCTTCTACTTGCCGTGAAGTGATGGGACCAGATGCCATGAGCTTAATTTTTTGAATGTTGAGTTTTAAGCCAGCTTTTTTACTCTCCTCTTTCACCTTCATCAGGAGGGTCTTTAGGTTCCTCCTTGCTTTTCTGAAATTAATGTTCAAGTCATAGTTGATGGTACATTCATGTTTCTTTTTTGCCTCCAAGAAGCTATTGCTAAATCATGACACATCTTACAAGTGATATTGAATATATTTTAAGAGTATAGTTGCATTGCTGCTTCCCCTTTTAATTATTTATTACTTCTTTCTTTTCTTCAAAAATATTGTAATACATTACTCATGAATTAAATTATGATTGATTATTGGAATAGCTTATACAGGTAAAATCTAAGGCCCTAAGAAAATACTGGTTAGATATGGAAATACCATCTGTTAATTGCTGTAATAAAGGACTGAATTAATAACCAGGAATTTGGAAACATTGACTTATGTAATATCTTAACACATTATCGATTAGAGGATTTTGCAGAACCTAAGGCCTGTGACCAGCAATTTGCTGTGTAAGTGAATACTGAAACACTCTGGTCAATAACATTTGGGTAACAAAAGATATATTAATACATCTCCAGTCAAGAATATGTTAATTTATGATTTAGCTTATGACATGTGTGTGTGTGTGTGTGTATATTTGCATACCTCTCTCAGAAAAAGGCAAGAGAATGGAACCACATGCTAAAGGTTTGAAAGATGACTGTGTCCTTGGAGAGACTCTGTCACACTGATTTCTCAGTTTATTAAAGCTTCTGCTGTTTTTCAGAGCTGTTTTTGGAGGAAGGTGGAGAGTACTTGAGAATAAGGTCTTGGTGGGGCGCAGCTTTCTAGATTATTTGGCCTCCCCCTTTCATGGGGTTCTTAAAGTACCTGACCATCTTTGTGGTAGCTGGTAACTAAATGATGAGGCCTCAGAATGATCTAGAAGCATGAAGCAAATAGATTTTTGTGGAGGAGCCGTGTGGATTGGGGGGTAACACACTTAATGATGAATCGGGGATCCCCTTCTGTTCCCTTTCTCACCATGTGTACATCACTTATTGAAGCATTGGTCCTTGAGCCACCTACTGTCCTTGTACCTGGAGTATAACTCTCAATTATAACTCGAAGTTGGTGATACCTTTTGACTACTTTCATCTAATTCTACCTTCCCCTACCCCCTGCCTCTGGTAACCACAAATCTAATCTTTTTCTGTGAGTTTTTTTCTGACGTGTAATTGACCTACAGAATTGTTAGTTCCTGGTATATAGCATTTGTGATTTGATATTTCCATATGTTACAAAATGGTCATGTTTGGTTTCTCTTGAGGATGCTAATATATTTGAGACAGATATCATTAGCTATTTTATAGTATCAAATATTTGCTAGAAACTCAACAGATTTGATGAATGATATAGGTTAAATGACCTAAATTAAAAATTATAGAAATGTGACTCCTGACTTTGGTTCAGAAGTAGGTCATGATACAAATTAAACTTCCCAACACGATCTGACTTTTCAGAATTTTTTAATAAAGTTGATGAAAAGGTTTTTTATGGAGACTAGCTGAAGAAAATTGATCATTATTTATTTAGCTAAATGAATGATTTAATGGCTAATGATTTCTAAATCAATAATATGGGCAGCTTTCCTCTGTGAATTCCATTCTGGAATTAAATTTATCATAGAGTGCTTTCCAGAGGCACTTATTTTGCAGAGAATTAGTGCTTGGAGGCTTAGGCATAGATTTCATCTGATTTTGGCTGTATTACTTGTCTAGAAAATGCAGTGTATTTTCTGCAAGGTTAGAAAATAAGCTTTGCAAATTAAATTCATACACAGTGCTAAATGTAGGACAGGTCTTTATTATTATTATTTTTTTTTAATAAATACATATGTCTTAAATGGTAATGAAAAATCACTGCGGTGCAGCCTACAGCCAGCAAGATATCTGGTGGATCCCATCCTATTGAAACCCTGTGGTTTCCTTCAGATCCTCATTGATAATTTTGTCATATGTAGCTTCACATGGCTCACAGATTCAAGGTCTGAGAAGCTTCCTGTATGTGGGGGTTTGAATTGAGCCTCAGTGAGGGCTGCTGAGAAAGTTGGGATGGGGTCAAGTGTGGGCAGTTATGATGTGTCTCCCCTTTCCCCTCCTCCCGTCTCTCCCCTCTCATCTCCCCCTCAAGCCCCCCCACCCCAAGTTGGTTTCCTTCAATAATTCAGTTGTTAGTCAGGAGGGGTTCTGGGTCAGCACTTGAGTTGTAGGGATTAATGAGCTGTGATCTGGCTGTGGGAGAAAAAGATGCCACAAACAGTTGCGTTAAGGATCAGGGAAGAGATATGATCCCTTTCCTTTCAACCTGGGGACATAGGAGATGCTGGTGTACCTGACACCAGTGATGGTGTGATGGTGGCCTTTCCCATCTTGGAGCAGCAGGGAGGTCACAGGCTTTGTGTGGCTGGAAACTCAGCTGCCTGAGTGATGGAGAAGAGCTACATGTATACTTGTCCACAGGGAACCCCATTTGGGAAATAACTGTTGGGGAGCTTGAGCATTTGACCCTGTTTTCAGAAGGATTTCCCCCCCCTTTTCTTCCGTAAATATTTTATTAAGGAAAATTTCAAATGCATAGAAAAGTCAAGAAACTTCTACAGTGAACCTCCCATATACTCTCCACCTAGATTTCAACAATTAATATTTTACTACACTTGCTCTAGTCCTCCCACCAAATACAGCTTCTTTCTCTGACACATTTCAGAGTTGTAGGCATTGTTACTCTTTGCCTCTTGACATGCACTGTGCATACCTTTAACTAGTCAATATTTCTTACTTTTTTATTTTACAAGTTTTATTATTTATTTTTTTCATTTATAAACAATGAAATGCAAAAATCCTAAGTGTAGACATAAGACTATGAGTTTTGACAAGCACAGCCCCTGTGTAACCCTGACTCCTTTCAAGATGCAGAACATTACTGTCACCCCAGAAAGTCGATGCCTCTTTCCTGAAAACACCCAACCCACAACTCCTAATTGGGACTGACAGATGTTCAGTTTTTCCCCTGCTGTAGATGAGTTTTGACTGTTCTAGAATTCATTCAGTGGAATCATACAGGATATATTCTTTTCTGTGAAACTTAAGATTTATTGCTTCTATCAGTAGGTTTTTTTCTATTCTTTCTTTCTTTCTTTTTTTTTTTTAAATAACTGAAAAGTATTCCACTGTATGACTGTACCACAGTTTACCCATTCTCCTGGTGAGGGACATGGGGGCTTTTTCCAACTGAGGGTTATTATGAAAAAGCTGCTATGAACTCTTATACAATGTTTTTGTGAACCTGTGTTTTTACGGACCTTTGTTTTTATTTCTCTGGGGTAACTATCTAAGGGTGGAATTGATGAGCCAAAGCTTTTTAAGAAACTATCAGACCTCTCTTACTTGTCGGCTGTTGTGGTTTTTCTGGGCTGTGGTTCTTTAAGACTTCAAATTCTCCATCTAAGTTTTACCTGCCTGGCAAGGAGCAGACAGACGCTTGCCCTCAGGATAGAAGCTGTAAAGATGGGAAATTCACTGTTGTCATTTCATTTTTCCAAATGGCATCTACCCTTTAGTTTCTGTCTGCTTTCAGTGCCTCACCAGTGCCTTAAGATACCTATTTTTTATGCTTTATCCAGAGTACATAGTTTTCGTCTGCAGGAGGGCTGTACCAGTAAGAGAACCCAATCACAGAGGAATTTAAATAGATGTAGTATTCTGGATTTACTGGAGTTCCTCTGATGAGAGTGGGGCAAAAGTCTGAGTCATCAATTCCCCAGAAAGATGAAACAGAAAGCCAGGGTACCTTTCTCTTAGGATTAATTCTGAGGAGTCAACTCATATCAGTGAAGCTTACCCTGTGGAGAGGATTTTGGATTCACCCTCAACTTTAAGCGATCTTCATCTTCTGTGGTTGAAGTAGGTGTCAAGAGGCCTCTTGAAAAATGGGCCAAATGGGCATTCAAGTGGGTGAGATATGCCAGCTAAATGGCAGTCCTGGTGAAGATGCTGCAATGAGGACTTGGCTTAAAGTGAGAATTTGAAAAACACATGGCAATTTGGCAATAGCTATAAAAATTATATTATTTGACCTAGTAATTCCGCTTCTAGGAATTTATTCCATGAATTCACATACATGAAAAATACGGCATATATTCATTGCTTGTAATAGCATAAGATTGTCGATAGCCTGATACATACTGACGGAGAGAGATATCTTATTTTGTATGTCTCGTTTTCTGTCTATGTTAGTCAGCTTGGGCTGACAGGACAGGATACTATAGACGAGGTGGCTTAAACAGCAGAAATTCCCAGTCTCACAGTTTGGAGACTGGAAATCAGATGCCAGTGTGGTTGGCTTCTGGTGAGTTATCTCTTCCTGGCTAGCATGCAGCTGCCTTCTCACTGTATCTTTACCTCAGGGCAGAGAGAGGGAGAGGGAGGCAGAAGGTATGAAGGGGGCAGAGTATGGGTTTTCATGGGAAATAACAGGCGAGGTCTGGTAGGCATGCTTGAGCAAGCTTGAGATGAAGAGTTTGGGTAACTTGGGTGGACTCTGGGCCATGGGGTGATCTCTGGCTGTCTAGCACCTGGCCCTGGGGTGATCAGGGCAGAGGTCCTATTGTGCCTGGAGTGCAGAAGCCAGAGAAAGGGGCCGGTTCAGGGAATGGGCTCCGAGCTGGTTGGTCTGCACATCAGTGGTGCGCCCACAGGGACGCTGTTGGCTTTACTTGGCAACTGACTAGTCTGCCAATAGCCCAGATTGACAAAACTCTTCCCCCTCAAATGTCAGTGCTTTATAAATTGCAGAAAAGTTTTAAAATTGACGAAGACTGTTGTGAATATGGGGCTTCCCTGGTGACTCAGTCAGTAAAGAATCTGCCTGTGATGCACAAGGACCCGGGTTCAATCCCTGGGTTGGGAAGATCTCCTGGAGAAGGAAATGGCAACCCACTGCAGTAGTCTTTCCTGGAGAATTCCATGGAAGGAGGAGCCTGGCAGGCTACAGTCCATGGGGTCACAAGAGTCAGACACAAGAGTTGTATATATGAAATGAAATCTTTATGGTTATTATTCACTTGGAGCAAATATTTGTATTTTAAAGTGATTATTTTCACTATTTGTAAAAATAACAGTGATTCTTTGGACTCCTCTGAGGGTGATTTTTGTCATTACTTTTAGCTCATGGAAATTAACTATTTCTTTTCTCTTTTGTCTGCTAAAAGCTTTGTATTCAATGATATATGTTCAAGAAATGCTGGTGACCATCTTTTGAGTTGTAGCTGTGAAATGATATAACTATTTGAAAAATAAGCCTATTAGAGCTTATATTTTCAGATCTAGTTTTTCCCTCACAAAGTTCTCTCAAGGGAACTCTGCTTTATTCCAGCCACGTCGTCGTGACTGTTCTTTGTTGTTATTGTTTTTTGTTGGGTTGTTCTCCTTTTGGAATTTCCTTCAGGATCTGGAGCATATACTTAGGAATATCTTCAGGGGTAGCATATTTTTTCATCCCTTTAAGGTGCTTTGATTTTTGGAAATCGCCAAATGCACATTAAATGGAGTGTAAGATTGAGTTGATGATTGGATTAAAAACACAAAGAAAACAAGGAAAGAAAGAAAGAAAAAAGATCTGACTAGAGGTCAGTAATGGGACTGGGTGATTTTCCCAGGCAGGGCTCAGACCAGCCCCAAACACAACTCTGAGAGGGACGGTCCTCCATTAGCTGGGGCGTCGGCCACTCACCTGGAATAGGGGCTCCTGAGCCATGAAGAGACAGGGCTGGTTTTGATGAGTAGGTTTAGATTCTAAAAGCCAGTAAGGGCGGGTGGTTTGAAAACTGGCCTCTTTTGTACATGAGGAAGGGAAATATCTGAAGGAAGTAAAAATGGAGTGGAAAAAAGCTAGATGAGGTTGGAGGTTGCAATTGTAGAGGAAATGAGTATTTAAAGAACTCAGATTCTCTTACTAGAGGTGCTGTGCAAGAAGCCTAGTTCCCTTTTAGATGAGTCATGCACAGGACATGTCAAGTTTTAGGTCACTGCTGACACTCCGCCCATTTAGAGTTGGCTCATCTAGGCTCAGCTGGTAAAGAATTCACCTGCATTGCAGGAGACCAGGGTTCAATCCCTGGGTTGGGAAGATCCCCTGGAGAAGGGAAAGGCTACCCACTCCAGTATTCTGGCCTGGAGAAGTGTATAGTCCATGGGGTTGCAAAGAGTCGGACACGACTGAGCGACTTTCAGTTTCCTCTAATACACCATAAAATTATATGGTGTATTTATGAAGTGAAATATTACTTACTTTGAATTATTTAGATGCTGTTTACCATCATTAGTGAAGATTAGGAGAGTCTGTTCTCTATAAAAAAAGTTTACACTGATTACAGTGACTATCTGGTATTGGTCACTTAAGGTCCTAAATGAGTGCCTCCTTATTAATACAAAATGGATATAAACACAGATGTTATTTGCAGTGTTCTTTTATTAAATCCATGACATTGATAGGTTGTTGCTTATATAAAGAAGTTTTATAAAAGTTGTAGATGGTTGGGATGTTTTAAGATGTTATATAATGAAAGCATGAGACTGGTTTTCTTTTCGTGGAGTGTGGTGCAGAGAAAGAACACAGCCATATTGTCATGACTGTAGTAATCAAGAGAGTTATCCTAAGTCTGCTCTCACAAAGCTGTGTTGTTGTTCTGACCATGAGTGCTCACATGGTCATCTCCCACGGTAGCTGTCATTGATATCCAGAATTGTATAGCATGGCCTGAGTCTCTAAAACCAAAAGCTTAGCTGGAAGAGACTTCCTCACTGATCTGTTTGCACTTAGACTTTGTAGCTGCACTAACAGTAATCACATATGTAAGTAGCAAATGGCATAATGTGTCTTGAGTTAAGGCAAGACTACCATTTAACGTAGTTTCATATAATCTGTACTTCGATGGTGCTGAATAGACTTTCTCATAAAGCATCTTAAAAAGTTCTCTGAAGATAATTACAGTTGAAATCATGAAGGACTAAAATCGTGACACTTAGTAACCGTGACTGTCACATGGATCCTCAAGGAAAATAATGAATTTTTTTTTTTCTGCATTCAGTTCTCTTACAGCTAGCAAGTGACGCGTTACCAAATGATATGACCTTGGCTCTTGCTTATCTCCTGGCTTTACCACAGGTAAGTTTGCCCTTACCAAGAAAAAAGGACTTAAAAAATGAATAAACTGAAAGTCTTTACTGGGATTTTCACCGGTGAATTGTTTATTGCATGTTTCACTTCTTCTGGTTGTTCCTCTGCATAATGCAAGGGCTGTGGTCAGTATCTGAAGAGTAAAGTCTACAATGTTAGCTGAAATCTTGATTTTAAAATCTGCTTTCACATGCATAGGATCTGGCCTTTATAATCTGTCTGAATTTTAATGTAGTCATGTTAAGATGAGCTTGAGTCAATTTGATAGAAACTTTGAACCAAAATTCTACAGTAAGGACTAGAAATGTAATGGGTTATGGTGGTTGTGCTAATTTCCCTTCAGCTGAGCTCTTTCTCTTGTGTTCCCCCGTAGGTGTTAGACGCTAACAAATGCTTTGAAAAGCAGTCCCACTCCGCTCTCTCTCTCCAATTGGCAGCCTATTATTATAGCCTCCAGATCTACGCCCAGTTGGCTCCATGTTTCAGGGACAAATGCCATCCTCTTTACAGGGTGAGTCCTCACAGTTTCCACTTTATTAATGAGAAACGGTAAAGCTTTTCTAAAGTAGTTAAAACACGTGTTTACCTCTTTGGAGGGACTGAAGCACTTTGCATTCAGAATGCATTCACAGTGGCTGTGTTAGATGGAGTTGCTTTTCCAGGCATTAATAAGAGGCAGAGGTTCTAGTATGTAAGGTGAATGTTGATTTGCCCCTAACTTCTCTGTCATTTATTTTAATTTACAGCATTCTTAGGAAAGGCTGAAGTAGTAGAGGAGAAATGGAGAACTGGCTTTGTAACTACCTTTTCAAGAGGAAGATGACTCTAATTTAGGACAGTATGCAATGTCGTTCTTTGAATAGCACTGCACTTTTATTTATTTTTAAGCCAGAGAGGTATGAGAGTAGTAATTGTGCAGATGAAATGTTGAGACACACTATGCCTACTTAGCCCCATGCTTCTGACATCCTTTATTTAACTTTATTGTTAATTTCTGAGTGAGAGCACCTAAGCTTGACCTCAAGTTACATTGCCTTCTTTTTGGACCCGAAAGTGTTCCAGGTGCTGCTAGGAAATGGAAGGTGGTTTACTTGTATGCACCAGCTCTAAGCATCAGCATTCAGAAATGATCTCCTTTTTATACTGGATATTTTAAGAGAATTACCACTTTAAGAATAGATAAGCAAATAGATTAGACTTTCAAATCCACTCTGTGTACAGATTCAAGTTTCAGTATCTATTGAGGCAGGATTCTTCCTCCCCTGACCCAGAGCAGACTGCAGAGAAAGAATTTGGATGCCTTGGCCATCCAAAACATATCTAAGAGCCTGTAAGTATATGAAAACATTCTGTTTATGGCAAAATCTATGGCTTTCATTCATCAGTTTTTATTTAGAAAGAGAAAGGGGAATGAGGGAACCCTCTCTCATGCAGGTTACTCTCCCAAGGGCATCATCATTATGAGCGGGTATTGTTTTCAGAAATGGGTATATTAGGATGAAATTTGGGCCAAGAAAAGGACTGTCTTTTTTAGGCTAGTTCATATATTACTTTATTTTGGAAATTTTGATTTTTTTTTTGATAGCTACTGCTGCTTTGTACTACTTTTTTTCCCTATACTCTAGTAATTTTCCTTTGTTTTGCTTTTATATCACAGGTATGTTTTTGTTTGAGATAAGGAATTGACCTACTGTATTATAACTTTCGGGAAAGAAGTGATTATATATAGGTGGAAGTGTGGCAGGTTAATTTCTGGAACAGTGTACTTACTTAATGGAACAAGCATCGTCTCCTCCTTTCTGTTGCTTCTGCATTTTTTTTTCCAGGCATCTGGCAGAGTAGCCTTTCCAGAGTGGAGGTCTGGGCTTCCTCTTCTCCACTTCCAGTGCTTCAGTGGTTTCCCATGGTCCTAGCAAGGTCGTCTGGCCTCTGTCTGTTTCCTCACCTTCATTTTCCTTTTGTTCCAGCCATACCAACCTGCTTAAATTTCTCACACAGCCCTTGTGTTCTGTTCCTTGTCTTCAGCACATTGTACTCTTTTGCCCGTGATGTTGCGCCAGCGTGCCTTTGCTCAGTACTCGGGTCCTCCCACCTGGCGCCGTCCTGTCGTGCTCCCCGGCTGTGCTGGAGGCCCCTCTGCTGTCTGTACCGACTTTTCCTCCCCGCGTGACTTTTATACTGTGTTACTTTGAATTTGCCTGTTTTCATCTACTAGATAACAAGCTGTTTCAGGCCAGTGTCTGTGTTGTATTCGTTGGTTTCCTCGTTGCAGGACCTGGAATGTCAAGGGGAGTAAACGGATGTTCTCTGGGGTAGTATACTCAAAATTAATGAGCTGTCCTTCAGTACATAGGAAGCAGTTGGATTATGTGTGTGTTTATCAAAAATATTTGTCAGATGACTGCTTGTGCCAGGCAGTGTTCTAGATCTGGGGAAGACAGTAGTGGACAGCTTATATAAAAACCCTTCTCCTTTTCAGATTTATATTCTGTTTGGGGAGGGGGCACCATCAACAACAAAAAAAGTAAATAAAATATATTCTTTGTTTAGTTATGATAAGAGCTTTGAAAACAAAAAGCAAAGAAGAAAGTTAAGCAGTGGAGTACAGTTTAAAACAGGCTCAGGAAAGGCCTTAGTTAAGAGGGTGACCTTTGACTAAAGAAAAGGATAAGCATAGCATCAGGAAGACTGGGGAGAGGAGAGAATTCAAGATGGAGGGATGGAACCTGTAACAGAGAAGTTAATATGTCCCTGTGCCATCCTATGTACTCTAGTGTTTTTTCACAAGTATTTAAGAAAGTATTGAAATATTACTTTATAAAATGTGAGGCACAGAAGTGTTGCCCAACTCCAGAGGGAAAGGATAGCAGTGGAGTCGGTGACCAGACTTCACTGTGACCCGATCGGGTCTCCTCTCGGCTGGGAAGGTGTCAGGAGGGGTCACAGCAGTGGTGTATGTGGGGCTTGTTTAGGGGAGTTGTCTGGGAATGACAGAAGGATGAGACTCACCTTGGGAAGGCATAGGCTGTCTTAGTACCTTTCACATTCATTCTGCAGTTTGATCCATTGAGCAGCCTCATTTTGCAGAAGTGGCGGCCTCTGTGCAGAAGGTAAGACTCGGAAAAATTGGGTTACTTGCTCAGGGTCGCTCCGGTAGAAAGTGACCTCGGTCACCAGAGCTCCTGATTCCAGTCTTTCCCTGCCCGTCGCCTGGTCATGCGGCCACTCCAGCTTTGTTTCAGAAGCAGCGTGTCCCTGTGTTTCGGAGCCGAGTGATCTCTGGCTCGCACTCCCAGCATGATGTTTCTACCCGCTTTGCAGTGGCTGCTGGCTGAAATCTCTACTCCCCTGTTTGACTGGGAAGCCCCTCAGTGAACACTGGTAGCTCTTCCTCACCCTGCCAGTCATGATCCTGACACTGGCTCATTTGAAGTTTATGCTCTGACTGTTTGGCCTGTATATTTCTCTGAATTTGACATCCTTTCCCACATCTTGGTGTCTGTGCAGATGTAATTCTCCTGCCTGAAATACCTCTTGCTTCTTCTCCTAGCAGCAGATAAGTCTGAGCTTAAAAAAGCCTCCTGTGTGAAGCTTTCTCTGCTTCCTGAAATGATTTTTTAAAAAAATTTTCTATCTTACCTTTCTAATTATTGTAAATACATTTTTTTTTTTTAATTTGAAAAATAAAGTGAAAGTCGCTCAGTCATGTCCGACTCTTTGTGACCCCATGGACTGTAGCCTAGCAGGCTTCTCCGTCCATGGAATTCTCCAGGCCAGAATACTGGAGTGGGTAGCCTTTCCCTTCTCCAGGGAATCTTCCCAACCCAGGGATCAAACCCAGGTCTCCCGCATTGCAGGCAGATTCTTTACCAGCTGAGCCACAAGTTAACAAGACAGCTCTCTTTCAGATGTCCCCTGGAGCGGATCTTGTAGGCTGTGGTAGCCGGTGCACCTCGTCTTCTTTCCACATATGATCCTGTTGAGGGCAGGAATCCCCGTCTATTCTGAATCCCGAGGACATCACCCTCCTCTAGTTACTCAGTGACTGTTTGTTGGCATGTGACTAATTTGAGGAATCATTTCAGCTGCTACGGTTCGAACAGCCGTCAGTATTACATTTTGGGAGTCCTTACTTTTCATGGATGGGCCTGTTAGCTGGATGTTTTAAGTATGTTTGCATTGTCCATTGACTACCTAATGGCTCATTATTTGAATCTTTTCAGTATCTCTCCCTGCAAAAAAACACACTGCTGAGTTTGAATTAGACATGACAAACTCCTGATGAATCATCTTGGAAACGGAGATTCAAGTGGTTTCAATTTGTTGCCCACACATAATAACTCTCCACGAAGCTTTGCTTCCACTCAATTATCAGTTCAGCTTGTTTTTATTTGCGCAGTCTTTTCACGTTTTCTCTTTCCACCCCCTGCAGTTCTGAGCTGTGGGAATGATAACTTAGGTAGATTACTAGGTTTGAATGAAAGTATTGATATAATTTGTGGTGTCATTTCTGATAAGAAGCCTGTGCATCTTGGTGCGAAGCACATCCTGCGTCAGCCACACAGACGCCCAGGACCCGGCAGCAAACCTGGGTGATCATTGGAGCAGCCCAGCGGGCCTTTTTTCTTTTTAATATTTATTGATTGACTGATTGATTGATGGATTGATTTAGCTCGCTGCACCAGATCTTAGTTGCAGCATATAGAATCTAGTTCCCTGACCAGGGATCGAACCCCAGCCCCCTGCCCTGGGAGTGTGGCGTCTTAGCCACCTGACCACTGGGGAAGTCCCTCATGTTTCTTTTTAGAGATCTATAATGATGATTGGCAAATGGTCACTTGCAGAGAATTTCCTCTTCTAGTATTTGTCCTAATCAACTTTTTATGTTAAAAAAACAATGCACACATGGCAAAAAACAGATGATGAAAATAGGATAAAACAAAAGGTCAGTTTCCCTTTTGTATCCCTCCAGAAATAGTTACGGATGTACATATTTATATAACAACTTTTTAATACAGATATGAGTAAGCTATACACATTTCTGTACCTTGTTTATTTGTATCTTACCTTTGTAATTATTGTAATATTCTTTTTTACAAACTGCTTTTTTACAAACTGAAGTATTGTAATTTTTTTACAAATCGAAGTATTGAAATTTACAAAGTGTTTATTTCTGGTATACAAACAAAGTGGTTCAGTTATACATTATAAGCATGCAAGTATACACGTGCATATATTCTTTTCCATCGTAGGTTATTACAAGATATTGAACATAGTTCCCTGTGCTATACAGTATGACCTCATTGTTTATCTATTTTATACAGAATACTGTGTATCTGCTAATCTCAAACTCCTAATTTATCCCTCTTCACGTATATGCATCTTGAAGTATGATATCTCTAGCTAAAAAAAAAAAAAAAGTTTAAGAAGATAAAATCATTTAAAAATGGAAATGTGTCTTTTAGTTTTATATGCTAGAGAATCAAACCCAGCAGGGGATGAAATTCAAAACTTTATGGTAGACTATTTCTAAGATGCATTTTTTAAGCTACTAATTGAAAATACTAAGGAGAAAATTATCTCAAGCAAATAACAACCCTAGAGGGGAAACATACCACCTGTTTAAAACTTTCCAAACAATATTACCAAGAAATGGAGACTGTTAAGCCTGAATGGATTTATTACCTCTACTAGTTAGTAGTACTAGATGAAGTCATTCAGCATTCTAGTGTCATAAATATTTATGTACATTAAAAAAATTTTTTTTTTTTTTACAGGGACTTGGCCATAGTCTTTAAAGAAAGCATATTTTTTCCTACACCTTAAAGAAACTGCATTGCCAGATTTGGGGGAAAATTAGAATAATTTAATTCTCTACACTTCTTAAATTTTTGATGCCTTTTTATGTTTTCAGTTTTTGTAGTATCATTTCGATACTGAACATGGGCGATTTCAAAGCTACCTGTAAAGTCCTTCAAAAGTTTCTTAGATGCTAAAAGCTTTTGTACTCATGGATCATGTCTTTGAACTTAGGTGGAAAAAGAGGGAGAGAGGTTTGAATATACTCTGCTCAAAAATTAGTGACTTTACGTGTGAAGCTGGATGTAGGACATTCAAGGAGCTCTGCTGGTACAGTGGAGAGCCCATGAGATGAGAGACCAGGAGGCTTGAGTCTCTTCCTTGCTGTGAGACTCCAGCTCAGGATGCCTAATTAGAGATTGGCATCTATAAAGCAGTTACCAGCAGTCTCCTGTGCCCATCACTGGGTTGGTATGAAGGTCAGATCAAAATCATGTGAAAGTGCTTTATAAACTTTAATGCTGTGCACTTGTGAAGTGAATGAATGAATGTACGAAATGAAGTGTTGGGCTGAGTAAAGGATGCTTTTGGAATATATTGAGAGAAATTATGATGAGCCCAGGGGAAGAATTGTTACTAGAATTTAAAACTTACATTGGAAGTAATCATGACAGGTAAAGTTTCTGGAGGAAGGGACAGAAAGTAGTAGTGATAACGGTTAGAAAATAATTTGCATGGAAAGCTAGAACTTAAAACATGCTCATCCATCTACTCTCTATGAAGCGTGTGTCAAGAACAAAGTATTGGTCGGCCAAAAGATTCATTCGAATTTTTGCCCCAAATTGCATCTCTAGTAAGCAAAGGATCTGGTATATAAATTAGTACTACTGACATAAAATCTGCTGCTCCTCTTTGGTGTGCCCCGCCTTTACCCCACAGCTCTAACGTCCTGTGGGAAAGACACATTCACTAAGTACACATGGTTTCTGCCCTCCAGAAACTAATTTAATACTTAAAAGAGAGGCAATGTAAAGTATGCAACAGAAGTACAATGAAAATGTAACAGATGTATCAGTAATGTGCGTGCATAGTCATTCAGTCGTGTCCTTCTCTTTGCAACCCTATGTTCTGCTGCCTGCCAGGCTCCTCTGTCCGTGGGATTCTCCAGGCAAGATTACTGTAGTGGGTTGCCATTTCCCTCCCTCTCCATGGTCTCTTCCCGACCCAGGGATCGAACCCGTATCTTTGAGTCTCCTGCATTGGCAGACAGCTTCTTTATCACTGTGCCACCTGGGAATACCTTTGAGTAAATTCCATAATTGCTTTCATTTTTGGAGCCCCTCCTACAGACCAGGTCTTGGTTTGTGTATTTTATATATGTGTGTGTGTGTGTGTGTGTAGTTTCTTAGGCTTTGTGCAACCATGTAAACTATAGTATATTACCATTTTATAGATAAGACTATTAAGTTTGTAGTTGTCAAGTAGCTTGCACAAGGGCACCCAGCTAGTAACTTACGTGTATCCATGCTTATTACATTCTGTCATGCCATTTTCTTCATTGGAAAAAAGGAATAGGTGTTTTTTTGCCACATATGAAAATGAAGGTTGTATGTGGAGACTTGAAACTCTCTGTAAGATAAAGAAAAGCTGGTGTAATGTTAGTAGTGGCAGTTATGTTCATTATTGCTGTGTGCTATTCAATACTCTTGAAGCTGAACTCTCTAACCTGGTTTGGGAATTTGTTTCATAAATGGTGTTAGAAAGAGAATAGAAATGAGATCAGATATGTAGTGTATTCTCCCAATACAGGTACCAAATCCGTGCTGCTGTTGCTAAGTCGCTTCAGTCTGGTCCAACTCTGTGAGACCCCATAGAAGGCAGCCCACCAGGCTCCACTGGGATTCTCCAGGCAAGAACACTGGAGTGGGTTGCCATTTCCTTCTCCAATGCCTAAGAGTGAAAAGTGAAAGTGAAGTCGCTCAGTCGTGTCCGACTCTTAGCGACCCCATGGACTGCAGCCTACTAGGCTCCTCCATCCATGGGATTTTCCAGGCAAGAGTACTGGAGTGGGGTGCCATTGCCTTCCCCGATGAATCTGCTAGTGGAGTGCAAAACCAGTACAAAGAGCTCCCTGAAAGAACACCTCCAGAAGAGCTGTCCTGCTGCCCTAAGACCCCAGTTGCTGGATATTTGCTCCTGCTCTCTCTCTTTCTAGTCAGAAAAGTGCTCACCGGATGAGGTGGAGACGAGCAGGCAACAACAGGGCACACCAGGATGCAGAGCATGTGTGGATGGGCTGCTGGCTCCCTGGCAACATCCGTGTGCTGGACAGCTCCAGAGGGGGCTGTGCCTCTGGGCGGTGGTTCAGGGAGGGGCCTCATGAGCTTCAGTCTGTAAGCAGAAGGGAGCCGGGTTAAATGACAGATGAAGAGGCACTAAGAGCTGAGGAATGGAATCTGATTTGCCTAAATCCACTGCCAGATATGCCAGCCTTATACAGCTTATTCCCAAGTCACTTCTAAATGCAGTTAGATCAGCTTTATTCACTCCATCTTCCCATCAGGGCTTAGCCATCTAGGCTTAGCACATATTCTCGCCTTTACTGGAATTTGTTTCCCTTTTTTCTTTTTTAAATATAATTTTATTTATTTTTAGCCATGCTGGGTCTTCCTTGCTGCACAGGTGTTTCTCTAACTGCAGCAAGCAGAGGCTTGTTGCGGTGTGAGGGATTCTCATCGTGGTGGTTTCTCTTGTTGCAGAGCATGGGCTCTAGGGTGTGTGGGCTTCAGCAGTTGTGGCTCCTGGGCTCTAGAGCACAGGTTCAGTAGTTGTGGCCCATGGGCTTAGTTGCTCCAAAGCATGTGGGATCTTCCTGGACCAGGATTGAACCCATGTCTCCTGCATCGGCAGGTGGATTCTTTACCAGTGATCCACCAGGGGAACCCCTGTTTCTTGATGGCCTTTTTACTACTTAACACCTGAATAGTTAGACTAGAAATTAACTCTTCCACGAAGCCCTGCTTGACGCGTGCCCGAAGCCGACCCCTCTGTATTCATTCCCATAGCGCCCTGTGCTTAGTGGTTTCAAACCACTTATAGTCGTTTGCTTGATTGTCTTTCCTTATAGACTACATTCCTGGAGGAAAGGGTCACATCTTAGGGTGTCACCTGGCAATAATAGGTGCACAAAAAGTATTTGTTGAGTGAATGACAGATGATCTCACAGCTACTTACTTGAGAGCATTGGTTTTCAAAGCCAGGTCTTTTGACTTGAGACAGATATCTGCAGTTTTTGAGGATAGGACTCAGTGTATGCATAGAGATAGGGGAAACATTTGGTAAGGTTGACCTTTTCTTAAATCTACCTGTTGGAATCCAAGATTTCTTTAGTTGGTTTTTATCATTATTCCCAGACTGTTCCTTAATAGGATCAAGAGAGAGAATGTCAGGCTAGGTTTGGCAATATAGGCCCGACACTGATAAATCTCCTGTGCAGCTCAGAATAATGACTTATGCATGAGAAATGCTGACAGCTTATTATAATTAGATGTGTTTTAGAGAACCACAGGTAGATTAGGGAGTGTGTTTTTATTTTTTTCCTAATTTGCTTATATTAAAATATGCACCATGTCTTCTCAGAAGCTGGGAGGGATTGAGTTAGTGTTGTTCACATGTTAGGTAACTCTGGAATCATGGTGGAGCTGCTATGGCTTCACTGACACCCAGACCAGCTTTAATATAAATACATGTGGTCAGCTAACCACCTTTTCTGTCAGCTGATCAGTTCTGGGCTTTGTTATTTTTGAGTAATTGTTTTGTAACATCAGTGTCAATTTAGTCGCTCATGACTGAGGGACTGGTGTCTGACTCTTTGTGATTCCATAGACTGCATCATGCCAGGCCTCCCTGTCCATCACCAACTCCTAGAGTTTACTCAAACTCATGTCCATTGAGTCGGTGATGCCATCCAACCATCTCATCCTCTGTCATCCCCTTCTCCTCCCACCTTCTATCTTTCCCAGCATCAGGTTTTTTCAATCAGTCAAAGAATTACAGGACAGTGTCCCATTGAGCCCCAGACTGAGCCAAGTAAAAATTGGTTGCATACTTTCTTATGAAACTAGAGAAAAATGATGATTGTAGGAACAGGGATGGGTTTTTTTCCCCTTACTTATCCCTGGAGAAAAGACTCTTCTACTTAACTGTCTAGGCATTTCTAATGGGATTATTGAACTACAACTTTGTTATTGATAATACTTAGATGGTCCAAAGAATATTTATCCAGGGGCAATGATGACAAAATTGCTTCCAGGGTGAATTATTATAAATGATCAGATAATTAGGGAAGAGATCTGGAATAGGCTCAGCTATCTAATGGTAGTTGAAAAAGCAAGCATATGTATTTTTAAAGTGGATGGAGTTTTTAAGGTGGAAGAACAGAGCAGGCGTCCAAAAATCCATTCCTAGACTCAGTTTCTGTGTCCTGTTCTTATGGTCTGCAAAAATGGACCACCTCTGCAACAGACTTCCCAGGGTGGTTGTAAACCTTGATTAGATAGTGGCCGTGTGAAGGGCCAGACAGACGCCCAGTTGACGTGACCTTCTTCCCACTGTTACTATTTTTTTTTCCTAATTACTCTTTTTGTTATTCACAGGCTGATCCCAAAGAACTGATCAAGATGGTCAGCAGGCATGTGACTCTGTATGGACACGAGGCGTGGCCCGAAGACCTTGCTGCACTGACCAAGCAGTTGCACTACTACAATGAACGCTTGCTGGACTTCACTCAGGCTCAGGTCCTCCAGGGCCTGCGGAAGGGTGTGGACGTGCAGCGGTTCACGGCCGACGACCAGTACAAAAGGGAAACCATCCTTGGCCTGGCAGAGTAAGAGATACCTTTGTCTCATAAAGGGATGGGAGAACACACACAAGGACAAGCTGAGTCATCAGGACTATGAGTCACAGTCCCTTGAAGATGTACATTCATGGTTACCGTAAGCAGGGTTTCCCCTACTTCTTCCGATCCTGTGAGGGAAGTGTGAGTCTTCACAAACGGCTTGTTGGTGGGATCATGGTTAGCATGGCTGCCTTCTGAATGATCAGTAGATGCAGACTGTATTTCATGCTTGCAGATTTAAAATAGTAAGGATGATAATTATAAGAAAATTTCCCTATGATTTTGGTATCCCAATCCCAGTACCATGTTAGAGGTGATGCAGTATGATCAGGGGTTAAAAATATAAAGCTTACCGTGTGCGTGCTAAGCCACTTCAGTTGTGTCCTATTCTTGGCAACCCATGGACTGTAGCCTGCCAGGCTCCTCTGTCCATGGGATTTTCCTGGCAGAAATACTAGAATGGGTTGCCTTGCCTCCTCCAGGGGATCTTCCTAACCCAGTGATTGAACCCAGGTCTCTTATGTCTCCTGCATTGGCAAACAGGTTCTTTACTCTGAGTGTCACCTGGGAAGCCCATGAAGCTTACTTTAGAAATTTAAAAACAAGATTGCCTTTGGTTCCTGGCTGGAATCTCACTTTTCTACTACATGGCTGTTTAATTTCCTCACTGTGTTAAAAATAGGTACAGTTGACTTAATCTAAGAGGAGGGACCACGTGTTGTGGGTCCAGGGCACCTTCATCTGTCCTGGGTTCCTAGAGAAAGCAGATCTTCCACTCTGGCAGTTTCTCTTGTTCGAGGCCTGTAGCAGCTTCCGTCTTTTCCTTTGTCCCTTAGCCCTTTCCAGAGAAAAGTTAGCCCTTTTGTGAGAGGGTAGTACAGTTCATACCTGTGGGAATGTCCTCTTCTAGGTATGGAGTTCCCCTTGGTTTTAATACTGGTCCTTATTTTTTGTTTTCGATCAAGTGAGTTCTCATCAAATGAGAATTACATGTCAGGTGTTGGGGAAGTTAAACAAGATATTTTTATAAAGTGGGCTCACCCACAATGGTTATTAAGTTAGAGGTATGTTTTGTTTTTAACACCCTGATGTGTGGAGTGCTTCTTATGGGCCTAGACTGGTGTTAGATGCTCTGTAAACT
Source organism: Cervus elaphus (assembly GCF_910594005.1). Classification (NCBI taxonomy): domain Eukaryota; kingdom Metazoa; phylum Chordata; class Mammalia; order Artiodactyla; family Cervidae; genus Cervus; species Cervus elaphus. Next base: position 23,384,176 of record NC_057825.1, on the reverse strand, counting down.
TTATTTTGAAAACATCTTTTAATCCTTAAAGGTAACCCTCTGATACAAAATGTTGTTATCCCCATGTTTTAGCTGAAGGACTTAAAAGTGTTTGTCACTCAGTCATGTCTGACTCTGTGCAACCCCATGGACTGTAGCCCACCAGGCTCCTCTGTCCATGGGATTCTCCAGGCAAGAATACTAGAGTGGGTTGCCATTTCCTTTTGCAAAGAACTTAAGGCTTATTAATATTAAGTAATTGACCCAAGTTTCCATAGATGGTAAGGATCACAGCAGTGATTTCCTGCTACCTACCAAAGGCATCACATCTTCAGCACGATGCACCCTCCCCACACTGCCTGATTGTATTCTCCCAGAAGCATTGGTATGCAGTTCAGTCTAGGTTTCTAGCCTTTGAAACAAGGTTAGACTGTGCCTACATTTTACAATTATTAATCTCTCCTGATAAGTACCTTAAAATCAGCAGTAAAGAATCTGCTTGCAATGCAGGAGCCGTAGAAGATGCTGGTTCGATCCCTGGCTCAGGAAGGTCCCCTGGAGTAGTGCATGGCAACCCACTCCAGTATTCTAGCCTGGAGAATCACATGGACAGAGGAGCCTGATGGGCTACAGTCCATGGGGTCACAAAGAATCACACATGACTGAAGTGACTTAGCACGCACTCAAGAGAAGTACCTTAAAATAGCAAAGACAGTCTTGATTATGGCAGTGGTCTTTGCTATTTTTCATCATTATTCTTAAATCTTAAAGCAGCAAAATAGCTTTGGAACTCTAATAGTACTTTATGTTATCCTGGGCTTTTTTTCCTATGAGAAGACATTCAAATTCTTTTTATAGTGAGGCAGGGAAAAAGGAGATCAAAGAAAGATAGTAGGGACAACCTATGGGAGAATTCAGTTAAGAGAAATGTACAGTTTTATTTTTTCTCTTCCCCTCTGTTCTCCTGGAGGTTCATAATTTCTTAGGTTCATTTAATGTCCAATTTGAAAGTGACTGAAGAGATAATTTAATCCAGTCTCCTTACTTTCAGAAGAGAAATGTGAGAAGCACAGAGCTTTAAAGCGTTATTCAAGGTTGCAGAGCCAGGAGTTGAGCCTGGGCTTCCTATTGCCAAGTCCAGTGGGCTTTTCTTTGGGCATTTGGTAATCCTGAGTGAGATTGTTTATGGTTTATTAGAAGAAGGTTATTATGCAGATACAAGTTGACAAGATAAGGCATGCCTTACATCATCAATTACATTTTGCTAGGGCTTTGTCTTGTCTTTTTTTTTTAAGCTTCCAGCTAGCACATGCTATTTGAAACATATCCTAGAGGACAAATATATGCTTTTGATAAATATATGATATAATCTTCTCCACAATCTGTTGCTTATAAATATACACCGCAGTCTTTAGATGGCTTGTTCAAAATATCTCAAAGTATCTATGAGTATTCTGAGTTAGCAATTCTGATTTGGAGACAGCATTTTAGCGTCTCACACAAAAGAATTCTTGAAGAACCTGCTTCCTTCTGTTTTGCAGCTCTACCTTCAAATGTGGCCATTCTTTATTTTCTTACTAATTGTATGTCCATTTTAATGGCCGTTGTTTTCTGTGCATACATTGTAGTTGTCCTTTTTTGTCCGTATTATCTTAGTTATTACTGTCTCAGTGGCTAGGGTGACTTTGAGGAAAACAGAATATACTTTGGTTTCTTCCCACTTTTATCAGATAATAAAGACGTGAATACTTGGCACACACCTGGTGTCAGATGCTGTCCCGGACTCTCATAATAGGAAGGGTGAACCGCTAATGGTCCCTGTTCTCCACAAACTCTCATTCTATCCTGTGGATGTCAGTACTCAATAAATCGTTTAAGAAATAATTTTTAATGACAGTTATCTAATAATCCAGGTATTGGCAGACTTAATTCAGTCCTTATCTCTTTTCTATAGTCTATGAGCATAGAATGGCTTTACCTTTTTAAAAATGGCTTACATTTTTAAAGGTTTTTGGAAAAACAAGAGTAAAAAGCAATAGAAGAATATGCTTCTGAGACCGTATGGTGGTAAAGCCTGGAAGATTTACTATTTGGCTTTGAATGGAAATCATTTGCCAGCTGCTGGATGATCCAACTTACAAATTTCAGTTTCCTTAGTGAGGCTAAATGTAGTCTTAGCAGTATTACTTGATGGTAATAGGAATTTCATTCCCGTTTCTGTGGGTTTTGTCCACCATCCTTCCAGTGAAGAATTCCATCCTTATGTTTCCTTTATTTCAGGAAAGTTGGGGTCTTGTGACTGTCTCTCCAAAATGGCCTTTATGTGGGTGCTCTGGACCAGAATTGTTTACATATGTAGAGATTCTCAAATCTGATGACATCATTCCCTGGTTTGAACCGTTGAGTCTCCATTGCCTGTAGGATAAAGTATAGGTCCTTCAGCAGACCTGAAGACCCTGTGCATTCATGGTTGTGACACTCCTATCAAAAGTCCATTTGTCTCTTCTCCCTATTTACCACCTCTGCTTAGTTAATCCCTGTTCACTCTCTTATCTGTATCCTCACAGTATTTTGTAGTCTTTTAACATTCCCCCGTTCTGTTTGATGCCTGATTCATACCTCACACACTCCATTAGGCTGTGAGTTCGTCAAGAAATATCTTGTTGTTTTGATATCTTAAGCAGCTGGCACAATAGCTGGCCCAGTGTAGAAAATGAGAATTTATTGAGTGACTGACTATGATTTTCTGAGATTTACCTGTGGGTCAGGGATCCATTTCTTTGTATTCTTTTTTCACTGTAGGCTCTGGTATCTAGACCATAATTTTTTGATCTCAGTACGTTTTGGACTGGGTCATTCTTTGTTACAGGAAGGCTGTTCTGTGCATTGTAGGTTGGTCAGCGGCCTCCCTGACCTCTGCCCACTAGATGCCAGCCTCTTTCTCCTTTTCCTCGCCCACCATGACAATAAAAAATGTCTCCAGACAAAATTGTCAAATGTTTCCTGAGGGGTGCCGAGTCACCCTTGTTTGAGGTCCATTGATCTAGATGATTCCTGGGTCAATTGCAACACACCGCAATGAAGAAGGAGCGTTAAAATCCCTTGGGTGTACTTTTCCTGAATTACTGTGAAATGTCTTAAGAGGGTCTGCACTGGCTACATCCCCTTTAGCTGGAGAGCAGTCCTAATGAACGCTTTCTCTGCTGATTAAGGTCACGTGTTTCTCTTCTTTCCCTTCCCTGTGGTTGATGCACATTTGTGAAGGACACTGGAGGAAAATGTCTACAGCATCGCTCTTTCTCTGGCCCAGCGCTACAGCGTCTCCCGTTGGGAGGTTTTCATGACCCATTTGGAGTTCCTGTTCACAGACAGTGGGTAAGCATGCGACTCGTGTAAGTTTATGTCCATGTCTTTTTTCAGAGTCTGTTTTAGAGGAATCTTGAAGTTGTGCTGTTCAATTTCACTTTTCCTTTTGAGCTGTTGTCGACTGGTCTCTGTACAATCTCTCTTCATACATCTCTTTAGACACCAATATGCTAAGGATCGTCTTAGTTTTTGTTTTCAGTAATAATAATCCTGAATTTGAGACTTTTTATTCATTGATTCAAAGATATTTACTGAGAATCTCTTGTGTACGAGAAATAGTGTTAGGTCCTAGGGTTACAGTTGTGAACAAAAGCAGACATTTGGGTTGTCCTGGAACTTTTAGTCTAGGGTAGGAGACAGATCATAATTGAATAATGACATAGGCAAGTGTGAAATTAAAACTGTGACAGGCCCTGTATAAGAGATCCCAACTAGGGGATTTGGCATAGTTAGGGAGGACTTTCCTGAGGAAGTAACTCTTGAGCTGAGTCATAACTATTGACTCAAAATTAAGTGTTGAATATACTATGAGAAGATGGGAAGCATTTTCTAGGAAGGCAGGACAGTTGACTGTAAAAAGCCCCTTGACAGGATGGAACCTGACTTCTGCAGGCCTAATAGATGAGGCCCTGAGAGTCAGTGGAGCATGATGTGAGATGGGGGGAACCAGACCTTGTAACAAGACCATGTGGGCCCTATCTAGGGCTGCGGGCTCTTTCCTGAGAGTGATAGGAAGGTACCTAAGGATTCTGATAAGACAGAGAGGTAACATGATCAGGTTTTCATTTTGGTAAGATCATTGTGGCCACCATGTTGAGGAAAGATTTTAGGGAGGCCATTGCAGACATATATGGACTGTTTAGGGAATTATGATAGTAATAGACTATAGGACGGGTGAGCATAGCCTGGAGTAGGGTTTTGAAAGTATAGGAATGATGAGAATGGGCTTCAGAGATACCTGCAAAGTGAAATAGATGGCACTAAATAAGTCAAATAATAAGGATAAACTAGCTATGGAGGTGAGTGAAAGGAAGAGGGTCAAAAATTATGTCCAGGGCTTTACTTGCTCAGTCCATTGGATGATGACATCATTTGAGACAGAAGATACTAGTTAGGGATACACGGTTAGGGGAGGGTGAGGAAAAGGCAAAGGAATAGAAGTGTTATACATGTGGCAGTTCCCAAGACGAAAGATCAAGTGGACAGTGTGTCTTACAGATTTGGGATTCATAAGGAAAGGTGGAGTTTGGAGATAGTAATTTGGGAGTCATAGGCACACAGATGATAAATAAGCCATGTTGCTGGTATTCTTTGGGAGTGATTGTAGAATGAGAGAGGAGAAAGACTTAAGACAAACTTTGAAGACCTTCCACAATTAGGAAGAGGAAGAGCTGCCGCAAAAGGGACAAAATCAGCAATTGAGAGGGAGGAATGTTGTTCTAGGGAAGCTATGGGACAAAAGGGTTTAAAGAAGAGGGGTAGTGTTGAATGGTCAGTTCAGTTCAGTTGCTCGGTCGTGTCCGACTCTTTGTGACCCCACGGGCTGCAGCACGCAGGATTCCCTGCCCATCACCAGCTCCCGGAACTTACTCACTCATGTCCATGCAGTCGGTGATGTCATCCAGCCATCTCATCCTCTGTTGTCTCCTTCTCCTCCTGCCTTCAATCTTTCCCAGCATCCCAGTTGAATGGTCAAGACCTGTTATAACTTATCATCTTTAATTTTATTAATATTTCTGGAATTCCACAATCTACATCTTAAATATTTATGAAATTGTTACATGGGTGACAGTATTAATCTGTGATAAATATTGCAGTAACTTCACCATTTTGGAGGCATAGACATGTTCAAATAAATGTTTATTAAAAAAATGCATATTGGCTTAAAAAATTTTGGCATTTTATTAAATGTCTCTTTTCATTGACTGTTCCATAAAAGGTTGTCATATCTGTCCAAACAGGATGCCCCATTGGTCTCTGAGTATATTATAAATTATCAGGCAATCCAGTGACGTGCATGACTGTTCCCAGCGCATCGTTACAGCGGATCGCAGTGTGGTTATGCAGATTCACAGCAATTACAAAAGCAGGAAATTATTATCTCCTGATGTCAGTACTTACGAGCAACAAAACACCTAATGTTGATTTAGCAAGTGATGTTTGGTGCTCCCTGTTCTTTACTTAAAAGACTGTTATTTGCCATATTATTCAGTCCAGCTTAGTCACACGAGTATTAAAGATCAGCCATTAATACAGTAGAAATTGCCCAGTATTTACTTGCTGAATCAATGCCAATAAGATGTCAATAGATTGGAGTTACAAGAAAAAGACGTTCTTTATTTTAGAGTTTTTGTGTTACTATTCCTTTAAAAAAGTCATCTTTGCCCCCGAAGTTGATTTTTCTATAATTTTGCCTCTCCTTCCTCTTGGTTGAATTTGGAGGTATTTCCTCATCTCAGCCAGTGTACACAGAAGCAGGCACACAGGTGGATGAGGCAGCCTTGTACACTAAAGCAGACGCTTCTGATCAAGAAACCGTGAGTACATCCTGATAGTCTCGCCAGCTGTGTGTCAGCCTGCATGGGAGAATTCAGTTCTCGGAAACTCATTCTCCTATATTCTTAAGTCATAAATGATTTCATGGTGAAATGTCAAACCTACAGAACCTGACACATGATCAATCCTTAATGAATGGTAGTGATTACTGGAATTTCACTCCTGTAAGAAAGAGATAATTGTCATAAACACCCAAACTTGAGTTCCTGGTCTCCTTTTCCCCTTGTTTCTTCTCATTTTCTTTCTTTTTCTTGGTAGTTTTCAATATCAGAGATGGTTTTGTGGGTCCGTGTGCCTGCCGTCAGCTCCAGCTGGCCGGCCCTGACTCTGCTGGGCGCGTTCAGCTTCCTGAACTCAGGGCTGATTCTTGCTCACCACAGCCTTCACAGCCCTCTTCATCTCTGGGCTGTTCTAGGCACTTTGGTGCATCTTAGAGATGGCGTTAACTACTAGTGCCTGTGTGGCCTGGTGTGAGGCCGTGGGCTTTGGAGTCAGGCCACATTTCAAGATCCAGCTCTGCTCCCATAACCCCAACTGTGTAGCCTTGAGCAAGTCTCCTGATCCTCTTGCATTGCTGTTTTCTTAGTTATGAGGACCATGATCCCCACCTGGTTGTGGTTGTAAAGATTAGAGAAAATCTGTGGCAGGTGTGTAGCCAGAGGGCTATTCAGTCTGTCAAGATTATTCCTGTTATTGCTCGTGTCAATTCTGCTGATTCCATCACTGTCTTTAAGTTTTGGATACGGGATCATTTTGAAATGGCAGAGGATGCTTCTAGTTGGCGGAATAGTGCCTTTGTTTATTCATGAAGAATTATCATCATCTCTTTTACTAGTACCTTTGTATTTCGAGCACAGATTTAAATGTTGAACAAAATGGACTCCTCCTTACCCTTATGGAGCGTATATTCTAATTGGGGAGACCCGCACCACACACAAACACACACATACACACACACACACACACACACACACACACACCAACTAAAAACAAACTGCTAGTCATAAGAAGTACCACACACACACACACACACACACACACACACTTAACAACTAAAAACAAACTGCTAGTCATAAGAAGTACCACAGACACACACACACACACACACACACTTAACAACTAAAAACAAACTGCTAGTCATAAGAAGTACCACACACACACACACACACACACACACACACACACACACACTTAACAACTAAAAACAAACTGCTAGTCATAAGAAGTACCATAAAGGAAACCCACAAGAAGCAGATAGGAAAGACCTCTCGTAGGAGATACAAACAGATCACTCTTGGAGAGAGGAAGAAAAGGCATTTGCAGAGGGAACCAGTTCTGGGACAGTGGATTCTTGGAATTTTTGAGTAGAGGAACAGCTTTGGTGGTTGGAGTGAATGGAGTCCAGTGAGCAAAGGAGGATTACACAGGGGCCAGAGATACCTTTGACTGTCAGCTTTGAGAACAACCTCAGTCTCTTCCTTCTTATTTAAGCTGCAGACCTGAAGGCCACACATCCTACACTTTCATTTCACTCTGATATGTGCTTTTCCATCACCCAGGGGATTGATTATCTGCATGATCTTGCTTGGGTGGCGGAGATCAAGTGAGATACCTCTTCATCTCAGCTGGTCAGTTCAGTGCCACCTCTTTAGACGCTGAGAAGGGCCTCTGCCTGTGCTGTGCTGTTTTGCACAATCAGTTGTATATTGTCTGCTAGGACTCTGTGGTCTCACATATAAGGATGGACAAGAGCACATTATAGCTGTGAGGAAGTCAATGAACTCTAATGTATCTACCTATTCCTGTGTTGAAACAGAAGCTGAGGGTTTCTGTTGTTCATAGGCTGATGTCCAGAGTGCCATGTAGAGAATTCTCAGTTCTGGCTTTCATCTCTTGGCTTAGTTGAAGAGTTAGGGTGAGAATAGTTAGTGTGTGAAAAGGGGGATTTAAAGCAGCTTAGCTTTTTGAAAGTATGTTGTAACATTGAAAAGTTATGTAAATAAAAATTCAAGTCCAGGAAGAATCCATATCAGGGTCGAAGGATTGACTATAGAAATTCAGGTCATACATCTTACCCATTTTTTAAAATTGAGCCATGTATTAACTTTTGATCTTTCTTTGGCCCAAAGGGCCATGATATTGATCACAACTGTGATTTGCCTTGTGCATAAGAAAAAAATCTACTAATCCTAAAAACGGAAGAACTAAATGCTGCTGCTGCTGCTAAGTCACTTCAGTCGTGTTCTACTCTGTGCGACCCCATAGACGGCAGCCCAGCAGGCTCCCCCGTCCCTGGGATTCTCTAGGCAAGAACACTGGAGTGGGTTGCCATTTCCTTCTCCAATGCATGAAAGTGAAAAGTGAAAGTGAAGGCGCTCAGTCGTGTCCGACTCTTAGCGACCCCATGGACTGCAGCCTACCAGGCTCCTCCGTCCAGGGGATTTTCCAGGCAAGAGTACTGGAGTGTGGTACCATTGCCTTCTCCAAGAACTAAATGCTACCATTACCCAAATGGAGGCAATTCTTTTCATATATCTGCTACCTTCCTTTCTGTGTTACGATACTTAAGGCTACTTTTCCCCCAAATAGTAAAGAAAAAAATTCCTTTTACTGGCATAAAATGTAGTAAGACAAAGATGCATCTGGAGCCTGTTCTCATCTTGTGAAAAGTGCTCAGTCTTTGAATACTACAGGTCTGGATTCACACCACAGCTCTGTGACTTCCTTCTAATGTGTCCTTGGTGAGCAAGTTGTTTCATCCTTCTACTCCTAGAGTTTCCTCCTCTGCAAAATGAGTATTCTCACTCCATGTTGCAAAACTGCTTCAAGCTTTGAGATATTTATATAAAATACCTGGCATGTTGTAGTAGATGCTCAGGGGTGAAAAAAGTAGCTATTTTAAAGTCTGGGCTTCCCTGGTGGCTCAGTGGGGAAGAATCTGCCTGCCAAGCAGGAGACACAGGTTCAGTCCCTGAGTTGGGAAGATCCTCCAGAGAAGGAAATGGCAACCCTCCCCAGTATTCTTGCCTGGGACCTGGGAAATCCCATGGACAGAGGAGCCTGGTGGCCTGACCCCACAGAGTCGCAAAAGAGTCAGACATGACTTAACAACTAAACAACAACAGCTGTTAATTCTGGAAACAGGCCAGATTTACTGAACTCACCCTCTGACAGCTGTCAACCTAAGGTTGCAGATCTGATTTTTGAACAGTTATTTTTCAGGTCAATGTGAATGTCAATTATAAGATACCTGCTTTATAAGAATTAAATGAGATAGCATACTTGCTATCTAAGAAGTGCTTAGTAAAGGATGCCTATTGCTGTGTCTGTGCTATAATATCCTTTAAAATATTTTTGGTAGAGAAATAATAATAGGAGACTCTATAAACCAGTCAGAGTTGGCAATTTATGAGAAATGAGAAGGCTTAAGGGGTCAGGCTTGTCCTTCTGGAGGAGACGAGGCCTGTTCACATGGCCTTCCTTCCGCATAACCGCTCCATCCGTAGAAACCGTTCCGCAGAGGAGCTTGCCAAGTGCCAGTGTGATGAGAAGTCGACTCCGAGGTCCTCATTACTGAGCCTCTCATGAAGTGCGTAGGTGACCTTGCAGAGTGAAAGTTCATTTTGTGGTTTGTGAAGGCACTTGGCTAACATGCTGGAGAAGCTGAAAAAGGCCATCATTTTTTCACCCCATTTCCCTCACTTAATCACATATGCAGCTGTCAGGCAGCGCTACAGATCAGGTCTGTGCCATCAGGTTCCTTTGGAGGCATTTGTGTGGTAAATATCTTCGACTGTTTCCTTCACATCGAGGAGGAGTTTCCCTCCTCACATTGGAGAAGCTGTGATTTAAAGGGTAGAATCGTCTCTTTCCACAGTGGTGGAAAGAGTCAGTGGTGGGGGCCTGTTCACCCGTGGTCATGGTCATTCATGTGGGTTGATGTATCTTCATACTACTGGGGTTAGTCTTTGGAGGGCCCCTCGGCCCACCCATCCCTCTGCTCCTTCCAGCCTTTCCCAGGAGCCCTCACCTCTCTCCTTCCAGCCCCCTCTGTGTACTCCTTACAGTCAACTCATGGAATGGTGTATCACTCAGTCTCAGATTAAGTAAAGTATAATACATTTGAATAAACTTGTTTCCCTATACGAATATAAGTCCTTTCAATTCATGCTGTTCTTGAATCACATTTTTGGGTTATTGACAACCAGAAGCCATTACAGAACCCCTAATCGTGGGATTAGTACCAATAATTTATTCCTTGTGCCTTTAGTACAACTAATGCTAGCTTCTTCCTGTAGTTAATCTCTGAAAGTTAATGAGCTGCCTTACAGCTAAAACTTAGAAAAAGCACTTAAACAGTTTTTAAGGGCAACCACTGATTTGATTAGTGAAAAGTCCACATGGTATTTCTTCCTACTCTTCTTGAATGCGTTCTTTGGAATTGTTTTCTAAGTAGAGATTTCATTTCTTGTTCCAAAGGGAAGATAACAGCTTCTTTCGATGGAACTGTTAAAATGGATTATCGATTACTGGCATCTATAAAAGATCTTAGTACCTTGTAATTTACTGAAGAGGGAGGTTTTCGTATTTATCATGTGTCAGTAAAGATATTCCAGTATCTCTCTTGACAAGATAATTAGGGAAAATTGCATGTTGAGCAAACTGAATTGCAGGCACAGGAGAGTAGGTGGGTGGGAAGGGGGTCGGTAATGTTGACTGAAAGAGACTATATTCAGAATCAAGTCAAACATAGATGAGCTAAAGCTATTATGATTTAGTCATTGTCCATTTTGTAAATGGGTCTGTCTTAGATACTCTGTTTATCAGGTGATAGGAATGAAGTATGACAGGAGAACTCTTAGGTTTTTGCCACTGGGAGAGAGAACTAATGTCTGTGTTAGAGAAGGAATCCTGTTTTTGAAATGTTTATCAGTACAGCTGCTGGAGCTCCATCAATTGCTGGCTACTTTGTGACCAGGTGAGCAGACCCATCCACACAGAGTCCCCACTGGATACTTGGTCTTAGGCAGGCCACTCGTCTCTAATGACAGTTTCTCATCTGTAAGTTGGTAATTGGGCTTGCATGGTGACTCAGATGGTAAAGAATCTGCCTGCAGCACAGGAGATCTGGGTCGGGAAGATCTAGAGAAGGAGATGGCAACCCACTCCAGTATTCTTGCCTGGAGAATCCCACAGACAGAGGAACCTGACGGGCTACAGTCCATGGGGTCACAAAGAGTTGGACACGATGGAGTAACTAACAGTTTCACTTTCAAGTTGCTAATTACCCAGATTCCACTTGTCTGACACAGTTATCAGTGTAACAAGTGCAAGGTGTTCTTTGTTGTTTTTTCTCTTTTCCTTCTTCCATCAAGCATGTTCTTCTGCTTGCAAATCTTTGTGAGTATGAATCATCTTAACAGGATGACACAGCTTCCTATTTACTTCTTTACTACATTGTCTTCAGACTTCACTTAGCATATTACAAAGGAACATCAGAAATTCTGTGACTTTCATATACCACTGGGTATACAGTACAGGCATACCTTGGAGATATTACAGGTTTGGTTACAGATCGTTGCAATAAAGCCAATATCACAATAAAGCTAGTACATGAGTTTTTGTTTCCCAGTGCATATAAAAGTTACATTTACACTGTATTGTAGTCTAAGTGTGCAAAAATAATTACATCTAAAAAACGTGCAGACCTTAATTAAAAGATACTTTATTGCTTAAAAATTCCAAAACAATTGCAATAGTCACATCAAAGATCACAGATCACCATAACAAATATAATAATAATGACAAAGTTTGAAATATTGCGAGAATTACCAAAATGTGACACAGAGACACGAAGTTAGCAAACGCTCTTGGGAAGATGACACCAGTCGTCTTGTATGACGCAGGGGTGCCACCAAGCTTCCATTTGTCTAAAAAAAAAAAAATTCAAGTATCTGTGAAGTATAGTAAAGCAAAAGGCAGAGTAAAATGAGGCCTGCCTGTGTATTTCAGAGATGACCTTGCACACTTTTTTTTTTTATTAGTTGGAGGCTAATTACTTTACAGTATTGTAGTGGTTTTTGTCATACATTGACATGAATCAGCCATAGATTTACACTTATTCCCCATCCCGATCCCCCCCTCCCACCTCCCTCTCCACCCGATCCCTCTGGGTCTTCCCAGTGCACCAGGCCCGAGCACTTGTCTCATGCATCCAGCCTGGGCTGGTGATCTGTTTCACCCTAGGTAATATACATGTTTCGATGCTGTTCTCTCGAAACATCCCACCGTCGCCTTCTCCCACAGAGTCCAAAAGTCTGTTCTGTACATCTGTGTCTCTTTTTCTGTTTTGCATATAGGGTTATCATTACCATCTTTCTAAATTCCATATATATGCATTAGTATACTGTATTGGTCTTTATCTTTCTGGGACCTTGCACACTTTGAATAGTTGTAGGATCCAGAAGAGTTTGGGACTAGCCATCCATTTATACTCACTCTTTCCTGTACAGGCCTTGTGCCCTCTCGTCGTGATACTTTCATTCATGTTATTTCTGCTTCATTCCTTTCTACAATACCCACTTCAAGCACTTCTTTCAATAAACCTTCTGTTTCATTGATATCTACCTCCTCTGAAGTTATAGCTTTAGTGGCCTTACCCTTTTATTTTTTTTTAACTGAAGGGTAATTGCTTTACAGTGTTGTGTTGGTTTCTGCCACACATCAGTGTAAATCAGCCATAAGTATACATATGTCGCCTCCCTCCCACCCCCTCGGTTGTCACAGAGCACTGGGTTCAGCTCCTTGTGCTATATGGCATTTTCCCACTAGCCATCTATTTTACATGTGGTATATATATATATTTCAGTGCTACTCTTTCAGTTCATCCCACCCTTTCCTTCCCCTGCTCTGTCTACAGTTCTGTTCTCTATGTCTGCAAGTGGTTCTCCCTTTGATTGGGATATAATTGCATGTCCTTTGTTAGCCCACACCATTATTGTGCATTGTTGTTTAATTATCTAGAATGCAACTGGGTTTTCATACTGCTGGCTGAGAGTTCTGTGTTGTAAATCTTGATACCCTCCCTGGTGCTGAGCACAGGTCTCTTGTCTGTAGATGACACCTAAGTTTTTGTTCCTCCTCGCATCTACTTGGCATTCATAAGGTACATGTCGAGTGTTTCCTTTGTACCACACACTGGTGCTTGGTGCTGAGAAGCTAAAGCTAAAGAAGATGTGGTGTCATTTTTGCAATCAAGTGTACATAGTCTATGTGGGACAGGCAGACTAGTAAATAGTTAAAGCATGTTATGAATAGAAGGAAACTGTGGGGCATTTTTATAGTCCAGGAACATTTTTATAGAGAATTTGCAAATGTTTGAATTGTATCTTAATAGAAAAATAGGATTTCTCTTGAAGTTGAAGTTTAAAAAGCATTTTGGAATTGCTTGATATTTTGACTTTATAGATTGCTGCCTTTATGCCAAGTATTATCATACCCTCATACAGATTTTAAAGTATATTGTGTATTGACTTTATTTACATAAAACAAAAACATGTCTTGGTACTTTCTGAAAGAGGGAATTCCAGTGAATAGAATGTCATATTTCAGAGGAGTTGCTTTTCAACTATATAAAGCCTAACTTTTATCCTGCTTGAGGTCTCTTCATGCTCCAGGTCTCATTCTCTGCTCCCAGGTTCATTCTTTGCTGCTACTATGAACTCTGGAAGCTGTGTGTTTCCATTAGAGCCCAGGGCTGCCTGAAGACCTCTTACAGTTAGAAAGCTTGAAGCTCTTCCTTTGTGGGGTGTCAGGATTAAACTGGGCAGGAGGCACTGTGTTCTGTCCGGAGGAAAGTATGATACCAAAATTCAGCCCTCTCCATCACCCATTTAACACAAAGTGATTAACCAAACAAAACCCTTTAAAATTGTTTTCAACAGTTTGACATTAAATAACTTCTAATAAATTACATTACAAAAACGTCTAAGTCAAGATTAAAACATTAAGATATGTGCTTTATTCAACTGGCTTCAAGTGCAGACAATTCAAGTGCAAGTATCTCTTCTTTCCTATTGTTATTCTGTTTGAACACAGTATCAAGGTTATGTCTCCTGAATGTCAGTTCTAGCCTCTTGGATATAAAATTTACGCCAGAAAGTTGGGTGTTTTTCTTCACCTCCCTTTTTCCTAAATTCCTGAAATAATAAATTTGTTTACATTTCTATAATGAAGCTCAAATTTTACATTTTTTCTTATGACATGAATAAATAATGCATAGTGGAAGGTGACAGATCTGGGTTCATTTCCTAGCTAGTAAACACTGGGCTGCTCTCTGCTGCAGAAATGTGAAATAATATAACTTTCTAGGGTTACTTTAGACCCGCATGAGATAATGTGAAAATCCTGTAGTACCATTCGGAATGGAAATGATCTGCACCTGTACCAGAGACAAATAGTACTACTGTATTTGATTAGGCAGCAAGAAGGAATTTGTGAGAAGTAGCCTTTTTTCCTAGGTTTCCAAAAAAAGGGCACTTTTTAAAAAAAATAATGAACCAAATCTTACCAGTCTTAACATAATTTGTCTCTTAATTTCAGCTTGTCCACAGCAGAAATTGAAAACCGCGCCCAGTCCCTTCATCTCTTTGAGACACTGAAGACCGACCCTGAAGGCTTTCACAAGCACATGGTCAAGTATATTTACCCCACGATCGGCGGCTTTGATCACGAAAGGCTGCTGTACTATTTCACTCTGCTGGAGAGCTGTGGCTGCTCGGGTCTCGGGAACTACGCCATTAAACCGGAAACCCATGTTCGGCTACTGAAGAAATTTAAGGTAGTGGCATCAGGTAAGACGATCATCTTCCTGCCTGAATTCGTTCTTTAAATTCAGTCTCGGACTTCATTTTCGGTACATGGTCGTGTTCCTCCACCGTGGCTGGCATAACTGTGAAACCACAGTATTATGATGCTAGTTGACTTTAGTTATCATCTCTCCAGCTCCTTTACTTATTGTTGAGAGACTTAAATACTAGAGAAAGTTAGGTCACACAGTGACTTACAGAAGGCCTGGTATTAAAATCCAAAGTTTCTGAGGTCTTTTTTCCTCTACTCCCATTGTTTATATTTTATCTATATAAATGACAAGCTTGAGACACTTTAAAATAGGCAGAATTTTACTTCAGTGGAACCTATGTGTTTAAGGAATGTATGAAGCCTTTAAGAGCTTTTGAATCTTTAATGAATTGTGGAAATCTGTAGAATGGTGTCTGTTTATCTTTATGCTCGTAACTAACAGGTTAACCAGAAGGTATGCAATTAAAGGTGGGGAAAGAAAAAGGGAAAAAAAAGAAAAGAAGTTAACTACATTAAAATCTCTCAAATCTGTATGAAATTTTATAATTTACTGAACCCGGGTCTCCTGCTTTGCAGGCAGATTCTTTACCATCTGAGCCACCTGGGAAGCCTTTATAATTTATAAGGTACTTTGATCTGCTATTCATAATGATTGTGAGAATTTATTTCAGTGTATCAGTGGTTTACTGAGTAACTGAATTCAACCATGGACCAGACACAGAGAAAAAGGAGGTTCAATGCCTGCCTTTAGGTAGTTGATGAGATGTCAGATGGATGACAGATGAACATGGTGCAGTTTGGTGAGAGCACTGTTAGAGAGGATGTAGGTGCTATGGGGCACTGAGGAACTGAGGAGATGTTGCCAAGTCCAGGGTACACATGAGGATGCTAGGACTCACAGAGTGACCTGTTCAGGGCTGCACAGTTGTTTTTTTTTTCTTTTTTTTTTTTTTTTAATTTTTCTTTTTTTATTTTTTTCCAGTGGGTTTTGTCATACATTGATATGAATCAGCCATGGATTAACATGTATTCCCAATCCCGATCCCCCCTCCCACCTCCCTCTCCACCCGATTCCTCTGGGTCTTCCCAGTGCACCAGGCCGGAGCACTTGTCTCATGCATCCCACCTGGGCTGGTGATCTGTTTCACCATAGATAGTATACATGCTGTTCTTTTGAAATATCCCACCCTCACATTCTCCCACAAAGTTCAAAAGTCTGTTCTGTATTTCTGTGTCTCTTTTTCTGTTTTGCATATAGGGCTGCACAGTTGGCCAAGCTGCAAGCAGGGATTGGAACTCAGATTTTCAGTTTCATCTCAGTGACAAACGAAGCTGTCTGTTAGAACTGAATCTCTTCATTCAGCCATGCAGAGAGGCCCTGTGTGGGTTTGAAAGTTCCTGTGTGTTTATGTTGGAATAAACTACTCTCTCTTTTTCTTGCCTTTCCAATAGGTCTTGATTACAAAAAGCTGACTGATGAAAACATGAATCCTCTTGAGGCGTTGGAGCCAATCCTTTCAAGTCAGAATATCTTATCCATTTCCAAACTTGTTCCCAAAATCCCTGGAAAGGATGGCTGCATGCTTTCCCCAAGCTCTCTATACACCATCTGGTTACAGAAGCTGTTCTGGACTGGAGACCCTCACCTCGTTAAACAAGTCCCGGCGTCCCCCCCAGAGTGGCTGCATGCCTATGATGTCTGCATGAAGTACTTCGATCGCCTCCTCCCAGGTGACCTCATCGCTGTGGTGGACGCAGTGACCTTTTCTCCAAAAGCTGTGACCAAGGTAACCAAAAAGATAGCTTCACGTAGACTGGCCATCTTAGAAGAAATGAAAATTGCCCTTCCGGTCTGTCAACTTGCTTTTGTTTCCTTTCTTGACATGAGGAATACTTACATGGCTGGTGGTTTCGTTCTGTGCTGAGCATGACGTATGTTCACTGGGAGGCCGTTTTCCTCTATCACAGTTGTACAGGTAGAGTCTAAATCAGGCCTGACGGTTGTAATTTGCACATCCATTTTGTGCATGTTGTAGTTGTTCTCATAACATGTCATTTTATAGTAAATACTCCAGGCTCTTCTTTCCAACTGACAAGTGGGAAGAACCTCCAGTGCCAAGCCCATGTTCCCTGCTTTCAGAACCAGGCTAACAACTTGCTGCACTGAAAATCAAGATCTTAAAAAATTTTCACATGAAGAATACTTAGGACGTGACTGAGTGGTAGAATTAACCAGAGTCTGTGTCGCATTTTCCAATGTCCACTCTGTGTCTCGGTGACCACTTTAACTGGATTCTAAGCCCTGCTGTCGGTCCTTCAACAATGTAGACTTTCACATAAATAGACGGTATAGGTCCTTCCCCTCCCCTTCTTGCCCGCCTCACCCAGACTCCCCTACTTACCACAAATGTGGATTTTTCATTGCTTGGACATGGGGTATTGTCTCTCCTAGAAAATCTGACTGCTGGTCTCAGATCTAAACAGCATCATCTTTGGGACTTCTTTTCACTTTCTCTCTCCTATCTCTGCTGCTACCTTCTCTTTCTACCTTCTCTTTTTACCAAGTTGCCCAGTCTGCCCAGGACCCTACCCCGTGTATTTTTACTGTAGTTCATGTTATCCTGAAAACTGAGTGTAGAGTCTAAGAATCCAAGTCATTCATTTGGAGATTGGCACAGGTGAAGGTTCAAACATCTACTAGAAATGCTAGTTTTAGCTACCTTGTTAGATTAATAGTTGTGGGTAACTAGGGACTCCATTTCCTTATTATAACTCAATTAATTCAGTTAATAACTTGGTTTGAAATTTTATAACCAGTGTGGTAAAAAGGAGATAATCACTTTTGTTGTTGTTAAGAAAAAAGCAAGGATGTCTATAAAAGGATTTAGCATGATGTATCTGAAAAGAGCACACATGTAGAGTTACAAGGCTTTGAACTTTGGACCTGCCACTTCTCAGCTCCTTGGTTTAGCCTCAGGAATCTCTGTTAGACTTCTGCCTCCTTAAGGCAGAGGCTGTAATTGGAATTTATGAATAGATAATAGCATTACCCTGATTTGAATAGGTGAGGAAATGAAATTGAGGTTCAACAAGGTTAATTTGGTAATAGAGAAGCTATGATTTGAACTCAGGGAGGCTTGTTCCAAGGTCTTTGCTCTTAGGTACTGAAGTGTATTATTTCTAAGAAGTAGAACAAACAGCTAGAGTCAAGGGACCTTTGTTGCAACTGTGGGAGAAAAGTAGGGCCAGACAGCCCCAGGCATTTTCAGTCCACGCGGAGCAGCCTGTCATGGGATGGATTTTTCCAGAGCAGGGCTGAGTCTAAATGAGGAAGGCCGGGCCAGAGCCTCTCAATGCCTGGGAAAAGACGAGAGTCCAGCAAACAGTGGATAAATCTCCAAGAGGGAGAAGAAGTTGGAGTCCAATTAAGTGCTAGCAATGCTGGAAGTGTGTTTTGGAGGGAAAGGGCTGAGCCAAGAGGGATGTTGAAATCCAAGGAAATGGCTCCAGAGCTGGGTGGGACCTGTGAACCAGCCGAAGGAGCTCGACAAGCGAATAGACTGGCCAGGAAGATGGAGTGGTCCAGGCTGAAGAAGGTTTTATGTATTTTGTCTAAGGGCAGAGACAAAGCCTAGCATAGCCAGCCAAGGCCATGTTCTAATTGTGAGCACGTGTGTGGGGATGGACAAACAGCCTAGACTTTCCAACAGCGGTTATTTGCTCGTGGTTAAGCAAACCTAGGAGTTAGATGCAGAGTCTACTCAGATTGTTATTTATGTTTTAATTCAGACGATTTTAAGTTACAGCACATTCTCATCGCCTTAGTTTCTTAATTGTGTATCTTTAAGATACCCTCCAACCACGAGAAAATGTATGACCCAGTTGTCTGTGGGCATATGTGCACTTCTTCCAAGGAAAAGATGCATAGCTGACCCAGTTGGGATCAAGTCAGTTAATTGTGGTGGTGTTTTCTCTTAGCCCAGATGGTGTAATTCTCAGCAAGATATTTTACTGTAGAATGTGTCAAGAGGTGGTTTCCTACTAAGTCAAGCTATAGAAAAGTAAGACAGCCACATTAATTTGCTATCTTTAGATTTATGTCTGTCCTTGGTTTATTAATTGGCAGGCTTTAAGTTTTCCATTCAGAGAGGGCAAATACAAAGTTTAGGTGCGGTGCATCTTTGAAATCACGCAATGCTGTCCTAGAGAGAGAGGGTATAAAATTCATGTTGAAATACAACCCTCACATGTCAGAGGACACATTTGGAAAAGGAAATGCGGCTGGATGTGGCCAAGTTTGCAAAACACCAGATGTTACCACAGCTTGTACATGATGTAAAAAATGTAAAATAAGTGTATGTTACTCATATATAGTGTGCAGTTTTCAAATGTGTACCCACATTTAATTCAGAGCCAAACTTTTGGAAAGAACTGGTGAACTCCTGCTAGAGGGCCTAACAAGTATTCAGATACTGGAATTCATAGAGGAATATCCCCAAAGCCTGAATTTCATACCCATTCTGTTATGAAATAAGCCTGCTAAGGCACTTTGCCTTCATAATAATAGTCGCTTGCGCTAGCAGAATTCATAGACATTCTGGGGAAAATATTCACAAAACAACATTATGTCATGTAGGCTAAGATTGAATTTGCATGACATTCGAGGTGATGAATATGCAGAAGGGAAAAGAATACAAACGTTTCAAGTGCTTTGGCTCTAGTTCTCAATCACCGCTTTCCAGTTGAGTCAGGTTAGGCTTGCTCTCCTATTATTTTTCCAAATCAGTAATTAGAAACATTTTTATAGAAGGGCCAGAGAACGAGTTAGTGGGATAGAAATCCAGGAAAATGGTCAGCAAAGCTGAAAAGCAGGTCAGAAAACCATTTGCTTGGTTCAGACATGACGTGATTACAGAAGGGGGCACTTGCAATCCCGGCCTTTGTGTTCTGTGCTCAGTGCTCACTCTTGGTTGCTGGTAGAGCTACATCCAAAAATAAGGATGCGGAAAATACTCCTCCTATTTAGGCAGTGCTTCTCAGGAGTTTGCCCGAATCCTTCTTTTAAAAGCTCGGAAGTAACAGAATTAGAAGCGCCTTCTGGTGCCCTGCCCAATGCTTCTCAAACTGGATTGGGTAGGCGTTTACCACCCTCTCCCCACTCGTGTGCACCCTGGGTTTCAGCCTCTACCTTTTGTTCATTTGGGAAATGTATCTCCTTTGGGTGAGAGCAGAAAAATTCTTGAGAACCTCTTTAGTCTGACCTCTGACCTTGAGCATCATTTCTATTGTTAATTAAGCCACTACCTCTGCTTCTGTATTTATTTACACACACGCACATATACACATAAGGAATCTTTCTTTCTCTTCTCATGTTGCCCACTTTCTGGTTCTGCCTTCTGAAGCTGTGGAAACAGCATGAGGGCATCTCTTGTTCATAAGACTTTAGATTCTTGAACTAAGCTGCTATTTCCTCCCTTATCCTGTTGTCTAGACTACTTGCTGTAAAAATCTGGAAAAATAGATTTATCTTAAAAACCATGATATGATCTAAAAATAAATTTTACTTCAGAAGTAACAAGCAAAAGGCTGCATTGTTAGCTATAACTTCAGGATCTTTCTGGTGCTAATGCCGTCTGTTAACTAAGAATGGGAGTGCATTTTTCACCATAATGAACAATTGGTGTCAGAAATCTATGTAAAAATGTGTAGGTAATGCATATTTCCTAATTGCATGGCATGATACATGACTTTCTGATGCATCAATCAAATGCATGCTATACAGATTTATTGAGTATTTAGGCATTATTGTGTGCTGTATATCTATTAGTTGCCATTGGAGACATCAAGACATAAAAGACATGCCTGTAAGAAACTTAAAATTAAGGGTTTTTTTCTTTACAGTAAAATTATAGTAATTGAGAATTACTCTCCCTATGAAATTAGAAATTCATTGAGGGCAAGGATGTTGCCTTTTATCTCCAAAGCTCCAGGTATCTAGTGTGGTATAAAAACAGATACTCCTTCAAGTGGTTTTTCAAATAGTTATTATCGTAGATGGACAGTTTTTACATCTTTTGTGTATGCCTTATTATTCTTAGCAATTATTGAGGACCCTAAACAACCTTTGTTTATGTAATATCTGTTGACATTTATCAACATTAGAAATTAAAACCAACATATTTTCAAAATATATGTTTAGTTCACTTAAGACTACCAATAATAGACCCATTTATAGGTTGATGGTAATAGCACCTCTTAATAGAAAATAGAAAGATAGTTATTTCACAAAAAAAAGAAAAATGAAAGCGTAACATCATTTTACGGTTACATGTCTGGCTTAATATTAATAGAACACAGCCAGGTTCTCATGTTTGTGTCTGTGTTCAGTTTTTGTCGATTGGGTTGAAGAAGATGAAGTTTTCAGCCTTACACAGATACAAGGTTAGAAAAGGGAGGTGTGCTTTAATGGCCTGTGGTGTAATTTTGAGTGTTCTTGCCACACTAAAACTCTCAACAAATGATAGATTCTTACAGGCTAGTTGTAGTATAGAATCAGAAACCCTATCCTTGATATCTCTATGCTCCATTATACTAAAACTGTTGTTCTAGATCGCACTTTGAATGGCTCTTTTACCCGTGTATGATTTGGAATATAATGAATTAAGCATTTGGAAAATTGGCTCACTGAGTTATGCAAATCATCCAAATGTTGATAACAGAGCCTTATACATCATCAGCAAAATCACATGGATTGTTCTGAACACTCGTCTCATCCAGTGAGTCTTCAAGCATTGGGAAGCTGTCAAGCTCACAGTTGTGGGTACAAGTTTTCAAAAATTCCAATTTTTGCTTGAAAGCTTAAGTTGTGTCATTGGCAACAAATACTGTGAGTTATTTTCCTTGAAGTGACAGGCTCACTTTGTTCACGTGGGAGAAAATGTTTGCCAAATATTCAAGTCTGAATAGCCATAATTTGTCTATTAAGTTGTTCTTTCAAGCACAAATGGTAATGTATGCCAAAGCAGCTACTTCACCTCTTCCTGACTCAGAGAGTCATTCAAACACTTTTTCTTTATTATATTTCAGTACACAGTGAGGCATTTTACGTGTATCTCTCAGTTCTTCGGAGATAATGCACTCAGTGGTTGAGATTTAATGAATTATTTTTACTCCTTCATCAAAAACATTCTCAAGTGAAAATACCAGTGGAGAGCACAGTGGCTCTTAGGACAGCTTGGTGCCACTCCCTTGGTTGTGCTAAGTTCCCACAGTTTTACCCACCATTGCTTTTTTACCATCATGTAAGTGTCAACACAGTGATAAAAGGTAAATAATGTTTTCATGTCATTGTCAAAATAATTTTGACCTTGTGAATCTCTTGAAAGAGTCATGGACCCGTGTGGTTTGTTGCCCACACTTTGAGAACCAGTTATAAGTTATTCTTTTCAAAACCACAGCCATCCTGGTGCTCACATGAAAGAGCATTTCAACTTCCTAACTATGTGTAACACAAAAAATAATGAGGATATCTCTGGTCAGTGCCTAAAGGATTGTCTTAGAGTTCAGTTCCTCAAAATAGTGTAATTCCTAATCAGCTTTCCAAATGTAGAGGTGTCAGAAAGAACTTGAAAATGTAAATGGAATGTGTGCATGGTAATATCATGATATCACTCTATGAATTTTTGAGCTTGCAATATATCTTTTCCTTCTACAAATTTAGCTTTTATAATTTTTTTTAGCGAACATATGCATTTTTTAATATTAATCAAGCTTAGCAGAGAGTTCTTTAGGAGAGGCATACATTCACCTCTTCCTCAGTTTCATTCCCAGGCCAGGATTTTGCTTTAGAGAAGAGGTGATTGATTTTTCCAGGACTTGGATACAGTAGAATTTGAGGGTGAAGATTAATCATGGCTCTACTCCTTCTTTACTCACACCCCCTTTTAGAATTCAGGAGGGTGAAAATGAATATCAACAATAAATAAATACTGTTGGAAGAGCTGGAATTGGGGAACATGGCCTGGATCTGCAGCTCAATAGTCTGTCTTTCACGAAAGTTCACACTTGTTTGAAACTTGGCTGGTTAAGAAGGCCTGCAGAAAGTCATTCTAGAAGGAAGCTGAGGATGGGTGTGCGCTGACAGGCAGGGCAGACTGGGGTTGGGACATTAGCGTGTGGCTCTGAAGCCTGCTCTCCTCCACTGGGGAGGAGTCGGGGGGGAGAGGTATGCACAGGTGCACTTCCTATAGTTTCTGCCTGTTGGTTGGAGTGGAAGTTTTCTCCTGATAGTGGAAAGATGAGGAGAGGACAGGCGGCTTTTGGCTTGCTTAATTAATTCGGCTTGATAATGAAACCTCTTGCAGTGAGGGGAGAAAGGAGTCCAGAGTCCGTAGGGACCTGGTGCTGTTATGCACGCCGCCATGCCCACTCCCTGGGGCCACTCCTCTCGTCCCTGTGAGTTGCATGGCACATCCTCCTGGGACCAGTCGTGGCAGTGCAACCTGTTGTAGAAAACTCCAGCCTAGGTCAGAAGAGACCCTCTTTCTCCTTCCTGTGGACGAGGCTAAAAATTCACTCTCTGTTCTGCTTCCCATCTCAAGAGTTTTGCCCACTTGAACTGAGGATTAAAACTCATCACAAGTTTTAAGTTAAGCCACGAGCTTAAATGAGAGTAGAAATAGGCCAAGTGTTACAGGTCAGCAACTTTAAAATGGCCCAAATTTAAATTCCCGTGATTAAATTCCCAAGGAGAAATTGACATCCTTAAAATCAAATCCACTTGCCCTTTTAGTTAAAGTTCAATTCCATCAAAATCCAAAATTCGTAAGTTCAACAAAAGTAAAGTTCAGAGATGGTTTTCCTGGTTTCTGCTAGTCTTACAGAGAGGGCTGCGTTAGGTATCTGGGTGATAAATCAGGTTCCTTCAGCAGAATACACCTTCTTTCACTCTAGGAGTAGCTTCTTCAGCAAATCTGAAGTTAAATTAATCCTGCCCCAAGTTTTCCATGCATCTCATTTTAAAAACCCAAAAAGAAAAAGAGAAAAAAATTAAAACAGTATCAACCTCAACTCCATCACCTTGTAATTTAGAAAACTCAAAAGCAAATCACCAGTTCTGAAAGAGCCAAGCAAAATCCTGTTCCGAGTTCAATCCAGACACACATTCCTAGAAGGCTGGAGAGCATGGAAGAGGCCGGCAGTGGTGGGTGGGGGGCGGTGTTGGTGAGAGCAAAGAGGAGTCAACAGAGAAAATCCCCTACGGGGTTTAACTTACCAGTGTATCAGGTCAGACTGCTTATCCAGAGGTTGGTTGGGTAGGTCTCCCATCAAGAGGTTAAGTATGATGTGTGTTCCCCATGGAGGAAAGAAAAAATATCCAGGTTGTCTCCTCTCTGAGGCTGATTTAT
Source organism: Cervus elaphus (assembly GCF_910594005.1). Lineage (NCBI taxonomy): Eukaryota > Metazoa > Chordata > Mammalia > Artiodactyla > Cervidae > Cervus > Cervus elaphus. The sequence goes on along the minus strand of NC_057825.1, from coordinate 23,360,009 downwards.
TTTACATGTCTCTGTCTGCAGTCGCTCTGCCTACCTAATTTCCATTTCTCCATTTAAACTCTGTGTTCCTCTCAGTTGTGTCCCAGTGGCTACTGTGGCTGCATTTTTTCCTATGAAATCCCACTTGTCTCAGAGTCCTTTGTCTAGGGAGCTTTGCCACTCATGCCCATGTTTGTTTCTGCTGAAAATCACCCTCAATAGATCTCTCAACTGAAATCAGCATATATGGTTTTGAACCCTGTGCCCCTAAGGACCTTGAGAAGGCTGCTACCTTTGCTTTGTGCTTGACTGAATTGAAGGATTTCCATCATATCTTTGGGGCTTGATGGGGAAAGAACAGTAAATAGTGTCTCATCTTCCAAAGTTACAGTCAGTTAAGAGTCAGAGGGATCAACCAAATGAAGATCAGTTACTTTATTTTTGGGAGGGTTGGAGTGGCAAGCATGGTTGATTTTGTACAGTCAGCCTTCCTCTTACTTGCTCCCTGCCCAGATCTTCAGACATCCCTGCCAAACACAAGGATATTTTATTTGGAGAGCATGAGTGTGTCCTCAAGAGTGCTGCCTCCCACCTTGATTCCCACCCGTGGGACCCTGAGTGGTTGCCTCGGTTAGTGCTGCCCATTAGAATGGTGATGTGAACCACCTGTAGAATTTGAGAAGTTCTGGTAGTCACATTCAAAAAGGGTGACACAAAATAGGTGAAATTGTCCTAAATGTTACCATTTCAACCCAGGTCTCCTGCATTGCAGGCAGATTCTTTACCATCCAAGCTACCAGGGAAGCCCATAAAAATATGAGTGAGATATTTTCACATTTTTGTTTTTTAATTTTGCATGCTCTTTACCATCTGTTGTGGACTTACTTGTTAATAAAGACGAGTCACATTTCAAATGTTCAGTAGTCACATGAATGTATTGGAGACATAATGCCTCACTTGAACCTAAGTTGGCACTTATCCCACAAATGTTGGTCACTCCCACGGGAGGACAAGAGCAGAAGAAAAGTCACAGGCACATCTCAGAAAGAAAGGGAAAGGACTAGCCACCCATCGTCAGTGTCTTCCCCCTAGTGTCATCAGCTGTCCCTCCTCCTCCCCGGGAAGTGAAAGGCGAAGAGAAGAGCAGTACTTTCCATCTCAGGACCCATCAGGGAACGTCCTCCTCTGCAGGCCTGGGTACTAACTGTGCAAAGGACAGGAAAATGGTTCCTGCCACACATACTAAATGAGGGTCAAGCTAACAATAAGTTGTAAGACCTCAGGAGTTATCTGTCATCTACGGAGATCACTGCACGTGCTGTGTAATAACAGTGGTAATAGCTCCCATTTATTGTTCACTTATTATGTACCAGAAGCTGGCTCTCCACTTGACCTTCTCTCTAGTTATCATCACAATGGCCCTGCAAGGTTGATATTACATCTCGGTTTGAAATGAGCACACTGAAGGTTAGAGGTTAAGTAATTTGTTCAAGGTCAGAAGCAAGTTAGTAGCTGAGTCAGAATTCTAGTCCTAGTCTTATCTGTTCAGTGTTAGAGGTCTTCAGCAAATAATAATCTTTCTTCCTCAGGGAGGCACCCACTATTTTCTGAAGCAGATTGGATCCCGTTGATGTTATTTCTTATATGGAGTCCACATCTGCCCCTTATCTGGTCTCTTTTTTGTAATCAGAAATAGAACCACTTCCTTCCTTGCTCTTTGAGAAATGGAATAAAAATACCATATATCCCCCAAGATTTTCATCCCCCATTTCTTCTTCATTCCTCAAATAGCCTGGATTTTATGTGTTTCAGTTATAATCACCTTCTTGACACAATTTATATGTGTGTTCCTCTAAAAAAAAAAAAAATGGAGAAGAAAGGAAAAAAGTAAAAAAAAAAAAATCGCTTCTATGTATTACTTTTTCTAGTGCTGCTGTAACTGATTAACACACCCCCGGATGGCTTAAATAATATCATTAATTGTCTTAAATTCTGTAGGTGAGAAGTTGGGCAGGAGTCTCTCTGGGCTGAAATCCAGGTTTAGGAAGGGCTCCATTGTTGTCCAGAGGTTCCAGGGGAGAATACAGTGGTGAGTGAAGGAAGTGAATCTCCCTTCTTTGGCTCATGGCCCTTCTCCTCCATCTTCAAAGCCAACAACACTGCCTCTTTCTGATTCTCTGTCTTCACATACTTCTCTCCAACCAAAGCCAGGAAAGGGTCTCACTTTCAAGGACTCACGTGACAAGATGGGAGCCTGTGTGGACGGCCCTGGATAATCTCCCCATCGCAGGGACTGGACCATTAATCACATCAGCAAAGTCCCTTTGTCGTTCCTGTAGCATGTTCATAGATCCGAGGATTAGGATGTACCTCTTTGGGGACCGTGATTCTACCCACCTCTACTTTTATATGTAATAAGGTTTTAGACACTTCAGTCACTCAGTCATGTCCAACTCTTTGCGACCCCATGAATCGCAGCACGCCAGGCCTCCCTGTCCATCACCAACTCCCAGAGTTTACTCAAACTCATGCCCATCGAATCGATGATGCCATCCAGCCATCTCATCCTCTGTCGTCCCCTTCTCCTCCTGCCCCCAATCCCTCCCAGCATAAGGGTCTTTTCCAGTGAGTCAACTCTTCTCATGAAGTGGCCAAAGTACTGGAGTTTCAGCTTCAGCATTAGTCCTTCCAATGAACACCCAGCACTGATCTCCTTTAGGATGGACTGGTTGGATCTCCTTGCAGTCCAAGGGACTCTCAAGAGTCTTCTCCAGTACCACAGTTCAAAAGCATCAATTTTTCAGTGCTCAGCTTACTTTATGGTCCAACTCTCCCATCCATACATGACTACTGGAAAAACCACAGCTTTGACCAGACAGACCCTTGTTGGCAACGTAATGTCTCTGCTTTTTAACATGCTGTCTAGGTTGGTCATAACTTTCCTTCCAAGGAGTAAGTGTCTTTTAATTCATGGCTGTAGTCACCATCCGCAGTGATTCTAGAGCCCCAAAATATAAAGTCTGACACTGTTTCCACTGTCTCCCCATCTATTTCTCATGAGGGGATGGGACCAGATGCCATGTCCTAGTTTTCTGAATGTTAAGCTTTAAGCCAACTTTTTCACTCTCCTCTTTCACTTTCATCAAGAGGCTTTTTAGTTCCTCTTCACTCTCTGCCATAAGGGTGGTGTCATCTGCACATGTGAGGTTATTGATATTACTCCCAGCAATCTAGATTCCAGCTTGTGCTTCTTCCAGCCCAGCATTTCTCATGATGTATTCTGCATATAAGTTAAATAAGCAGGGTGACAGTATACAGCCTTGACGTACTCCTTTTCCTATTTGGAACCAGTCTGTTGTTCCATGTCCAGTTCTAACTGTTGCTTCCTGACCTGCATACAGGTTTCTCAAGAGGCAGGTCAGGTGGTCTGGTATTCCCATCTCTTTTTTAGAATTTTCCACAGTTTATTGTGATCCACACAGTTGAAGGCTTTGGCATAGTCAATAAAGCAGAAATAGATGTTTTTCTGGAACTCTCTTGCTTTTTCAATGATCCAGCGGATATTGACAACTTGATCTCTGGTTCCTCTGCCTTTTCTAAAACCAGCTTGAACATCTGGAAGTTCTCGGTTCGTGTATTGCTGAAGCCTGGCTTGGAGAACTTTGAGCATTACTTTACTAGCGTGTGAGATGAGTGCAATTGTGCGGTAGTTTGAGCATTCTTTGGGATTGCTTTTCTTAGGGATTGAAATGAAAATGGACCTTTTCCAGTCCTGTGGCCACTGCTGAGTTTTCCAAATTTGCTGGCATATGGAGTGCAGCACTTTCACAGCAGCATCTTTCAGGATTTGAAATAGCTCAACTGGAATTCCATCACATCCACTAGCTTTGTTCGTAGTGATGCTTTCTAAGGCCTACTTGACTTCACATTCCAGGATGTCTGGCTCTAGGTGAGTGATCACACCATCATGTTTATCTGGCTCGTGAAGATCTTTTTCGTACAGTTCTTCTGTGTATTCTTGCCACCTCTTCTTAATAATCTTCTGCTTCTGTTAGGTCCATACCATTTCTGTCCTTTATCGAACCCATCTTTGCCTGAAATGTTCCCTTCATATCTCTAATTTTCTTGAAGAGATCTCTAGTTTTTCCCATTCTGTTGTTTTCCTCTATTTGTTTGCATTGATCGCTGAGGAAGGCTTTCTTATCTCTCCTGGCTATTCTTTGGAACTCTGTATTCAAATGAGTGTATCTTTCCTTTTCTCCTTTGCTTTTCACTTCTCTCCTTTTCAAAGCTATTTGTAAGGCCTCCTTAGACAACCATTTTGCCTTTTTGCATTTCTTTTCCATGGGGATGGTCTTGATCCCTGTCTCCTGTACAATGTCATGAACCTCCGTCCATAGTTCATCAGGCTCTCTGTCTATCAGATCTAGTCCCTTAAATCTATTTCTCACTTCCACTGTATAGTCATAAGGGATTTGATTTAGGTCATACCTGAATGGTCTAGTGGTTTTCCCTACTTTCTTCAGTAAGTCTGAATTTGGCAATAAGGAGTTCATGATCTGAATGAGTGCAATTGTGTGGTAGTTTGAGCATTCTTTGGGATTGCCTTTCTTTGGGATTGGAATGAAAACTGACCTTTTCCAGTCCTGAGGCCACTGCTGAGTTTTCCAAAGTTGCTGACTTATTGAGTGCAGCACTTTCACAGCATCATCTTTTAGGATTTGAAATAGCTCAACTGGAATTCTATCACTTCCTCTAGTTTTGTTCATAGAGATGCTTCCTAAGGCTCACTTGACTTCGCATTCCAGGATGTCTGGTTCTAGGTGAGTGATCATACCATTGTGGTTATCTGGGTCATGAAGCTCTTTTTTGTACAAAATTTCTGCGTATTCTTGCCACCTCTTCTTCTGCTTCTGTTAGGTCAATACCATTTAGTTTCTTTGGCTTTAAAGTTAGTATGTTTGATCTTAAATAAACTAAGATCCACTTACTTACATATAAGAAAGTATGTATGCATTATGGCACTACATCAGCATTAAGGTTGTTTTTTTTTTTCATTACCAAAATGGAAAAATGGTAAAAAGTATTGAAAAAAAAAAAAAAAACAACACTGAAGTAGTGCCATAATGCATACATACTTTCTAATATGTAAGTAAGTGGATCTCAGTTTATTTAAGATCAAACATACTAACTTGAAAGCCAAAGAAACTACATGCCTGTCTTTGCAATTACTGGTGTGTGTGTGTGTGTGTGTGTGTATCCACGTTGATCTTTGTGTATACATTACAGCAGTAAATGAAGATCTTTTGATCTTCATAATTTTTTTAAATTGAAAGGATGCATGTAAAATGCATATTTGTCTCAGAAGACACTATTTCTGAAGATCCTTTTCTGAATGAAAAGTTCCTTTCTCATATATTTTTTAAGACTATTTTTTAGAGTAGTTTTGGTTCACAGCAAAATTAAGAGGGTACAGGGGTTTCCTAATTGTTCCTGCCCCTATACATGTATATTCTCCCCCACTTTGAAGATCCCTCACTAGGAGATACTTGTTATTTTTTTTCAATTGATAAACCTACACTTGACACATCATCATCACCCAAACCCCATAGTTTACCTTAGGGTTCACCTTAGTGTAGTACTTTCTGTAGGTACAGACAGATGCATAGTGACATTATTATCTATCCACATTAGAATATCAGAGTGTTTTCATTGCCCTGAAAATCCTCTGTGTTCTCCCTATTCATGACTCCCCCCCAACCCCGCACCCCCTGGCAACCATTGATCTTTTTACTGTGTCCATATTTTTGCTTCTTTTAGAATGTTGTGTAGTTTATACTTTTATATAGACTATAGCTACATACAGTCATATGCTACATAGCCTTTTCAGACTGGCTTCTTTCACTTAGTAATACGCATTTGAGATTCTCTGTGTCTTTTCGTTGCATGATAGTTTATTTTATTTTATTTTATTTTATTTTATTTTATTTTTTGGTTGGCATAAATTTCCTTTAATAATTTCTACATTTCCAATAGGATTTCATTTGAGGTTTAACGTATCAAGCCAGTATTATGTTTTTCAGTTTTGGTAATTCTGGATTCCAGGTCATTTAAGATGAAAATGGAAATGCAAAGTTTACTTAAGAAATTTAATTTTCTTCTTCTGTAACATCTAAGTCTTCATCCTCTTCATCATCTTCTTCTGTTTGCTGATCCTTTCTTAGTCGACAGGTCAATACCTGTCCTGTTCCAGATACACACTTAGCTGATAATGATCTTTGAAGAGGTAACTTTGAATTTGCTCTTACAATATCTAAACGGGATGGATAATCTTGGGGATACAGAGAATGTCGGAAAACCTCTAAATCTTCTTCTTCATCAATCTTTTGTATATTTTGGTAGGCAGCAGTGTAGACCTCTAAAGCTTTGCCGTGAAATAACATTTCAATAGTGATAAATTCTGAAAATATAGTCTTTATATCCTTTATTTTCTGCTTTTCAAAATTGTCAATAGTTTCCTCCAGATGACGAGTTGTTCGGGTAGCATCCATTGTAGCTCTTTGTAATTCAGTTTCTGCCTACAAAAGTATTCCCCAACCTTACAAAATATTTTTTTAAAGACCAAAATTCAAAGGATACAATAACATGTCGATCAGATGGATTTCTCTGACGTGTTCTTTCTAACTGAGTTAACTGTTTAGCTTCTCGATTCCTTGCTGTTAATGTTGCTTTGAGATCATCTCGCTTCATTTTTACAATGGTTCCATAAGCTTTCAAAGGTTCAACTACTTTGGCTTCAAGTCTTTCAACCTCGGCTTGTCGATAATCCTGAAGTTTGGCAAACTCGTCCGCAAAGTTTTTCAGGCCCTGCTTTAACTGCGGGGTCTCGGTAGAGGCATACAGGTTGATTTCGTTCACCAGGAGATCCGCTTTGTCTCGCAGTCGGGCGGTTTTCCGCACGTAAGCAGCAAAGATCTGGCACAGCTCTCCGAAATGTTTCTCCACATTGGTGACAGCATCTTGCAGTTGTCTGGTCTGAGCATCCCGGTTTTCCAAGCTGCGCCTCAACATGCTGCCTCGCTCACTGCTGGAGACCCCGAGCTGAGGCCCAACGACAGGGTCTCGGCGCCCGGACGTGCGCCGGGGCGCGAGAGCCCGCCCCGCGCGCGCCCGCCCCCCGCCTTGATAGTTTATTTTAAATGCTGAATAATATCCCATTGTGTGGATATACTCGTTTATTTATCCATTTACCTACCGCAGGACATGTGGTTATTCCTAAGTTTTGGCAATTATGATTAGAGCTGATGTAAACATTAACATGTAGGTTTTTATGTGGACATACGTTTTCAGCTCCTTTGGATAAATACCAAAGCATACAATAATATGGTAAGAGTGTGTTTAATTTTGTAAGAAACTTCCAAGCTGTCTTCCAAAGTGACTGTACCATTTTGCATTCCCACCAACAATGAATGAGAGTTCTTGTTTCTCCACATCCTAGCCAGCATTTGATGGTGTCAGAGTTCTAGATTTTGGCCATTCTGATCTGTGCGTAGTGGTATCTCACTGCTCTTTTAATTTACATTTCCCTGAGGATATATGATATCCAGTATCTTCTTACATGTTTATTTGCCATCTGTATATATTCTTTGGTGAGATGTGTTTTAAAGTCCTTGGCCCATTTTTTAACCGGCTAGTTTCCTTATTGTTGTTTTAAGAGTTCTTTGTATATTTTATGTAGCAGTACTTTATCAGATGTGTCTTTTGCAAATATTTTCTTCCCGTCTGTAGCTTGTCTCTCACTTTCTCAACATTGTATTTTTCAGAGCAAAAGTTTTTAATTTTAGTGAAGTCTAGTTATCAACTATTTCTTTTATGGATTATGTCTTTGGTATTATATCTGAAAACTCATATCCCTACTCAGGTCATCTAGATTTTCTCCTATGTGATCTCTTAAAAGTTTTTAGTTTTGTGTTTTACACTTAAGTATAAGGTCCATTTGTAGTTAATTTTTGTGAAAGATGTAGGTCTGGGTTTATATTGATTTTTTTTTCCTTCCTTTTTTTGGCATGTGGATGTCCAGTTGTTCCAGCACCATTTGTTGAAAAGACTGTCTTTGCTCCGTTGTATTGCCATTGTTCCTGTGTCGAAGATCAGTCAGCTGTACATATCAGGCATACTTATATGTTGTCCATTTCCCCCCCTAAATTGTAATGGTGTTTGTTGTTGCTATTTTATAATCATACTAAACTTGACTATTGGAGAAGGAAATGGCAACCCACTCCAGTATTCCTGTCTGAAGAATCCCGTGGACTGAGAAGCCTTGTGGGCCACAGTCCATGGGGTCGCAAAGAGTCGGACACGAGTGAAGTGACTTAGCAAACTTGACTGTGAAGCATTACATTTATTCAGTTTTACAGGGTGACTGAATATTAACTCATAATTTTTTCTCCTATAATCTCGTAAGTATTTTGCCTATTTATCTTTGATTTTGATGCAGTCAACATTTGACTCATTTGATTTCAAACTGAGTGAGTTTTATTCATTGCAGATACATTGAGGAACTGTTTATGTGAGCACATTTTCAGTGCCATCGTTCTAGGTGCTGTAAACAGATAAAAAAAAAAAGACTGCCAAGCTCCTTGCACTTGAGAAGCTCACAGTTGATTGGGATAAATGTATGAATGCATATCAAATGAATTTATAATATAATATAAGAAGTGTCATTAAGGATATTAATAAATGCTGTGTGTTCAAAGGAAGAGATAATCAGTAAATGTTTATTGAATGCCTTCTATATTCCAGGCATATATTTGTTACTAATGCTACATAGTAGTGATTATTTCAGGGTTTTTAAATGTGCAATGTATATTGCTCTCATCTGACCTTCAGCTAGATTGTATGTATTATTACAGTTGTAAACATTATCCTTCCATTTTTATTCTTAAATGCCTTTTCATTTAAGGCACCATTTTCATCTATTTTCCAAGGTGAGAGTTTTGTTTGATAAGCAAATCCTATCTTGACAAAAATGCAAAAAGCCAGGAGCTTAGGAGATAAGCAAAAGACGAGAAAATCTAAAAAAGAATTGTTTTTCCCATGTGACTGTCAAAGGCTCAGAATAAAGGGAGCAGGTAGAATACTCGAAGGACAGAAAATAGTTTTTGAAGCATGATATGATGTAATATAATTTACTTACAAATAAAAAAACATGGACAGTCCTATGAAAAATGACCTGTTACAAGACTCTAAGGAGAAGAAAGGCTGGCCTGTTTAAAGTCTTATGTGGTCTTTACGTTTCCAAAGTTGATTATTTACCCACTTGCCCTTTTCCCATTTATGAAAAGTGAAAAATCCACAAATTTCCCTATAAGTTGGTCTGGTTTTCCTATTTGGCACAGGATCTCTTCAAGTAGGCATCATTGGCTACTTTGTTCATTCATTGACCAGATATTTTTTGAGTCAATGATAGGCTGGGAAAGACAGTCTGTGTGATGACCCTTAATGATCTTACCTTCCAGTGTTTAATCCCTTGTGTGATCTCCTCCCTTTGAGTGTGGACTGGACTGACTTAATTCAGTTTTAACAAGCAGAATATGTACAGCAAGAGTGACAGGATTTACAAAATTAAGTTATGACAAGACCGTGGCTTCTTTCTTGGGTGCCGTCTCCCCTCCTTGGGTCATGCACTCTTGGGGAATCGATGCACCCTGTCATGAAGAGCCCCAGATGGGGAGACCAAGGATACCAGTCACCATGGGGTAAATGTGGTCATGTACCTCCTGCCACCCAACCAAGCGGCCCGATGAAACCACAGAACTGACCAGTGGTTCATTTCTGGCCTCGTGAGAGATCTTAATCCAGAGAGGCACCTAGCTAAACCATACCAGATTCATGAATCATAGGAACTGTGAGATAATCAATGTTTTAAGCTTCTAAATTTGGGTTATTTGTTATCCAAGAATGGAAAAACACCATCAGTGCCTCCTGTGTATCAGAAATTGTTCTCAGTGCTAGGTATATAGCTGTGGTCAGATTCAGAAGAGTTTTGTTGCCAAGCAGACAGCCTATTTTTAACAGGCCCCTTTGGCTGCTTCCTCAAGGAGGGATTGTGGGCCTGGCATCCACTCTGAGTATTGTGACCTGTAGAAGAAGAAGCCTGAGAATTGGCCCTTAGATTGTCTGTCAGCATCACCCTGTAATGATAAGAGGGACTAATGTTTTCTTCCGAAAGTCTTTCATAGTCATCTAGGCTAACTACGGATGTGGATTAACCGTTTTCCTCTTCACATCCAGCCCTCAAACAAGATACTATAAGACAGGTAAGGTGGTATTTATTGTAATGTTACTTTGTGAATTGTCCTGCCACCTCTGTGAAATAAATACTTTTATCATCATTTTAAGAGATAAGAAAATTAAAGCTCACGGATGTTAAATGACTGCTCCAGTGTCTCATGAGCTAGACGTGACCAAGTCAGGATTCGTCGATAGGCCTGCTCCCCAAATCTTGCTTCCCACGGCCTCCCTCAACTGAGAAATTTGGCTGCAAAAGCCCATCTTGGGTACTCGTGATTATTGGCTTGACTGGCAAGCTGAAAACTCATTCTCTGTTTGTGCTTGGAAATTATTTCAAATTGGCTATGGTAATAATTTAGTAAGATTGAAAATTGGCCGAAAGACCGTGTTCGCCGTCCAATCATAAATGATGATGCCTCTGTTGCCAAGGAGGAGTCTGGCGGGCACTCAGCTGCTGTGTGTTTCTGCAGCCCTTGCAGGCTTCTCCATGAATAAAGCACAAGAAAGAGTACACACTCCTTCCTGGGAGGCTTGTGGGCTCTAAATTCACAGGGGTGGACGTCTTGGGGAAGACAGAAGAATAAATCAGCAATCTTAGAATAATGTGCAGCAAATACCAAAGTGTATTTTAACATTTAGAAAAAAAAGAAAGGAGAAAAATCCAGAAATCACCTCCCTACTGAAATGTTATTCTCTGCCTGGCCGACTTCAGGGTTCTGAATTTTTCGTTGTTCAACCATAAATCTTCACCGATGTGGGTCCCCCTCTCCTCCTCCATTCTTTGTTCATCCTATGATCCCTTCTCTCACTTATTAAGTACCTTTTAAACTTACAAGCAGATTTATCTTCTAATTGCCATTTTATGAATACTTTCTCTTGCCTGTGCAGTAAAGGGATTTATAATGGAAAGTCATACCCTCTCCACTCAGCTGGTGCCAAAAGCTTTTCAAGTAATGGTACCCAAAGGAAGATCCCTGTCTAATTGCAGCCATCTCAGGATGCTGGTTGTTTCTGCCTACTTTACAGTCGGGGGGAACTCTTCATAGATGGAGTCGGTAAACAAATACAGTAATGAAGGATTCAGAATTGATGTGATCGATGACTTGTAATGTGGTAGCAGTAAGGTAAAAATGGTTAACAGTTAGTTGATGGGACCAGCCAGGAAAGGCTTCGTAGTAGATGAGGTATTTGAGCCCAGTGTTAATAAATGAGGGTGTTTGTCATGCAGGGAAAAATGAAAAGAGGAGGGGCATTCCAGGTAGATGTGGCAGTTTGGTACAGGCATGAAATAATCGAATGCCTTCAGTTGACTACAAGACATGTGATATAAATAGAAGTATCTTGATGAGGCTACAGAGAGAAGAAAGAGCCTGGTAATGAATGAATGCTCACCTGGCTAAAGGTTTTAGACTATCCTGAGAATGGACCAATTAAACGTAAATTTTAGGCTGGGTAGTGACATTCTCAGATTCTTGCTTTAGAAAGATCACCTTGGTGGTGATCAGAGAAAGGAATAGATGGCACCAGCTTGGACACAGGGAAACTCCAGTGTGAGGGCCATTGTGGTATTTTATGGGAAAGATGAAGATGGACCAGAGAGGCATTGACACCAGACTGACTCAGTTTGTGCTAATGACTGTAGTGCAGGCATGTGTGCTATATCTCTGCGTTCATAATGCATTTCTATAAACATCCTTTGAGGATGCTATTTAACCTTTTGGTCTCTGAATCACCTAGCAAGGTTCCTTAATCATAGTATAACCAGCTTCCTGCCCAGCATATGTCATCTGATGAGTGAGTTTTTTATCCCACCCATATGTGTGGAAGACTGATGAATTGATGCCACTTATCAAATGATAAAAATTTCCATGAAGAGAACAGAGTAAAACACTTTTAAATTAACACTGACCCTGGAAAATCTGGAAAAGTCCCTCCATTAATACTGTGGCCTCTCATCATATTGAATTAAATCCTGATGAATGTTAGACACATTGTGAAGTTCTTTGAGTGGCAGCACGGTGATGAATAGAGAGACAGGTTTATAGTTAGACTTTCCTGAGTTCCCATCAAGCTCGACCTTGGGGAAATGACTGAGTTTTCTCCTCTATATAATGGGGAATAATAATTACTCCTATATAAATATAGATTAATTTTAGAATGTTTTTAGACACAAGTGAAAATCCAATTAAATTAGCTTAACTGAGCAGAAAATTTCCTGGCTTATGTAACTCAAAAGCTCAGAGGTGGGGCTGACTTTGGGGTTGGGTGATTCAACAGTGAGTGGTCATCAACAAGCCAGCTTCTGTCTCTTTTCTCTGTGGTCTGTGGTGTTAGCTTCACCCTCAGGCTCTTTGCTTTAGTATACTGACTGATGGAAACAGGCAGCATCGCTTCCTAATCCATATACACCAGGTAGGGTGAGAAAGCTCCACATGCGCGCAGAAAAGAAAACCTGAGCCTCTCACTCAGGGGTTACCTCACCCCTGAACAGATTCCTGTAGCTTCTGGGAGTCAGTCGGCCCGACCACCTGGACTAACTACTGTGGTGAGGTGTGAGGTTACCGTGAATGGCCTGACCCCATCAGGACTAACCCTAGGCGGCCCTGAGTCAGCCCCATGCCCACGGCATGGGCAGCATTTACTAGACAAGGTATGGCGTGGACGTGAGGGAGACAACATGCACCTTGAATAACCATTGTGAAGACTAAATAAAATAGCAAGAATAAAGATCTTGGTGTCAGTAGGTGCTCAGTACCAGTCAGTTCCCCTTCTGCTTTTCTTTATCCCTCTTTCTGTTTACTGTCACCTAGAACGTCTAAAAATGACATTTGAATTCCTTTCAGCCCAATTTCAAACATCTAGCAACAGTTCAGGAGAAGGAAATGGCAACCCACTCCAGTTTTCTTGCCTGGAGAATCCCAGGGACGGAGGAGCCTGGTGGGCTGCTGTCTATGGGGTCGCTCAGAGTCGGACACGACTGAAGTGACTTAGCAGCAACAGCAACAGTTCAGCTTGGTTTTGAATGATCCAAAATAGTTCTAAGAGTTAGAATAAGATCTAGATGTTCATACTTATACTTGGTTTTGACATAAACTCAGCAGATCTACTTAAAATGCTCTTAATAATAACAGTTTGTGTTGTGTATCCCATGCATGCATATGATAGGAAAAGATTTTTAAATGGAAAATGTGAATGAATGCTTTCACAGCCCCAGTGGACAGGAACCTTCATTACTGATTGCAGGAACATCTCGTTTCTAACATTCTTCATGGCCCTCTTCGTTAAGATAAAGGTGACCTTCAAGTTGTTGAAAAACTCAGGGATGTATTAGCTATGTCACTGCTGAAAGTGAACAGTGCAAAAGATAGGGCCATTTACACTTTGCTGAAGAATGATAATATTACTGTCATTATTACACATAGGAAAAGGCAAAGATAAAGTGGCTTCTGTGTCCTGCATGATTCATTTTTTTATATAAGCAATTGACAGTTAAAGCAGGGGAGCAAAATTCTACTGTTGATTTTTTAAAGTATATGATTCACTATGACAAAACCTGCATTCTTATTTTTATGTTTGAATAGCTTGTAAACTATATTAAAGCAAACATTTTCCAAACTTGTCAATTTCGTTTTCTGTTGGATAACATTTAAGGTACTATTTCATAATATTCTGTGTTTACAATTTAAAACAGTGCTTAAAATGTTAGACTAAGCACTGAGACTCAAAAAATTAATAAGACATGGATCCTGCTCTGATGGATCTCATAATCTTGGAAGGAAAGTAGACCAATATAAAGTACACATATATAACATTCAGCGTCAGCGGAGAAAGTAACATCATGCTGTCAGAAGAACATACAGGGATTTCTTCTTTGTTGAAGTCAGTTAAACCTAACTTAGATAATTTGATACCTCATTGGCAGCCTCGACCTTTGCTGGCCCCTCCAAGTCATCCTGTCATCCTTGGGGCAGATTAGCAGGTGCTTACAAACTATGAGTTACAATCCATTAGTGGATCCTGCAATTATAGTGTTGGGATTGGCATTAAAACAGAACAAACAGGAAAAAATGCTGGTCAGTAGACTAGTATCAGAGAATACCAAATTGTACCTCACCATAGTAGGGGGTGTATTGTTTCATGAAACTTGGGCTTTTAATATATGCGTACATGTCCATGCATATATTCTGATATTGAGATTTGATACACACAGTGTGCGGGTCTTGGGCAGAAATGTTTGGAAGCTTTGGCCCACCTGATGCAAAGAGCTGACTCACTGAAAAAGACTCTGGTGCTGGGAAAGATTGAGGGCAGGAGAAGAGGGGGACAGAGGATGAGATGGTTGGCTGGCATCGTAGACTCAACGGACATGAGTTTGAGCAAACTCCAGGAGACTCCCCTTAGAGATAGCATCCCTCAGCAAACCTTTCTGCCCACCTAGCCCTTCCCTTCCTGTTCAGACAGAGTGCCCCTCGGAGGCCCTCATCAGCAGGTCACATTTACCCTTCTGCACTTGAAGGATCCTGCCTCCTTGCAACGCCATTTCTCTCTGTTTTTCCAGCTAGAGTTTAGAGTCCCCAGGGACAGGGGCCTGATCTCATTTTGTCTGTGTCACCAGTACCCAGCCCGGGGCCAGATGTCCAGCAACTTCACCGGGTGGCTGTCCATGAATAAACTCAAAATCCTCACTGCCTAATGTCCAATGTCTAATGTCGTGCTGCCTCTTCCTGCGTGACTTCTGACCGCCCCCGACTGGCCTTGTCTGGATGACATACATCTGGTCCTGAGGCTTCTGTTTCAAGTTCTTGAAAATGTCCTTGTGAATTTCGTCTCTCGAGGCCATCTTACAGGAGTAAGACACTAGGGCCCCTGGTAAATAAATAAGACACTAGAGAGCCTTTGGGCGCATTCTGGACCACAAATTTCTCAAGACATGAGGCATGTTGAGAACATGCTATTTCATTGGACTTTTAAAGGTTCTTCCCCCACACCCTTATGTTGAGCAGAGTTGTTGAGTAATTTAGCAGCTATTTTTGGTTTGTCTACAATGTGCTAGACATTGTATTAAGGGCTAGGGGTACAGAGATTTAAAAAGCACATTTTCTTCCCTGAAGGATCACATTGTTTAGTCAGAGGAAATGTACAAGTAACCAGACAATTTTAACACAGGGAGATGGGTTCTTTGATACAGGTGAGCTTTAAAAGGAACACATAAGGGAGGAGATGATGTTAGCGACAGCATCTCAAAGGAGTGAACCCTGAACTGATTTGGGAAGGACAGGCAAAGGCAGGCTTTAGAAAGGATGACAGTTTTTCCCAGATACTTGTAGTTTCATATTTTTAAAAAATCTACAACATGATTTTAAACTAAAAAACTGACTAAAACGTTCCCATGTAATTATCTTCAGAATACCACTTGCCTTCTGTGGCTCCTGAACTCCTCCAGGTCAGATGCCTGGCACTCAATACTACCAACAATTTATTCTCAGTTCATCTTTCCAGCTAAAGCTTTTTAATATTTTAGACCGGGGAGTCAGTCAATCATAGCCCACTGCCTGTTTTTGTACTGCCCTTAGCTAAGCTAGTTTTTACAGTCCTTAAAGGATTCTAAGAACTAGCCAGCCAACGAAAAGAGTACACGTCAGAGACTGTAAGTGATCTCCAAAGCCTAGCATTTTCTATCCGGGCCTTTCCACTCCTGCTCTAAGTGCTCACTAGTGGTTATACACGTGTCATAAGCTTTCCTACTCCCACAAGCCTGCTTTCACCATTCTGTCACTTAGAAGTGTTGTCATTCATCCGTTCATTCCTTTATACGTTCAGTACACTTCTTAAGTATGCAGCACTATCCTGAGCTCTGGGGAGACGGCAGTGAAGACCACAGCAAGTAGAAGCCCAGCATGCCAGTGGTGAAGAGAAAGCAATGCAGGCTGAGGAGAGGGCGGCCCGTGAGGACGGAGGGTGTGCCCGCTCTTCCTCGGTGCTCAGGGAGGCCGCGTGGATAACGTGACCTTTCTGCCACGTTCTGAGAGGGGCATAGGAACGAGCATGAGGATCCCTGGGAGAACATTTCAGACAGAGGGCCCGACAAGCGGAAGGGCTGTGCGGGCCTGCAGGGAGGTCAGTGTCTTAGGAATAGGCTGAGAACAGGAGGAAGGAGGACACAGGGTTAGAGAGGTGGGGTGAGCGGGAGGGCAAGTCATACAGGGTCCAGTGGGGCTGTGAAGTCTTGATTTCATTCGCTCGCCCTGTCAGATCCTGTGACGAGGCAGACGTGACCGAGGAACTGTGTGGTGGACAGTTGGGGGGAGCACTGGCTTGGTCACCACGGACCTGAATTCCGACTTTCACTCTCTCACTCATCACGAACCCAAATGTATCACCTACCTTCTCTGGGGCTCAGTCTTTCCATCCACATCACCGGGGGGCGTAGGGAGGTCTGTTGAACTAAACACGGGTTCTAGGATATCTTGAATTTCTCAGTCACAGAAAGGCATTCACAGTTTATTTAAGGAAAGAGACAATACTGTTAGCTGATCCTTGCTGGTCACTGGTGGCTTCTGGTTTTATGTCATAGGTGCTGGGGGTTGCAGAACTTGTTTGGAAGCTGTATTTGCAAACAGTTACAGTGCAGTGAAAATAGTGCTTTCCTAAAGGTACCTTTCATCCATATCTATAAGAGCCTAAGGAAATGCCAGCCATCTATTATAAAACAATTTTATGTGGAGTGACTTGGAGGGCGCTGTTGGGGATGGAGGGTAGAGGAGGTTTGCCCCTTGGTGGGGTCATTAGTGCTGTGTATTTGATGCCTGTGCCTACTTTTCAGAATAACCAGACACAGGACATGACTGATTTTAAGAAGTAATAGGAAGGAGGAGATTTGGTCCTAGGATGCTTTATCTGTTGTTGTTGCTGTTTTTAAAATCAGCACAGAGTCCTCTTACAGCTCTAGTAAAAATGTGCTTGAGCAGTTGACAGGCGACTAAAATCTGGGTCTGGGGCAGCACAAACCAGCAGGGCTTGAAAGGCCCCAGAGTGGCTCTGAAGAATGTGGTGCGTCTATCAAAGAGGGTTAAGTTGAGATTTAATTTGTATTCTTGGGGCCAAGTGAACTTAACATTTTAAATATTAGAAAAAATATAAGCGTTGCATGCCTATCGTAGTGACTGTCACATATCAGAGTTCAGTAAGCAACTGGTGAGTAAATGAGTGAATATAACATTATTCGAGAAAATTTGGAAAGTCGAGAACAGAATTGCTCATAATCTCAACACTTTAACAGTGGTCACTAATAATGTGTGTGTTGTCTTCAGCCACATTCACTTTCACTTTCACTTTTGGGCTTCTCTGGTGGCTCAGCTGGTAAAGAATCCACCTATAATGCAGGAGACCTGGGTTTGATCCCTGGGTTGGGAAGATCCCCTGGAGAAGGGAAAGGCTATCCACTCTAGTATTCTGGCCTGGAGAATTCCATAGACTGTAAAGTCCATGGGGTCGCAAAGAGTCGGACACGACTGAGCGACTTTCACTTTTCACATGCACAGGTATAGTTCAGATTTTAATGTAAGCAGGATACAGTTTTATGATTTCTGATTCCTAAAATTGAACATTTTATGATAATCATACAACCAAGCAGTGATAATGACTATACTCTTACTGTAACTCCTAGTGACTGCATAATACTCTATCAAGTGATTTGTTATACGCTAGTTACCATTTCTCTTACTATCAATTGGATTGCTTTTAAAGTTGTATTTTTATATTCTTATTCCAGTTAAAGTCTTCTTGCCTATACTATTTTCTTCTTTTGAATTATTTCCTTATAATAAATTATCAGAATTGGTTATAGAAATGACTCCTCATTTTTTCACTGTAACCAGTAATCTATTTGAATATGTTTCATCATGACACCACCTGCTTTGGGTATTAGCATTTTTTTAAAAAAGCTATATTTATGCATTTAATAGTGCAAGTGATACCACCCTATTTTTGTTTTCTTCATGGAAGAAAAACTAGTGTAGCAAAAGTCCTATTCATTAAAGTTTATGTATTAAAATTTCACTCTTGTTCTCTCTACCACACTAATACTTTACTAAATATATCACATGTAATATGTAAGGTGATTCTTACCTTTGTTCAGTTCCTCTCTCTCACTTTCTTTTTGTTATTGTTGTTGGTAAAGCTGTCTCTGGAAGCACGTAAAGAAATGACTGGAAAGGCTATTAAGGCAGTCAAACATTTTATTGAAAAGCCACGAAAAAGAAGTTCAGAAGAAGACACTGAGGAGGCTGGCGGGTCCCGGGTGACCTATGCAGATGCCTTGAATCATCTGGAGCAATCACTGGCACACCTGGAAACCCTCGACCACAGCTTCGTCATTTCTCTGAAGAACAGTGAGCAGGTAATGAAGTGCAAACTTCTGTATGCTCACACAGTCGGATGATGTCAGTGTATTCTTTCATTTGTCTTTTAAAGCTATGTTCGTAGTTGTGATCGGCTTTTCAATCTTTCAGATTTTTCTTCAATAACTGTTTTTTAAGTTGAAGTATACAGTTAATTTATAGGGTTGTGTTTCAGGTGTATAGCAAAGTGATTCAGTCACATGGGCCCCCTGGTGGCCCAGCTGGTAAAGACTCCACCTGCAATATGGGAGACCTGGACTTGATCCGTGGGTTGGGAAGATCCCCTGAAGAAGATCCTCTGAAGGCTGTCCACTCCAGTATTCTGGCCTGAAGAATTCCTTGGACAGAGGAGCCTGGAGGGCTACAGTCCATGGGCTCACAAAGAGTTAGACCTCACTAAGTGACCAACACACACACACACACACACACACACACACACGCTCTATTTCTAGCTGGGAGATGTTTTGCTTTCCAACTGAATGATGATAAATTTTTCTAACTTTCAGAAAAATTCAGAAATAGCCATCCATGCCTGCCTCAGAGGTGTTTTTTTTTTTTTTTTTAAAAAGAATGTGTGTTCTCATCCTGTTTTTCGGGTGCATTTTCCAATATAATTTATTCTTGACATGACTTTTTTGGCTGATGAAGTTGTTCTTAGTTCATTATAGTTGGGACCCTCTGGTCTTAGTGGAGTCTCAAAAAGCCCGCTCATGGGAGTCATGAGCCCCGATGAGGTTTGGGGACCAGAGGGTTCGGATTACATAAGGAAACCCTCTGTAGCCTTTGGAGCTTTTCTTCTGTATTATCACCATCATGGGAATTTTAATATTCTTTTCCATAGCTCAGTTGGTAAAGAATCCGCCTGCAGTGCAGGAGACCCCAGTTCGATTCTTGGGTCGGAAGATCCAATGGAGAAGGGATAGGCTACCCACTCCAGTATTCTTGGGCTTCCTTGGTGGCTCAGCTGGTAAAGAATCTGCCTGCATTGTGGAAGACCTGGGTTCGATCCCTGGGTTGGGAACACCCCCTGGAGAAGGGAAAGGCTACCCACTCCAGTATTCTGGCCTGGAGATTTCCCATAGTCCATGGGGTTGCAAAGAGTTGGACACGACTGAGTGACTCACCTTCACTTTCTATAACTAAAAAGTTGACAGATCACTACATAAATGGTTTTCATCCAGGTGAAAACAGTGTTTAGGTATGTAAAAAATATTCCATTTGCTTTGTAATGCTGTAGTGAATGAACCTATAAGTGGCCACTGATCTGCTTTATTTTTTTTTAAATCTTATGTGTTTAATGAATTGTATTCTTGGCTTGTAAAACAATATATATATTCCCGACTAGACAAATCAGTCAGTGGCGAGGAGTCCAGATACTGAACAAATGGAAGATTTCAAAATATGTATGAGACAGAAAAATGCAAGCCCCTCATCCAAGAGATAATGGGAGGAATCCATAAGCCTGATTGCAGTTTTATTTCATTTTTGTATGTTTTAGTGCCTATTAGCCTATCTAATAAATAATATTAAATAATGATATGAGCAATGTAGAAGCCTTCACAGGGAGCAAATTGGCCTTACCAATTTTGATTTTATTCTGCTGATGGTTACAGTTGTATAATTAGTAATTGCAATTATTGACAATATTAAAAACAATGACAATTAAGGGGCTTCCCTTGTAGCTCAGTTGGTAAAGAATCTGCCTGTAATGCAGGAGACCTGGGTTCAATTCCTGGGTCAGGAAGTTCCACTAGAGAAGGAAATGAATTCCAATATTCTTGCCTAGAGAATCCCATGAGCAGAGGAACCTGGCGGGCTATAGTCCATGGGGTCATGAGAGTCGGACAAGATTTAGCAACTGAACCACCATCACCAATCAGTAATTAGGACTAGGGTAAAAGTTGAATCAGGTGGAAGTGATTTATACTTATGAGTTTTTAAGTACATATTTATTTTTCTAATCAAACATTGTATATTCATATCTGGAGAATTTTCATTACTCTTCTTGGAATAAGTGTTGTCTTTCAGTGGCTCAAGTGGTGTATAAGGCTCTGAGGGAGTTATTAACACAAAAACAGACATTTGCTTCAGTGAAGCTGTGATTTAAATGTACCAAATGGCTACTTGGGCTTTCCAGGTGGTTCAGTGGTAAGAATCCTCCTGCCAATGAAAGAGACATGGGTTCAATTCCTGGGTTGGGAAGATCCCCTGAAGGAGGAAATGGCAACCCATTCCAGTACTCTTGCCTGGAAAATTCCGTAGACAGTGGAGCCTTATGAGTTGCAGTCCACGGGGTCGCAAAGAGCTGGACGCAGCCGAGGGACTGAGCACACTTGGAATAGCTACTTACAAATGTTGTTAGACCATGGATGGTCCTTAATAGGAGCCTCTTCTGGCCCCTAAATTGACATTATATGATTTTGTTAAGGCACCTTTTAGATCAAATGCTGAAAATAACCTTCAACCTTATATATATTGACCCTTTTAAGTTCAGGCTTTGATTTTAACCTCTTTAATTATATACTCAGTGAAAGACCATATTGTATACTCAAGAAGGTTAGTGCAACTTCAATCACAGACCATTGGAACCTCAAGTTTCCTCTTGTCTCAGTACGGATACTAGTAATTTCCTTGCCTAACTCACAGGTAGTTTGTTTTTAAGTATAGAAAGTATCACAATGGGAAGAATAGTAAACTGAAAGCTCATGTGCCCAACTCCCAGCTTTTACCATTATCAAAACATGACCAGGCTATTTCCTTTCTACCCTTACTCCTCTGAGTCATTTTAAAGAAAAACCCAGTCATCTTTTCATTTTATCTACAAATCCTTCCATGTCTATTGCTAAAAGATATATTTAAATGTAACTACCACTGCATTACCAATAAAAACGTTAATAGTAATTCTTTGATATCATCAAATGTCCAGTTAAGGTTTGAAAGACAAAGCAGTTATATTCAGAAGCACTTGTGAAAGTTAGAAAGTGTTGTTAAAAAAAAAAAGTGTTGTTAACATCAAGTGATCACATTTGGTATGCTGGACGATGGTAGGCTATGTTCTATTTCTGAAATTACTTGTTGTCATGTTAGTTTTTACAATATTATCAAAGAGGGACCAGCAGTGTGGAATGGGGGAATGTGGCGGGGAAAGCATAAATTTGGATTCTAATCCCAAGCTCCGTTAATGGCGACTGTGTGACTTTGGACACGTTGCTTAACACCTTTGGTTTTCAGCTTCCTTTCTGATAAAGTGGAGCCAATTAAAACTCCTTGTGGGATAGTTGAAAGAAAAGTGAAAGTGAAAGTCGCTTAGTCATGTCTGACTCTTTGCGACCCCATGGACTATACAGTCCATAGAATTCTCCAGGCCAGAACACTGGAGTAGGTAGCCTTTCCCTCCTTCAGGGGATCTTTCCAACTCAGGAATCAAACCCAGGTCTCCTGCATCGCAGGTGGATTCTTAACCAGCTGAGCCACAAGGGAAACCTAAGAATACTGGAGTGGGTAGCCTATCCCTTCTCCAGTGGATCTTCCTGACCCAGGAATCGAACCAGAGTCTCCTGCATTGCTGGCAGATTCTTTACCAACTGAGCTATCAGCATAATTATAAACATTATATAACATATACAATACCTGGGTTTACATAGTTGATACTTAATAGATTTTAACTGTGATGTGTTTATAGCACAATAATAATAATAGAGAAATTTAATGAGCATTACTTTGTGCCTGACATTGTGCTAAATGACTGATTTTTGTATTATTGAATGTTTACAACACCCTCTATTCACAAGAACTGATTGTCCTCATTCTCATTTTATAGACACTAGAAATTTGAGATCACAATGGCTTACTACTTAGTACACAGTAAAGCAAGGTTTACACTCAAGTCTTGGTAGCTCTGGAGACCAAGCTCTTAACATCCCCTACATGTTCCTCTGTGTGGTGTTAGTGGTTGTAGTATATTTGGTTTGAGAGTCTTCTGAGTATAGTTCACTCTGTTCATGTAATTTCTAGTTCATAGTTACATGTTGAATTCCATGTTTTCAGGAAATGCTGCAGAAATACGGGTACTTCTATGATCTGTCTCGGTCAGAAAAAGAGAAAGTTTACAATCAAGCCGTGGCCATGTGTCTAGACGGTCAGCCTCTAAGAATGATTCAGCAGCTGCTGGAGGTGGCTGTGGGCCCTCTTGACATCTCGCCCAAGGAAATCGTGCAGAGTGCAGTAACGAAAATCATCTCTGCATTGAGGTAAGCCATAAAATAGTCATCAAGGAAAACCTGAGCTGATATTTTTGCCAGTAAAGTGCTTGTTTCACAGTTGTTATGAAGATATAATATCGTGTACATAGGAGCATTGTATAACTATGAAGTACTTTATAAAAGTAAGAGATTATGATTAGACTTCTCAGTCTCTTGTCTTAAAATATCTTGAGAGTGGAGAACTATGAAAATGCTCCATCATCGGTCCTGTGTGTAACACGTCAAAGCGCTAGCTAATTTCTCGGTCAACCCTCTCCCTCACTCAGATAATTCTTGAAACAAGGGACAAAGGCCAGTGTGGCCAGTGAAGCAGGTCCCTATGTGTCAGACCTGTCGTGTGATTTTAGTGTGGATTTTCAGAGCTTGTCTTTTCAGCAGTGGAAAACCAATTCCCAGAAGTTTCTTTTGAAGTACACAAGGCATGGTTAATCACATACTGAAGAAGTTAGATATCTGTTAAGTATCTTAGGACGTTATTTACCTGCAATTAATGGTATAAAGCCGACCATTGAGAAGTTCTAGCTTCCTGTCAATAGGCTGGTATCTTTGTAGGAGAGCTTCCGGGGGATTAGGAAAGAGGGGAAAGTTAAGCTAAGAAAATAATGAGGCATCAAGTGCTTTCTGTGAATAATGCAATTAGCCTAAAAGATTTAGTTGTGTTTAATTTATTCTTCTTTTAAGCATTCTTTGTGATTCTGTGTTGCTCTTGAGGAACTTTTTGATTAAAAGCGTGTCAGTTTTCAGCAGCTGCACTGAAATCAAATGAGCCTTTATCAGTTTAATTACCCAGCGTCATCCAGTTTTCACCTTAATGCTCTGAGGTATCTGGTAATTTTCTGTATAAGGAAAGAAATAAAGTAGTGTAACATTTTTTAGAAATCACAAATGTGAAATGAATAAACCTTTATTACATAATGAACTTACTATGTTTTGGTGGTGCTGGTGGTTATTAGAGCCACTTTCCACTTTCAAGTGATGACAGATAATTGTTTGCCATGTTTATCTTTTCGATTCTCCTCTGTCCATGGGTTCTCCAGACATGAATCCTGGAATGGGTAGCCATTCCCTTCTCCAGGAGTTCTTCCCAACCCAGGAATCAAACTCAGGTCTCCTGCATTGCAGGCAGATTTTTGCCATCTGAGCTACCAGGAGAGCTTTTTGATTTTAGTTATCTTTTATTATTTCTTCAAGTTCATATGAATCTCACAAAAACAAAAGTTTGAAAAATTAGTGCTTTGAAGCGAACTTAGTTTCATTTTAAAAATTGTATGTTTTCATATAATTAAAATTTGACATGATATTTTTACATTTGTAAAATTCTGACATAAATTATACTCTTTTCTTCCCTGTGCCCAGTTCTAGCACTGAAGATTTCATTCTGGTCTAATAAATGTTATAGTTGGTGCACAGAAGACTTTCAATAAAAATGGATTAAATCTTTCAGTAGTGGGAGAAAGGGAACTTTTAGTTCATCTGCCTCTCTTCCTGAGGAAAATAAATTGCTATTGACTAGGTCCATGACATTTACCTTTTAGAAGGTTAGTGAATTTAGTAAGCTTAATATGACAAAGGTATGAACATACTGAATCCAGCAGTTGGTTTAAATCATATAACTTAAATTATCCAGAAAACTCATCTAAGACTTCTCTTCCCTCTGTTGCATTTTCAAAATTCCATAGAATTCCATGCATACACATCTGTAGTGTGGACTTCATAGTAGGGCCCATCTCATGGGTGTTGGATTATTAAATGGCAGGATGTATGTGAAGCACGTAGCATTGCCTGGTGCCTTGTAAGGGCCATGTGAATATTAATATTGTGGGGAAAAGGCCAACTGGAGGATTTAGATTATATATATATATTTACTGCTTAAAATAGCTCATATTTTTAGTGCCCATTGAGTATTTCTTTGAATTTTTGAATAACAGAATGCAAATAGATTTTCTTTCTCTTTTTCCTTTTAATTTTTATTTTTTAAACTTCGTTTGCTACTCTCTTGGTAGGAAAACAAGCCTCTTAAACTGTGAGCTCCTCAGGGCAGAGAAGGTTTCCTCTCCACATCCTTAGGACACACACAGCACAGGACCTGCTACTTCGTGGGCTGCATATGCCAAGAACGGCTGTGAGCTCGTGGCGTATGCTCTGCTGAGATCCAGCTGGGTTCATCTGAGTGTCAGTGCCCTGCTGGTTTCTGAGGCTTGAGCCATCCGTCCTGAATCCCTTCCTCTCTCTGTCTCTTCCTTCACAGTGGAGGCAGTACTGACCTCGGGGGCCCAGCAGACCCGCTCCACGTCCTGGAAGGAGTTGTTGCCGCGGTCCATGCCAGTGTGGATGAAGGGTAAGGCTGGAGCGGTTTGCAGGTTGCCGGGGTCCAGCCCCGGCAGGATCCAGGAGAACCCTCAGGATGAACGGCGTCGGCGAGAGAGAGACACGTAGGACCGGCCTTGATAGGGCCAAGTCTGCTAGGGAGAGAGAGAGAAAGAAAGAGACCAGACCAGGAATATGCAGCAGAGTCTGGCAGTTGCTTTATTTTTCACCATTGCCTTTATACCCTAAGTTGGTACATTTCTAAGGGGCAGATAAGCACATAGACTTAGGTTAACATTACATCAGCTTGTCCTTCACGAAACCAGGTGTGCTCTGTACATTTTTTGTTTATGAGAGTCTTTTCCCATAGATTTTTTGTACATTATCTTCTGGCCTTGAGGTTAGCAGAAAACAGAAAAGTGGCAGTCTCATGGTACAGCAGGTTGTAACATAATAGAAATACAATCCTATTAACATAAAGTCAGTCTTTTTGCAGAAATTCTCAGCTAAATTTATCTAAAAAGTTTAACACACAAAGACCCTGTGGCTCTGGAGAGGCAGCCCCTGTTTAGCACTCTTGGTTAAAATTAACAATTATCTTATTGTTTTTACACTAGGGCTAAACTCTTATTTTACTATATCTTTAACTATATTAACAATAGTTTTCACTGCACAACCTCAGCACAGTAACATCAATCAAACATTGATCTAATAACCAGTTTTAAAACAATATTTTTTCTATTTTCTAATAGGGCTTCCTCACCCTGCAAAGGGCTCTGTGCCTATTAGGGCCTTTTTTATGGTTAATCTCTATGTATAACATCTTTTGGCTTTCAGGCCTGTTGACAATTTATGGCCTGCACCTGGTGCAACTTTAAGCAACTTCAAGCAACTTCAGTAGCCGACCCTGTCTTATTTGTGGTTAATCTATTTTCTTTCTGTTAGGTGTCATCTCCAAGGGAACTAGATAGGATTACATTTTTTACAAAACAGAAATGCAAAGGATTTCAAAAACAGCAGATATGGCACAAAACAGGCTCTTAGTCCAAAAGTTAATTACCTGCAAGAAGTCACCAGCTAATCTCTATCTAAACTATTTTCTATTAGGCGTATATGTGGCTATAATATTTGTGGAGCTTTTCTCACCCCGCGAAGGGGCCTATGCTTAATAGTTTCTTTTGTTAGCGTACTGTGCTTAGGATGTTTAGAACAATCATGAGCATTTTGTGCAATGAGAGCACACGTTTATCAAACAAGCCAGAATGCCAGCTAAAGGGTTTGAACTGAAGCATTTCCTTCATCCCTGGCCCCTTCATAGGGTACCAGCGTCCAGGAGATTTATTAATTAGGGTTTTAAGTTGGTCCTCACTCAGTGAAAGAGGAGCAGGAGAGCTCTCGGCAGGCAACACAAGAATCCGCAGCAGGGCAAACAAGAACAACAGCAGAAAAGAGGGGAGAATATAGGGTAGGGTAGAGGCCGAGGCCAACCTGGAGGGTCCCTTATCCTAGACGGCCTTGCCTGTCAGGTATTTTCCTCGTGACCTCGTCATGGATGGGGTCTCGGACGGCCTTGCCTGCCCGGTATTTTCTTTGTGACCTCGTCACGGGCGGGACCTCCCATAACGGCTCCCGACAGCAGGTCTCACTTAATGGCATTCCTTAGAGCCTCAGAATTACTCTCAATATCTGTGGTTATGAGACTTCCACCTCTAAGCATCTTCTCTAGGTGGCTCTGAAAGAAGAGCTGAGAACTTTCTGGAGATTTGTTCTCTTAGTCCATCAGCTCCAGCAGGACCATCTGCTTCTCAGGCCTCAGAGAGCATGGTCTCTTCTCACTCCTTTCAAGGGCAGCCAAGGAGGAGACACTGTGCTGAGCATTTTAGGAGAGGAGGGGTTCATATCTCCAGGAGGTTTACTCTACTGATTAAGTATGGGGATTCCTAGAATGTATATGTTATATTTTGAAAAGCTTTGTATATGTAAGATCTGTCTTGTCTGAGGATTAAGAGTGTACGGGCTTTGTAAGTCTAAGAGGTGTGTGTCTCCAATCCAGTTTTAGAAAGAATTTTTCATCCAGGTGGTGAGTGCATGCTAAGTCGCTTCATTCATGTCCGACTCTCCTCTGTCTGTGGGATTCTCCAGGCAAGAATACTGGAGTGGGTTGCCATGCCCCCCTCCAGGGGATCTTCCCGACCCAGGATCGAACCCACGTCTCGTATGTTTCCTGCATTGTCAGGCGAGTTCTTAACCACTAGTGCCACCTAGGAACCCTATTCAGGGTTAGTAGGAGGAATAATAGCAACAGCAGCTGAATGACAAGAATATATTTCCCGGAGTTTATGGAGATCTTTCCTGTGTCTTATATCCATGGCAACCCTGTAAGGCTTTACCCCAATTTTCTTTTTTAATGGAAAATATGATATAATAATGATGAAGCATATTTGAGAAACCGCCTCATAGTTCATTCAGTGATATTGTTGTTTTTATTTGCGTATTACCTCCTAGTTATTGTTCAGGTATGGATATATTTTTACATAATTTCAATCAAAATGTATGAACACTTCTATATTCAGTTTTAGTTACTTGCTGTTAGAACTCTTTGTGTTTATCTTTGTGGATTTAGTGGTTATGATTTTTGACACCTGTGTGTATTGTTGCCATTTGCAGATATGGAGAGAAAGGCTGGGAGAGAGGAATTGACTTGTCCAGAGTCAGAGGCCTGGGAAACACAGCCAGGACTCCTGTCTGCCCCTGTGGCGTAATTGACTGCTCGGTGGCCTTTAGAGCATGTCTACATGCATAGCTTTGTGCCCATGGTTTGAGTGAAAGGACACAAGATAAACCGTGTGGGTGCGCTGGACAGCATGGCAAGCAGGGCGCTCTACCCACTCTGCCTTTTGCTTTGCACAGTTTTTCTGAACTCCGTTGCTTGTGGCTCTTTAAATGGTAAGGAAGCCACAGCTGTGGCTCACATGGGCCCCTTATTTTAAAGACAAATGCCATTGTTCTTCGTGTTTACTGTGTGTCACACTCCGTTCTCAGTTCCAGTTCTGGGTAAGAAGTAACCTCCAGTCTGGAGGAGCTCAGAGTCTTGCAGGGAGAGCAGGTTGCTCCGGGCCCTGGTTCCCGTGCAATAGCATAGTCAGTGCTGTGCAGAAAGCGAGGTGAAGGGGGTGGCTTGTTATGTCCCAGGGAAGTCAGAGCAGGACCCACAAGGGACAGCACTGGACCTGGTCTGTGACACCTGAGTCTGTGATAAGAATGATGGAGGTGGATGATGGCAGTCCAGGCTGAGGACACAGCCTACACAAGGCAGATGTGGCAGACAGCAGCGCAGACAGAAGTGCTGTGTGTCACTTTCTAGACGGTCCATCGAGCTATCGCCATTCCAGTCACAGTCCCTCAGTCAGTTCTCAGCTTGCCGCTCCCCCATGTGTTGCTCTCAGGTACCCCAACCCGGACCCTGGCCTCACGTGATGGAAGGGATCTTAACAGATACTGCTTGAAGCCCCTTCCACGGGGAATCCCTCAGTCTGGTCCCACATGGGACATCTCGAAAAGATTAGAAGGCAGTGTTTTTCTTAGTGAATTTCCAGCTGGATAAACAGATATATATATATATACAGGATATACAGAAGAATCCAACTGGAGTCTCCTGAATACAGGACAATTTTCTTTTTAAGCTTTGATTTCCAAAGAGGAAGACATTGGGGAATGGAGAGTCAGAATGAGACCTTACTTTGCATCCCAGAGACACAGAATAACAGAGGCTCCTTAACAACAACAAAAATGAATTTCAGTGATTTTTTTTTTTTTTTTCACTTAGAAAAGAAAAAGAAGAAGAAAGACAAAGTCCTAACTTTTATGCCTGGCAAGTGCTTTGTGAATGTGGACAGTTAAACCTGACACTCTTGGCTTCAGTTCCCCTCCCCAAGAGCTTGCTTGCAAGAGTCACAGAGGGGAGTCACTCTCTTTTCTAGGTTTTTCCCAGGGGCGTCTTCAGAGAAACCTGGGGATTCAAGCTCTTTTCAAGTAAGGCTCTGGAAATAGCAGATACAAGCTATTATATATAAAATAGGTAAACAACAAGGACCTACTGAAGCACAGGAAAATATATTCAATATCTTATAATAAATCACAATGGAAAAGAAAACATATGTGTATATTTATACATACATATATATGTGTGCATATATTTATTGGGCTTCCCTGATGGCTTAGCAGTAAAGAATCTGCTTGCAATGCAGGATATGCGGGTACAATCTCTGGGTCAGGAAGATCTCCAGAGAAGGAAATGGTAACACACTCCAGTATTCTTTCCAGTCAAAAAGGTGGCTTGAAACTCAATATTCAAAAAACTAAGATTCATGACATCTAGTCCCATCACTTTATGGCAAATAGATGAGGAAACAGTGGAAACAGTGACAGACTTTGTTTTCTTGTGCTCCAAAATCACTGCAGATGGTGAAAGCAGTCTTGGAATTAAAAAAATGCTTGCTCCTTGGGAAAAAAGATATGACAAATCTAGACAGTGTATTAAAAAGCAAAGACATCACTTTGCTGACCGAAGTCCATATAGTCAAAGCTATGGTTTTTCCAGTAGTCATGTATGGATGTGAGAGTTGGACCATAAAGAAGGCTGAGCACCAAAAAATTGATGTTTACGAATTGTGGTGTTGGGAAAGACTGTTGAGAGTCCCTTGGAAGACAAGGAGATCAAACGAGTCAATTCTGAAGGAAATCACCCTTGAATATTCATTGGAAGGACTGATGCTGAAGCTGAAACTCCAATGTTTTGGCCACCTGATGCAAAGAGCCAACTCATTGGAAAAGACTCTGATGCTGGGAAAGATTGAAGGCAAAAGGGAAAAAAGGGCAGCAGAGAATGAGATAGTTAGATAGCATCACCAAGTCAATGGACATGAATTTGAGCAAACTCCAGGAGATAGTGAAGGGTAGTGAAGACTGGCGTGCTTCATTCCATGGGATCATAGAGAGTGGGACATGACTCAGTGACTGAAACAAATAATAATTCAGAAGAGTCAGGTATAACTTAGCCACTAAACACAACACACACATGAAGGCAAGGCGTGGAAAAGGAAATAAGGCCAAGGTGCAGAGAAAGGAGGTGGAGGAGGTGAGAAAAACAGAGAAAAATAATGACGTAAGACTTCACAAAGGTCAGTCCACGGACTCAGGGACACTTGGGAGCTGGTTGGAAATGCAGAATTTTGGGCCCTACCCACACCAACCAAGTAAAATCTATATTTTAATAATATGCCTGGGCAATTCCTAAGCACAATGGTGTTTGAGAAAGCGCTCCCTTAACTGTCCACTGCAGGCTCTTTAATGTCAGAAAAAGATGAGATACTGTGAGAGGAATTCATAACCTGTCCTTACCTGGGCAAAGCCTGTCTGACTGTCATTTCCTAATCTGAAAGATGGAGGTGATGGTGCTAATGACAGACCAAGTAATGAGAGTTGCAGAAGTGTCACTTTATTAATTTTTAATTGAAGCGTAGTTGATTTACAGTGCTGTGTTAGTTTTAGGTGTACAGCAGAGATTCAGACACACACGCACAGTTGTTGTTCAGTTGCTAACTTGTGTCCAACTCTTGGCGACCCCATGGCCTGCAGCACACCAGGCTCCTCTGTCCTCTGCTGTCTCCCAGAATTTGCTCAAATTCATGTCCACTGAGTCAGTGACACTATCTATTCATCTAATCCTCTGCCGCCCCTTCCTCTTTTGCCTTCAATCTTTCCCAGCATCAGGGTCTTTTCCAGTGAGTCTGTTCTTCCCATCAAGTAACCAAAATATTGGAGCTTCAGCATCAGTCCTTCCAGTGAATATTCAGGGTTGATTTCCTTTAGGATTGACTGTTTTGATCTACTTGCCATGCAAGGGACTGTCAACAGTCTTTTTCTGCACCATAATTCGAAAGCATCAATTCTCCAGCACTCAGCCATTATTGTGATCCAACTCTTACATCTGTACATGACTACTGGAAAAACCATGCTTTGACTATATGGACCTTTGTTGGCAAAGTGATGTCTCTGCTTTTAATACGCTGTCTAAATTTGTCATAGCTTTTCTTTCAAGGAGCAAGTGTCTTTTAATTTCATGGCTGCAGTCAACATCCTCAGTGATTTTGGAGTCCAAGGAAAGAAAATCTGTCACTGCTACCACTTTTTCCTCTTTTCTTTGCCATAAAGTGATGGGACTGGATGCCATGATCTTAGTTTTTTGAATGTTAAGTTTTAAGCCAGCTTTTTCACTCTCCTCTTTCACCTTCATCAAGAGGCTCTTTAGTTCCTCTTCACTTTCTGCCATAAGGGTGGTGTCATCTGCGTATCTGAGGTTATTGATATTTCTCCCGGCAATCTTGATTCCAGCTTGAGCTTCATCCAGCCCAGCATTTTGCATGATGTACTCTGAATATAAGTTAAATAAGCAGGGTGACAATATACAGCCTTGACGTACTCCTTTCCTGATTTGGAACCAGTCTGTTGTTTCATGTCTGGTTCTAACTGTTGCTTCTTGACCTGCATGCAGGTTTCTCAAGAGGCAGGTCAGGTGGTCTGGTATTCCCACCTCTTTCAGAATTTTCCACAGTTTGTTGTGATCCACACAGTCGAAGGCTTTAATACAGTCAGTGAAGCAGAAGTAGATGTTTTTCTGGAATTCTCTTGCTTTTTCTGCAATCCAGCGGATGTTGGCAATTTGATCTCTGGTTCCTCTGCCTTTTCTAAATCCAGCTTGTACATCTGAAAGTTCTCGGTTCACATACTGTTGAAGCCTAGCTTGAAGGATTTTGAGTATTACCTTGCTAGCATGTGAAATGAGTGCAGTTGTTCGGTAGTTTGAACTTTGTTTGGCAAAGCCCTTCTTTGGGACTGAAATGAAACTGGAATGAAAATTCCAGTTCTGTGGCTACTGCTGAGTTTTCCAAATTTGCTGTCATATTGAATGCAGCAGTTTATCAGCATCATTTTTGGATTTGAAGTAGCTCAGCTGGAATTTGATCACCTACATTAACTTTGTAGTAATACTTCATAAGGCCCCCTTGACTTCACACTCCAGGGTGTCTGACCCTAGATGAGTGACTACACCATCATAGTTATCTGGGCCTTCATATATCTTCTAAAAATTTCCTGACAAATAACTCACAAGCATGAACCAGTGTATTGTGTGTGTGTCCAGCCGCTCATTTATGTCCAACTCTGTCACCCCATGGACTGTGGGATTATCCTGGCAAGAACACTGTAGTAGGCTGCCCTTTCCTCCTCCAGAGGATCTTCCCAATCCAGGGAGTGAACCCACATCTCCAGTGGGTCCTGCATTGGCAGGCAGATTCTTTACCACCTAGCCACCTGGGAAGCCCAGACCAGTATGTTAGTGACTCTCAAAGGGATATACAGAAATAAATCCACTCAGAAAACAGATAATTAATGAGGAATTCCTCTGTGCACCATTCAAAAAGGAACAAAGATTTCGTTCAAAGCTAGTGAGTATTTTATTAGTCTTTGTTTGCTTAAATTGCTCCTTAATCACGGTACCAGCTTTAGATGTCTTAAAGCTTGATGTATATTGAGCAATGTCAGATCATTCAGAAATCACTGAGTTCTTTGGTGTTACCTAGGGACTTCACATTATTTTTCAAGCACACAAAAGACCATAAAAAGAAAAAGAAAGCCCACTAGAACAAATTGAATCTGATTTCTTCTCACTCTTCATGCTCCAGGAGGCAAAGTGTATCACCAGATGCTCTCCAAGCACCCACAGTGTATGAGGCCTCCAATCTGTAATATGAACCATGGTCACCAGCAAGGAGGGTGGATCCAGTCTACACTACAGTGGTTCTCTGGGCCACCTAAGGCCATATTTATGACTTCACAGCTGCCATTTCTATCTTGTTACAGTGAGATGTGCCCTTGCTTCTATTGATGAATGAACCTCAAGAAGATATTGTGATGGGCATACATTTGAGAGCAGCCCCAAAGGTGCTATTAGTGTTTATTTATCAAAAGTCAAGATTTGATACAGAACCCTGGTTTGAATTCTCTTGAGTCACACATGAAATTAAAAGACTCTTGCTCCTGGAAGAAGAGCTATGACCAACCTAGACAGCATATTAAAAAGCAGAGATATTACTTTGCCAACAAAGGTCCAGCTAGTCAGAGCTATGGTTTTTCCAGTGGTCATGTATGTATGTGAGAGTTAGACTATAAAGAAAGCCGAGCACTGAAGAATTTATGCTTTTGAATTGTGTTGTTGGAGAAGACTTTTGAGAGTCCCTTGGACTACAAGGAGATCCAACCAGTCCATCCTAAAGGAGATCAGGCCTGAATATTCATTGGAGGAACTAATGCTGAAGCTCCAATACCTTGGCCACCTGATGCAAAGAACTGACTCATTTGAAAAGACCCTGATGCTAGAAAGATTGAAGGCAGGAGGAGAAAGGGACAACAGAGGATGAGATGGTTGGATGCCATCACCGACTTGATAGACATGAGTTTGAGTCAAATCTGGGAGTTGGTGATGGACAGGGAAGCTTGGAGTTCTGCCATCCATGGGATTGCAATATCGGACATGACTGAGTGACTGAACTGAACTGAGTTGACTATACAGCAAATTCCTGTTGGCTTCTATTTTATATGATAGTGTATAGGTTTCCATTGCTACTGTCTCCATTCATCCCACCCTCCCCTTCCTCCCCCACTCCTGTGTCCGTCAGTCTGTTCTGTATGTCTGTGTCTCTGTTGCTGCCCTGCAAATAGGTTCATCAGTACCATCTTTCTAGAGGTTCAAGAGAGAGGGGACATATGTGTACCTGTGACTGATTCATGATGAGGTATGGCAAAAACCAACACAATATTGTAAAGGAATTATCCTTCAATTAAAAATAAATTTAGAAAACATTAAGATTTGCGATTGGAATTGTGTGCACACCACAGTTACTGCCTTTGCAGCAACTTTTCCTTTACTGTAACTTGATTATGATAATCATTTGAAAAAAAAAGCCACACTTTTTACACTACCACAATGGCATTAGCACATGATGCATTCAGTTGTTTTGGATTCCGTCTTATTCCTTGCCAGGAGCCCCAGTTGTTTCCAGGGAGCTGATGCATAGAGGACATTGTCCTGGGACAGGTCCAGGTCTGTGTGTAGAGAGGAAAGTGTACACGGTGTGTGGATCAATTCCTTAACTGAGTTGAGACCTTCCTAGAATATCAGTGTTCACTCAATGTCTCTCACTGTTCACTCACTCACATTTACTTGCTGCCCCACCCCACCCACCTGTCCTGTCCCTCCTTCTCTGTCAGTTTACACGTCAATTCTCAAACTCATTTCCTACTGACAGGTAATGAAAACGAACAAGGTAGACTGGCCTTCAGGGCAGGGAGGAGCCGGTGGAGTCCAGAGGAACTTGAGAGCCCAAGAGGCCTTATCTAAGGCAGGCGGCTTCCATTGAGCCCTCATCTTGTTCAGAGAGTAGATCCTAAGAGATCTCATCACAAGGAAAAAACCTTTTCATTTTTTTTTTTTTGGTATCTATATGAGGTGATAGATTACCAATAAACTTACTAAGGTAGTCTTCACAGTATATGTAAGTCAAACCATTATGCTGTACTCCTTATACTTAGTGCTACATATCAATTATAATCTCAGGAAAAGGAGAGAAAAGAAGACCTTCATTGTGTAATATTTAAAAAATTTGACACATTGGTATATACTATACATACCAATACAAAAATTTGACTGCTGGCTTATGCCTTCAGTATAGAAGATTAGACAAAGTGAACTTCTGCTCCCTTAAGCCTTCCAAATTATGACATTTATGTCTACAGGAAATCATAAAGGTTTATGTTTGTCCTGTTTGAATGCAGTCTTTGCGTCCCCCATTCTTAAATATAAGAACAATAATTTTATTTTGTGTAGTGCATCATGACATATATACTGCTTTTCATATTTACTGTCTGTTTTAATGTACCATCACCATTTAAGTTCAAGATTGGGTTATCTTCATATGTTTATGCCATGCAAAATCTTCAAGCTCTTTTACAAAGGGTCATCTTATTAATATTCTCAAAATCTGTCTTTTCTCTTTGATTCAATAATTACCTTTGTTTAGTTGGCATTTCTCTTCCATTCCTTTGTAGTTTTGTGAATATCCTCTCATGCTACCTTACACAATAGAGCATCACGTTGGCAAATTAATCATTCACTGAACCTATTTTGGTTGCCATTGTTGCTGCTGCTGTTCTTTTCTTTTAATAGAACATCTTGTATATTTCAGTAGACTCCTTATCTTTTGGGCCAGAAGGGATTGTATGAATGTGTGTGTGTTTCCTTTAGTAGTTATTTTTTTTAAAAATAGTATACTAAATTACCCTGTGTAGTATAACCTCTCTCCTGTCCCCAGAATCCTCATTACAGGGAAAGAGGTAGGGGCGAATGTCTGTATATTGCCAATGAAACTGTGAGAGATTTTTCTCTGTTACTTATTTTATATCTTTTTAAAATCATTTGTATAACTTTTATAATAAGGTAAAAGTGTTTTGAAATCATGTTCTCTTTTTATTCCTAAGCTCATTAAACCCTCCCCTTGCCTTCATGAACGACTATAAAACTGGAATCATTTTCCTTCCCATTCTGTTTCTTTTTACATTATAAAAGTCATAATTGGTTATTTTCTCCCCACCTGCTTATATCTTGAAAAATTTCAAACCCACAGAAAAGTTGCAAAGATTGAAAAATAATGAATATATTCTCTTCCCCTTGATTCACCAATTGTTAACATTTTATCACAGTTCTTACATTCTGTTTTTCTCTCTCTGCCTCTGTATATGTGTGTGTATGTATTTGCACCATTGCAAGGGTGACTACAAATTTTAAAAACTCATATTTTATTTAAAATGTAGACTATTTTGCAGCTAAAATCTTTAGGAAATAGTATCTAGTTGATACTGTCCTGGACAGCTTTTCCTTCAGAGCTGCCCTTTGGTTCTGTGTAGTCTCATTGAGCACAAATATTTGCAATATATGGGCTTCCCAGCTGACATAGTGGTAAAGAATCCATCTGCAGTGCAGGAGATGCAAGAGACACGGGTTTGATCCTTGACTTGGGAAGACCCCCTGGAGTAGAAATAGCAATCCACTCCAGTATTCTTGCCTGGAAATTTCCATAGATAGAGGAACCTGGTGGGCTAAAGTCCGCAGGGTCACCAAGTTGGACACGACTGAGCTACTGAGTGTGTGTACATGCATGCACACACTCATACACACATATTCACAGTGTATAGCCAAGGTCACCTAGAACATAGTACTTCTAGAACATAATATTTCTGTTTTTAGGAATGAGTTCTCATAATTTCATTATATATTTGAACTATCAACCAAAAGTTAGAGCAGTTTTCTCCAAAATGTCCAGTGCTGTCAACTGAACAGTAGGTTCTTGGGTAAAAGGAATTTAACTCAATCTAAAAGACTTGGAAAATGCTATGATAATAATCTCTATGTCACATATTGCCACAGTGTTCTGGGATTTACCTCCATTTGGTTCCCTCATATTGCATAGTCACTGACAAGGCAGTAAAATAGTCCAGGTTCAAATACTGACTGTACTACTTACTATGTGGGGCTTCTCTGGCAGCTCAGCGGTAAAAGAATCCGTCTACCAACGCAGGAGCTGCAGGTTCAATCGTTGGGTTGGGAAGATCCCCTGGAGAAGGAATGGCAACCCATTCCAGTATGGGAAATGGGAAATCCCATGGTCAAGAGGAGTGTGACCAGCTGCAGTCCATAGGGTCTAAAGAGTCGGACACGAATTAACAACTAAAAAACAACAAGTTATGAAACCTCTCTGTGGTTGTTCCTTCATCTGCAAACTGGAGATGATAACAGAATACATGAAAAAAAAAAAACAGTGACGATGAAGTGATGTAACTCTTGGCACACAATAAGCTTTCATATTATCATTAACAGTTTTCATTCCTGTTCACCACATGCAGATCCTGTGTGATCTTTGTAACTTCCATCTGGCCTTCATGACTCCAGCTTCTTCCCATTCTAGCCCATCCTGCCTGCCCCTCCACTTGGCCCTTGGGTGACAGGGTCAAAATACCAGCTTCTTATTATGTGAAACTGGCTTGGACTCAAGGCCAAAAATATGTTTTAGTCTTCTTTTCTCCCAAGTTAAACTTAATTTGACCCCTGCAGGCTTCACCAAAAGGG
Source organism: Cervus elaphus (assembly GCF_910594005.1). Lineage (NCBI taxonomy): Eukaryota > Metazoa > Chordata > Mammalia > Artiodactyla > Cervidae > Cervus > Cervus elaphus. The sequence goes on along the minus strand of NC_057825.1, from coordinate 23,322,531 downwards.
CCTGAGCATGCCCCAGCCTGCACACCTCTGTAAGCACTAACATGATCACAGTACTTCACTGCTCAGAGACCCTCTGTCGTTCCCATTCCACACCAAGTAAGACCAGAGTCCTCCGTAATCATCGCTGCCACTAACTGAACTTCTTAGTTATGTGCCAGATAATACATTTTCTGCTTTATTATTTCATTTTGTGTGTTTAATTCTCAAACCACTCCTCTGAGTAAAGGGTTATTATCCATCTGCAATTTACAAATAAGAAACAGGCTCAGCACCATGAAGCAGCTTCTTGGTCAGCATAGCACTGTTGGGAAGCAATCATTTTGGGCACTTAGTCTGGGCTGACGCCTGCAAAGCCTGTCCTTTCAAAGTGTGAAGCTGCATCACCTTTTCAGCCTGTGTGTGAGCTCTGGTTATCCAGGTCAGGAGACCTGTCTTCCCTCTGCTCTCTCCTCTGATTTACCCCCAGACATCTGTGCTTTTATCACTCACTGAACATGCTGTGTCCTTTGAAATCTTTGTCTGTTTTTTTCCTTGCTGTTCTCTTTATCTGGGTTATGTTTCCCCCCTTTTCCATTCATGTACCTTCCATTTGTCCCTTATGATCCTGTTCAGAGGCCACGTCCTCTGGGAAGCCTTCCCTGATTCTACCCACTTTTCTTCCCAAAAAGTTCTTCCGATTTATGTTAGTAATTTGTAGAATAGTCATTTGTGACGTCTTTCTGTTTCCTTGTATTATTAGTTCTTTTAAGGACCGGATCATACAATTTTTTGTCCCTGAACATCAGGTACTTTGATGATGCTGATAATAAAATGATGATGATTATTTGGATAATGGTTATTGTTCATTATCCTCCTTTGTGTCACATACAGTGCTGGGTGCTTCATATGCATTGTCTTGGTTTCACAGACTCCAAGAGACACACTTTCAGGATCTTTGTCTACTTAACTGTAAAGTGGGAATGAAGATATTCTTAATTTTTTATTGAGAGTTGTTAGGAAAGGATGGAGCCAGGATTCACAGGTCTGTCAGATTCCAAAATGATACTCTTTTCTACCACACAGTGCTGTCTGCTTTGCACATAGTAGATAGTCAGGAAATACTGGTGGCATTCTTTTGCACCCCCAGCTTTGCCATTTTTGGTACCTGTTAAGAAGGACACTCAAAGGCAAAACTAACAAATATCTTTGTAAATGGAGGACATGCTTAAGCCAGTTTGTCCATTGCATTTGGTAATATATTTTGTTTCGATACACAAATAACCAACTTTGTTTTTTAGCTTAAATTGCCATAAAGTTGTATTGGCAAGTATATTATAGAATGCACAATGAGAGAAATATTCAGTGGTATTATAGAATTTCATTCTTCTCAAAAGTTTTTAAAAAATTTCCTGTGGTCTTGTTAGTTCATGGAATTTGGAGCTTGATGTAGATGATTTGTTGCTGGAAGCCTCATAAGGATTTGGTTATAAAAAAATCTATATAATTCAGTGCTTTTCCATGGATCTCTAGGGCCCTATGGGAGTGAGGCTTCTATGTGAGCGACCTCTCAAGAGTCATTGATAGTAATTCACTGACATCATCATCAAATAAGTTGTTTTCCTGAGATGGTCCATTTGGGGATTATAAGCAAAGAGCTTCTAGTACTGGATAGAAAGTTTTTCACATGTCACCACCTTCTCTGAATCCTTTTAGACTTCCTAGTTTTTTAATAACCATACATTTGTATTTTATCTTTAGGGTAGTATAAAATTTGATGCTCTAACCCCTTACCGGGGCTTCCCTCATAGCTCAGTCGGTCAAGAATCTGGCTGCAATGCAGGAGACCTGGGTTTTATTCCTGGGTCAGGAAGATTCCCTGGAGAAGGAAATGGCAACCCACTCCAGTATTCTTGCCAGGAGAATCCCATAGACAGAGGAACCTAGCAGACTATAGTCTATGGGGTCACAAGAGTTGGACATGATTTAGTGACTAAACCACCACTAACCCCTTATTGAAACACAGAAAAATAGTAGAAAAGAACATGGACTTTGGAGTCATACTGCACTAGTATAGATGTTTCTGGGTATATGCTGTCACTTCCATAAAGCCTACTTCCTTATCTATAAAAATGAAATTTACATGTATAACATGAGGACTATAGTTAACAATATAATGTATATTTGAAAGTTACTAAGAGAGTCAATCTTAAAAGTTACCATCTTAAGGAAAAAAATTATATCAAGTATGGATGTTAACTGAGCTTATTGTAATTATTTTGCAGTATATATACACATGAAATTGCATACTACACCTTAAACTAATACAATGTTATATATATACACACACACACACACACACACATCCATGTCAATTATATCAGTAAAACTGGAAAATTTTAAATAAAACAGTATTTATAATATTTACTTTGCATAGTTACTGTCAACTAGTAATAGTTAATGTAAAATTACTGAATGATACTCAGCACTATCAGTATCATTAGCAGAAATAGGTCATACTTCTTTTTGTTTCCTTTGAATGCAAGGTTTTAACTAGTTGGTGGGATAAGCCATCCATGAAAATTGTATTACAAGAGTTATTTTGTTTGCCAAGGCTAAAATAATGATGTTTCAATCAAAAAAATTTTTTTTCCAAATGCTTTAAGTGGTTATCCAAGACTCTGGCTAGCACCCTTCCATGTGAACTACTTTCAGTTGAGACAGTTGTCACTCTAAAGCAGTGCTCTAATGACAACTGTTTGGGGAATCCTTAATTTCCTCCATTGAATTAGTTGTCAATTCACTTCAACAAAAAGAAAGTCTTTTAAGCCTTGGGTACTGGGTGGGCACTGGGCATACTTCTACACAGAATTTTACAATAAGCTGTACTTCTTAATGGCTTCCCTGGTAACTCACTTGGTAAAGAATCCGCCTGCAATGCACGAGACCCCAGATCAATTCCTGGGTTGGGAAGATCCGCTAGAGAAGGGATAGGTTACACACTCCAGCATTCTTGGGCTTCCCTTGTGGCTCAGCTGGTGAAGAATCCGCCTGCAATGTGGGAGACCTGGGTTTGATCCCTGGGTTGGGAAGAAGGGAAAGGCTACCCACTCCAGTATTCTGACCTGGAGAACTCCATGGACTGTATAGGCCATGGGGTCACAAAGAGTCAGACACAATTGAGCTTTGCTTAAGAAATGAAGTGTCTAAGAACATATTGATTATTTTTTCTCTGATCTATGTAACTCATTTTAATATCATACTGTTTAAAAGTTGCATGCGTTTTACATCATTTTTAAATACCTAATATGGTTTGCTTTAAGCCATTTCAAACCTACATTTTTCCTCTCAGTAGGAAAAAAATAAACCCAACAAAGTGTCTAGATCTGTCACCACATTTGATTACTGGAATTAGAAACCACCAAGTCTTTTTCTTTTTCAATGTACCCCTTGTTTTGCAGAGAAGAGCTGGTGTCCTCCGAGGACCTGCTGGAGTGGCTTCGGCCTTTCTGTGCCAATGACGCCTGGCCCGTGCGGCCCCGCATTCACGTGCTACAGGTTCTGGGACAGTCATTTCACCTGACCGAGGAGGACGGCAAGCTCCTCGTGTTCTTCAGAACGGAGGCCATCCTCAAAGCCACCTGGCCCCAGAGACAGGTGAGGGTGCATCTGATGGCCATGTCCTGATTCCTTTAAACCACCTTCAAGTGAATAATCAGCTTGTTAATGCAGTCTTCCCATTGTGTTCATCAGTACAGTTATGTAGCAGTTAAATGTGTGCAACCCAGTATGTTTTTACTTTTCCATATGTTTGAATATACAGAGTAGATGATGCCTCAGTCACCTGACATGTATATATAATTTTTCTCTTCATAGGATACAGTCAGGGTTTTTCATAGTATCAATTAATTAGGGCAGCTCACCCTTTCCCTGGAGAGATGCAGGTCTAAGTGGTAATGCAGCGTGCAGTTTAGCTCATTCATTTGGTCATGCTCTGCCAAGGCACTCAAATGCCCTCTCTTCTATATGTAGACAGACACAATGTAGCAGAGACATAAGATCTTGGTTTCTTTATTTTATCCTGCAAGGCTCACTCAGTCCGTCACCTCCTTGGATCCTTCCCTGAAGGTTTCAAACTTAATTGAACTTTGAACTCCACACATTTGATCTATTATTATTATTATTATTATTACTTCTGCTACTTAAAGTTTCTACCTGAAAACTCAGAAACCCTGGAGGATATACTTAACCATTTTTCAAAGCCCTCTAAGAACGCTGTGCACACATCCAGAGCTTAAATGCTTGTTGACTAAGTGAAAATGCTAATTCCTAAATCAAAGAAATACGGTGGCTGTTGAATTTTGGCTTAGATTCTAAACTGATGCATCCTGAAGCTATTGGATCTAAGAGTCAGCATTAATCAAGTGCTTTAGCTTGCAGACTATAGGCCAATAAAAGTTAGAAAGTAAGACTTGCTTTCTAATCTGCAAAAGAGCTTCCTGGAAGTCTGACTCCAACCCAGTTTACCTTCTCATTTTAAAACTTTGCCTTATAATTTCTGTTAGTATCCTTATTACTTCATTTAAAGAACAAGAGAACCAAATATTAAAAATATCTCAAGACTCATCTCAGTACATCTCCTGAGTTACCGTCTATATTCTTATTTCCCTCTGTGAGAGAAATAAGTAAATACTATCTATTCTTCAGAGTTAGAGAATTTGAGATTCAAAAAAGATGGATTTTATCAAAGATTCTCTAATCCTGCCACACTGCTAAAACAGTATATTAAAGCCACTAATATCTGAATGATACTCTGAAGCATCATGACCTTATCAAATTATTTAGTCTTAATATTTTGCTTTGAATTGCATTGAGACCACTAACAGGCTTTCTCAAGAGCGGTCTGTGAACAGAGTGTACTGGGCTGTGACAGACACTCCAGGCCCCTGGCATAGTGGACGTTAGACGTGTGCGTGTTTTCAGCAGACCCGGAGGTTCTCATAGCATTTCTGAGGTTAAGCAACACACTAGGTCACGTTATTTTCGCCAAGTGGAACCTTAGGTTCCGTCTCATCCTGAAACAAATAAACGCTCTTAACATTTATGCATTTTTCTGACAGACCCTCCATTTTTCAAGTTCTCACCCTTTTTTCAATTTTCTCTTCCTTGATGGCTGGAGCCTGGCAGGACAATGAAGCCTGCTTCTCTCGAGCCTCACTTCATGTCACGTCAGATCCATGCGCCAGAAATATTATGAAACAGCGTGGAAACCTGGAAAGGGGGGAAATACCCATTTCATCTATCATGTTGAAACATTAGAACATGCACTCTTATATTTGGCTCTAAACACTTCAGAAATCATAAGTATACCCACTGCTTTTATGCTTTCCTCAACATTCCAGTTGTATTCATAGAACAAGTTGCAACTTTTTTTTTTTTTTTTTTAAGTTGCAACTTTTAAATGACTTGTGTCTCCACCCTCCCTCTACCATTGTTTACAATCTCGGAGAAAATTCTTACACTATGAGCCTTGGCTGCTTGGTGTGTGAAATGGAGCCTTGAACCAGAGGAGACAGAGGATGCCTTGCTCACCTCTGTCATTTCTTTGACACGTGTTAAACTGTTGTTTTCATCCCCATGTCCCAAACATCTAGAAGACCCCAAACTGTTGTTTGCACGGGCTCTCGTTTTCTTAATTTTTCCCTATCTCCTTCTCCATTTCAAAGCAATATTAAGGAGAGAGATGGGTTCTTACAGAGCAAAGATAAGAACAGATAATGACGCTGCAATGTTCAATTACCAGAAAATGTGGGACTGCTACCTTCACCGTGGCTGGTAATCCTCTTAGGCAGACTTTGCATACATCAAAGAGGGGCTTAATATTTAATTATCCTCGAGTGCCCAAAGTAGTGCCCCCACAAATCAACGTGTTGCCAGGAAACCAGTCAGCTCCTGCAAAATTCAACACACAGTCTGTGTAGCCTGCTACCTCACTGCTTCTCAGAGAGACAGCGATTTTTACTTTTCTAATGATTAGTTAACAAAATTAAAAATTCAGAGGCCCTCAATTTTCAACAGCATGAGAGGCCTTCCTTTCCACCCCAGAAATGTGCCCCAGCGTGGAGGGCAACAGGGAGGCAGAAGGAAGGGAGGGAGAAGCTTAACAGGGGGAGGGGGAGAATGGACCGTGTTAATTTTCTTGGTACAATTTGTCTGAGTTTTTCAGGTTTTGTAATTTTCTAGTTAACTGGTGCATGAAAAATATGGTTCAAAATACTGATGTTTCCTTAAAAAATTCCATATCCCATCACCTCAATTTTTTTTCTGGTTTTATGTAAAAAAAAAAAAATTCACCTAAAAAAAGAACATTGTAAAATTTCAGTCTGAATTTATGGTTTTAAGTGATCAACAGAAAAATGAGTTTAAGACAATTTCAAACCTCATCACAAATTCATGTATACATGGAAGGACATATTAGTCCTTCTGGTCAGTGGCCAACTTGGTGACGTTTCCCAAAACATAAACAAAATACTCATTTTTTTGTCAGAGCTCAGACAGATCAATAGGAACGAAGAGTTATGAATGCAGAAGTTTATTTAGTTCCTTACAAAAGATTTACTGATACCTTAAATGTGTTAAAAGCTAGGACTCATTGTCATAAATAATTCTCTTAATCAAACATAGGATATTATTTGATGTTAAAAATATGTGCTCACATAAATGTATCTCTAAGAGGCGTGAAATCACAATCCTAGAACTAGAAGACATGTTTGAAAGCACCCCTGTTCAAGAAGCATATTTTGTAGAGAAGGATGTCCAGAGATGAAGAAGTCACGTCCTCAGATTTTAGCATAAATGTTATTTCCAAAATGACTGCATCCAGTCACAACCTATTTTATGAGATTTTTTTTTCTTTTCTAATCACTTACCACTATCTGCTACCTTCCTCCTGCTTATCTGTCTGTCTATTATGTGATGTCTTTTTTCTTCCATTAGAATACAAATTCCATGAGAACAGGGAACCTACAGACAGTAAATATTTGTTGAACTAATGAATATTAAATCTTAAAAGCCGTGTCCAAGGTCACCTTTAAAGTGGCAAGGCCGGGACTCCTGACATTCAGTCCAGTGTTCTTGCCATGAATGATGATTAGGCCATGCTGCTGCACCCTTATATGCAAATAAAATGATCTGCTTGGAATAATAGAAATGTTTCCTTGCAGAGTGGCCTGGTGCTTTTAGATTGAAATTATTTTGTATTAATTTGCCATATTTTGCTGACAGTGATTTCTGATCAGCCAGTTGCTTCTCATGTGGAAGCAAACAAATCCTAAGTATTTTTGTCCAGATATGAGTGAGAGGTCGATGTGCCCTTTTCCCTAAAATGACTAAAGTTGAGCAAGCATCCGTATTACTGGGTTCTGCAGATGTTTGGAGACCTTGAGAAGGTCCCTCCTTACGAATAATGGGTTTTTCCTCTTAATTTCACCCTCTGGTCACTGGCATCCTTGGAGAAGAAGAAGAGACTGTGGAATGTCTCCTAAAGTGCACGTCACTGCATTTCAATTTTAAAATGACCTTGCAAAGTAGTTACCATTTGCTCCGGTTTAGGTGAAATCACGTGACTTAGAAGATGTGGTCACATGACCTACCCAGCTTGTGAGCAACAGATCCTTGTGATCCAGAAGCCTGTGTACTACTCTTCTTCCTATCTGCCAGGGGGATACACTGAGCAGTAACATTTGCGTTGTGTTTTGTTGTTACTGTGCTGTCCCTTTCTCTTCCCACCATCACTCTACGTGGATAGAATGTGATTAGGTGTGAAGAATCAGGAGTTTGTTCAGAGAACGCTTCATCTTTTTAGCGTTTTTCACTCTCTCAGTACACACCGCATTGTGTATATTAACTGCTGCTAGCTAAAATTCTGAAAAATGCCATGACTGCTAATTATTTGTTTGAACCGAACATCATGTGAAATATTCATCAGAGAGTCTCCAGACATAGATTATGCACCATTCACTGTGCTACGCTCTGGAGATAGACAAAGCAAGTAGCATGAAAAGTATTTAGGCTCTTCACCGTGTAGACCTGCTTTCCAGTCCCAGCTTCATCACTCTGTAGCTCTGTGGCCTTGGAACAGTTACCGACCCTCTTACAACCTCAGTTTCCCCGTGTGTAAAATGGGAATAATAGATAAATGCTGTGAGAGTTAAATGAATCATTCATGCAAAGCTCCTACTCCAGTCCAGGTAGAAAGACCCTGTTGGTGTGAGGGCTCCAGTCCGGTACAGAACATAGATTTGTAAACAAAGCTAACACCCTAAGTGCATGGGTGCTGTGATAAAAGTGCACAATGCGTGGGGCTCGGGAGGGCGGGTCGCTGTCCTGTCTGAGGGCAGGAAGACTGCTCTAAGGAGAGGATTCTTGACCTGAACTCAGCACAGCTGGGTGTATGGTCTGGAGGCTGGAGGTGCGTACTCAGTGACTGCTTGGGTACAGAGGTGAGACACGAGCCCAGTGCCCCTCCAATTTCTGCTGAAGTTACGAGGGAGGAAGTGATGCTCTGTGATTAGCTGGGAAACACAGCAGAAATCCTGTGGATTATGGAGAAAGAAAATTTTGGAGAATTTATGGAGAAAGACCCCAAATTCAGGGCTATGTCAGTAGTATGTTTTAATTCTCAACAGCACTTTCTTTTCTGGGATTGGGGTAAGACAGGGCAGCCTGTTTATCCTGCCACACAGGCAGACTGTCCTTATAGCCTCATGGGGGTCTGAGCTCACCAGCAACCACCTCCTGGGAAGTAGACCTGAGTTTAGTAATCACGACTGGCTGGGATGGCTTTGATTCCATCTCAGGGCAGCCTTCTCCTGGGGTCAGCTCGGGTCCCAGTTGGCCTAATTTGTAGTGGGACAGTTTACAGCCAAGTGTCCTTTGCTTAAAGGTATGATGGCCTGAGTGGTCATGTTCCTAATGGGTTTCGCCGCTGTTGTCTCTTCATCCTCCCAGTGGGTTAGAAGGAAAAGTGGGGGGAAAAGGCAGGAAAATACAAGGGTTTGAATATTGGAGGGTGGTAGGGATATGATGTCACTGGACATAACTTCTGTTATTTTATCTGACTTTTCATTGACTTACTGGAAAAATTATGTAAATTTTACAAAAAATGTTATATACTTTTCATGCAGCTTCACCAAATATTGCCATCTCAGATGCCCACAGCTAACACTGATGCAGTACCTTGTCTAATTTACACATCATTCAGATTTTGTCAGCCGTCCCACTGATGTGTTTTTCTGGTCCACATTCCATGCAGGTCACACATTGCACTTAATGCCAAGTCTCCTTAGGGTCCTGTAATCTAAAACAGTATCTCATTCTTTTTTTCCCCCTTTTATGACCTTGACATTTTTAAAAACACTGGACAATTATTTTGTGAAAGGTCACTAAATTTGACTTTGTCTGAGTTTTGTTCAGGCACTCAAGTAGTGCATTTTTGGTGAGAATACCGCAGAAGTGACGTTGGATCCTTCCCAGTACATTATCTTAGGGGATACACGACACTTATGTGTTCTTTTACCAGTAGTGTTCATTTGCATCACTTGATTGAGGTGGTGTCAGCCATGTTTCTTCTCTGTGAAATTATCTTTTTCCCTTTGGGATTAATAAATGTCTTGTGGTGAGGTACTTTGAGATTGTGTAAACACTTTCTCATCACATTTTCACCAGTTAATTTTAGCACACATTGCTGATTATTGCCTGAGTTAATGATCACTGTGGTATTTCCCAAATGGTATTTTTTTTGTCATTTGTTCTCCCCTTATATTATTTATTCATTTATTTATTTATATCACTACAAGCTCAAGGATTCTCATTTTGTTCTGTGGTTGTAATCTGTTACTATCACTGTTTTCATTTTTGCTCCAGTTATCTCAGATTTAGCGACGGGGAGCCTTTCAAGTTTTCTCCTGGATCGTTTTAACTTGTGCCCATCCTATCACTTTTTGAACACAAATGTTCGAAACCCTCTTACACTTTGCCTACTCACATCCAGATTCAATCATTGACTTTTTTTTTCTTTTTAATAAAGAATGGTATTTAGAAGCCAAGACTTAAGTACTAGGTATAGTCATTGATGTGGTGGTATTATAGCTTTTAGATGCTCTAAGGGGACAGAGCACATGTAAGTCTATGTCTATTTTTATATATGTTTGTATTCATTTTTAAGACCATGAATTTGTGCTGATACTCCCAGTGCCAATCCAGTTTATTCTAATCTTCTCTTTTTCCTTATTTATAAACTGCTTTCTCTGTCAGTGAGAAACTTGACTCTCCTAATCCATAGTGCATTTATTTGTTTTATCCCAGGAACAGATAAAGTAGCTATGGAAATTCCAGCCAACTTACTAGATAGAGTATTTGTGTAGAGCTCTTTTTGTCTTTAGCCTTAGAGTTAAAAGTACTTAAGAATCTTTTTTCAAGATTACGTCTCTCTCTTTCTCTTTTTCACACATACACACACACCACCTCCAGTGTAATTAGCTTATTCACTTATAGTACTGATAGGTTAATTTTATTTCTGTTTGTATGGTTTTCCCCGTTCTTACTTATTTCAAATATGGATATACTTTTTGAATATGTGAAACATTTACATGAAATGTGAGAGGTCATTCTTTGGAATTTGGTGTTTTTTTCTTTTTCACTTATGATGATTTGAAGTTTAGACATTCCCGACCTGTAATTATACTGAATATACCAGTTTTATGTAGTTTTATTCTTGTTCTTTTTGTTTTGGAGGATATATGGCCATTCTACATACAGACTATCTAGGAGCCCATGTAACTCAGTGGCCACCATTTTCTTCTTCTATGCATAACTCTCTGGATAGTTTCAAGTGTAATAAAAAAAAGATTCAAAATAAAAGCTCTGAATGTTCTAGTAGTAGTCTATTTTTACTTAAGTTGAGAAGATGCTTATGTACTGTCAGTTTTCATGTTTTATAGGGACGTCTGTGAATTGACCATTAGGTTTTGTATGTGTATTTTATCACTGAAACCTCATAAGAACCCTTTGATGGAGGTTTTATTATAATTCCATTCAACACATGAGCAAATAAGCACAGAGTAGTTAAGGAGTCTTTACAGTATCTTTGCTAAAACATAGCAGAATGATGTAATATTACTCGTTATTATGTGTTAGGTATTCGTTATTATGAACTGCCAGTACTGTCTCCACCATAAGAGCTCTGTGTTAACTCAGTGTTAGATACCTGTTCAGTTGTGTGTGTCTCTCTGTATATTGTCCTGTATTATGTTATATATTATATTATTCTCAAAGTATCCTGATAGGTTAGGTACTATTACCTTATTTTTGCAAATGAAAGCACCAAGGCTTGGTGGGATATTTTCACCTGATCACAGAGGTATTAAGTGACAGGGCCAGTATTCCATCTGAGTCTGAGTGATATATTATAGCGAAAGCATATCTGGCTCCATGAATTAGTCTATTACTACTATATCAACTTTAACTGAAAAAGCAAAGTCTGTCCTTAAAATTTTCGCTTTTATAGCAATTCTTTAAAGTAAGCGTGTACTTCTAGAGGCTCATATGGAGTGATTATTTGTCCTAGAGGAAAAGTTTTTAAGGCAAAGTCTTTCTTATTATTTTTTTTCTTTTTTTTCTTATTATTTTAAAACAGAAGTATTTCCCTTCTCATATGTCTCATTTGAAAGATGCTGTCATTAAATATTATATCTAGCCACCTGAAAATGTGTATTATGTATTGAAGTTACAGCAGCACTCACTTATGGAGAGGGATCATGGAATGCTTTATTGTGTCATTTCTAGCTTTAGAGATACAGTAAAATAAGTAGGCTGGAGAACATGGCTCATGAGTGCAGTCACCAGCTTTTTCTGTATATTTATGTGTTTGTGCGCCCCACATACAACTCCAAGCATCTGGAAAACCCTTGGGAACTTAATTCTGTCATTGGGTTCCCTCCCCATCCTAAGGATGTGTTTGCCACACACTAAGAGGGACTTTTTAATAGCAATTGAGGACCCTTTATTCTTGAGCAGTTCACAAAAAGACACTCATTTTCCTAATACACCTTTGGAGAGAAGCAGAGGCTAAATGTGTGTGCCCATCAGCAGAGGCGAAGGTAGGAAATAAATCAGTGTCTCACTTGTTTATTGCTGATCAGGACACTCTTCCTGTAGTAGATACTCTTCCTTCCATGTGGGCTCGAGAATGTTATTTGAACCCTCAGGCTGTCTCAGCAACACATTTTGCCTTTATTATATACAGTGCAAGATATAGTAGTTATGAAATTCTCTCTATAGCTGCATCTATTCTATAGTTCTCTGCCATAGCAATGAGAAAATTGGCTAGAAGATAGCTGTCCTACTTTCAGTATTTCAACTTTAGTCTTATTTCCACAATTTTATATTTTCTATTAACAAAACATAAATATTCAGAAATAGACATAATCACGATTGATGTGGTTTATATTCTTTTATCTAATAATAATTATCAATTACAGTAATTAATGGGCTTCCCTGGTGGCTGAGACAGTAAAGAATCTGCCCACAGTGCAGGAGACCTGGGTTGGATCTTTGGGTTGGGAAGATCTCCTGGTGAAGGGAACAGTGGCCCACTGCAGTATTCTTGCCTGAAGAATTCCATGGACAGAGGAGCCTGGCAGGCTATAGTCTGTGAGGTCACATGGACTTGGACATGACTGAGCGACTATCACTTTCACTTTCACTGTAATTAATGGTAATGATACTGTTTATCAAGTACTTGGACTTCCCTGGTGGCTCATAGGGTAAAGCCTCTGCCTACAATGCAGGAGACCTGGGTTCAATCCCTGGGTCAGGAAGATCTTCTGGAGAAGGAAATGGCAACCCACTCCAGTATTCTTGCCTGGAGAATCCCATGGATGGAGGAGCCTGGTAAGCCTAGGAGTCCATGGGGTCGCAAAGACTCGGACATGACTGAGCGACTTCACTTTCTTTCTTTCTTCGTTGAGTACTTACTGTGTACTAGACACTGGTCTAGGTACTGCTTAGATTAGTGGGTGGTAGTCTGACAGTTTATGACTAAATTTAACAGCTCGTTCAACAGCCTGTGACCTTTTGGTCTTCTGAATATTTGACTTCCCTTCCGCAGAGAAGCACATGTGATCCAATGGACACAAGAGGTAGTATTGGCCACCCGGAATCTTAGAAAAGGAGTAGTTGTTAATCCCAAACTCCTAATTTGGGATTAACATATACACACTACTGTATATAAAGTAGGTAACCAACAAGGACCTATTGTATAGCACGGGGAACTCTGCTCAGTATTCTGTAATAACCTGTGTGGGAAAAGAATCTGAAGAAGAATAGATACAGGTACATATGTAACTGAATCACTTTCCTGTACACTTGAGACTAACATAGCATTGTAAGTCAACTATACTTCAATGTTGATTTTTAAAAAAATGGAATAAACTTAAAAGTGGTAGGTGTAACAGACAGGAATCTAGTCTTCTAGAAGTCATTTCTGTCACCTTTTCATATTTCTACATATCTGTTGAAGTAGGGATATTTTTTTTTTGTTTATTTGTTTTGTGTTTTGAAGCTGTGTGTACACACCCGGTTCGGTCTGACTTTACTGTGTCCCCAAGAGGACTTGCACACGGCCTTGGATATCATCATATGAGCCTTTTAGAACCAGCCTAGTAGCTCATAAACTCACATGGAAGATAGTATACAGTGATGAATAAGCCTATTATCAATAATAATCCCCTACATGTTGCTAATTTTTTCTGTTGATAAAGTACTTTCATAAGCATTAGTACCTATTTCATATTCACAAATATCTGAAGATTAAGCTGCTACCGTTGCCTACAGGAGGGTGCAGATTTCAGGAGAGGTGTCTCAGTTTAAGATAGTCATGTCCATCTTCAAGCAGCCACAGAGAAATTTAAAGTTAAAGCTGTTCACATCTGAGAATAAGTGGTTCAGTCCACTTTTTCAAGGACAATGACTCCATGTCTGATAAGGAAGCTGCAGCTACTTGACAAATGACTTACCGCAAGGGCTGAAGTCACCCAATTCAATGAAGAGAGAAACATCACTTTCAGAGACAAAAGGGAAAGAGGTATTTTTATGTTTGAGTCACACTTGAATTTTACCCTTTAAAATCCTGTGATGTTTGGTTAGTGGTGTCAGTATGGAGTTGTCACCAACTCAACGATGCCTATAAAATTGTGGACATTTTCACCCCCTGCCCACAGGGGAAGGGACAGAAGTGTTAAAAGAAATATATGTCACTTTCGTTTTCACTGGAGAAAAAAGAATGAAACTAAGTGTAGGAAAAAAATAACAATTCTTTCAATTTTATTTTTACTGTTCTATGCAAAGCATATTTTAAGAGTCATTCCAGATCAGCATTAACTATTGCACAAATAAGCAAAGTTTTAAAAAGAGCTAAAAGTTAACCCAAGATTCCATTATCCTAAAATAGCTGTATTTCTTCACATACTTTTTCTGTCCTGCCTAATCTGTAGGCGTAATTCATGTTAGAAGAAATCATAGCACCTACTTCTGCTTTTTTATATCCAGCTTATTATGTAGGTGATAATATGAATAATGCCTACTGTCTATTGTGTGCCTACCGTGTGCCAGCCTCTTGCTGGCTACCTTATCTATATCCTTTTAGTGTTCACAACCATCATAGACATACGTATCTCCATTTTATGGAAGAGGACATTAAAGCTCAGAAAGGTCCAGGAATACCTCCAAAATAAACATTTTTCTGTGTTACTTTGACTTTGCCAGCACTGTTTTAAAAGCTGGTCATTAAAAAAATAAAAAAAATAAAAGCTGGTCATTTAGTTGAGTTTCCCTTTATTATTTGTTTTAGAATTTCCTTATATAGTATGTTATGAAGTCTGTTACAAAGTTCTTATGGAGCATTTGATAGCCACCTGCAGTTTTTCCTCGCTATTAATAGGTTCTATAGTCATATCATATTGCAGCTGTTTGGTCACTGAAGTCAGTTCTCTGAACTTACACTTTTATGAAATATATTTAGATACTAGGAATATATATTTCAATACAGGCTGCAGTACTTCCCAGAAAAGAGAAAATCTGATTGTTTCATAGGTGCACATTCATACTCAGCCAGGGGTCTTGTTTTTAGGGAGTTTTAATCCCCATGATATTGATATAAATTATGTGCTCTCACAGCCACTGCAAGCCTCTGAGATGTGTTTGCTTTAACTTTTGTTGTCTTGGAGCAGTACTTCCTCTCCTGAGTTTTACATATTTCTTAAAATACTCTTTTAGCTCTACTTTCTCCCTTTCTTCTGGAATTCTGATGAGAAATAACCTTCCCCCTGATGTCTTCCACTTCTAGGTCAGGACTCAGGAAACACTGGGTCTGAGTGGCTTCTTTCTGTTGGGGTCATTCCTCCAGTCCTGGGCTTCCAAACTAGTTTGCATTTTTTTATCATCTTTATGAGTTCTCTTTTGGTGTCTCTTTAAGTATTTTCATGGTTATTAGTTATGCTTAGCAGAGAGGATTAGGGAAAAGCCATTTTGTCCAGGCTGGAAGTTTCTTGCACATTTCTCTTTTATATTTCTTTATACAAAAATTTATTTTGCATTTTAGTTATCAGAATTTATTTTTAAAGCCTGATTAAGGCATTATGAACAAGATAAACATATTATTTTGGTAAGTTTTGATAAATTTAGGTAGTTTAATATGTGGACACAAATCCTAGATTAATGTATATATCAAAGTATGCCGAGCTGGTTGAATCACAAGCTGGAATCAAGATTGCTGGAAGAAATATCAACAACCTCAGACATGCAGATGATACCACTCTAATGGCCAAAAGTGAAGAGGAACTAAAGAGCCTTCTGATGAGGGTGAAAAAGGAGAGTGAAAAAGCTGGCATAAATTCAACATTCAAAAAATGAAGATCATGGGCATCCAGTCACTTCAGTTCAGTCACTCAGTTGTGTTCGACTCTTTGCGACCCCATGGACTGCAGCATGTCAGGCTTCCCTGTCCATTACCAACTGCCGAAGTTTACTCAAACTCATGTCCATTGAGTTGGTGATGCCATCCAACCATCTCATCCTCTGCCGTCCCCTTCTCCTCCCGCCCTCAGTCTTTCCTAGCATCAGGGTCTTTTTCATTGAGTCAGTTCTTTGCATCAGGTGGACAAAGTATTAGAGTTTCAGCTTCAGCATCAGTCCTTCCAATGAATATTCAGGACTGATTTCCTTTAGAATTGTCTGGTTGGATCTCCTTGCAGTCCAAGGGACTCTCAAAAGTCTTCTCCAACACCCCAATTCAAAAGCATCAATTCTTTGGCGCTCAGCTTTCTTTATAAATCTCCCATCCATACACGACTACCATAGCTTTGACTAGATGGACCTTTGTTGGCAAAGTAATGTCTCTGCTTTTTAATATGCTGTCTAGATTGGTCAGAGCTTTTCTTCGAAGGAGCAAGCATCTTTTAATTTCATGGCTACAGTCACCATCTGCAGTAATTTTGGAGCCCAAAAAGATAAAATCTGTCACTGTTTCTGTTTTCCCATCTATTGGCCATGAAGTGATGGGACCAGATGCCATGATCTTAGTTTTCTGAATGTTGAGTTTTAAGCCAGCTTTTTCACTCTCCTCTTTCACTTTCATCAAGGGGTGCTTTAGTTCTTCTTTACTTTCTGCCATAAGGGTGGTGTCATCTGCGTATCAGCGGTTATTGACATTTCTCCCAGCAATCTTGATTCCAGCTTGTGCGTCATCCAGTGCAGCATTTCTTATGATGTACTCTGCATGTAAGTTAAATGAGCAGGGTGACAATATACAGCCTTGACGTACTCCTTTTCCTATTTGGAACCAGTCTGTTGTTCCATGTCCAGTTCTAACTGTTGCTTCTTGACCTGCTTACAGATTTCTCAGGTCAGGTGGTCTGGTATTCCCATCTCTAAGAATTTTCCACAGTTTGTGTAAGATCATGGAATCTGGTCACATCACCTCATGGCTAATTGAAGGGGAAAAAGGGAAAACAGTCACAGATTTTATTTTCTTGGACTCCAAAATCACTGTGGATGGTGACTGCAGCCATGAAATTAAAAGATGCTTGCTCCTTGGATGGAAAGCTATGACAAACCTAGACAGCATATTAAAAATCAAAGACCTCAATTTGCCAACAGCTATGATTTTTCCAGTAGTCATGTATGGATGGATGTGAGAGTTGGACCATGAAGAATGCTGAGCACCAGAGAATTGATGCTTTTGAACTGTGGTACTGAAGAAGGCTCTTGAGAGTCCCTTGGACTGCACAGAGATAAAACCAGTAAATCCTAAAAAAAATAAACTCAATATTCATTGGAATGACTAATGCTGAAGCTCCAATACTTTGGCCACCTGATGCAAAGAGCCAACTCATTAGAAAAGACCCTGATCCTGGGAAAGATTGAGGGCAGGAGAAGGGGGTGACAGGGATGTGATGGTTGGAGGGCATCAATGGACGTGAGTTTGAGCAAACAACAGAAGATGGTGAAAGACAAGGAAGCCTGGTGTGCTGCTGTCCATGGGGTTGCTAAGAGTCAGACACGACTTATCAACTAAACAATGATTATCCAACAAAGTATGTTATTTATCATATCTTAAGAAAACATGTGTTCCAGTCCAGTTTTAGTCCCATATTATTCTCATGTAAGGTAAAGCTTTTGTAGCTACAGTGATCGAGTTTAAAACTGCTTTCTTAAGAGCTGAATAATAACAATTTGGCATCCTTTATTATAATCAGGGAGTGTGCGTACACAAAATGGATGATTTGTTAAGTTGCTGTATTTTTCACATTTATATTTTAGACATGGGTTTCAATGCTCCGAGAAACAAGTTACTAATAATTGAAATTATTTTACCCTTTAAATGTCTGTGTACATGTGAGGAAGGCATTATACAAAGAAACCTACTACCACACACATTTTTAAAAATGGAAACTAATAATTGCACACTAGTATAAAAGCAAACATAGAAAGGTCTAATTTATAGTTTCTTTTCTCTTTCCTTCCTTTATGATACAGTTCATGCTCTAGATATTTATAAGCTACTACAATTTCTAAAAAGAAATCAATCTAAATTATATTGAAAACATGAATCATTTTTTCCTAATCTCTTCATTTACTTGGTATGACTCTACATTTTATGTAAAGGAGAACCGTCTTGTTAATAATTATACTGCACTTAATTTTAGAAACTGGAATATTGGCACTGTCAGGAGATTTATCATTCAGTTGTTTTAAAATATTTTTTAAGCACAAAAGTTTCTCTACAAATAAACCCAGATAATAAATCAGAAGGAAGAATGCAGCATTTACCAACCCTTTTCCCTGCTGCAGACCTCCAGGCATCTACTTAGAGCTTCTGAGACAATGGGGATTTTTGGACCCTATTTTTCAGACTTGGAAAATGAGACAAAACAAGGGACCTTACAGAAATCATGCAGCTAACCACAAGGCATCATTGGTTGAAACATAATGTCAATAAACATGCCATCTCTGGTAATTTTTAGTGATTTCCTTTTGGTGGGATCTTTTTATTAAAAAAAAAAACCACAACTTTTGTCTATCTCCAATCAAAAAAAAAAAAAAAACAGCCAAAAATCTATGATAACTCCATGCATATTTAATATCATTCTATGTTGCAATATTTTATGATCATTTATTTGTATGTCTGCTCATTCATTCATTCACTTAATCAGTTGTTGTTCTTCATTCGGTCACTCAGTCATGTCAGACTCTTCACAGCCCCATGGACTGCAGCACGCCAGCCTCCCTGTCCATCACGATCTCCCTCAGCTTGCTCAAACTTATGTCCATCAAGTCAGTGATGCCATCCAACCATCTCATCCTCTGTCGACCCCTTCTCCTCCTGCTTTCACTCATTCCCAGCATCAGGGTCTTTTCTAATGAGTCAGCTCTTCACAGCAGGTGGCCAAAGTATTGGGGCTTCAGCATCAATCCTTCCAGTGAATAGCCAGTGTTGATTTCCTTTAGGATTGTCTGGTTTGATCTCCTTGCAGTCTAAGGGATTCTCAGAGTCTTATCCAACACCACAGTTCAAAAGCATCAATTCTTCATCTCTCAGCCTCCTTTATGGTCAAACTCTCACATCCATACATGACTACTGGAAAAACCTTAGCTTTGACTAGATACACCTGTATTGGCAAAGTAATGTCTCTGGTTTTTAATATGCTGTCTAGGTTGGTCAGAGCTTTTCTTGAAGGAGCAAGCATCTTTTAATTTCATGGCTGCAGTCACCATCTACAGTGATTTTGGAGCCCAAGAGTGCATTAATTTTTTTAAACACCATCCTTGTAGAGAAGGGGGACAAAAAGAAGCAACTGTAGAAAAATATGGGAAACCTATTGAAAATGTGTCCATTTCTCCATTACCCCTCAACTCGCCCGTCCTGCAACACAAAATTAGTGCAGCTCACATTTTCATTAAAATTCCATTCCACATTTCCATTGTTTCCCCATCTATTGGCCATGAAGTGATGGGACCGGATACCATGATCTTAATTTTTTGAATGTTGTTGAGTTTTAAGCCAACTTTTTACTCTACTCTTTCATTTTCATCAAGAGGCTCTTCAGTTCCTCTCTGCTTTCTGCCATAAGGGTGGTGTCATCTGCATATCTGAGGTTATTGATATTTCTCCTGGCAATCTTGATTCCAGCTTGTGATTCATCCAGCCTGGCATTTTGCATGATGTACTCTGCATATAAGTTAAATAAGCAGGGTGACAATATACAACCTTGATGTACTCCTTTCCCAATTTTGATCCAGCCCATTGTTCCATGTCTGGTTCTAACTGTTGCTACTTGATCTGCATACAGGTTCATCAGGAGGCAGGTAAGTTCTGGTATTCCCATCTCTTGAAGAATTTTCCACAGTTTGTTGTGATCCACACAATCAAAGGCCTTAGTGTAGTCAGAAGTAGATGTTTTTCTGGAATTCTTTTGCTTTCTCTATGATCCAACGGATGTTGGCAATTTGATCTCTTCTTCCTCTGCCTTTTCAAAATCCAGCTTGAATGTCTGCAAGTTCTTGGTTCACATACTATTGAAGCCTCATTTGGAGAATTTTGAGCATTACTTTGCTAGCATGTGACATGAGTGCAATTGTGCGGTAGTTTGAACATCTGCGCTGCCTTTCTTTGGGATTGTAATGAAAACTGACCTTTTTCAGTCCTTGGCCATTGCTGAGTTTTCCAAATTTGCTGGCATATTGAGTGCAACACTTTAAAAGCATCATATAGCTCAGCTGGAGTTCCATCACCTCCACTAGCTTTGTTCATAGTGATGCTAAGGCCCACTTGACTTCACACTCGCTCTAGGCGACTGATCATACCATATGGTTATCTGGGTCATTGAGATCTTTTTTGTATTGTTCTTCTGTAAATTCTTGCCACCTTTTCTTAGTATCTTCTGCTTCTGTCAGGTTCATACCGTTTCTGTCCTTTATTGTGCCCATCTTTGCATGAAATGTTCCCTTGGTATCTCTGATTTTCTTGAAGAGATCTGTAGCCTTTCCCTTTCTATTATTTTCCTCTATTTCTTTGCATTGATCACTGAGGAAGGCTTTCTTATCTCCCCTTGTTATTCTTTGGAACTCTGTATTCAAATGGGTATATCTTTCCTTTTCCCCTTTGCCTTTCACTTAATCACGACTGTTCATTTACTCTGTATCAGGCATTATTTTAAGTAGTGGGGATAAACCAGCAAACAAATGTTTCTTTTTTCTCAAAGAAGTACGTTATATGTCACAAACTTGTAAGTGCTAAGAAGGAATCTAAAGCGAGGGAGGGAAATGGGATGGGGGAACGCTAGTTTAGCAGGGACAGTTATGCAGTGTATTCCCTGATAAGGTGACATTTGAGAGATCTGAAGAAAAGGAATGAGCCATGCAGGTGTTGAAGCAAGAATGTGCCAGGCAGTGGAAGGAGATCAAAGTTCCCGAGGTGGAAGCAGGCACGGTGAATACACAGAGGCCCCGAGGCTGGAGAGGAGTTGCAGGTGGTGAGGTCAGGTAATGACAAATGGGTGCTTTGAGAGGATTTTTTTTTTCCAAACATTTCTTTATAAATGGGCAAGAAAATGTTGCCAAATTCCCAATTAGACCACTAATTTAAATAATTCAAAGCTTCTCTAGCTTACTGAGTCCTCCAGTTTCAGAAAAGCCTGATCTGAGCATAATTATATATTGGCTTTGCCACTCTCTAGCCATGTTACCAGGACAGACAAGCCTGCTTCTTCATCTGAAAATCGAGGTTAGTAATACCTGTGCTGTTCTCCATATAAGACTGTTATAAGGATCAACTGACTAACTGTATTGTAAAATTATTTCAGAAACTAGAGGAAGTTTTGGGGTTATTAGTTGTTATTCCATGCAAGAATGACATGGAGCTTTAAGTTGGGTTTTGAAGGATCTGACTGGTTACTGTGTCAAGACTGTCCATAGTAATTAGCAGTAATTACATGGTATGTGTCAACTTTTGTGAAAATTTAGAATTCATAGTATAACTTTTTCAGGTAGCTGCTCAGGATCAGAGCTGGAATGACCATCAAATCAAATGTTTTGGGAACATACATTAGTACAGACAGTTTAGCAAATGTATAGGTAACATCCATTCTCATTATTCTTGCAAGGTATCATCTTGAGTCTTAAATACCTAAATACAAAGGATGTGTTTTAAGAGAGGCTAGGAAACAGGAGAACCAGCTTTTGGCTTTCTTTATATTTAAAACTGTTTTCTAGCTTAAAGTAGCAAGTATTTTCTTCACAGAGGTGTTGGAGATATGAGGACTGCCTTAATGTAAAAGAAGTATTATTAGGTTATTCAATAGGAGGAAAAATTAGTTTTTAATTGACAGACTTCTTTAGAAATGGAGCTGTGAATAAAAGATATTTTATCAATACTTTGATTTATAGCAAAAAACATTCCTTGTCATATATGCTCTGTGTGTGCTCAGTTGCTCAGTCATGTCATAAGGCTTCTCTGTCCATGGAAGTTTTTAGGCAAGAATACTGGAATATATTGCTGTGCTCTCCTGCAGGGGATCTTCCCAACCCAGGGATTGAACCCCTGTCTCCTGTGCTTCCCACATTGCCAGACGGAGTCTTTACAACTGAACCACCTGGAAAGCCCCAAATGTACTTTAATAAAATCTTGAATTTTCAATTATAGAAATATTCTAGACAGTATGAAGCAATGGCAGGATAATTTATTGGCTGATATTGAGTATGATGAACTGCTATAATCTCACATGAAACTGAACTGTATTTTTAAATGACATACATTGAATGCTAATAAGTCAGTTCTATGAAAACCTACTTTTTAAAATTTATTTTGGTAAAGAATGTCGAAAACCTTCCTGTGACTTCATTCTAAGCAACTTTTAGCATAAATGTTTGAAATTGGGTAAAACATAGAGCTTTTGAAGGTTTTGGGGGAGTAAAGTTAGGTGGTGTTGTCAAATCTTCCCTTGACAGTTTGTAAAAATTTCTGAAAGAGCATTTAATCAAATAACCCGATTTGAGTTTTTCTGGAAAGCAATCCAGGAGCCTTTGCCGTGGGTTTCAGGTCTGTGTTCCCTTCCCAGGTGGACGTAGCTGACGTGGAGGATGAAGAGAAGCGCTGTGATCTCTTCACGGAGCTCCTGGAGGCCAGTCACCAGGAGGTGGAATTCCAGCACCTGGTTTTGCTACTGCAGGCTTGGCCACCTATGAAACGGGAGTACACGTGAGTATTAATGTACAGGCAGGCTTCTTTTCTTTTTTAATTTTCATTTGTTTTTCAATTGGTGGAAAATTACTTTGCAATTTTATGTTGGTTTCTACTGTACAACAGTTCGAATCAGTCATAAATATATATACATACATATATGTATATATATGTATGTATATCCCTTCCCACCTGAGCCTCCTTCCCCTTCCCCCATCCCACCCTTCTGGGTTATCACAGAGAACCAGGCTGGGCTCCTTGTTATTTACCAACTTCCCACATAACAATTTTACACATGCTGCTGCTGCTGCTGCTAAGTCACTTCAGTCGTGTCCGACTCTGTGCAACCCCATAGACGGCAGCCCACCAGGCTCCCCCATCCCTGGGATTCTCCAGGCAAGAACACTGGAGTGGGTTGCCATTTCCTTCTCTAATTCATGAAAGTGAAAAGTGAAAGTGAAGTCGCTCAGTCGTGTCCGACTCCTAGCGACCCCATGGACTGCAGCCTACCAGGCTCCTCCGTCCATGGGATTTTCCAGGCAAGAGTACTGGAGTGGGGTGCCATTGCCTTCTCCGATATATGTCAGTGTTACTTTCTCAATTCATCCCACCCTCACCTTCCCCCACTGTGTCCACAAGGTCATATGCTACTAGATTCATCAATACCATTTTTCTAGATTCCATATATATGTATTAATATGATATTTGTTTTTCTCTTCATGACTTACTTCACTCTGTATAAGAAATTCTAGGTTCATCTACCTCACCGCAACTGATTAAAGATAGACTTCTTTTGTCTAGATTCTAGGTTTAAAAAATCAGTACCTGCAGGAGAGCCAATGAAAGAAGGATATAAAATTGGTATTAGCCTTTAGATGAAATTAGAATTATTTTTCTTGAAATATCACAGTTTCTTTCCATTTCTCCTTAGCCCTAAACAAAAATATTTCATTTAGAAATAGAGACAATGCTTGATAGTAACATCTGATTAAGGATATCAACAAAGCTTCCCTGGTGGCTCAGGCAGTAAAGAATCTGCCTGCAGCGTGGGAGACCCCAGTTCGATCCCTGGGTTGACAAGACCCCCTGGAGAAGGGAATGGCAACCCATTCCAGTATTCTTGCCTGGAGATTCCTATGGACAGAGGAGCCTGGCAGGCTACAGTCCGTGGGGTTGCAAAGAGTCGGACATGACTGAGTGACTAACACACACACACATTTTTACCAAAAAATGTTTTGATGTTCTTTTAACACGGCTTACCATGCTAACTTGAGAATCCATGGGGGATAAATCGCTAATTCCCTTTTTTTGACAGCACACAGTGTTATGTGCAATTGACATGCATTATCACTTCACACAACAAAGCTACTGCAGGAAGGTGATGTTATCTAATTTTACAATGAGAAAGTGGAAGCTCAGAAGTTAAATAATGTCAGGCATCACCTGGCCCCGAGGTGGAAGAGGCTGAGTTCCAACAGCTGCTGGAACCTTCAGCCCATGCTGTCTCTTCCGTGTCATATTGAGATTGGAGCCACATGGAGTTAGTCACACAGTCCTTGCACTACCAGCCATGGGTTCCTGTGGAAGACATAGCCAGATCTCCTCTGAGCACATATGCTGCCTGTCATGAACTGCTGCTCCTTGCTGGCAGAAATCGAGAGTTCCCCGTCTGATCCAAATGCCTGGGGCAGGCCTCGTCTTCACGTTCCTCCCGCGTCAGTGGGCGCTCTGTGCACACAGGCCAGCACACATCTCCGCACTTCAGACATTGCAGAAGGATGCTTTCCTGAAAATAGATTATTCCATGAGCAGTTTAGGACTGCTAAGGAACATCTAGGCAGGCCTCTCCCCCTCAGATGAGACCATTATGAATTTATGAAGCAAACGGAGGAGAGGGGTGTTGTGGTTTGCATTTTTAACCAAGTGTTTTCATAAGGGCAGGCAGCAGCTCTTAGATCTCCATCTTCTGTGGCTGTGATGGCAGGCTGACATGCCGATTTTGAGAGTAGGTTCTTCCCTTTGCTTTTGAAACTCTGCAGTACCAATTCCCATGTCAAAGAAACTTTAGTTTCTCTTGTGACAGTCCCTTGAAACAGCATTTCCATTTGGTCCCTAATTATCTGGGCTGAGCAGCCTCCAGACTTAAGGGTGCTTGTTAAAAACAGTCCCATGCTTTACTCACTGAGTCCAACTCACAATACCTGGGCATCGACTTCTCACCAGCTCCTAGGAGATGATAATGGGAAACAGATGTGGGCCCCACTGGTTTAGACTTGTCAGTACGGCTTCACTTTTTCAGAAAATCATTAGGGTTGAATTACAGATTTCTTCATACACTCAAAATGAATCTCTTAGTCTAGAGAGAATTTTTCAAATTCAAAATATGATAACTTCTGGTAGATTAATTAACTGTGGTTCTGCAGTTTCTGTTACTTTTGGAACACTGACCATCTCAAGTTACTCACCCGCAAGAAGCAAGCTCAGCTTCTCTTAAAACATTTACTGCATTTAAAACATTTAATGAAGGCATTTATAAACAAAAGTAGGTCCATTTTCAAAGATACAGTCTTACTTTGGTAGTCCTGTGTGAAAATTGCTATCCTGTGTTTTGCACAACTCCTTGGTGAAATCATTAGCATTAGAACCAATCATGAGTATTGTAACCAAGCATTAGCGATCCACTTAATCCTTGTATCACCTATGTCTCTACCTAGAGATAACCAAGTGATAAATCAGATCAAGTCCATTTCTGCTGCTTTCCTGGCTCATCATACAGTGAGAATATATGATGGAATCCTTGAAACAGGTGCTTTAAAGTACTTTTGAGTACTTCCCCCCCAGACAACCCAACATATGACTCTAGGCTGTAGCACTTTCAAAGCAACCAAAACGGGGGAGTGGAGCAGGAGAGAAGGATTGCATGGCAGTGGCTGAATGTCACCAGTCAACACAGTCAAGTTCACAACTGAAGACTGTGCTTGATCCACATGACTGCTGATTTACCAGTCCCAACTTTGGATTTTTAGTTTCAGTCCCTTGTAGGCCCTTGTATCCATACTAGGAAAGCATAAGAGATTTGCATTCAGGAATATCCATCGGGTTCCTCCAGAGTGTCACAGCTGGCTGGTGGAAATTCCATTCTGATAGTTGTTGTCAAAACCACTGGATGTGTTGTGTTGACGAACCAGCATTTTTGCTGCAGGGAGGCGGCCTGTTAGGGAAAACCCCTGGGGAGCTGGGTCCAGACTTGAAAGAGGAAGGCAGAGGGTGAGTCCAGAGTGTCTGAAGACTCCTCCTCTGTCAACCAGACACTCTCCCGGGCTTTGTTTGTACCTTGAAATAAGCAGCATCCTTTGTCCTCACAGGTTGTTAGTTTGAGCTGAGACACAAAGGCTTTGCCAGAGGCTAGTTTTGTGGCATCCCCTTGTTGTTGCACTTGATGTTTTTCTCAGGCACAAGCAATGAAATTCTTTCAAGGGAGGGACTATCCTTGGGTGCTCATTGTTTAGAAGCTACAGCTGTGCTTTAATGAGGCAACAAACTCTTGATAAATAGTAAAATTATTGTACAATGTTGTAAGTAAAATCAGTACCCCAGAATGAGTATACCCTTCAGTTGTTTCTTGAAATATAAATTGTGATGTTTTTTATGAATTCAGAGTAGTGATAGCCAGAGAAGGGAAACAAAAGACAAACTTTTGTGCTTTTACGTCTCAGAAATAAGAAGAATAAATAAGATGTGCCTGCTATCAAGAGTGACACTTCACATGACAAGCACCATTCATTAAGTGATGCAAGGAAAACATTAAATCGCTTTTTCACAGTGAAAAGAACCGAGGCCCAGAGAAGTTGGGTGGCCCCCCTATAAGCACATAACTAGGCTGAGAGTGTTTCAGTCACTTCTGTTGAGTTACCCAAGTAGCCAGGGAGCCAGAATGTCAGCCCGAATGGCTGGGCTTCGAACTGCCTGTGCTGGTCGGCATCTACCCACTGCCCACATGCTTCTGGGCGCTTGTCTACACTGCAGCAAGCTCTTTTCCCTCTGTTTGATGGGGTCTTTTCTCCAGGATAGACAGGAAGAAATACATCATCCTGATTATGATTGCAGTTTGCCAAAAACATTTTACTTGAACAAGTGGGATTTCTTTACTATTTTTAAATTTCTTACCACAGTCCTCCTAAGTCTCATTGTTTCGAATGCCTGCATTTTTCTCCCTTCGAACCAGCGTGACCAATAATCCATGGGTGAGACTGGCCACAGTGATGCTTACCAGATGTACGACGGAGAACAAGGAAGGGCTGGGGAATGAAGTTTTGAAAATCTGCCGCTCTCTATATAATACTGAGCAGATGCTGCCTGCCGAGGTGAGTGGATGCTTAAGTGGCTTTGCTGGGGTCATCCCTTTCCTTCCCCACCGCTTGTATTAGAAGCAGTGTCAGCGACTGTGCTTGGGTAACGTTTCCCCTGAGTTACAGGTAGGTAAAGCCCGTAATCTGTAACAGGTCAAGTGAAGAAGAGCAGTGCTGGAAGGATGCTTTGAGGTCTTTTCTCTTTGTTGGAGCTCTGAAGCGGTTTTCTTTTCACACGTCCCACAGTAGAACCCAGTTTTCTGTTTTTTTTTTGGATGCCGTTTTATGTCTAACTCACGTTTCTGTTGCAAGAGGTCGCGGTAGTTCAAGTGTCGTGTCTGCCTGACCCAGGCCAGCTGGTAATGTAGTGGTTACGTTAGTGTTCCCTGGCGGGTTACCAGCCACTCTTAATTTTCATATACTTTTTGACATCGTTGTAATAACATTGTATAACAACATTTATTCTCTATAACCATGGTAAAAACACACGTTGACCTGTGTTCTCTATTTGATCCCATAGCAGAGCTATCCCAGAGATATTTATGTAATATGTATATATATGCATCCTGATGCTGCTTATTCATTTCAGCTGTGTCCGACTCTGTGTGACCTTATGGACTGCAGCCTGCCAGGCTCCTCTGTTCATGGGATTCTCTAGGCAAAAATACCAGAATGGATTGCCATGCCCTTCTCCAGGGAATCTTCCCAACTCAGGGATCAAACCTGGGTCTCCTCTATTGCAGGCAGATTCTTTACCTCTGAGCCACCAGGGAAGCCCTATATGTATATATATATATAAATTTCTACATTCTAAAATAAGCACATATTAGCTACAGACCCTGCCATGGATCTGACCTCAGCACTATATTATTTGAGCAATCTACGTCTTAAATTTAAGCATCTGGATAATGGCATTAAGTTGATTAATTGATTTTTGAGTTTTTACCACATAAGAGATAAACTTGAAAATGAAATTGTAAATATGATTCTTTGAATCTTCATTATAATCACGCAAGGAAAATGTTCTCATTATGAATGCACACTTAATGAATTGTTTTCTGAATGAAGGACTGCCTAAGTGTTTTTTTAATTGAATTTAAAGTATTGAGTCCATTTGAAGATATCTTCAGCCACCAGAATGACAGAATTATTCTTTTACATAATTAAAGTACCAACACCAAAAAGCAACCCCCCTTACCCTGATAGCCTGTGATTTCCTCGTATCCACGCCCTCTTCACTGGTGGTCGGCTCTGCTGTGTTGTGAACACCTGGAGAGCGGGACCCATGGCTGCAGCATCTCGTTTCCGTCAAGGCAGGATTCAGCAGACTGGAGAGTGGGGACTGAACAGCGCTAGTTTCCCCCATCAGGGTGAAGAAATAACGTGGTTTTCACCTTTGCCTTCACATGAGCTAAGATTGCACGTTGTTAGGTCAACTCCAAACGCCACAAGTGGCCTACTGTCAGTTCTTCTGAATCTAGGTGAGGAAAACATTATTTCAGATCACTGGACCTCCATTTTCTCATCTCTGAAACAAGGGGTTAGACCCCATGACGTCAGAGGGGACTCTTATTCCATCTGTTCTTCAAGGTCTCTGGTCTTGGGCGGAGTGTGAGCCTAGGCTGTCTGTTCTCTTCTTCATCCTCAGCACATAGTCCACTGACGAGCCCATCATTCTCTTGGGGTGAGGAGTGGAGTGATGCATTGAGCCCCATTTTGAAGCGGATCATTATCCCTTCTCTGATGTAATCTGATGAGATGAAAGATCATTATCAAGATCATTATCTGTTGCCACAGTGCCTTTTTCTTTCTTCATTTTTCTTGTGCTGCTCTGTCTTTTAATTGGATATGTATCTAGATTTTTTTTATTTTCCTAAGGATGCCATGATTGAAGGAACTTTGCAAATCTTCTGTTTGTATTAATCACTAAATGTGCTGAAATGTGAATTAGAATTATTACAAAGGAAGGAGCAGTATGATGACAAAATGGAGATGTGTTGTTTATTTTCCCACTTTTGGAGATCACTTAGTCTCATTTCAGACTTCCCTAAGATTTAACATCACTGTGGCAGTAAAAGTATTCATGACTCTTCTTTTATTCTAGTACCTTTGGTTACCCTGATGCATGGTGTGTGAAATGCGATGGCCTAATTATCTCCAACAGGACTTAAAGGGGCTTACTTTTTCCATCATCCCTGTTTCCCATCCCTCCCACCAAGTTCCCATATGTAGAGATTTTTCTTTTTTTTTCCTTCATGACTTTTCATAACTGCCTGCTGCTGCTCATGGTACTTGTTTACTTATGGCCCTGGTGGTTGTGCCGATGACAGATATGACCAGAAAGATAAAAGTCGCTGTCTCATACAGGTCACGTGTCCCCCAGTCTTGAAAGTTAGGCATCCTCCTTCCCAGCTTGTATCCATGGCAATACATGAACCATTCTCAGGAGTGTGGGGGATCTGTAGAACAGGAAATTGGCAACTTGGCATAAAACGAGCTCTTGGCATTTAGATTTAAAATTCCGCATCACAGCTATTTGTGGCTGCTCCCGAGGGCCCATGTGGAGGCACAGAGAGAAGTAGTGTTGCAGACACCTTGGCTGGGTGTGTGGGCATCCGCCACCTGGGTGACCCCCCTTCTACTTAGTGTGATTGTTCGCTCTCATGGTTAAGGCACTTCTGATGACGTCAAGAGCTTGATTTTCAATGACCCCCATTCCGGCACACTTTGTGTTCCAGGCCCTTGCTGCGGGCCCTGGCACACCTTTAGGTGCTGGATACCCCCCGGGCCAGCAGGAGGCAAGGACAAGAGGTGGACCAGTCTCGCTTCTCTGACAACCATCAGCCACAGGGCCCAGGACATCCCCACGAGTCCCAGTCCACAGCGGGGAACAGCCTGCAGGACTCTGACCCGGCTTGGGGCCCTGCCCAGCTACTCCTCTTTCGTTAAAGGCTTCTCACTGTTGTTCTGTGTCCTGATGGCCAGACAGCTTGAGCTCTGAAGGTGCCATGCAAAGGGTTTCGCTTTGCTCCTTTCACCTTTCCTGCAGCTCTCTAAATCCCTCTGTAAACATCCTAATAAACTGTCCTCTTGTAACACAGGGGAAAATGCCTGATGAGTATAGTATAGTACTTAATTACAAAGTATTTAGCCAGTAACTGTTAACTGAGATTAAAAAAAAAAAACAAAAAAACCCACTCAGTAGCTCTCATAAAATGAATTCTTCCATTTCTGGATGTCCTTATCTGGCTGTGGGATACTAGCCATTATGCCTGCTCAACAGGATATAAAGGTGATTGCCATAAATTTTTCATTGAAGCTAAGATAGCTTAGTGATGTGCTTATTCTGAATATTGTAAGTTCCTGAAAAATAACCTGTTTACCAATTTCTGATAACTTATAAGCAAATATGAGTGTTAAGAGAGGGAAATAATACAGATAATTTGAGGCTTCCCTGGTGGCTCAGATGGTAAAGAATCAGCCTGCAATGCAGGAGACCCAGGTTTGGTCCCTGGGTTGGGAAGATGCCCTAAAGAAGCGACTGGCTACCCACTCCAGTAGTCTTGCCTGGAGAATCCCATGGACAGAGGAGCCTGGTGGGCTACAGTCAGTGAGGGTGCAAAGAATTGAACACGATTGAGCAACTAACATTTTTTTCAAATAGCAAGCAAATTTGGAATACAGAGAAGGAAAAACTTTCTTGCCCTCAAATGAAGCAGATAGATGAATGATCACAGTAATACAAGGTGACAGATAATGTAGGAAATATCTGACGAAGTAGAGCCAGGATGTAGGACTGGCAAACCTGGGCCATCAGAGGTGCTGTCACGGGAAATAGGGTTTTCTTGTGCCTGTGTAAACTGAGACCTAAGGATGAGTTGAGAGTTGATCACACAGAGAGACAGCAGAGGTTGCATCCATCGTGTGTGAACACCCAGAGGTCTGTGAGAGACCAGTGTTCCCTGCTGGTAGCCACAGGCCACATGTGGGTACTAAAATTAAGTTTAAATTAAGCAAAATGGAATGAAATTCAAAGTGTAGTTTCTCAGTGGCACTAGCCACATCTCAGATGCTCACAAGCCCACGTGGTCCTCGGCTGCCCTGTGGGACAGCGCGAATGCAGAGCGTCCCAGGATGGGAGGAAGCCCTCCTGGGCGCTGCCTTTCATGGACCGTGCAGGATGAGGGAAGGGGGAGCCGTGGTTCCAGGGAGGCGGGCAGAGGAAACAGGTGAGTGCTGTTTGGGCTCGACTGCCACATCCCCGAATTTACGTTTCACCTTCCCGAATGGTTTCTGCAGGTTTTGGCATCCCAGCTTAAACATCCACGTTTCTCTTTGGCCCGGATGCCGGGTGAGACCCCGCCGTGTGCTGCCTGTGCTTGAAGGCACACAGAGCTCTTTGCTGAATTAGATCTATGTTTGAAGCCCGTGTTTGGCAGAACTGTTTCCCTGCCAGTATTGATCTTGTGTGGCACAACATTCCAGTCTGATTTCCAGCAGTGGCCTAAAAAAAGATCGTGAGTGGAATTCCAAAGAGACCTTTACCCCAGACTTTAAATAGGAGCTTCTTTATGTAGCCTTATTTTATCCACTCTTTATAATAACCTAAAAGAATTATGAAAATACCTGGAATGTGAGTTTTTCTTCTCTGATAGCTACTGTTGGGGTAGCACAAGAGTAGGAGGATCGATCAGGCCCGCACAGGGCAGTGATTCTGTGTTCTTTCAAAAGCAACCCTTGCTTTATGTAATGAGGTCGCACTCACTGCCTGGTCTTTGGTCCAAGTGTTCTGTTCTTTACAGCTAAAATCAGGACACCAAGGGAATGTGTAACTGGGCAGGGAGGAATAGCTTGAAAATTTATTTTCTACGCTTTTATACTTTTGTTGTGAAGGATTATTATATTTATCTTATAGAAAAGGCTGCTCTCTGATGACAGATTCAGCCAGTATGAAAAAGAGCTGTAAATAAAATTAAAATACATCTGTGGCGATCTGAATACGTTTTCATTTTTCTTGACCACAGGTAGTTTTCATGAAGAAGGAACATCTTGGGTATATCAAGCATTCAGTTCACCTTGACGTTAACTCTCAGTTCAGTTGCTCAGTCGTTTCTGACTCTTTGCAGGCCCATGGACTGTAGCCCACCAGGCTCCTCTGTCCATGGGGTTTCCCAGCAAGAGTGCTGGAGTGGTTGCCACTGCCTACTCCGGGGGACTTTCCTGACCCAGGGGTTTAACCCGAGTCTCTGGTGTCTCCTGCATTGGCAGGAAGGTGTTTTACCACTCATACCACCTGAGAAGTCTTGACATTAACCGTAAACAGGTTTTAAAATGTTTAAATTTCCTATTTCCTTTGTTACACTGAATGATAACTAGATCTTTTTGATAACGTTAACAGTCAAGAATAGTTTTTGTTGTTAAGCGTCTCGTAGATGCTGAGCATTGAGCATCCTTATTCACCAACACTTATTCTCATACACACACACAACACTGCACAGTAGATACAGTTGCCTCCATTGTACTTGGGAGGAAACTAGGGCTCTGAGAGTTCAGAAAAATTAATTCCAGCCCTCTAACCATCCAGTGGGATCCTACACAGCCATTAAAATAGCAGTATTGTAGATGAGTACGTGATACTCAGAAAGATTTTATCAATTAAGATGGTGAATCGAGTGAAGCAGGTACCAAACCCTACATCAGGGTGGTCCCCTGTGTGTCTTTTGAACAGTCACCGACGCGCACACACACACACACACACACACACACTTGTAGGAGAAGGAGAGGAAAGACACCTCCAGAATCGTGCCGGGGCTGTGATGCATCCCCTCTCCTTCTCACTCACAAAGTCGCCCTTGTGGTTCCAGGGGGTGAAGGAGCTGTGCTCGCTGCTGCTTGATCAGGCCCTGCTGCTCCCATCGCTGAAGCTTCTCCTGGAAAGCCCAGACGAACGTCTGCATGCTATGGCCCTGGACCACATCACCGCCATCGCTAAGGTACTCCTCACTGAATTCACTCATTCTTACTTTGCAGAGACATGCATTGGTATTGCAGTTCTCATCAATAACAACGGTAATTTACTCAGGACTGTTTTACTTACACTCTGACCACAATAGCTGTTTGTTTGTCTACAGTAGGTATTTGTGGTTTGCAGTAGATATTTGTTGACAAAACATTTTCTAAGCTTCTCCCGTGAACCACAGAGTGTATCTAGTGCCAAGAATGCAAATCCAGATCAAGATGTATTTTCTCTAGAGAAGCAGAGTATCAAGTCTCTTTAAGAAAATTTCAGAGCCGCCTGGCACTAGCGGACTAGTCTTGCCACTTGAAATCTGGGGCGAGGAGCTCCTGACATCAGGCAGATTTTCTGTGCCTGCATGTGTTTGCTTATCCACTAATTAAGGGTGAGAAGGAGTCCTGTTAATGGCACCAGCGGAAATCTCAAGCTTGAGTTTCCTCCGGCAGCCGACAACGCCACTGAAGCCCACCCTGGCTTGTAGAAATGGGAGCCAGTGCCGAGGCTGGAGAGTTCTCCCTGCAGAGTGGCTGCCTTATTATCGTGAAGATAATAGTTTTTAAGGAAGAAACTTGTACTTCCCTTTTAAATTTTACACTTTAGATTGCTCAGAGTTGTGTTTCAATGAATTTGCATTGTATGATCCTTCTGTGGGACACTCACTCTTTCATCTGAATTGTATATGTGTGTGCTTGAACAACAATATAAGAGCGTGTCTTCTAGGGACCAGAGAGGGTAGGTGAATCCTAGGGCAAAGGTGCAGTGACGAGATGGATGAAAAGATGTCTTGGATTTATAGCTTCATTAATGACAGAGGGTGCAGAAAGCAGGACATAATTGCCTTTGGAAATAGTCATAATGAACAAGATGAGAAAACTG
Organism: Cervus elaphus; assembly: GCF_910594005.1. NCBI lineage: Eukaryota > Metazoa > Chordata > Mammalia > Artiodactyla > Cervidae > Cervus > Cervus elaphus. The sequence goes on along the minus strand of NC_057825.1, from coordinate 23,288,519 downwards.
TCATGCCTTTATTCATATTTTCAAAATAATGTAAAGTTTCTGTGTAGATTTTATTTTAAAAAATGCCTTTTATTATCATTGATAATTGAACATAATACGGGCCTTTCTGGAAACTAGGCTGAAGTATGAAATGGAGGGGACTTGTCTAGCAGTAGCCTCTCTGTGCTAAAATAACAGTTGCATAATACTGGGATTTGCAAGAAACTGAGAGCTGCAGTAAGATTTTTTTTCTTATCTGGTTTTTTATTGGAGATCCAAGGCATCAGGAAGAAGGGAGAGCTAGAGAAACCAGCGTGCTGTCAGCGTTTCTCTTCCGTCACCACCCTTGTACACAGTATTCATATCTCTGCTCAAGTATTCCCAATAAAACTTGCCATGGACACCTTTGAGAATAAAACAGTGATGTATTAAACATTGCTGTTCCCTATTCATCCTGTGTAGGGCATTCCTGATGCCCTCATGAATTCCATAGGAGTACAGATCAGTTTTCATTGTAAAGATTCTTTATCACAAATGCATCAGTCAGAACTGCAACTAGAAGGGGAGCTCCCTAACTGTGAACCAGCCCTGCTGACTGCCTCACCGCCCCCCAACACACACATACTATCAAAATAAGAAACTAAACGGGGATGTTGCCCACACCCAAGTCATTTATAAATGGCACTAGTTTGCCTTTGTGACACTTTATCTGCACATTTGATATACAGTCTTGTGCTTAAAACTCTGGATCTTGAATCATTTCAACTGGCTGGTTCACCCGGAGTTGTGATGAAAACACCCGAAACCCCTGTGGCCTTCAGGTGCACAAATCAAAGCCAGAGGTGTAAATTGCTGAGGTGAGTGTTTCCTACCACTGAGACCCTTCTAGGCATTCAGTAATGACACTGACTTGTAACTTCTCTACTCTAAGATGAGCACTCCGGTTAGGCTGGCCCATCTGCGACCTTCACGTGCATTCACGGAAGATTTCACATCCTTCAAGGAACTAAAGTGTTGCTGAGTTTTCCAATTTTTAAACATTTTTTAACTTTTATTTTGAGATAATTTTAAGCTCACATTCAGTTGTAGGCAGTAACACAGCAGGATTTTTTATACCCTTCATTTAGTTTCTCAAAGCGTTGACATCTTAACATGACTTTAGTATCCTTATAACAAGGATGTTAGCAGAGATACGATCTCTGGACCTTATCCAGACTCTACAGTTATACATGCCCGTGTGTGTGTGTGTGTGTGTGTGTGTGTGTCCATGTATAAAGTTCTGTGCAGTATTGTCACATGGAGATTCATGTGACCACAGTTAGGATCCGGAACAGTTCATGACAAGGATCCCCTCCAGCCACCCTTTGTAGCCACAGCCACCCCCTCCCTCTCCTACTCACCCAGCAACCAGTGAAGGCGCTCATCTGTTCTCCATCTCTGTAATTTTGCCGTTTCAAGAATATGATATACATGGAAAGAAATTACTGTGATTTATCATTGCTCTCCCAGCACCATTAAAAAGTCATGTTACCCTTTTCTAAGGGAAGAGTTTCATTGGGCCTTTTTGCAGGTCTCCTGTCAAGCTATTTTACATCATACTTGGTTTTGTCGTGAAAAATACGATGTGAAAGATACTGGTTTTCTTCTTTTGTGTTTATTTTCCTATTCACTCTGCCCATTAGTGGGCGACCCTGAGTTCATCAATAACTTGTTTCTCCCTAAATGGTTGTTGGCAATAGTTCCTGTTGATACTAAAAGGAAAAAAAATTTTTTTTTCAGAGAAACTCCTCTGATAGGTGTCAGTCATTCTTGCACAGTGCATGGATCCAGGCGAAAAAATGCACCCCCCTCCCCTTGCTGATAGTGTGTATTTGTCATAATATACTGACGGCTTTATAGGGGTTTACGTTTCAAAGGATGATTCTTAAATGCTGATGCCAGAGACCGTAGTGGTTTCTCCTCCAATAGCGGTGCTCACTTCTCTAAGCTTTTCTGAAATTGAAAACCTCTGGTGTTTGGTGTGTTCTTCTTACCAGTGGCCAACAGCCTCTTCCCTGGGCCAGGAATAGAAAGGCCTTCTCAGGGATTATATCATTGGTGAATAATTAAAACCCTGATGTGGTCCATACGTCAGATCACCCATTCCATCAGCCTCAGTGAGATTTAGAGCTTACCTTCAAAACCTTTTTTCTCCAAGAAGGATATGCCTTGATGATGTGTTTGAATGTCCTCTTGGGGATATTTTCTACCAGGTGGAAGTCTCTTGACTCATTTCATCAAAGTAAGCAGGTCTGTGTTTATAATAGCTCTGTGGACTACAACATTTTCCAATTCATAATTCCAGACCATGGTAGCTTCTGCTCTTTACTGCTTCCTCCTTTGCAGTGCTGCTCGGTACCTCTGTCCCCACCTCACATCGCAGGGACTGGCCTGGACCACATACCTATTAAAAGAATCATTCATGGAAGAGAGTAGGACCTTTGGCACCTAATTAAGTGTTTCTCCCTGATGCTAGTAATAACTGTCTTCCAGTACCAACTGTGCTGTATGTTATAAAAGGCCCTTCCTCACTTTCCCTTTTTAATAATCCTCTGGGAAGATACCATTCTGGTTTCACAGATGAAAACACTGGAACTCAGGGGTCATACAGCCAGCAAGCAGCCAGAGCTGAAACTGAAGCCCTGAATCCGGTGTTCAGCATCTGTGTTTAATCACACTGCTGCTTTTGACCTAACTGGTAGACTCTCTTATATTGGAAAAAGGTTATCTCTGTAGAGAAGTGGACTTGCTGAAGCATCTTGAACCGGATAATATCAGCACTGAAAATAGTAGTACAGAGCTGGTCTGACAGCTTGCCTGGCACAGGGCTTCCTTGTTCAAATTCCTCAAGTCACTGGGCCCTGATGGAGCCTGACTAGGGTGGGAGCCGACCAGTCCTGGGTGCCTGTGTCAGGTTTAAAACCCTCACAAAAGAGCACTTCCAGAATGAAGGCTCCTTTGAATGCATGGCCCTCAGTCCTGCCCGGTAGAGTTGTTTTCACATCACAGTCCTTCATGTTTTTAATAACTGTGATTTTGCCGTGAAGGCACCAGAACCTACCAACATCACCCACAGTGACCAGTGTCTCGGTTGGAGGGAGAGCTTTAAAGGTTCTCAGGAAAGCATGGTTGGGTTAACATATTTACAGTCGGCCCTTGGACAGCACAAGGGTTAATCTAGGTATTAGTTAGACTTGGCCCTCCGTCTCCAAGATTGCTCTGCATCTGTGGTTTCCACCATCCAGGGACTGATGTAACGTCCAGGCAGTGATGTAATGTTTCCTACTGAAAAAAAAAAAAAATCCCGCATAAGTGGCCTAGGGTAGTTCAAACTCAGTTTAAGGGCCAACTGTGTATAAAACCATGAGGCCTTGCTTTCTTTGTTCCCCCTTTAATTCAGTCCAGATTTCCACTGAGGCCCTCCCTGGTGAGCATCTGTGCTACCCACAACGTTTCCTTCTCTGCTGAAGTCAGGGGTACACACGGCCCTCCCGACCCCTGCATGCAGTGAGAACCAGGACTTTGGGCTGGGCGCTGGACTGCCCTGTTTGGTGTCCACAAAGTCCTTCTTTGGCTTTGGCCCTAATGTCAGTGGTTTTCTTCTAAGCATATCCAAACCAAGTTAGGCTGAAGCGATCCAGCCATGTAGAGGAGAATCAAGCAGCTGATTTCCTATATATCTTACAGATGTCAGTTGATGTTAAACCACCCTCTTTTTACAATCACTGTTCTTGCACCTCTTTTAGTCTCTCAGAATTTTGGGCATATATATACTTACTTCTAAATGGCATGCTAACCCGAACATAATCTAAACATGTTACTTTCACCCATCATTTCTTCATTCTCAGCTGGTGCTTAGTCGTCTTGATGAAGGAAGCTCTGGTACCACATATCTCCCAGTATTCTCAACTGGTTGCCTCTAGCGACAGGCAGCTCACTCCCTGTGGGTTAACCTGTGAGGTTTCTAGACAGCTCTGAGGCGTGGCTGACCGACCTAGCGCGAACAGATGTATGAAGTGCCCATTGTGCACAGCCTGATACTGTGTGCGGGAGTGAGGAGTGGGTAGGACGTTTGTAAAGACGAAATATCATCCCTCTGTGTAGAGGAACTGTGTCATGGGGAGACTGACATATGAAACAATAACACAGGAGCTAAGGAGGATGAAAAGAGGGCAAGTGAAAAGTGTGGGACGGGCCAAGCTCAGGGCCCCAGAGTGAGTCACTGAAGCGACCAAGCTTTAATCATCCTCAAAGGTTCTCTCCCGCTGTCAGATCCTAAGTCAGAGGACTGTCTGGATTTTGGCTCCAGAAGAGGCGCACTGCTCATCCCAGGCCAGGAGTGGGGCTGATGGTATTCCAAGAAATGAAGTCTGAATGGCCTGTAAGTCAATACAGAAAACAAAAATTTATTTGCGGGCATTTTTCTTATTCTAGGAATACACTCGTGTTGCCTTTTTATTTTTCTGTACTTTCAGTTGGTATATTAAATCACTCTTACTAGTAATAGTGTATGTAGCAGTGAGACAAATATTCTTTCCTGAAGTAAACAGTGAAATTATATCAAATAATCTTCTTTAAAGTAATTGAAATGAGGTCCTTCATGCATTATGCTACTGGGATTTCAGCTTCCCTCATTACTGTAATTACTCTTAGCTTCGTATAGATCCATAAAATCAAAGATTTAATTCAGAGAAGGTTCATTACCTATTGTTGAAACAGGAATTAAGCAGATAACATTTTAATGGCTTGGAAGACAGTAGTGCTTTATGCTTTAATAGATTTTTTTTCCCCAAGATCAGCAAAGTTTCTTTTAGTCTCAAAAATTAATCACCAACCACCCCCCCCCCAAAAAAAAATTCACTGATAGAGAAGACAAGCCTTTTACTCATTTTCTGAAATATGTAAGCCCTTTTCCTTCTGTGCTTTATTCCTGACTTGTGTGACTGTAATAACTCCAGCCATTTTCTGAACTTAAACTCTATTCCAGGCATTGTGCTAGGCACCTAAACACATAGATTATCTCCATCCCTGTCTGTTGTCTGTATTTCACATGTGGAAACTGGGGCCCTGAGAAATTGTCCTCAACAAGGTCACACATCTATTTAGCTAAAAAGGCAGGATTGGAAATTGGTCTCTAACCCAGAAGCCTCTCTGCCTTCTTTTCACAAGACAGCTCCTTCTGACTCCCATTCAAAGCTATTTGATCGGAGGAATTAAATCAGCTAATCCTCCTGGGCTTCTCTCATATTTATTTCCAACATCCAGCTGACTCCAGAACTGACAAAATATATTTTCTTCCCCAAGCCCTAAAAGCATCAATCAAGCCAATGTCAGGGATGTGTGATTCTCCTCAGACCATATTCCAAAGTGACTCCTGATCAATTAAAAAGTTAGATATTTTTAAAATCAGAAAATTATATATATAAACACAGACATACACATATACACATACCATGTCCTTCCAGGAAGTTTAACTTCTAAGCTTTAAACCAATAGGAAAAGAGTCATAAGGGAACGCATCCTTTCCTGATAATACACAAGTGTAAAACTCCTACAAGACAACAAGTAACCAAATAGAATTGCAAACAGTAGGTTAGAATGTCTATTATAACTAAAATCAAGGTTAATGTTTAAGTTACAAAAGAATTCTTCACATATGTACAATGATGTTGAGATTCCAATAAATGAGTAAAGGATTTGACCCTTCCCATAGGAAAAAATAAAAATGACAGGAAATGTATGGGGAAAATTCATTCTTGCTAATAAACAAATTCAAATGAAAGCATCTTTGAGATACCAATACATATCTCCTAAATTAGCAAAGTAATTTTCTTTTCAAAGTAATAACATCCAAAGCTGGGAAACTTATAGTGAAACTGACACACTCCCCCCAGTAGCAGCGCTGTGTGCTGGACGGTCTACGTCTCTGTGTCACTGCTTTCCTCTCGTACCCTCAGCCAGAAGATGTTTTGGACGCTTTGCCCCGTGTAGTAGTCTGCTTGGGCTGCCGTAACAAAGTGCCACAGACCAGGCAACATTCAAATATTAGAAATGTGTTTTCTCACGATTCTGGAGGCCCAGCGTCCAAGATCTAAGGAGCCAGTGGGATTGATTGATTCTGAGGCCTCTCTCCTTGGCTTGTAGATGGCTGCTTTCTCCCTGTGTCCTCACGTGGTTTCCTCTTGGCTTGTGTGTCTGTCATCGTCTCTTCTTATAAAGATACCAGTCATACTGGGTTAGGATCCATCCCCATGACTCAGCTGACTCGTTTACCTTACTTACCTCTGTAGAGGCCTTGTCTCCAAATGCAGTCATGTCCTGGTGTCTTGGAGGTTAGGACCTCAACACATGCGTTTGAGGGGATATAGAGATGATTGCATGGCATCACCAACTCAGTGGACATGAGTTTGAGCAAACTCCAGGAGACAGTGGAGGACAGGGAAGCCTGGCGTGCTGCAGTTCGCGGGGTCACAGAGAGCCGGACACCACTTGGTGAGTGAACAGCAACAACATGTGCACCCCGTAAGACCCCAGCCATGCCTCTCCTCATAAATTATCCTAAGGGGCTTCCCTGGTAGCTCAGTCACTAAAGAATCTTCCTGCAGTCCAGGAGACCCGGTTTCAATCCCTGGGTTGGGAAGATTCCTTGGAGATGGAAATAGCAAACCCACTCCAGTATTCTTGCCTGGAAAATCCTATGGACAGAGGAGCCTGGTGGGCTACAGTCCAAGGGGTGGCAAAGAGTTGAACATGACTTAGTGACTAAACCACCAAGGAGGTAATTCAAATAAAGAGAGTATATGTGCAAAAATCATTCATTTTTAGTGTTTCATAATGTCAAGTAACTAAAGGAAATCACTCCTGAGTATTCATTGGAATACTGATGCTGAAGCTGAAGTGCCAATACTTTGGCCACCTGATGGGAAGAACTGACTCATTGGAAAAGACCCTGATGCTGGGAAAGATCGAAGGTGGGAGGAGAAGGGGACGATAGAGGATGAGATGGTTGGATGGTATCACCAACTCAATGGACGTGAGTTTGAGTAAGTTCTGGGAGTTGGTGATGGACAGGGAGGCCTGACATGCTGCAGTCTGTGGGATCTCAAAGAGTCGGACACGACTGAGCGATTGAACTAAACTGATGTATAGTAGGAGAAGTTAAATAACTTGTTCAATAGACTACATTGTAGCCATTAAATTTTTTTAGAATGAAAACTATGTGAAATATTTTTTAAAAATTCTCAACATATGAGAAAAGTAGGATACAAATATCACACGACTTGACTGGGCAAATATATCAGCATATGGATAATCAGTGGAGAGAAAAAGTCGTGTTCTCGAGGTGATCCTGATATAGTAGACTTCTTTCTGTTTTAAGATGGTTTCCGGCTAGGTTAGAAGAGCAGTCCTAACTGGTAAGACAGGACCAGGCTTCTGTGGGTAGGTACCACCAGATTTTTAGTGCCATAAGTTGGAATTTGGTTAAAAACAAGGAAAATGAAGATAAGTTGAGGCTTGACAAATTAATGTAGCAGCTCCAACATGTGGCAATGATGCCAGAACTCTGCTGTACTGAGAGGAAGAAGCCAGGCTGGCCTCGGTGCTCCCAAGGCAGGAGGCTTGGTGTGTGGAGAGGAGCCCATCTTGACTGCCGGTGACCTTGGGCAATCCTTTCCTTCTCTGCCCCTCAGGCTCCTCTTGTTTAAAATGTGGGTGTTGGAATGGGTCCTTCGAAAAGCCTTCTCTTTCTTTATTCTTTCATTCTCTGTTTTGTCCCACATATGTAAATATACATCTACGCAGTCTTTTCCTTGCACATGACAATTATCAAGTATACTCTGGCCATGCATCCTTCAAAGAGCCAGAATCGGGTAGAAAGTCAAAGAAAGGAAATAGCATCAGCCACTTTGTTTCTCCAGCATTTGTTTATGAGAAGCCAAATCAGAATTTCCCCCTCACCTTCCCCTGGTCGCCACCCCGGCTCAGAGGAGGTCAGCAGTCTCTGCCTCTCTTTAGGGAACTTCTGAGCACACCAGGGCCAAAGGCGGAACATCCGAGTTCACAGCCGTGACTTCAGCCATTGGTTTTCTCACCCAGGATTGTAGATGGAGAGCTTTGGGGGGAGGTGGACACCCACCGTGCCCCCTGCCCTGGGACGGGGCAGCTGTCCCCAAGGCACATCTTGTGGGAAAATCCAGTTTTCAGGGTGTCCTCGTGCTGGAGAGAAGCAAACAGAAGAGAAGGGGTCAGAGGGGCAGCAGCCGCTGGCGTTGACAAAACCCCTGTCTCTCCCTCGAGCTGGAAAAATCCATCATTCCCTTTATAGGAGCCTGAATTTCAGGCCCCGAAAGAGAGGGTTCATGAGTCAACAGAAAGAATAATAAAGGTGTCCCAGCCTTGAAGACTTACTCAGGGCAGCACAGAAAGTATCAACCTGCAGTGTTTGTACTTGAGCCTTTTATCTACGTGTTTTATCAAAAACATTTGCCTGTAGCATCCTGGCACATGCTCTGCTTCCTCCTGGACGGTTAGGTGGAAGCCTTCTTTATTTTTAAGGGTGAATCAAAATAACAGCACACACAGTGAGTCAGCTGCCCACTCGCATGTGTGTGTGTGCGAGTGTGTGCTTGCAAGAGCGTGTTTGGAGGCAGCGGAGTGCAGTGAAAGCATGTGAGCTTTGGAGTTACTCACCCATTCACACATTTGCTCCACAAATCCTGTTGAGTTCCTGCCACGAGGCCCACGCTGTTCTGGGCAGGGGGTGCTGTGGGGTACACAGAAGAGACACCATCCCTGCTCTGGGGGAGCTCGTGGCCTGGGAGAGGGCGAACACACGGTAAACACCCGTGAACCCATCAGAGAGGAGGGCTTCTGGTCCAGCTCACCACGGACCCGCCACATGACACGTGACGCCTGACTGTGACCTCGCTGAGCCCCAGTGTGCGCATCTGTCTGGTGAGATCAGAGCCGTTTTAAAGAGATATTGTGAGGCTTAGAGAGAAGGTGCCTCGCTCAGCGGCACGTGGAGGGGTCTCAGGACGCAGCCGGCACGGCGATGGGACTCGGGTCCCGATTTCCCACTTAAGAAGCAAAAGAGAGAGGGAAAGAAAACACAGAGCTCATAAACAGCCCGCAGGTGGCGGGTGAAAACACTCGTGCTCCCTTGAGCAGAAACACTAGTCTCGTCCCAGCTGCTTTTGCTACCACCTCTGAAAACACAAACAAACAAACAAAAAAATGCAAAATTGAGTTCCCCCTCTGTCTTTGTGAGTCCGAGGTGAGCGAGTGGAGTGTAAGTGCTGATGGAGGGGAGAGGCTGAGGAAGGGAAGCCCAGGCTTTGCCAGACTCTCAGTTCCGAGGCCAGAGTCTCCTGCTGTCATGTACCGTGACAGGGTTCAGTGGTGGGGCTCAGTCAGTCAGTCAGCACATGTTGATTACGCTGGATGCTGAAATGAAAGACGCGTAAAAGCCTCTGCGCCCTCTAGAAGCTCCCAGTGCAGCAGGGGAGGCAGACGGACCGGTCACTGTAACCCAGCCCCAAGAGGGAAGAGGGGTGTGTGCAGCATCTGGAGTGTGGAGGGAGCAGGGACCGGCTTGGCAACAGATGTAGGGGAGACGTCACCCAGAAGGCAACGCGAGCTGACGTTTACCTGGGGCCTGGAGAATTCCATGGACTGTATAGTCCATGGGGTCACAACGAGTCAGACACGACTGAGTGACTTTCACTTTCACTAGAAGGATCACAGGGGCTAAGACAGGCACCGTCTGCTACTGGGCAAACTCTTATCCTCAGAATTTATTATTCTCATCCTTCCAGCCAGTAGGCGCCTTTGACCTCATCTTCAGCAGCCTTCCCTCCTTGTCAGGGAACACAAATCACAAGCACATGGTGTTCAGTTACCTAACAGAGTTGGTCTAAACAGGAGAAAACTGGCTTTGAAATGCCACATTATCTCCACAGTTCCTACAAGCAAAACTATTAAAAGTACACAGTGACATGAAGTAGAAGCTGTCTTTGAAGCTGTTTTTTAAAATGTTTATTTTGTACTGGAGTATAGCCAGTTAACACTGTTGGTAATAGTTGCAGGTGGACTGCAGAGGAACTCAGCCACACATACATGTATCCAGTCTCCCCCAAACTCCTCTCCCATCCAGGCTGCCACTTAACACTGAGCAGAGTTCCCTGTGTGAAGCTGTTTTTTTAATGTAAATGAGAAGCTCTGAATTTTGATCTTTGATTAGTATTGACTTGATTCCTTACAAAAACATGGACGGTAATATAAAACAGAAAAATAGAAGTTAAGGGTCAAAACTGTGGAAAGCTATCATTGACCAAGAAGACCAGGGAAAAAATACAGAGACGATCCTACCAAAAGAGCGCAGAAAACTTTTTTTTTTTTTTAAAAAGGTGAGTTTGGTTCTAAGCTTCTGAGAGGCTTAAGCAAAAGCAGCTTTTAAATACCTCCTGTCGGTTATCCAATTTACACCCATGGGGCTGATGGATATACCTTCTCAATGGAGCAGAAAAAAAGGTTTTCCTGTTCTGAAAAGAATTGTTTTCACAGGGATCTACATAAAGGAGAGGGTTGAGGTTAAAGAACATGGACCGTGGTGAGGCACAAATGAAATGGTAAATGTGCTTATTAAAAAGTTCAGGCTTTGAAGTCCAGACTGACCTAAATTCAGATTCTCGCTCCACAGTTTACTGACCACGACATTAAACAAAATTCTTACCCATCAATATCCTAATCTGTAAAAGTGCGGCCTTCACAGGGTTGAGCTTGGGGGGACTCAGTGAAAGAAGGCGTGTCTGGTGTGTGGTACGGTTTCTGACACGCAGCGTGGTAGCCATCAGCGTGATTCCAGGGGGAGCCGCTCTTGGTTCATGGCCATGCCTTCTGTGAAAAGGAAACCAGGTCTGTCATCTCATGTGTGCGATCTCAGAGATGCTTGTGGTGTGGGTTGCTTTTCAAAGTAGGCACTTCTCACCAGGGAAGAGCGGACTCTGCTGACAGAAGCAGAAAGGCAACACATTGCAAACCAGCGGGGAGGGCTGTGTCTGCTGGTGAGGGGGTCAGCCACGCTACTCTGACGTCCTCCCGTCTCTTTTCTCGAAGGTGAATGATTCAAACTGTGACCAGGAACTTCTTTCCCTGCTCCTGGAGGCCAAGCTCTTGGTGAAGTGCCTCTCCACTCCCTTCTACCCGCGTCTCGTCGAGCACCTGCTGGCCAGCCCCCAGCCTGGGCGCTGGGACCCTGAGGAGCTGGCCCGACAGCTGTGGGAGGCCGGCCATGAGGCTGAAGCCGGCTCACTCCTCCTGGCTGTGCGGGGCACCCATCGGGCCCTGAGGACCTTCAGCATGGCCCTGAGTGCAGCGCAGCTCTGGGTATGAGCACGCCCACCCGTGCCCACCTCTGTCACCTCCCTGAGGAGAGCCTCAGGAGCCCAGTGCTGTCCCCAGAGGTGACACATGTACTTATTGATGGTTCTCGGTGGTTCCAAAGAATTGCAAATAAAGCTGTATATAAATGATGAGCTAGCTGCCATTTCTTGAACTTTCTTTTTTCTCTCTTCTGTTAGTTACCCTGCTTTCTTACTAGGAGAGACTTGACTCTTGACTCTTCTTGTTTTTTTTTGAACCATCTCTTCTGGTGGTGGTGATTTAGTCATTAAGTCGTGTCCAACTCTTAACAACCCTATGGACTGTAGCCCGCCAGGCTCCTCTGTATGGAATTCTCCAGGCAAGAATACTGGAGTGGGTTGCCATCTCTTTGTCCATCTCTTCTGGTAGAGGACAATGAATACAGTGTCTAAAACCGTAGTCCAGGCAGTTGGCTGTGGTGGTGGTGGAAGGGGAGAGCGTGGAGAATGGCCAGTGGTTGGAGCACGTCCTGGATGGAGGAAGTTTGGACCTGGATTCATGTCTCAGGTCAGTTACTCGACTTTGGGCAAAGTCCTCCCTCTCGGAGCCTTGGTCGGTCCTGTGGACAATGAAGGTTGTGCTGTTTATCTCTCGGGGTTGTTGAGTGTCATGTGGGGCTCTGTCAGATACTTGGCAGGAGCCTAGGAAGCCTTACGTCCCCTCTCCCCACTGAGTCGTGTAGATGAGCTGTGACTTGAAGCGCCCAGGCAGGTGATCAGTATCTCTACCTGAGGGCTGCCCGTTGATTAGGGACCTCCAAACCTATCAGTATCACCATAGAAGCTGACAGGTTTGCAGGTCTGTACAACCTCTGTGACTGGCGGGTGGGCTGATGGAGCCAGCTGTACGCTTCCTGCCAGGACTGGCTGGCCACGAGTCACTAACACACAGGAGTGTGGATAGCAACACCCCTGGGAAGACCCATCACAGAAAGGGGGTTCCCTACACAGAATGGCAAGGACCCCAATGCATACCTCACTGGTACTCGCTTCCCTGCAGAAGTGTGTGCTTGAAGGTGAAGGTTCTGGCTGGAAGTCCTGAGCTGAGCTCTTGGGAAAGTCACACCAGGTTCCAGCCACAGCGACAACCCAAGCAGCAGTTGGTGGGGAGCAAACTCCGTGACTGAAGGACCATCAGAGGGTCCATCTGATGCACACTGGTCTTTACCTCGACCCCCAGGAAATATTCAGAGGGAGAGAAGGGTGGCTGTGCCTTCATGGAATGTTTAGATAGATAATGTCATCTAGGACAATTCTTTATTACAATGAACACTTTTTAATTAGTTTAAGGAATGTGGAGAGGCGCCTTCTGGTCAGTTTCCACATTGCCCTGTCAGAACCAGCAGGTTTTTGGGTTTTGTTGTGTGGCTTTGCACTGTGCATCATTGACGTGTGGCATATTGGGGCAGCTTCCTCTCCACCTTTCCTGCCCACACTGTCACCAGTGCCACACACACACACACACCTGGTTGAGTCCACCTTGTGTATAAGAGTAACTTCACCTTACTTCACATATTGTCCTCATCACCACCACCATCATCATCATTACCATCACATCATCACCATCACCATGATCATCACCACCATCATCGTCATTGCCATCATATCGTCATCACCATCACCACCATCGTTACTATCACCATGCTCATTGGCTTCCCCTCATTTCTGCTCCTATGGGTGTAGCTCCAGTCCTCTGATAGGAAAAAGTTCTTGTCATCTTTGAAGACGTATTGGTATAACAGCTCCACTCTGCCGACTTCTGAACAGTTGTCTGCTCCAGGATTGAGTTCCTCGCCTGAACCTGCAGCAGCACCTGGAATTTGGGAGTGGCTTGCACAGGTCTGTTCTTAGGAAAAGGCTGAGCAGAATTCTCCCAGATTAGATAACATCTGTCCAGGCTGAACACAAGGTCACAGAGGTCTTCCTAGAACCGTGATGGCCCTAACCGTGCAGTTGGCGTTAGTCAAGCCACTGCTAGGAAGCATACCTACTGACAATTTGGGTTTCTCCTAACCTTACAGCTGACTTCCATCATTTCAGGTGATTAAAAACAAAGTGAGCAGTATTCTGAGATAGCATATTAGTCCCTTTTAGTAGAATCCATCCAGAGATGTTTTCCTTCTAATTGCAGGATTAGAGGGCTTAGACATCAGTATAGCATCCTGACTACATAAATTAATAAGCTGAGGCCCAGCAGGCCCCGGGACAATGGTAAGTGTGGGTCTCCATGTCCCAGCCACCAGCCTGAAATGCTAATGAGGAAGGGATTCCATCAAATAAACTAGGTTGCTCCAATTGACTCATGTCCTCACTTATCAGAAACCAAATTTCCAAGATTTGAGCACTTTCTGTGGGGAAAAAAAAAGGAAAGAAATAAGTCATTCCAGTTGCATATCAATTTCATAAATACTCTAGAAGACTGAGTTGGTCTCTAGAATGTTCTGTTGGTATTTAGACATTTGCCATAAAGTTTAGATAAAGAAGTAAGATAATATGTTGTCTTTCTTATTGTAAAACAGATGCCCCAGACCTTTCTTTTTAAAAACAGCAAGAAAGGGCTTCCCTGGCCCTCCTCACTCACGCTCAGACTCCAAGGCCTTGCTTCCATGGAAAATGGATGCAAGAGTGACAGGAGTCGGGAAGGAGCCTTTGGTGTCCAGAGCCTAGGCGTGGATGCTGCGGTTCTTCAGACAAGCTGCGCACTCTCGCTCAGCCTCATTTCCTCGTGCATGAGGAGGGCCGGTCATGCCTTGCCTGGTATTTGCAGTTCAGCAAGGCAATGCCGCTGCAGCCCAGCCGCCCAGTGTGCCCGGGCCCTGCTGGAGCCCCGCTCCACCAAGGGCCTCCTCTCCGATCATGAGAATTTCAGCTGCAGAAATTCTCTCACCAACACACACTGCAAGCTTAATTAAGTTCACTCACTCCTTTCATCCTCATGACAGCCGTATAAGGAAACGAGGTCCAGAGAGGATAAGTGATTTGCCCAAGGACACAAAGCTAGTAAGGAATGGAACCACGATGCGATCTTAGGTCACCTGACTCTGAACCCAGCCCTTGGCCACGATGCTGTATTAAGTGTATTAGCACCAGTCCTCACAGCTCTTTGGACTTCCCTGGTAGCTCAGATGGTAAAGCGTCTACCTACATATGTGAGAGACCTGGGTTCGATCCCTGGGCCGGGAAGATCCCCTGGAGAAGGAAATAGCAACCCACTCCAGTACTCTTGCCTGGAAAATCCCATGGACGGAGGAGCCTGGTAGGCTACAGTCCATGGGGTCACGAAGAGTCAGACACGACTGAGCGACTTCACTTTCACTTTCTTTCATAGCTGTTTTGGTCCTCGGCCGGCAAACCTGGGCGCTTTTCCTGGAGGACATGTGAGTGACACTAGGCTACCTTCTCCACCCTCCCTTCTGATCCTGATCTGCTGATATGGTGGCTCAGGGGTCTGGGAACTGTCAAGCCTTTCACACGCCCAGCCTTCTGAAAGGTGGGACACACTTCTTCCCTCTACTCGAGAGCCTGAGTCCTGAAATGGAGACTCCCCCGACTTCTCCGAGAAGACCACGGGGACTTCATTCAAGCCTTCCCTGGTATTCCAGATTTCCCAGAAGGTGCAGGAGGTTTGACCACCATGAACATTCTCTCTAGACAGCCTGGCATCACCCAACTAAGCTGCAGCAAGGACACAGGATGTGTCAAGGACTTGTAGTGTTAACCACTGGTTACCAGTCAGGACTGCACATTAGAATCACCCGGGGAGAATAAACCAGGCGCTAAGTCCCCACCCCCAACCCTGACCAAGCATATTAGAACATCTAAGGGTGAGACCCACGTGATGTTAGCCACAGCCCATGGACGGGGCAGGGTTTATGTCTTTGGGTTCTCATCTTGTTGAACATGTCTCTGGCCCCTTTCTCCAGGCCAGCCCCATTCTGGAAGCCTCAGCTGGATGACAGGAGGAGGAGGAGTTTGGAGTTCTCAGGTTGGGAGTGACCAGTCAAGACTGGTTCTTTTCCACCCCCTCCCCTGGTCCTCACCTGCAGGTGAATAGAAGCAATTTAAGAGAGAAGTGAAAGGGCCCATCACTTATGTAACCTGCCGCTAAATTAAGAGCTGGAGTTGAAGTGGTTCCTTGTGTCTGTTCATGACAAGCTCTGCGAGGGGAGGCATGCTGGGTTCTAGATGGCAGAGGCCCCAGTGAAGCCAGCATTAAACCAAGAAAGAGGCTGAGCTGGTGCACTTGCTGGGCTTAACCCGGGAGTCCCCGCCATGAATGGAATCTGGGAGTCCAACTTACAGGGCAGCAGCTGCCCCAGTTGGAGCATCCTTGGCATACGGGTGGACCGTGCCCTCCCCTAGTTTGATTTCTGGTGGAGGATCGCTGCTTTGTAATCCCCAGTTTATTAAATGCCTGGGGTGGGGTGGGACTTAGGCCCTCCTGCTCCTCCTGCCCACATTCCATCTTCCCTGGACAGCACATCATCTCCTTTCATTCTGACAACAACTCTGGAGTGGATGGTATTAGCCCCCAACTGGCAGATGAGGAAACTGAGGCACAGAGAGGTTAAGACTCCAGCTTGTGAGCGGGAGAGCTCCCCAGAGCCATGATGCCGCTGGTGCTCCAGGTGAACTTGGCCCTCCAGGGGCATCAGAGATGTGGACAGGCAACCCCCCGCACCCACCCCCAGACCCAACATTCCCCCACCCCGATCCCGGTGCCCTTTCTGAGCCTATTCTCAGCGGTGGAGGCGTCCAGGCCCCAGGAGCAGTGATGGAAAATCCTGGAGAGAAGGGCACGTGTTTGCTGCCACACCAAACCGGGGTCTCCAGTTTCCAACGGTGTGGGATGTGGGGGACACGTGAGTGCTATTGACAGAGGACAGCTCAGAGTGACGGGAGGGGCCATAACCAGCCTCAGAAAGGACAGGGTCTGAGGGCCTCTGGGAACGCCAGGGGTCTAGGGACTCAGATGCTCCTCGAGTCCCTCTGTCATTTCTTACCAACCATCCCCAGGGCCCCTGCCTGCTGTTTCACTCCTGGCTCTTACAGATGGGCTTTCTCCACATGGCATTGTCTCCGGGCTTTGTGTCTGGGCCCCCCAAGAGGGAGCGTCCCTGCCCCCCCCCTCAGGTGGATTGGGACAGGCTCTGGGTGGGTCAGCGCTGTGGGGGGCAGGCTCCGATACCAGCAGGAGAGGCGATGGGGACCTGGGGCCTGGTGGCTGCCCTCAGATCTTCAATCAGTGACAAAGACTAGGTTGCTGGAAGCCTCAAGAAGGGGACAGGGAGGTCTGTGCAGCAGAGACCAGCTCCTCCAGTTGAGGTGTCTGCCACAGGGCAGCCTGTGCAGAGGAAGGACAGATGGGGCTGCAGCCCCAGCTCCGCCGTCTTCTAGCTGGGTCACCCGCAGGGGCCTGCAACTGTGTCTGCTGCTGGTATTAGGTGGCTTCTCTCACCCGACCCCTCCCTCACTTTTAGACTTGCAGAAAAAGAAGAAAAAACAGCCCACCCCACCCCCACCCCCCTTGGCCTTGCCATTCCTTTCAGGAGCACCTGCAGGAGTTGCCATGGTGATGAGATCCCACAGCCCTGGTCCTCAGCCCACCAGGGTTATTACCTCCTCTCTGTCTGTTAACCACGTGCTGTGAGTTGTAGGGGCCAGAGAGTTTGCCAGAAAAGGGTAATTGCTATAGAAGCTCAAGATTCCAGGTCCCGAGGCGACTGGAGCTGGTCTGTCCCGGGGGATGGAGGTTACTGGGATCAGCGCTATTGCTCAGGCCCTGGGCTCACGGGGATGACCTTGCAGGGCAGATGCAGGAAGGTCCTGACAGACTCCTGGCCTTTCCCCAGGCTCTGTTCCCACTGCCTGGGTGTGTGGAGTGACAGGGACTGTGCACCAGGAGGGGATCATTTCTATTCTTTTTCCTCACAGTTTGCCTGGCACATTCCCAGCCTTGGGTTCTCAAAACAGCAGTGCAAGGTACATACTATTAAGCTCATCTTACAGATGAAGAAACAGGTGAAGACAAGCTAAGTGACATACCCAGGGTCATCCAGCCTGTGAGCAGCAGAGGCGGGAATGGGGCCTGGGTATTTTCCTTCGAGATCCAACCCTCTTTCTACTATAGTCCTCTGCCCTCCCCCTCCCCCAGTCCTCATGATTGCCCTTGGGCTTATCTAACTGACGCTAGGAGACCAGCTCTTATCTCAAGAGTCAAAAATGGGCTTGATGCAGCTTTCTAGGCGATATTTAGATATTTTGCTTCTAGTGGGAAGAAAGGACACCTGTGTTTCATGGTGCCTGGTTAGTATCATCAGACCGGCAGAAGGGGAATCCCGGGTGGTGATGAGGTGGTCCAGGAAGCAGATGCAGGTCAGAGGTCAGGACATAAGGATGCTCAGAACAGGCACAGGGGGCTGCAGAGGGCTCGGAGCTGGGGAGCACCTGGATCGGTGTGGAGGTGTTTGTCCTGGTTTAGAGGGTAGAGAAGGAGGCTTCTGCTTAAGGAGTGTTGTAACTTTACACTCTATGTGGTGGGTGGCATCTTTTGTCAGTTAATAGAGTAAGCAAAGTCTCCTGCTGGGTCCTGGGGCCATGTTGATTTGGGCTTGGCATCAATCTCTCATTGTCTGTTGGTCCCAGGTTGATGACAGCAAGACCCTGGGAAATAGCAGAGCTGAACATGGGGTGACCACGCCCTCAGCCAGGTTACACTCAAGGAGGAGAGATGCCTTAGGAAGCTTTTTCCTGGGAGGGCACATATTAGAGCCTAGCTCTTAAACCCCCTGCCCTGCTGGAGAGGCCCCACCCCCCAACGGCTATAGGAAGAGACCTGGGAAGGGGGGTTCAGGCCCCCCCCCCAGATACTGTTCTGGTTCCAGTGCAAACAGTGACATCTATCCCAGCGTCGCTGCCCTCCCCCGGAGAACAGCTTTCTCTTGCCTCCCTGGCTCAGCTCAAGGAAACAAAAACAACTCAGAAGGCAACATATTTGGGGCCGGAAATGGTTGCTTTTTATGCTTGTCAAGCATCTAGTGAGATTTAGAATAAAACCTACCACTGTGAAAGAGACTATGAAATAACAGGAGCTTTTATTACCCCTGGTTCTGCCTTGTTCGAGACACTTACCTTTCCATTGTGAAACATAAACCTTCTGTGTGCCTTGGCACCAAGAAACGCCTGGTGATGAGTAGTTGTTGATTTCTTCTTATAGACCATCTGGGCAACCAGGCCAGGATCTGTAGGAACGTTACGTGGTGGAAAGGGAACAGAGAAGCGGGCTGAAACTTTTTTCAGCCATCATTTTTATGCATGTATGGCAATTACTTCTGCAGGAAGAAGATTTACTACATCTAGGAATGCAGAGCCTTGCAAATATCATGCCTGAAAAATGCAGCATCCAGAATACAGCTCAGCTTAGAGGTGCGTGGCCCTGCTTTCTGGAGTCCTGGCAGGATACCCTCAGCTCACAGGTTCAGAAAAGTCAGTGTGGAGAGGAAGGCGTGCTCAGTGCCAGGGCGGTGGTCTTGGGAACTTCCCACCGAGGAGAATTAGATGAGAACCAGCCTCTCTCACTTCAGCCCTAGACCGTCCTCCTTCCCAGTATGTTACCTGTCAGGCCTTCCAACAAGTGAGTCCTTAAACTGTCTTGAAGGAAAATAGAAGCTCTTGTCAGAAACATAAGGCAAAGGAACTAACAAACATTTATTAAGTCCCTACTGTGTGCCAGTCAAGCTTTTGGGGCACTTGACATGCATATTTTTCTCTGGGACTTAAATTCCTTCTGGGAGGTGAGCATTTCATTCTTATTTATGGATGCAGAATGAAGTATCGGTGAGAAATAGTGCTTTTCCAAGTATGCTCAGGTCGTTAAATGGCACACCCAAACACTAATGCCGTTGTGCTATGTAGTGTTCTGATATTTTAGAAATTTTACTCCTCTGCAAACTTGTAATACCTTAGGACACTGCAAATGGTCTTAGGAGTCACCAGATTCAACCATCCTCTTATTGTGGGGATCCCTTGGAGTGAACGAAGCAGCCTCTCCTGATACATCTCCTGGGCTCCATTCACCAGATCTGCTACCCTCCCAGGGCCCGCAGCTGCAGGGCTGGAACCCGAGGGGACCGGCAGTGATAAATGCAGGGTCAGCTCAGTGCCTCGGCTCTGGGGGCTGTTAGGTCCAGAGGATCCTGTCTGGGGACAAGGCTGGGCCCAGGTCTCATTCCCAGGAGAGACGGAGCTTTGCTGAGTAGAGTTAGCTGCTCAAAGAATCTTCCCTGGTGGAAAGATACGAGGAAGTGGAGGACACAGCAAATGAGAATGAGCCGCAGTCATGCCCTCCATGCCCCAGGAACGAGCTCCTCCAGCTGGATCTATCTGCCGGACTCTGCGGCCAGCTCCTGGAAGTCCCAGCTGAGAAGCCGCCTCCAAAACACGGCGTCTCTGCAGCCCCTCCAAGGGACAGAGGACAGCGCCCTGTCCAGCTGCAGACATCCTTCTCCCCCCAGAGGCCCTGTGAACAGCCCACGACCTCGCTCCAAGCCCATC
This sequence comes from Cervus elaphus, assembly GCF_910594005.1. Taxonomy (NCBI): domain Eukaryota; kingdom Metazoa; phylum Chordata; class Mammalia; order Artiodactyla; family Cervidae; genus Cervus; species Cervus elaphus. The sequence continues at coordinate 23,268,525 of NC_057825.1, read as the reverse complement.
AGTGAGCTGGGCTCTAAGGTCATGAAACTCATTTCCATCTGTCAATTTCTTTAATTAGGCGGGGAATTTCATTGACCGTCTGTGGACCTAGAGTACCCAATCCATCATTTTTCCAACTTGGAGTAAACCAAAATAAAAATATGCCAACTTGCAAGCTGATACACCAACCCAGCCTCGATGCTTTAAAATAATCATTGCAACTGAATGAGGAGTTTGAGTAATAATCTGTGCGCCACGTGCCAGAGCTGGCGTGATATGCTTCACGGCACTTTATTTCTATCCAGGCTTCAGACTGCCAGCCTCAAATCCTGCAGTGTGCACGAAATGCTACCAGCCTCAAGAGTCCTTTATTTCCAAGCTCCTAAAATCTTAATGATAACACACATTAGTATGGCATCTTTTAGTTTATAAAATGCTTTTATGAACATCATCCTGTGTAATTTATAACTTACAACCTCTCTGTAACTCATAACCTCTCTATAAAGGTTTATCCTCACTTTATATAGAAGGCTGACAAGAGTCAGAGAGGAAAAGCTAACTTCCCAGGTAGCAACTGGCAAGTGAATCCTGGAGTTTGGGTCTTCTCACTCTAGACCCCAACACTATGCTTACCTCTAGAGCAGTGCCAGCAGATGTTAATGTGAATGTTAGTTGATTACCTCTAGTGATGGAGAGCTCACTCTCAGAGTATCTCATTGAGCTGTTGAACAACTCTGATTATTTGAAAGCAAAGACAAAAACCTGCCTTCAAACAAAACCCACTCACAGGACCTGCAGGAGCAACGCAGACCTTGTCTGCTCTCCCACAAATGGCCTTACAAGCTCCCCACCCTCAGACCACTGCACTCAGCTCATCCTTACCATCTTGCTTAAAAAAAAAAAAAAGGATTTTATCAAGTGTTTTGCTCATACAAGCTAAACTCTGTTCCTAGAACATTTCTAAGCACTGATTACACACACATACCATCTGGCTGATCCCCCATTGATAGATTTCTGCCAGCAACTGCCATCAAACCAACTGGGCTGCAGTTTCTGAATTTTTGCCTACCCTCACTTTTGGAAATTATTTTCTATTTTTTTGATTGGTTCTGAAAGCTCTGGCCATTTCCTTCAGCGTCTTGGAGTGTCACCTTTGTGAGCCTAGAAACCACCTTGAACCATCTGGGGCTCATGGATTCTCGCCTGCCTTACCGTGGATCGCAAACTTGTCTTCTGTCCATCTATCTTTGCTTCTGTAGAGACAGCTCTCATTGGAGGAGCTGTAAACTGGAGAAGCTATTCCTTGAACCCCGACCCCTCTGACTTGGCTTCCATTGTTCTCACCCTGTACCACCTGCATACCCTCTGAGCTTCTACTTAACAGCTAGCTACTTGCCCTGGGCCATGAGCTATGAACTTGATGGGCTTTGCTCCCAGCCCCCTCCAGCAATGCCTGAATGAATAGGCTTGCAAATGCAGGGTTAAAGTTTGTGACTCTAACCCTATAGTCAGCCCTAAGGGAACAGAGGGGTCCTGCAACTTGGAAAGTTAGGAAGGCTTTCTGGAACTGGTGAGGTTTGGGGCAAGCTGTATCTTGCTGACCAGGATCCATTCAGGCTAATGACCACCTAGCTATAAGCCAAAACACTTGATGCCAGGTACATTATCCATGCTCAAAAAAACTGAGTTCGTGAGCAGGAAAGATTTAAGTCTAAGATAGTTTTCTCTTTCTTAAAATGAGAGAATAAGCAATGGAATCTCCCTTAGTCATTAGGTCTGATTTCTAAGAACTTAGGTAAAGAAATAATGGCAACCCACTCCAGTATTCCAGCCTGGAAAATTCCACGGACAGAGGAGCCTGGTGGGCTACAGTCCATGGGGTCATAAAGAGTCAGACACAACTGAAGCGACTACGCACACAAAGAAATCTCTAAGCTGTGAATTTAGATGGAGAAATCTCAAATCCATTTAACACTGGAGTTAGGGCTGAGCTGAGACCTCAGTCACTATCCTCCTCGGAACTGCAGGGGCTGGGCTTAGCTTTCAAGTAGGCGACTTGTTGGAGAGGAATTCCTTCTATTTATGCTGCCAGGCTTCCCAGGTGGCGCTCGTGGTAAAGAACTTGCCCGCCAATGCAGGAGGCATAAGAGACCGAAGGTTTGATCCCTGGGTCTGGGTCAGGAAGATCCCTTGGGGAAATGGCAACCCACTCCACTTTTCTTGCCTGGAGGATCCCCATGGACAGAGGAGCCTGGCGGGCCACAGTCCACGGGGTCACAGAGAGTTGGACACGACTAAGCTACTGACCACAGCACAGCGTGCTGCCAGGCTCAGGGCCCTGGGCTAATCCTGTCTTGTTTTCATGGTTCAGGTTGGGTCCCCTCGCCCAGGAGGCCCCCAGCTCACAGAAGCCACCCTCAGCTGAGCACACCCCCAATACTTTGCCCACACGGGGGCTGCGCTTGGCCTGGCGTGGCCTGCCCTTGCATCCTTGACTTGTTCTCCAGAACTGAGGTCATGCTTCATCTCCTGGGAGCTTTCCAGGCACCCCATCCCTCAGACTGGGTTAAAGACCCTGCCCCTCGTCTTCCTCCAACCTGCTGCTGTTGCAGGGACCCTGGGGATCACAGACAACCATCTGTCCCCTGACTAGCTGGTGCCTCTTCCACAACAGAGCCTGACGGTCCTTGGGCCCCCGGCACACAGAATCACGTGGGGATGGATACCACCCAGTGAGGTCTCAGGCCAGTGGTTAACTGCTTTCTGGGCTGTTCCATATGTCCATCTCCTCCCCAGCTGGATCCCGGAGGCTCAGAGGGCAGTCTGAGCGTTCTCAGCCTCCCTCCTGCCCTCGGCCCAGAGCTGAATAGCAGGAGGAGCTCAGTTCTCAGGCTAATGTTTGGAGCCTGGAAGAATGTACCTTCAACTCTGCCTTTTTTTTTATTCTGTTTCAAAATCAGTATTTAGCCTAGCTTTGGGCCCCAGGTAAAAACCTGCCAGGTTTCTCCTGATCGGAGCCTGCTGTCTTATGTTTAAACTCAACAGGAGACCTGGGAAGTGAACTGTTTACTCCTCATTCACTCATGAAGTGATGCAACCATTACATCTCTCAAGATGCCCAGCCATCTGGGCATATTTGGGGGCTGCAGGAGCTGGGGGCGATGAGCACAGGTGAGCTCAGAGCTGCCTCTGCTGAATGGGAAAGGGGCAGATATTTTAAATAGGTTCAGTCTGAGGATTTGATCAGTTACAGGTTGGGAGGGGGCCTTGTGATCCAGCCTTCTCTCTCCAAGCAGATTTCCTAGAAAACAGCACAGTCAGCCCCAGGGGGACATCTGTGCAGAGGCTGGCTGCAAAGCCTTCACTCTGAGCAATGCCCCCCCTTTTCTGGAGTTCACAGCTGCCTCCCAGGGATGTCTGCCCATCTGCCGGCTCTGCCTTCCAGGGTGACAGGGAGCAGGTGGTTTCCTTATGCTTGGAGGTCTGGTCATCAGGTCCTCGGACATGTTTCCCTGGGTGCCTTCTCAGTTCTGATGTGTTAAACCAGGATGGGACAGACAGACCCTCCCTGGCCTAGAGAAGCCGCAGGGGCAGACACCCAGCTAAGCTGCACATCATGGGGGAAGCTGGCTCTTGGTTTTTATGTGGTTACCTTTGTAAATGACTCATATCAGGAGTCTGCCTTCTGCTATATGTCATCACAAAGGTTTCTTACAGAAGATGTGCATCACATTTTCTTCTGAAATCGGACTTACCATGACCTCTATTATTATACTTGATATATTATACTAGATATTCCATTTAACTCATACTTCAAGTGCTTCCTGTCTTTTAGGAGGGGTTTTAAATAGCCATCTAACCCTCATCACAACTCTATGAAACAGGCATCATTATTATCCCATTGCACTGATGGGAAAACTGAGGCATGGGGCATTTAAGTAACATAACTCATGTCAGACAACCAGAGAGCAGTGAGCCTGAGACCCAGACCAGGCAGGCTGGTTCCTGAGTCAGATAGCTTAACTATTACTTTCTATCGATCCAAAACAACAGGGATGTTTGTCTGTTTTAGCCATTCCAGCACCTAAAACAGTATCTAGTTCGTCATAGATACTCAATGCATATTTGTTGAAGGAGCAAATGGATAACTGAATAAATGAATGAGTTGGAGTGGTGTCTCCAACTTGGGGATTTTCAAAGGAAGTATTCAGTTTTTCTTTAGATCATTGGTTTTTGAACATCAGGTGCGTTAGAATCCTCTGGAGGGCCTGGTGAAAGCCAGGTGGGGGCCACACCCTCCCCCAGAACCTCCATGCAGCAGGTCAGCCCTGAGATTTGCCTTTCTAAAAGTTGTCAGGTGCTGCTGATGATACAGGTGCGGATGAGGGGGCTACCAGGTTTGGAGAAGCACTGGCCTACAGCAAAATGCCATCACATTTCCACAGCAGGAATTCTGACTTACAGGAGTCAGAGCTTCAGTAAGAGGGTCGCAGCCAGTTAGCCAGTACCCTCTGGTCCCTCAAGTCAGGGCTAAGGCTCACCCCAGACCCTCCTGTTTGGGCAGCATAAGCCCAGCCCCAGACATGCCTCTTTCCAGCAATCTCAGCTTTTCTGAGTTCTTTCAGCACCAGGTCTCAACGGGAACACCAGATGCAGAGTAGAGATGAATTCAAAGTGAAAGTCTCCATTTACAAATCACCTACTACATGCTAGTTATGGACACGTACCCATACACTCATTTACATACTTGTACACACATATATTTGTGCATTTTTGCTGTGACAGCATATTTTGATGTTGTTTAGTTGCTAAGTCACATCTGACTCTTTTTAGACCCCATAAACTGCAGCCCTCCAGGCTCCTCTGTCCATGGGATTCTCCAGGCAAGAATACTGGAGTGGATTGCCATTCCCTTCTCCAGGGGATCTTCCCAAACCAGGGATCAGACCGGCATGTCTTAGGTCTAGCCTGCATTGTCAGGTGAGTTCTTTACCCCTAGTGCCACCTGGGAAGCCCCCAAAACCCTTGGGTTCTTCAAAATTGCCTAATAAAAATTATCAGCCTTATAGGAAAATAAGCTTAAAAGCAGACTACTCAAAATCTACAGCAACTGAAAAGCTGAAGAAACCATAAAAATTAGTAATAAGTGTACCAGCAGAGTATCTCATTTTAACTTCACTGATATTTGCACCAGGAGTGCAGGCAACTCGTTCTTTGCTGCCTTAAACTTGGGGCATAGTACATCTTTGATTGAGATTAGGTTCTGGAGACCATTTTTTATCCAAATTAAAAACGTACTTAAGGTGTAGCCTTCTTTGTTCATCCACTGTTTTAATACAGGGGATCAGCTCCACTCACAGCTTCAACAGATAGCTTAACCTCTTGGGAAGTGTAGCAATTCTAGTAGCTTCTAAGCCAGCCACTTTGCAGTAAAGAAAGGCACTTCTGCAAACAGTCGGCTTTTATCCGCAGGCCTGCATGCATGCCTGCGGGCTTCTCTTGAATCGTGAGAAAGCTTGCCGCCCTCACTTCAACACTGTGATGCTCGAAAAACGTATCTCACAAAGCGATGTGACCTGTGTTGTAACAGACAGGACCGGTTCCTGGCGAAATCTGATTTGAACCCAGAGCCAGCAAAGTCTGCCCTTTCTCCTTGATTCTGCTGCTTTTGTTAGGTGAAGACCTAAATGCGGGCCAGCACCTGTGTTTCTGTGGCCCCAGGGGCACTCCTGCCTTGGATGGGCCTTGGATGGGCCTTGGATGGGCTCTTGAGGGCCCAGCTTGGGTCCTGCCCTGCGGTCCCCCTGAGGGCCTCACCCAGCCTGCTGCCCAGTCCAGGCTGAATGAATGGAACCCTGCTGGGGCCGGTAGTAGTCAAACAAATCAGGCATGGAGGAGACTCCTTTAGTAACAAATGCCATATTTTCATTACCTAGGTTGAGGGGTTCTGGGGATTTAGGGGAGAGACATTTTTGACACTATGTCTGTGGCAGGCTTTCCTGGGTCGGCCAGGTCTGGAAATGACCTTGGATGGCCTCAGGCCCAGGATGGTTTGCCAAGGTGGCTGATACCCGGGCGGTGAAGATTTGGGGTAGAGGGTGCTTCCTGGGCTGCGGCCGTGCTGCAGGATTCACGGGACACATGTCATTGTGTGAGGTTGCAGGTGCGTGTGTGCAGAGGGATGATCGTGAGGGCCCTGGGACCAGGTCATGGGAGAAACGATAGTCTGACCAAGGGCGTCTGGAGGCAGGTCACACCATGGCCATACCTCTGAGATCCCAGAGGGAGCAACCGTGGCCCGAGTGGCCCCAAGGGCAGGATGCCGGCCCCGCCTGGAGTAGAGGGAGTGCCCACGCAATGACCATAGCACCCAGTCCTGTTCTGTTCTGAAGTTGTTTGGGGCTTTTCACTCCATTAAGCAATGTTGCGTTTTCTTTGCCTTGTGATTTGAGACAGTCAGTGATCTGGGCTGAGAGTGAAACGAAGTCCAGCCCCCCAGCTCCCAGTCCCAAATTTTCAGCGTGACGCCAGGTTCCCTGGGTCTCAGAGCTCTTGTTGGTAAAATGAGGGTGATTATTGAGAGTCCCTTGGATTGCAAGGAGATCAAACCAGTGCCTCCTAAAGGAAATCAGTGCTGAATATTCACTGGAAGGATTGATGCTGAAGCTCCAATATTTTGGCCACCTGATGCAAAGAACTGACTCATTAGAAAAGACCCTGATGCTGGGAAAGATTGAAGGCAGGAGGAGAAGGGGACGACAGAGGATGAGATGGTTGGATGGCATCACTGACTTGATGGACATGAGTTTGAGTAGCTCTGGGAATTGGTGATGGACAGGGAAGCCTGGTGTGCTGCAGTCCATGGGATTGCAAAGAGTCAGACAAGACTGAGCAACTGAACTGAACTGATTGACTTCACAGGGTCTTTGGAGCCTTAGATAAGGAATTCTAGAAGGGTGTTGGGCACGTGGTCCAAACTCATGGAACCACAAAGAGTTTGATCACAACATCAGGCTACTGGAAGCTTCTAACCTATCTGGGTGACAAGAGACCTTCTGAGAGCAGAAAACCACCCTGCACACATTTCACCACGCTGGGGGAACTAGTATCGTCTGTGGGTCAGTTTTTCACTTTCCCAGAACTCAAACTCAAAAACTGCTTGATTTTTGGTGGGATGGCAGGGCAGGATGAATACCTGAGCACCCTCCTCTCCACCTCTAGGCATGAAACCTATTAGAAAAATGGAGAAATTATTCTTCTCGAGTTTCAACCTTTTCTTTGTTCTTATCTGGGTGCTGGAAGTAAGTTCAAAAAGTAAAACCAAGATGCTCTTCTGGTCTCTGGAGGGCGGGTGTTTATCTCAGCCCACAGAGCCCTCTCCACATTCCCCCTTCCTCATCTTCTTTGGACCTGGGTGGATGGAGTTGGAGAGGAAAGACACAGGGAGCTTTTCCAGCCAGCAGGCTGGGATGAGCCCCCTCCTACCCCGAGAGGATGGGAGGTATTTAGCGTTTTTAGCTGGGCCGGGCAGGGTGACTGATGGGAAGGGCCCCCACCCCTACCCACAGACCTGGCAAGTGTGTCTTCAGTGTGGAAGGCTCTCACACACTTACCTGTCAGCCCTGCCAAGGCGAGCATATTCAGCTCCTGGATGAAGGGCCCCACTGTGGCAGGACAGCCAAGCACCCCTGACGTCATAGGCGGGAGCCTTATTTTGTCTTAATGAGGATGCATTTCTGGCTGAGAAAGGCACATGCCTGTCCCAGAATGCGACGTTCACTTTGCTGCCCACACACCTGTGCCTGCAGGCAGAGCCCAGCAGGCCTCGCAGGTGGGGGTTAACAAGCAAGGAGGCTGGGTCCCCCTGGGGGTCCTATTCTCTCCTCTCTGCTGCTGGGTCTCTGTTTCCCCCCAATTTTTAAACACATCTGCAGGTGTCTAAAGGCTAGGTTGCCGAGGGTGGTCACCCCCAGCCTGCACCTTCCAGCATTTTCTGAATATTATCATTGCTGGAGCCCGCCCCCCCACAGGGCTGGAGATGCCTGGCCGCTTCTTATTCAATAATTGGAGGTGACTCCGGATTTATTCTCTGACATGAATTTAGGGGTTGTAAATGTCACAGCCTCACACCGTTTTTAAATATGCTTATGACTTCAGAGTCAATGGGAATTTGAATTTCAAGAGCTCGTTATTTCTCTTTCCAGGAAGAGGAGGAAAAAACCTGTACAGATGTGATAACATCTGGGTTTCCACGGTGCCTGACTCGGTCCTGTCGGGCGAGGACTCTTCGCCAGCACCCACTCCCCTTCCCTGTTGGAGGAGCGGGTATTACCTGGGAAGAACACTAGTGTTGAGGTCTCACTTTTTCACTTGGCCTCAGTATACAGATTGTCCCTGTTATTAAAAAAACAAAAAGCTTTGCTGATAATCGATTCTGTTAACATCATTCATAAAGTATCTTGGTTCTTTATTCAAATAAGGCCAAGTCTTCATGAAACGAACTTCCAAACACCTTCCCCCACTGCCCTTGGAGGCGTTGATTGAATTTAAAACAGAATGACATCATACCAAGCCTCTGGAGTATAGAGTAGGAAGCAGATCGAGGGCTATGCGCCCTCCACCCCACTCTGAAAGGAGCAGAAAGAGCAGTGAGGTTGGAGGCCTGGGTTTCAGTCTGGCTCTATCCCTGATGGTAAAATCCTGGGTGAGACTTTGACTCTCCCGAGCCTCACTCTTCTCATCTGCAAAATGGGAGCAGTGGTCACTCCCTCATGAGTCATCAGGATTCAATGAATCAACGTAAGGTGTCAAAGGGCTGAGCTCAGGGAAGACACTCCACACGTAGGTGCTGAGTTTGAAGAGGGAAAAGGTCACACAGTAGAGGGTTGTGCCGGTCCAAAACTCAAAATTGTGGAGACTTAGAGAGGGAGAGGATGGAAAAGGAGAGAGGGAGGAGGGGGAGAGGACAGGGAGAGGGGCTAACAAAAGAGAGAGAGAGAGATAGGGAGAGACAGAGATAGGGAGAGACAGAAAAGGAAAAAGAGCTGATTCACCAGAAAAAAAAAATCCTGAGAGACATTTGCTCCAAAAGAAATATTCTGCACAGAAACAAGACCATTTAAAACTGCACCAGAAGGAAGCGTTTACATTTATTGAACACTTCCTAAATCCCAGATCCTGCACATTTTTCCTAGGGAAGAATCCTCCTGGTCTCCTACCTGGAAGGTTATAACCCTGATTGTGAGTTAAGATTCCAGAAATGTTTTATTTTCAACCTTAATATGAACATATTATACAATTGAATGCTCCGAACAATGCTATTTCATAGGACTATAAAATGAAATGTATTTCATATTCATTTTCACTTTACTTCTGGATTCTCATGGCTAGGTCATGAGAATTAGGTCACAGTTAACATTAAGGGACAGAGCCATCTGGCCCCAGGACCCCCCTGGCATCACCACCTAGGACTGTGCAGGATTCCTGTGAATGTGTCACTGGACCACAGAAGACATTCCTGAAATGGAAAAATAATCATCCTTCCTATGTGAATAGTGTTTCCTCATGTTTATCAGATGTTTTCTTAACAAAATTTTGTATTACCCTAAACAAGGTCCTATAAGAGAGATGTTCTTTTCATTTACAAATGAGGAGCTGAGTCCCACAGAGGCTAAATGACTTGTTTAATGGTAACGCCCCATTTGTTGTTGTTTAGTCCATAAGTCATGTTCGGCTCTTTTGAGGCCCCACGGACTGTAGGCCACCAGGCTCCTCTGGTCCATGGGATTTCGCAGGCAAGAATACTGGAGTGGGTTGCCATTCCCTTCTCCAGGGGATCTTCCTGACCCAGGGATTGAACCTGAGTCTCTTACCTGTCCTGCTCTGGCAGGCAGGTTCTTTACCACTAGTGCCATCAGTAGATCCAAAAAAAGGAAGATCAGAAAGTAAAACACTGACTGACATCAAAAACACACTATCTTATAATCATGCTTAAACAGTGACTAGGCTTCCCCTGTGGCTCAGCTGGTAAAGAATCTGCCTGCAATGCAAGACACCTGGGTTCGATCCCTGGGTTGGGAAGATCCCCTGGAGAAGGGAAAGGCTGCCCACTCCAGTATTGTAGCCTAGAGAATTCCATGGACAGTCCATGGGGTCTCAATGAGTCAGACATGATTGAGCAACTTTCACTTTCAACAGTGACTGAACTTGGGTCAAGCTCTGAGCTTCTGTCAAAGCAGGACCAGGAATGTTTGTGAAATTAGAGATTCTTAGCGCTTCTCACCCTTCACCATTCCACATTATTTTCCCAAGCATTGCAGGCAGCCATCTACCCCTGCGCTCTCTGGTAATTTTAAAAATCTTCTTACTTTTAAAGAAGACTGTAATGGCCTATGTTCTTGACATTTCAGAGGGAAAAGTCAATTGGAGAGGCGCAGCTGGGGTCGCTGACAGGCTGTGGTTGAAGCCTCCAGCGAGGGGCAGAGCATTCCTCCTTTTCTAGCAGCGCACACTGGCCTTTTCCCGGAAATCCACACCAGCGCACTTGAGCAGAACCGGTACCCCACCTCCTGCCCTCCGCGAACTAAAAAAACTCAGTGGAGAATTAAGATGTGAAAAATAAGTTTGACATCTCAAAGGCAAACGGGAGCAAACAAAGCGCTGCCTTCTCTCTCCCTTTTTCCTTCAAGGAAAAGGTAAATTCTTTTGAGTGACTTCTTTGTTTCACGCTGAGCGAAGTCGTGTGGCTTAATTATCCCCCTCTTTCTTCTTCATAGCTTCTAAATGCTCTTTATTATTTGACTGAGTCCATTTCAGCGACTGCACAAAAGTGATACATTTTGAGTCTGGAGAAATTAGCCATGAAATGAGCATCTCCTGAATATCGGTTATTGTCTTTTCCGGCTTTTGGTCTGTGTTGTTCATATCGTGCTGAAGATACAAAAGGTCTGCGGGCTCACTTCTGACGTCTGAGCCAGAGGAGCATCAGGGGCCCGGGTTTCCCTCTCAGCTGTGTGGCCTGGGGGGTCTACTTAGAGGCTCCTCTCTCTTTGCTATTACATCAGGCTGTTCCCAAGGATGAATGGGGTGGTGCTTGCAAAGTGCAGAGCCCAGGTCCTGGTGCAGAGATAAATGCTCCATGAGTTCTAATCATGACTCTTTTTTCTTTTTTCAAATGTGGACCATTTTTCAAGTCTTTATTCAATTTGTTACAATATTGCTTTTGTTTCAGTTTTGGTTGTTTGGCTTTGAGGCATGTGGAATCTCAGCTCCCTGACCCTTGGCTCCAGGGGTATGGATCGAACCCACACCCCTGCCTTGGAAGGCAAAGTCTTAACCACTGGACTACCAGGGAAGTCCCAACTTAATCACTACTCTTAACAAAGGCAAAACGTATGACATCCCCCTTCTGCCTAAAATGCTTCATGGACTCTCTTCCAAACGTCCTAAATCGACCTTCCCCATCTTTCATCATCTGGCCCCTCATTACCTCTTCAGAACCATCCTTGGGCTCCTCCCTCAAATCTCACTGAACCGCTTTCAAATTCTAGAAAGCTCTGGGCTCTTTTTTCTCCGAGGGGAGCAGCAGCAGTTGCTGTTTCCTCTGCCTGAACTTTTCTTTCCTTCTCTCTCCCTTCGCCTGACTAACTGCCACCCACCCTCCAGTCTCTGCCCGGGTGTGACCTCCTCCAGTTCCACATCTGAGTCGGAGCTGCAGCCTGTGCTCTGCCCCAGGGGCTGTCCTTCCCTCGCTTGCCCTTGTCAAGCTGTGATGCTGGGTTATCATGTGCTGGGGGCAGTGTTGGTGGTGGTTGCAGACTTATTCTGGGCCCTAAGACTTATTCTGGAATCTTGGTGAATAGCTGTGAGCATGTTTCTCCTCTCACGGGAGAAAAGTGTATTTCCTTGGACAAAGAAGATGCTTTTGTTCCTAAGAGAAATCCCCTGAGGCTTGTTAGTTACATAAAGACCCTCCTCCCATTGCTCTCGGAGAAAACTCAAGGAGCCCTGAAACTGGATGTAGACATTTTCTTCAAAGAAGTTTTTCTGCTTGGAATTGTAAATTGCAGGGTATCACTGAGCCAGAGCTATGTTCTAACAAGCTGTGCATTTGTCTCACACCTCTTGGTTCTGCTCAACATGCGAGGGACTTTTTTGCGCAAGAGTTGTTTGACTGGGAGAGGTGCAGGTTCTAATTCACAGGAGTTATTAGCAGATAATCAGGAGTAAGGCCTTGAGAGGCACAGAAAGACAGGCAGGTGTATCTTATCCTGTAAGCAACTTTCTGGATCATGGATGTACTCCAGATAGGTTATTTAAGCTTGCGATGTGCAGGGTGGGTCTGCCACAGTCCAGGGGTGGCAGATTGCGGGCCAAATCCAGCCCACCGCCTCTTTTTATAAACAGTTTTTTTTGGCGCGCAGTCACAATGATGCCTTATCATCTGTGGCTGCGTTCATGCTACAAACAGTTAATTGAGCAGTTGCAGCAGAGACCAAATGGCCCAATAGTCCAAAGCACTGAACTTTGGCCCTTCCAAAGTCATTTTGCACTCCCAGTCTGTCTCTCTGTGTTCTGATGTGACTGTGTTGTTGGGGTTCACGTCTATGGGTGCCTAGGGGGTCCCTCTCAGGGGACAGGACACTCCATCGGCAGCTGCACTCACAGAGGAATTGCTGGCCGGACAGGCGGCCGAATAAGGCAGCTTCAGGGCAGGGGGAGGTGGGATCTTCCTCGCTGAGGACCTAACCCACTGCTTTTAGCCTGTCCGCTTCCCATTTCAGGCTCTTGTTATGGATCCCAGAAGGGTTGGAATTGTTGCTATTTCACCCTGAGAATGGCTGTTTGATTCTGGTGCTTTCTCCCTTGAACCCACACAGCCTGTGTGTAGGCCTCTTTACAGAATCAGTGTTTATCTACCGCCTATAGCGATGGGAAGGGGGTTTTAAAGTCTGAAAGAAGAGTTTCTCCCCACTTGGAATGAGAGCAGAAATCAGATAATCCATTACCCAGGATCACAGTGCTTTGATACTTTCTGGATAATTACAGACTTCCTGTTGCTGAAATTCAGCCTCTGTGCATTGGTGCCGGATTAAATCTCAGAGACAGAGTTTTGGGTGATGTAATAGAAAGTAATAGATTTATTACTTTGCCAGGCAAAGGAGGCCACGGCAGGTTAATGCCCTCAAAACTGTGTGTCCCACCCTAGAGGGGGTAGTGAGGCCTTAGTGTTCACGGAGCAGGGCGTGATCAACTCGTGGACAGTCTTCTGATTGGTTGGTGGTGAGGTAATCTAGAATCAGCATCATCAACCTTCTGGTTCCAACCGGCCTGCGGTCCACGTGCTCGTGGACAGCATACAGTAAACTTTTTCCACCTGGTGGGGTTTTTGTATCTGCAAAACAGCTCGCAGAACGTGGCTCAGAATATTATCTACAGCCCTTGAGGAAGAACTAAAGGTCCTTGACTTTGTTTAATAACTGAACTATGGGTATTTTGTCCTGCTTGACTGTTTTCTTTTCTTTCTGCATTTTCTCATTTCTCTGATTACAGTTATCCTTTGACTAAAGTTTTTGCTACAGACAAAAGGCAGGCAGAGGACATGGGTGGGGTTCTATTCTGGAAAGGCCTCGTAGGGTCCTGCTTGGTTATATTCCCTCTACCATCACCCCCCCACTCTGGGAAGACTCACATCTCATCACACTCTCCCCCCAAACTGTTCCCCTCCTTCTTGCCCCTCTGTATACCCATAAAGAAGGACGGGAAGGACCACCACCACTCAGGCTCCCCGGGGACCCCTAGGACAGCTGCTTCATCACTGCTGAAGGACCAGGTGCCGCCAAGGAGCCACCTCAAGCCTGACAGAGTCACAAAAGCAGCTGGCTCACCTGCCTGGAACACTGTCAAGTTCAAGTTCAAGGAGGAGGAGCAATTATTATTAATGTCAAGTATTCTGCCTCCCAAGGAACAGATAAGCAAAATACAGACAAAATTTAAATCACTCTTAGTGAAATGCAACTCTCACACCAGATTTTCTGAGGCCACTGGGGGAGCAAGCCTCACTGTCCTTCCTGAACTTGAGAATGTCACCTTAAGGTCTTGATTGCGTAAGAGCTCCTGATGGGGAAATCTTTTATGATGCTACTTTATGCTGACAACAGCTCTAAATTAGAGGGTGCAGCTGACTGAAATGAGCTTAATTTTCCATACAAATGTGGGCTCTTGGAAAGAAATCACTTTTTTTCAGGTCAAAAATCTATTTTATCTCCCCTAATTAGGAGAATATGTAAAGCAAGAAGGGGGAATGGTGTTCAATTTGCCATAAAAAGCAAACCTGGTAGTTTATAAGATCACACTTTCCAAACAAGCTCTGGCCCATTAGAGGGGATCATACATAATTCAGGACCCACTTGTTACCGCGTGGATCATGCAAATTCTCTCCAATTACACTTCGAAAAAAATGAGGTTCATCTTCCAGCTTTAAATAGACTATTAGAAAAGGGGTAGATAGAAAAGCCATAAAGAAGCAAATGATTTAAAGTGGCGTCAGTGTGAATTTGAGATGGAGAGGCTTAAAGGGAAGAGAGAAAATGCCTCAGTTCTGAGCCCCATTTTACGATTGGAACCAGCAGTTCATAGACTGTTCACACCTCCATCTGTCTACTTCACAAAGGTGTCTCTCCATCCAAAGTGAGAACCTTTCCATCAGGGGTGCTTCTTGTTTCTGAATAAGGGAAAGTAAAGTGAAAGTTGCTCAGTTGTGTCAGACTCATTGCGACTTCTTGGTCTGTACTCCAGGGAATTCTCCAGGCCAGAATACTGGAGTGGATCATTTCAAATTGATCTTTCATGAGATTCTCTTCTTAGACCTTAGAGGTGTGTGTGCGCTTGTATGTTTGTGTGATGGGTGAGAGAGGAAGAGACAGACTTAGGCAGTTGAAGCTGCAATAACAAAGTATGATACTGGGCGGCTTATACACAACAGACATTTATTTCTGACTGTTCTGGAGGCTGGAAGTCCGTGATCAGGGTAGCAGCGTGGCCAGGTTCCGGTGAGGCCCACTGCCAGGTTGCAGGCTGACATCTCATATCTTCACATGGCAGAAAGAGGAGTGATGAGCTGAGGTCCCTTTTATGAAGGCACTGATTTCATGCATAAAGACTGCACCTCCATGACCTAAATTACCTCCCAAAGTCCCCACCTCCAAATACCATCAGGCTGGTGATTTGAGGGTGGGGAGTGGACACACAAATGTTTAGTCTATAAACTAGAGCTCAGAGGAGGCACGGTCAGTTTTGCTGGCTGAGATTGGCCCACCCAATTGTCCAGGTGTTGAGCATGGCCCTGGGGTCGTCACCGTGAGAGGAAGGAATCTGGGCAGGAAAGGTGCTGTAGAGAAAGTGGGGCTTGAATGAGGCCCTGGAAGATGGGAGATTGGGATGGGCACGGGGTAGGCAGCGTGTTGGGGAGGGGAGCAACTGCTTGAGACAGACAGACACAGAGAGAACCGTGTGTCTGGCTAGTGGGAGGGGATGAAATTGCCCTCCGGCAGGGTTGGCACCTGGATATGGGCGGTGGGGGCCTGGGATGCTGTCCTAACAGAGGACTGTCCTGAGCCCTGTTCTCCACCATGAGGTCACCTGGACATGAGAAGGAGGAGCACGCTGACCCTCGGCATTTGCTCCTGACCAGTTCTCCAGAGCCGCTCCAGCTGTGGGCTCTGAGGGGGAAAAGGAGGGGAGGTGGGGCTGGGTGATCAATAAACAGACCAGGCTGTGTGCCGCCAGGGAGTTTAAGGGAGGTAATTAAACAGACTTCTCAGGCAAGCACCCGGACATGGGGATTAATTGCGATTTAAATAATGAAGCCTCCACGGAGAAGTGAAATACACAAGAAGAGCTTTGCCAAGGGCCTGGCTGAGCAGGGGAGACACAGCATAAGCACCAGTGGTGACGGAGAACGGCAGGAGATGAGGCCCCCCTTGGGCTCTTTGGGGGGGCCCCCGGCTCCTCCAGCTCATCTGGGAGGCTCCTGAGAACAGGGTTCTTTGTTTCCCAGGCCCCTTTGCCTTCCACCTTCAAGGTCTCACTGCAGCCTTAGCTCCTCCCGACTAGACTCCACCAGCCTCCGCCTTCATCATCTTCTACGCTGAGTCCTTGGAGGGGAGAAGGGGCGCCTGGCCAGTCACCCTCTCTGGCATCTTTCCAGCTTGGCCAGGACATAACTTCTTGAAAACAGCCCCCAGCGCCGTCACCAAGCTTCACATCAGTGAGGACTCAAGGCATTCCACTAAGTGACTTTTCCAGCCTATTTCCTGTTCCCCTCAAGGCCTTTGGCTCCCTGAGCCCACCTGTCTGCTACAGCTTGGAGCCTCTATGCCTTTGTACCTCCAGAGAGGCTTTGCCTCCCCAGGCCGCCTTCTAGGCCAGTTATATCTCCTCCATGAAAAAGCACCCCGCCCCGGCCTCCCCCAACCAGTGAGAATCCCCCCTGCATTGCAGGCTGGTTCTCTCTTGGAGGTCCTGGAGAGGGTTGATGGTCAGTTGATCTTTGAGCTGGACCTGGGCTCCACACCCCATCCTGGTCCTTGGAATGTAGTCCTGCCCGCCAGTCGGTCCCAGAGCCATTTTGAAGGACACAGGCTTGAGAGAGCCCTGTGTGATTGAGACCATCTGAGCTGAAGGCGTGACTGAGCCAGGGAAGGCCGCTGTGCATGCTCAAGATGCTGGAGTTAGTGGCAGAGATCTACTCGTTTCGAGGTGCCCAAGACCAGCCTGGTATGTACGTTCTCTTGCTTAATAAACCTGCCACCCACCCACCTACCAGTCTGGGGTGGGTTGCCTGTTTCTTCAGCTTCTGCTTGCCGAGGAGCCAGTTTGGGATTTCAGCCATGGACTCCCCGGGTTTTTAACCAGCAGTGTGTCTCACCCCTTCTTCAGTTTCCCAGCCTCTTGGACGCCAGGCTTCACGCCCCACACTGCGAGTATCCTGTGACTGTGATGTTAGGGGTGGGACCCTCAGCCAAAACCCCAGGGAACAAACGTCTTGTGGAATTTAGCATTTTTCAGATTTTGGAAAGATTATGGTGTGTCTATTCTATATCATGTAACAGCTCCAGTAGGTTTGGAATAGTTCCCTGTGGTCAAACGCATTTATGTTTCTGCTGCAAAGGGGGTAATGTTCATTTTAAAAGGGATAAAGACAATATTTAGCTTCAGTTAAGTTCAGGTCAGGTTTTGACTGAGTAAGTCAAGAAAAGTTTTCTGAGCTGAGGTTAAGGACTTGCCGATGTGCATTCCCTTAGGAATTCCCTAAGGTGCTCTCCAGGGATGCTGCTGGAGAGGAAAAGAGTTTGTTTAAACACTTTCCCAGGCGGCTTGGAGAGTGATTCAACCTTAGTTTGTGTCACATGGAACCGTCCAAGTGGAGAAGATTTAGCTGAGTGGGGAATTGCTTCTTCCCTGATGGCTCAGATGGTAAAGAATCTGCCTGCAAGGCAGGAGACCTGGGTTCAATCTCTGGGTCAGGAAGAGCCCCAGGAGAGTTCCGTGGAGAGAGGAGCCTAGTGGGCTACAGTCCATAGGGTCACAAAGAGTCGGACATGACTGAGCAACTGAACAACGACAGCAGCAAAAGGTGTGTATGGAGCATTAGTTGCCTCATGAAATCCTTCTGGGACCACGTGCATACAGGTGTGTGGGTGGGGGAGGGGCTTCCAGCCCCAGCACGGGACTTGGGGAACCCCAGCATGTTACTCGTCTGGTTTTGGGGGTGGTTCCTCTCTGAAACCACAGCTAGGATCACCCGTGTCTGATCACCCAGCCATTGCACTTAAAGAGCAAAGCCATCTGGAAAGGTTAGACATAAGGATAGGTGCTTAGTCGCTTAGTCGTGTCCCCGGGATCGAACCTGGGTCTCCTGCATTGCAGATGGATTTTTTTTAACTGTTTGAGCTACCAGTGAAGCCCATGAGGATAGGTACAGGTGATTAAAAGAAAAAATACAAGTCCCTGGGTGAAACAGTAGAGATGTTGAGGTGGGTCTTAAAAGAGGAACAGCCTTAATATCTAGGAATCCTGGCTGGGCCCAGGTAACCTAGATACCACCTCTCAAAGAAAATATAGATCTGCTTCCTCGCTGGGCCTCCGTGGCTTTCAAGTCGCAGTTTCTAGGATTTATTGCAGGTCATTAACTGCTGCGCTCTGACACGGGGAAGAAGTGAGAAGATTAAAGTAACAGCGGGGCTGTTGAGAATAATTTGGCCTGTCTTTGTTGCTGGGAGTGTGCTGTTAAACCATTATCACCTGTTAATTCTCATGTAACTTTGGGGAGGAAAATTATTATCTATGTGGCAGGAATTTTTCAGTTAATTCTGTAGAGTCGGTCAGATTTTAAGTGACTGAGAGTTTGAGAGGCATTTCTTAGGTAAATTTGAATTAGCTAGGCAAGGCCCTGAGTCAGCACTTGCTATATAATTTGCCATCCAGTGCAGATTGGAAATACAACACCCCTCCTTCAAAAGTTCGTAAGTTTCAAGCCGGTGAAATCGCAAAGCTTTGAAACAAGCTTGGGGCCCTTTTGAACCTGGTATCCTGTGTCAACATGTGGGTTACATGTCCATGAAGCCAGCCCTGCACCAGGGCCTCTGAGATCTTAGAGAAAGTACAGTTTCATAGAAAAAAAGGAGCTGTATTCAAATCCGACAAGCCTTGATCAGTTCTTAGTTTTGCATTCTATTGGTTTGATCTTGGAGAGAGACAGAGGCTCTATTTCTTCCTCTTTAAAAAAGAGCTACCAAAATGAGTTCCAGGGGCTTCCCTGGTGGTTCCGTGTTAAAGAATCCACCTGCAATGCAGGAGATGTGGGTTTGACCCCTGGCTTGGGAAGATCCCCTGGAGAAGGAAACGGCAGCCCATTCCAGTATTCTTGCCTGGAGAATTCCATGGACAGAGGAGCCTGGCGGGCTACAGCCCATGGGGTCACAGAGAGTCAGACACAACTGAGTGACTAAGCTACCACCATCACTACTGAAATGATGGAAACAGAGTGTGCAGAACATTTAACAGAGCACGGGGTATCTAATAAGAATTCAAGAAACCTTAGCTCCAGGCAGTGGTGCTCACGCCCCGTGGTATCCTCTTGCCCATTTCTCTCTGGCACCTTGCCACTGACTTCTAAATGTCAGCACTCGCATCCCTGGGCTGGTGTATCTTTCACCAGCTCCCAGAGCTCCCCAGGGGGATTAAGCCCTGCTCGCCCCAGAGGTAACTGGGTTGATTACACAGTCCTGTTTGGCCACCTTCCCTTCCCTGTCGTCCTCCCCACTCCTCTAGCCTGCACCTGGTCTCAGGGTTGGCTTCTGGGGGAGCCCAGTCTCTGATAAGAACCCCCCTCCTTCTCCTCCCTTTGGTGAGAGGGGTGAAGAAGATGCTAGAAAGGGACCCCTCAGCTGAGTCAGTGTTGAAAGGCTATATCTGATCTGATGTAATAACCAAAGGGGAAACTGAGAGGGTGTGGGCTGACCCAGCCGCCACTGTGACTCAGAGTCCTCTGGCTTGCTGTCCTCCAGGCTGCCTCAGTGGGGTGCCAGCTCCCAGGGGAAGGGCACTGGGTGACTCCACCTCTGCCATGAACATCCTGGGCTGGAGCCCAAGAGCGATCCAGAGTCTCAGCACCCGATTCCTTTCTCCACTGCTTCAGGGCATTTGGGTCCTGTTGTTCCATGTAGGATCCAGTGAAGCCCAGAACTCATCCTGGCTTTGGCCTTCGCAGGTTCAGACTGAGGCTGCAGTCCTGTAGCGTCCCTGGGTCGGAAGCAGGGCCACTGGGATCTTTGGTGGGGGCCATTCTTCAATCTTGTTAGTGTTTATCTTGCAGCGGATATCTGAGTATAGAGGGTTTCAAGATTTGTTGTCAGATTCTTTACTTTAAATCTCTGCTTCACTCAGTCTTCTGTGCTAGATTCGTGGAACGGTTTTGGAAAGCTCTGTTTCATCTGTCTTAGTCCGCTGGGTTCTTTTGGTGTCATTTCCAGTCCTCACACACTCCTCCTTCTCCTTTCTTTCCTCCTTTTTCCCCTCCTCCTGTTGGGAAGAGGGTATAAGAAACCCCAGTCTTCTCTTAGAGCAGCAGATATTAACCATTGTTATGCCATGGGTCCTTTAATGGTCTGATGAAGCCTGAGGACCCCCTCCCCGAGCAAAGATTCTTAATGTACAAAACAAAGCACTAGCATTACAAAAAGTAAAACATAATTAAATAATGTTTATTATACTTAAATATTATATCTATGCACCTATACTATGGACAGAGGAGCCTGGTATGTTCACAGTCCTTGGGGTCTCAAGAGTCGGACATGACTTAGCGACTAAACCACCACCACCTATATATCTATATATGTGGATTATATATATATCATATGTATGATATATATAATATATATATAATTTTTAAACCCTTAATTTGAGATCTAATACAATATGTGCATTGTTTCCATGAATTTAATAACTCAACATTAAATCTGGAATAGATATGATAGCTTCCATATGTCTGAAGCAGCAGTGGGTGTGCATGATATCTTGATATGTCTGCGACAACTGTAGAAGAATATAAAGATATCTGCATGTCTATGGGTGACAAAGCCACACTACTATTTATACCACTCTGCTTTGTTGCTTACTTTCATAATTGAAAGAAATGCTAAATTTCAGTGAGAGATGAATGAAAATGAAGGTATAATTTTTTTCCCCATTCATATTCTTAGAATGTCCAAATTCAATCCTTGGACCTTGTAGAAAAACATTTGTCCCAGGGTCCGAAGTGTACCCCAGACCCTTCCTTGCTGGTCCACCCTTGCTCACCGTGATGAGGGGAACCATCTCAGCTTCCCTCCTCACAGAAGAACTGAGGCTGATTTCAGTGCATTGCAGGGCTGTTCCACTTCTGCCAACTGAGGACAGACCAGTATCACTCTTGGTCATGGCAGCCGTGGCAGCTCAGTCTTTAGCTACAGAAGGGGTTTAAGGATTTTGGCTAAAATGCATCGAGAGAGAAAAGATGTATTAAGCTTGTTCTTTAGGATGTTAAACCAGGTCACGATCCCAGGATGCAATTCCGCTAAAAACAAAGTCAGCCCATGAGGAGAACCGAACTCTCACAGTGGGAGACATATGGGTTGGCTGAAAATCGACGAATAATTGTATCTCATCCCCATTTGGCTTTCTTTCAAGATAGAAGATGAATTAGATAGTGAGCAAAATTTTTGGCTGAGCGACACATAGATGTTCTCAAAGCCAGAAAAGAATAAAAGAGGTTGAGAGATGCTGTGAATAGGCTATTGGAGAGTGACAAAAGGCATCCTATTGGGGCAAAGGTCACACGCAGGAAGAAACAGACCCAGAAATATCATGTGTGGAAGGAGACAAAGCTCCAGGGGTTGGCAGTAGAGAAGAGGGAAGCTTTGCTCTGCTAGGACCACTCGCTCACAGGTTTTCTTAAAAACTGAAGTGATTTACAATATTACATTGGTTTCAAGTGTACAACATGGTAATTTAATATTTTTATAGACTTTTCTCCACTTAAACTTATTACAACCTATTGGCCATATGCCCTGTGCAGTACAGCATATCCTGATGTCTTGTTTACTTTACACACAGTAGTTTATGCCTCTTAATCCAGAATCCCCAACTTGTTCCTCCAACTCCCCTCTCCCCACTAGTATCAACTAGTTTGTTCTCGGTACCTACAAGTCTGTTTTTGTCTTGTATATACTTCTGTTATGTTTCATTTTTCAGATTTCACATATGAGCGATAATGGATTATTTGTCTTTGACTTGTTTCACTAAGCATACTTCCTCATAATTCCATTCACGTTGCTGCAAATGGCAGAACTTCATTCATTTTTATGACTAATATTCCATCAGGTGTATATGCCACATCATCTTTATCCATTCATCTGTTGATGAGTGCTTAAGTTGCTTTCATATCTTGATGGCTGTAAATAATGCTGCTGTGAACTTTGGGATCCATGAATATTTTTGAATTAGCATTTTTGTTTTCTTTGGGTATGACTGCAAGGAGATCCAATCAGTCCATCCTAAAGGAGATCAGTCCTGAGTGTTCATTGGAAGGACTGATGTTGAAGCTGAAACTCCAATATTTTGGTCACCTGATGCAAAGAGCTGACTGATTGGAAAAGACTCTGATGCTGGAAAAGACTGAAGGTGGGAGGAGAAGGGGACGACAGAGGATGAGATGGTTGGATGGCATCACTGACTCAGTGGACATGAGTTTGCATAAACTCCGGGAGTTGGCAATGGACAGGGAGGCCTGGCATGCTGCAGTCCATGGGCTCGCAAAGAATCGGACATGACTGAGCGACTGATCGGAACTAAACTGATACCTCTCAGAGGAATTGCTGGATACGAATCTCTGCTCTCCTGTGCAGGCCACATTGAAGCATAGAATGTTGAAGTAGAGTACCCCAGGGTTCCTGCTCTTGATGGGGATAATGCAAAAGAAACATTTCGGGTTCAAATCCTAAAACCTTCACGTCACATCCAGGAACTTTCAGGGAGCCATAAACCTCCCTGAGCCTCACTTTCATTACCTGAAAAATAAGACAATTTTATAATGCAGAGAGTTGTGAGGAGTTACACATCTCTTCTTATCCCTAACACACCCGGGGTGGAAAGAACACAAGTGTGGAGTGGAACAGATGTGGTCATGTTATCTCTCTGAGCATCAGTCTCTTTGGCTGTAAAATGGGGATAAACAAATATTCACGTTGTAGGTGTGCTATGGGTATTAATCATGATAAAAATGGTTACTAACCAACACCCTGGCACAGAACAGACACTGGATAGTAAAAATGAAAGAAGGAATGTGTTCATTATTAGTGTCTGCTAAGCTGCCTTGATTTCTCTAGTGTAACTGGTACATACAGACTAAAAGAGGCCAGTTGGCTGATCCCTTGCCCTCTCACACTTCACCCCCTTGAAGGCCCCACACTTTTAATATTTTGGGTCATCCAAACCTCTAGGAATAGTTGTGTCCCCTCCACCCCTCCCCATGGGTAACAAGGTAGGCTTGGGAGTCAGGCGTCCTGCATTCCTGCCCCAGCTTGCCCTTCCTGGCTGGTGACCTTTTGTTACTTTTCTCATCTGTAAAAGTGGTAGCGATCTCTATTTGCAGAGGTGTGGGGGTGGACGGTGTAAGTGGGATCCAGCAGGGGCTCAATTCCACAAAGAGCCTGAGGGGACAGCCTGCGTTTGTGACCAAGACCCTTTGTGTCCTGCACCCCAATCCTGACCACAGCCAAATGCACCAACATGGAGTGACTGGCAGCACTTCCAAACCATCTGGAAACGGATTCCTAAAAACACAGTCATTTTAAAGTATTGATATTAGTATTATTTTTATCACCAATAATCATGTCACAGTGGGTAAGAGTATCAACCTCAAAGTGGATTTGAGTACTAGCTCCAAGGGAGGTTAGCTTCAAGACCTTGAACCAGCTACTTATCCTAAGTTTTAGGTTCCTCATTTGTAAAATATGGATAGTAACAGTCTGTGCCTTGGAGGATTATTGTGGAGAAGAAAGGTGAGAAAGCATATGAAATACTTCACCAGAGTTGCTCATGTTCAGTGCTTAATACACTTTGCTATCTCATGCTTGTCATATTCTTGTGGATTTGAGACTTTGCAGAGAAGCCAACCATGGTATGTAGCATTATTTTTGTGATGAAAATGACGTCGGTGAAAATGGGGCTGGAGGTTTGTCCTGGGCTTTGAAACCTCATTCACAGCAAAGACCACCAGGGCCCAACTGCACACTCGCTTCCAGGGGCTGGTGGCATCGTCCACTTTACATTAACAAGCAGGACCGGGATGAGCTTCATGGAGCAGGGTTCCCCCTGCTTTCAGTTTTTTTCCTTTTTCCCCTGTTTTTACTGTGAGTCTTTCCCCAGACTCGGGGCACTCCACACACTGTGCAGGACCTAAGAGGACCCCTGAGAGCAGGAGGATTTGGGGGAAACCTCACCACACCCTCTTCATACTCCCTGTAGGGGTCCCTGTCTCACCCCGATAAAGAGCAAATGCCCCATGGAGGGCTTGGTTCCTGTAGAAAGATGACACGCCTGGAGGCATGTAGACTACAGCAGTGCCTAGGAATCTCTCAGTTGTTACCTACTTAACAAATACAAAACCTTGACTATGCCCAGGCAACGCCCTAAGTATTTTACAAAAGGTAACTGAATTCATCCTTAACCACAGAGTACAGAGGTAAGTACTATGATCATCTGCATTGACTGTTGTTCAGTCACTAAGCTGTATGCGTCTAACTCCAACCCCATGGAATGCAGCATGCCAGGCTTCCTTGTCCTTCACCATCTCCCAGAGCTCAAACTCATGTGCACTGAGTCAGTGATGCCATCCAACCTCTGTCATCCCCTTCTCCCGCCTTCAATCTTTACTAGCCAGCATCAGGGTCTTTTCCAATAAATCAGTTCCTCGCATCAGGTGACCAAAGTATTGGAGTTTCAGTTTCAGCATCAGTCCTTCCAATGAATATTCAGGGTTGAATTCCTTTATGATTGACTGGTTGGATCTCCTTGCTGTTCAAGGGACTCTTAAGAGTCTTCTCCAGCACCACAGTTTGAAAGCATCCATTCTTTGGCACTCAGCCTTCTTTATGGTCCAACTCTCACATCGATACATGATTACTGGAAAAACCATAGCTCTGACTATACAAACCGTTGTCAGCAAAGTGATGTCTATGCTTTTTAATATGTGCTCTAGTTTTGGCATAGCTTTTCTTCCATTGACTGAGGAGAAAACAAAAGCCCAAGAAGGTCAGATAACTGGTCCAGGATTCAGCTGAAGTCAGAGGTGAGTCACATCCACACCACCCTTGGGAGCTCTTTTAAAGAAAGAGAGGCTGAGTTTTCCATGGGACCTTTCAGTAGAAGTACCTCCCACCCACATCCAGGGGAAGAAGTGGTGAAAAGTGGACTCAATTCTATTTCCTGGGGATGAGTGGCCAGGTCACATGCCCCCACCCAGGACTCCAGCTGAATCTCTTGACCAGACCTCTGCCCTGTCAATATCTGAGCCTCCATGTCTTATGACAGAAAATGGGGCTGTCATATTGCCCACCACGCAGGACTGGGGTGTGGATCAGTGGTGCTGCGTGTATGTGGAAGACCTTGGTCCCTGAGACCCTGTGACTGTGCTCGTAGCTGATAGGGGTTCCCTGTCAGGCGATCCCAACTCCACCGTAACTCCCCACTCTCAGACCATCTGTGGCTGAATCGGAGACCCTGCCCTCCCTTCTCTTCCTGCTCGGGACCCCAGGTGTGGCCAGAGCAAGAGGACCCCACTTTCCTGAGTCTGAACCCTCTTTATGATGAGTTACCCTCCAGGTCTGTCACTGGTTCTTCATCCCTCCTTCCATCTCTAACTGTGCTTCTGTTTTTCTGGAACCCTGACTCCAAACCAGGGCCCCCCACTTCCTCTTTGTTTTAGTTATTCATTGCTGCTTAACAAACTTAACATCCCTGGCTTTCCAGGTGGTGCAGTTGGTAAAGAATCTGCCTGTCAATGTAGGAGACTCAGGTGACACAGGTTCGATCCCTGAGTCAGGAAGATCCCCTGGAGGAGGAAATAGTAACTCAATCCAGTATTCTTGCCTGGAAAATTCCATGGGCAGAGAAGCCTGGTGGGCTACAGTCCACAGGGTCACAAAGAGTTGGACATGACTGAAGCGACTTAGCATGCACACGTGCTTAACACACTACCCCAGAAAATCATGGCTGAAATCAACCATATTTATGATTTCTGAGGATTCTGAAGGTCAGGAACTCGGACAGAGCATGGTGGCGACAGCTCAATCTGTCCCCTGTGATGTGTGCCAGGAACAGAACAAAGCAATCATCTTCTTTTCTTGTCTGGCCTCTTGGCTGGGAAGGCTTGGCTTGGCTGGGGTCATCTCTATGTCCACTCCATGTCGCCTTTCCTTGGCATCCCTCCAGCAGGGGAGCCAGATATTGTATGTGGACCTGGAGGCCAGGGTTCCCGTGTCACAGAGCAGGGTCTTCAGGGCTTACTGACACAAGGGTCTGGAGCTGGCAGAGTGCCTGACCCACCTCTTCTCTTGGTTAAACCACATGCCATGCAACTCAGATACAAGGAGGCAGGGAGGGAGGTCTAAGCAAGGTGGTGAGTGGGCAGCTGTGGCTTGGCAGATGACTTTGGAGCCTGGCCACCCCCACTCCCCCTCTTTTAATGATGATGATGATTGAGAACATACCTACATGCTTGTTTCTAACCTACATGGAATTGTTCCCAAGACTTTCCACAGTGAATTTCACTGATAAACTGGTGCTTGCCCCAGCTGCCCCTGAAACTCCTGATTAGTGATTATCATTGGTAAGGGGAGTCTTGGTGATCAGTAATCTCAGCCTCAGCTCAGGCCCTGGAAGCCGCCTCTGCTTCGCTGACAAGGTCAGATAAGCTTCCTGAGAGCCAGTGCCAGGGCAGCAAAGGACTTGGTCGAGTTCATAACAAAATGTTTCTTTTTTTCCCATTAATAAGACCTGTCCTTACAACCCCGGGGACCGTCTGCTGGCAGAACTCTACGATCTTGCTTGTTCTCCTGCACAGTCCAGCCCCACCTGCTTGAAAAGCTTCCCAGGTGCCGGGCAGAATATCAAGATCCAGCAATTGCAAGGCCAGTGCACCTCAGCAACCTCTGTCATTTTGAAAGAATAGGGGACTGGGGCCAACCTGGACACAGGTGGAGGGCAGGACCCTCAGAGAAGGGGTAAGGAGTTCAAAGCACAGATCATGCCCCCGGGACAGCATTTCCCAGACTGTATTCCTAGTGACACCAGCCCCAAGGATGGGAAGAGGTGCTACACTCCAAAGAGGGTCCCCAACAATGAGTCTAGGAGAAGCACACCCTCTAATGGTTTTCTTACGGTGAATCGGCAACATCAGTATACCAAAGGCTCTGAGAAGGCCTGCAGTTAGGAGACAGGTCCGAACCTGCCTGAAAAATGTCCCCCCGACTATGTCAGAGATCCTCTCTCTCAGGGTAAGTTTCAAGACTAGCTTCTGGAAAGCTCACTTTGCAAGGACTTCCTCCAGAAAACCAGGGAGGCCCTGACCAGCCCCCAGATATAGAGCGAAGAGCTGGGCTGGAGACGAGAAAAGCTGAGAGTCTGTGCGAGGAAGGGCCCGGAGCCCATGAGTCTGAGCAGGAGGCAGGGCAGATTCCAGAGGCTGACCTCAAATGCCCACGGCTTCATCTCTTGTCTGCCAGGGAGGCCAGCCTGGATTCCAGTGCAGCGCTCTTGTGAGTGAGCTCTGTTGCCCCCGTGAGTGTGGTCTCGGGGACTGGACAGATTTCACCCAGACCTCCAAGCCCAAGTAACTGTGTGTGATCCCACCTTACACATCCCCAGATGACCACGTGTGCACTGTGAGGTCAGATGAAATAGCAAGGGGCATGACTCCCTGGACTGCATCTAAATGATGGAGCATCACATTGAAAATTGGATGTTAGTGTTGTCTAGGGAAGAGAGAAAAAAGAAAGCAAGAGAGAGGAATAGAAAATAATCATTCGACTTTTTCAAATGTCCTTTGCTAGAATGATACAATGTGTTTCACATTCATATTTAATGTGATTTTTTCCTTTTTTTAAATAAAAAAATCCAACTTATATATATATACTAAAGGTACCCAAAAGATGGCTGGTTTAATTGCATCCTTAAAATATCCTGAGTTTTTCATCAGCCAATGTGACGTAGTAATCATTTTCCTCCATACCTTCTGTTGAGAGGTTAAAAAAAAATTGGATGTGAGAGTATTTTGTAAACCACAAAATGCTGCATATGTGTTGGTTATTGATGTCCTTTGCTACTAATGGTGCCCTTTGTCAAGGGCTAAATGTTGGTGTCACCCCCAAATTCATATTAGAAGCCCTAATCAATTACCTAATGTGAATATATTTGAAGATGGGACCTCTGAGGAGGTGATAAAAGTTAAATGATGCCATAAGGATGGGGCCCTAGTCTGATAGGGCTGGAAACTTTAGAGGAAGAGGAAGAAGCACAGATATCTCTTTCTTTCCGTGAACCCTCAGAGGAAAAGCCATGTAAGGATGTAGTGGGAAGGCGTCTGCTCACCTAATTGGCCAACACCTTTATCTTGGACTTCCCAGCTTCCAAAACTATGAAAAGTAAATTTCTGTTGTCTAAGCCACCCTGTCTATGGTATTTTGTTATGACAGCCTGAGCTGACTGATAACCTGTCAAAGAAAATTTCCTTTTGAATCTTTGCTGGTTTCCACACTCTGTCAATGAAGAGCTGAACCATCATTCCAGTGGACTCAAAAAAAAAAAAAAAAAAGCCCAAAGATAGCTGACCACTCTTTTAAGTATCCAGGAGAATTGATCTGATCACTTACCAGCCTGTCTTGGCAACTCTCTGTGACTATGACCCTACAGCCTCTGATCATGAAACCTTGGTTTATTTTCTAGATGTGTGATATTGCATGTGAGAAAATGTTATTTAATCTGCATTTCAGTATCACACAGGAGCAAAAGTTAGATGCTGACCCTGGAGTATCTACATGTGGATGGTGACTTAATTAAAAAGCAGCTTTGGCCAAGGTCCTCAACTACTGTTTTACTTAGTGACACAATGGACATGAGTTTGAACAAACTCCAGGAGATGGTGAAGGACAGGGAAGCCTGGTCTGCTGCAGCCCATGGGGTGGCAGAGTTGGACATGACTTAGCGACTGAACAATGATAACTGAGGCCCTAGGTTGGTAGCTCTATTAATAATTGTTATACAAAAGTTTGTACATCTCTGAGCCTGAAAAAATGTTGGCACACTTTTACATTTCCTGTTTTACTTAAGTAATGTAACCGAGTCTTCCCCCACAATACCGTGTGTGTTCTTAATCACTCATTCGTGTCCGGCTCTTTGCAACCCCGTGGACTGTAGCCGTCCAGGCTCCTTTGTCCATGGAGATTCTCCAGGCAAGAATACTGGAGTGGGTTGCCATGCCCTCCTCCAGGGGATCTTCCCAAGCCAGGGATTGAACCCAGGTCTCCTGCATTGCAGGACCATTCTTTCCCATCTGAGCCACCAGGGAAGCCCATATATGAAATACCATATATGAAGTAAATTTGCTTAAGTAAGCAAACCTAGGTGTAGATCCAACTATGGTATATTTTAGCATCAAATTTCCCAGGTAAATGTTCCTATGTTGTGTGCATTTGTTTCCTAGAGATTAAAACCATTTTCCTCAAATCTACAGTGGCCGAACTGGTTTTAGACACTGGCTGTCTCTGATTCTGAAATGAAAATCAACTGTTTATTCATTGGAAGTCTATTTTTCATGTATATGTACTAAGTTTTTGGGGGTGGGCCAGGCACTGGAGTATATAGTCCACTAAGACAGACCCTAATGGGAATGTACACTTTTTAATTTAAAAAAGTTAATTTTCATAGTAGTAGACTATGGATAAATATAAAGTCATTAGTACTGTTTGCATTGCATATATATATATATATATATGTATGCAGTTCTTGCCTCTAATTCTCCCAAAGGCAAAAGTTTCCAACTCTTTCAGCTACTTCTGGTATTTACTATTGTGTTTCTAAAATACAGCATATTTATTCCTCAATTTGGTTTTGTTTTGTTTTTTTTTGAGTTTCTTGTTTTGTTTTCTCCCAATTTTATTGAGACATAGTTGATGTATAGCACTGTCAAGTTTAAGTTGTATAGCATATGACTGGACTAATAAACATCATGAAACGATGACCACTATAATTTTAGTGAACATCCATCATCTCTCATAATACACAAAATTAAGGAAATAGAAAATAAACATTTTCTTTGTGATCAGAATTCTTAGGATTTAATCTCAAATTTATATATAGCATACAGCAGTGTTAATTATATTTATTATTTTGTACATTATATCTCTAATAATTTATCTTATAACTGAAACTTTGTACGTTTGACTACCTTTATCCAATTCCCCTTCTCCCCACCCCCACCTCTGGTAATCACAAATCTAATGTATTTTTCTATGAATTATTTTTTTATCTGTTTTTGAACTATGATTGACCTATAACACTATGCTAATTCTTGGTAGACAAGGATGATTTGATATGTCTAAACATTTCAAAATGATCACCATAATAAGTCTAGTTACTACCATCTGTCATCATACAGAGATACTACATAACTGTTGACTCTATTCCCTACATTGTACATTTCATAGCTGTGTCTTATTTATAACTGAAAGTTTGTACCTCTTAGTTTCCCTTACCTCCCCATCTTCCTCCCCTCTGGCAACCACCTGTTTATTCTCTGTTTTTATGACTCTGCTTTTATTTAGTTACCTTTGTTCATTTCTGTTTTAGATTTTACATATATGTGAAATCATACAGCGTCTATCTTTTTCTGTCTGATATACCCTCTAGGTCCATTCATGTTGTTGCAGATGGCAAGGTTTCATTCTTTTTATGGCTAATATTCCATTCTGTATGTATATCAAATCATCTTTATCCATTCATCTATTTCTTCCAAGTCTTAGCTACTATAAGTAATGCTGCAATGAACTTAAGGGTACATATATCTTTGTGCAGTACTGTTTTTTTTTAATTTTGGTTAAATACTCAGGAGTGGAGTATTGTATAATAGGTCTGTTTTTAATTTGTTGAGGAATCTCCATAGTGTATTCCACAGTAGCTGTACCAATTTACATTTGCACCAATAGTGCGTATACATTCTACAGAATGTAGTGCAGTTATAATTTTGCATTCCATGTTGCCTCGATTCCTTCTAATAGATCATTTTTTAAGTGAAACTAGCGTTATTGAACTCTCAGAAGGAAGGCGAGTTTTGGAAAGTTTTTCTGTTTATGGCTAGTGGGTTCCTGCTGTTTTTGTGAAAGTACACTTAATACTTTTTAAACATGGCTCACTCTGTTCTCCTTATTCAGTTTTATCTAGACCTTATTGTTTCCTTTCCCTTATTGTCCTTCTCAATGAGGGCTCTGTTCCCAGCACTTTTCCTCAATGTGGCATTTTTTTCCCCTGGAATGGATCCTTGTCTCCGTAACTCTGAGAATTCACAGGGCACAAATTAATTCATCCCCCTCACAGCATAGAGACAGTACCATGCACTCACTTGCTATTAAACTGTGTGAATCCCTCTCAGCTCTAACTGTCACAACAAATTGGCTCCCAAGCTCTCTAGTGACTATTTGTTGGTTATTTTGTATTCCTCAGGTCCACCAACTACCCCACTTCTTCCTTCTGCACAGATGTTGCTGGTGGTCATGTCTTATAAACTGTCTGTGGATTGTCCTCACTTACCCGTAATCCTGAATATTCATTGGAAGGACTGATGCTGAAGCTGAAACTCCAATACTTTGGCCACCTGATACAAAGAGCTGACTCATTTGAAAAGACCTTGATGCTGGGAAAGATTGAAGGTGGGAGGAGAAGGGGATGACAGAGGATGAGATGGTTGGATAGCATCACTGACTCAATGGACATGAGTCTGAGTAAACTCTGGGAGTTGGTGATGGACAGGGAGGCCTGGCGTGCTGCAGTCCATGGGGTCGCAAAGAGTTGGACACGACTGAGCAACTGAACTGACTGGCTGACTGGCCCGTAATCTGGAGTTCTCAAGGGCACCTCATCACCTAGTTTTGTTGTCGAAGTTTTAGTTTTTGCTAACTTAGTTTCTCTATGTGTTTTTAGAGGGGTGCTTTGGGAGGGAAAATAACCACACTGATCTCACTGCCATCTTCCCAGAATTCTACAGTATATCTCAAGAGTATTTCATGTCACTTTAAGACATTATCCACTGACTTTCCTTTATAGTACACGGGAATTTGGCTTTCTTACAATTCAGGGCCCGCCCACTGACTTTTACTCCCTCCATTCTGCCAATAAATTAGTCCCAATAAAGTCAGCATGTATTACTATATATTATTCAAATAACATTATATTCATGTTTACTTTCTTATACATATTTTTTAGGGATTTCTTTTTCCTTGAAAATTATTCTGGGATTATTAATTACATGGATCTGTATATATTTTGTTTTTTTCCTTTCCTGCCGTTAACATTGTCTGTGCCCTGTAAATTCTTTAATTTGGCCCTCATCCCTCAAGAAAGAAGCTTTCCTCAAACTTCTACTTAACTCTGGTTGTCTTCTCATATTTAAGAGGGGATTTGAAAGTGAAATGGTGTTTTCTCTGTGGATTTGTGTTGAGGAGAGAGTTTGTCAACAAATGGAACTGCTGCAAACTCACCCTTTCACCCTTTCATTGGGATACCCCGGCTGTTTTATGATCTGATCTTTCCTTTCCAGTGATTCAATTCCCCAGAGAAACATCCTCTAATCTCCTGGGTGGGCAGAGAAAGGAGTCAGCGGACTCCTGTATTTGGTATGTAGTCTCAGTAATGCCCCTGCTTATAGCCTCTGATCCTTACTCTGGCAAACAGGCTGAAACTTCTCTGGTTCCATTTCTACTGAACTTTGTCTTTGTTCCTGTCCATCTTTGTCCAGTTAGGCATGAGGACTTTACATGTACTACTCTCCATCAGCATATGTATTAAATCTTGGTAGAGTTGTTTTTATTTTTTTTAAGAAAAATTATAAACATAATTCTATTTCCTTCCCATACCAAAATAAATATTGAATACCACTCCCCCCAAGGTCTGTGCATCCGATCTAGAGAATGAATGTCTGGAAAGAAGGGAAACCTTCTTAGAGTAGGGCAGTAGCAACTTCTGATCCTATGTAGACTTTTCCCTTTCTTCCCTGTCTTGAGCCTCATCAGTGGACCTTGTACCTCTACCTCCTGGGTTCCCATAAATGTTTGTCTCTACAGTCCTTGGGTGCAGCTACTTTTAGCCTCTCCTCCAGCTTCAGAAATTGACTCCTCTTATTTCCAGTGATATCCTTTACTGGTCTCTTTGTCTCTGTGGATTCATATTTTAAAAACTCTTTTACTGTCATCTTAAAGAATTTTTGAGGCGAGAAGGGATGAATACCCGTGTTCCATCTGCCAGAAATACATTTTAACAATTAGCAGTTAATGTAAACAGAAAAGCATATGTGTTTAAACAACTGAAGTATTTTAAAAACCTCATATTCCTGAAATATCTCTTATTTCCAAAGCACCTTAGGATGTATTTGTTCATGAGAGCATCTCATGAGCTATGTCGCAGAGATTATTATCCTCCTGGTGGGGGCAAGGTTGAGACCTAGAGTAGTGATGTGATACAGCAGTGGACCAGGGTCAGACAGAAACGTACAATGTCTAGTTGTTGCAGTTGTCAATTTCACCACACATACTGGCCATGAACTCAAGGAATATTCTGCACTTTTCCAAGAATGGCAGTTCTGTGGAATTCAAGCACATTATTGCTTATTGGTGGACACTAAAGTCTATAATATACAGAAGGGACCTCGTTTTGTATGAGCAGAGGATTTTTGTTGGCAGTAGAAATGTAAACACGACCCTTCTAATGCATTTTTAATAGTCTCTGTTTCTGGACATTAGCCAAAGTTTGCATCTTTAGCAGTAACAGATTTGCCATGTGGGCCAATTCCTCCCTTAAGAATTCTTCTAAAGATCTGAATTTAACCCCAACCGTTTCCTTTATTTCCTTGTTCCAGTGAATTGATTCTCTGGCCTGTGGGTTCTGAGGTCTGTGTAGAGGAGTATTTACTTGGCTGTAATTGATTGAGTTGCCTTGGTCAGTGTATAGGTTGATATTATTCTCTACCTTAACCTCACTTGGCTCGATGTTGACTTAAAAACTCTCTGACACAGACTGAAAACATGACTGCCTCCTTCGTGTTCCTTATTCACAGGTAGTATTTTCAGCCTGACAGATTATAGACAATCAATTATAAATTTCAAAACCATCAACTCCACATGGGTAGGTGTATTACTTGTGTGCATGCGTGCTAAGTCACTTCAGTTGTGTTTAACTCTGCCATCCTATGAACTATAGCCCACCAGGCTCCTCTATCCATGGAATTTTCCAGGCAAGAATACTGGTGTGGGTCACCATGCCCTCCTCCAGGGGATCTTTGTAGGTAGTAATATCTTTGTCCTTGTCCCAGGTCAGGTCTAGGAGAGCTTTCTTCCTCTGTCACTATCTTTCCCCCATCTCCCTGGAGCTCCCTTTCTCTAATACGGTCACTCTCTCTTTCTGAACCGGGTGCATTTAGACATTAGAAGGGTATAAGTAACTCATCATCTATTTTTTGCAGGGGTGGGGTGGTGGTTCAGCACCCAGTCCTCCTTGCTGAATCGATAAATAAAAGCAAGATGGCCATGGAAAAACAAGGATTTTGTGCAAGACAAACCTGGGTGTATATTCCATATCTGTCCTTACAAGCTATAGGAGCGTAGGTGAGTCATTCACCGTCTATGAGCCTCAGTGTACTTAAAGAGAATGATTATACCCTCAGTTTTGAGTGGTCCAAAAATTAAAGGAGGTAAATTAAAAATGCCTAGCATACACTTACCTATAAAGTTAAACATATGCTTACCAAATGACCCAACAATTTGACTCCTTGGAAGCTACCCAAGAGAAAAGGAACAAGTGTCTACACAGACTTAAACACAAATATTGGTGAATTTTTACTAATAATGACTTTCAGTGGAAATAACCTAAAGGTCCATCAATGGGCCAATGAATAGGCAAATTATGATATATTCTTACAGTGAAATTTTACTCAGTAGTGGAAAGAATGAACCGTTGATACATGCTACATGATTCTTAAAATAATGATGATTTTTAAAAACATTATGCTCAGAAAAAGCAGACATAAAAGACAGACACAAAAGGCTACATACTGTGTGATTTCTGTTTGAAACTCTTTTAGAGAAATATCTAATCAGTAAGCGATTGAAATTGAATCAGTGGTGACCTGGGGCCGGGGTGGGGTTAGGGATTGACTGCAGGGGGACACCTGGGACTTTTTGGGTGACGGAAATTTTCTGTATCTTTATTGTGGGGGATAGTTATGTGGGCATACACATTTGTCAACATTTAACAAACTGTATGCTTAAAATGCGTGCATTTTATTGTATGTAAGTGACATCTTGATAAGGTAGATTTTTACAATGTCCGGCATGGTGCCTGACATGTGGTGAGTGCCCAGTAAGTGCTGCTTCTCTTCCGTCTTTGGTTTGGGTTCAGGGAAGACAGCATTGTGTGGTCCCTGCCTTGGGCTCAGCCTTGTAAGAGGCACAGAAATAGATGTGTTCAGTGCCCCTCCCAGGTTTCTCTGACCTTTCAGTGAACCCCTGTCTTAGTCCATTTACTCTCTTGTAACAGAGTACCTTACACTGGGTGGCTGCAATAATAGAAATTTATTTTTTTCACAGTTCTGGATGGTAAGAAGTCCAAGATCAAGGTTCCTGCCCATTTATTTTCTGGTGAGCGCTATCTTCTTTGCAGATGGCTGGCTGTCTCTGTATTCTCACCTGGCCTTTCCTTGTTATGTGCCCATGGAGACAGGGATCTCTCTGTTCCACTTCTTTTAAGGCTGCTTATCCTATTGGACTAGGACCCCACCCTTACAACTTATTTAATTGTAATTGCCTCTTAAAAGCTCTATCTCAAAATACAGTCAAATGAGGGGTTAGAGTTTCAACATAGAATTTGGGGAGGACACATGGCTGATTTTTCCCCTGGGGTTTACAGAAGGATGTTCTCTTCTTGTTACTGACAATTTGGACATGCTGGGGAGCAGCCTTTGGGAGTAACCCTCAAATATGTATTTCTGGAAGTTGCTGTATAAATATCTCAGCTCCCATGCCCCTCAGGTGGGCTCATATGGGTGTGTTTTATACCATTTTCCAGAATTTTCTCTTGAGATGAAGAACCAGTCACCTCCTGGTAACTGGCTTAATATAATGCTTTTTATTGACTGCCGCACCTTCCTGTAACACTAGCCCACTTCCTAATATTCCCTCTACCTGCCAAATAAACCATTTGAACTTGTGACTTCTGAACTTGTGAATCTTGGAGAACCTAAAAAACAGTAGTGACACGTGTTTGTACAGGTAACTGTAATTCACGGCAGGCTGGAAAAATGGTGCAGTGAATGTCCATATGTCAAGCCATGGGCAAAGAGATCAACTGCGGAGGAGAGAGTGGTTCTGACATAGAGACCAGAGATGATTCTCGGAAGAGACAGGATGAAGCAAGCAGGCCATGAAAGATGCATACAACTTTGATAGGGAGCTCTTGTGGAACCCAGAGAGAGAAAGGAGGAAGGTAGGGAGAGAGAAAGAAAGAGATGTTGAGGCAGAGAGAGAGAGAAAGAGAGGGAGGGGAGGAGGAAGAGAGAGAATATTGGGGAAAAGGAGATTGAATGTAACATGTGGCGAGCACGTGTGCTGTGACAGATGCTGGCTCAGAGCTGGGTGAGACATTTCCTATCCTTAAGGACATCTCAGTCTAGTGATAAAGCACAGTCTACTGGATAAAGCACTTGCCCTGTATCTTGACGCATCATTTCCCAAGTGCTATGAGTTCCCAGGGGTTTTCCCAAACATCCTGAGAGAGCCCTCAACATGTAGCTCCCTCACACCAAGGCTGTTACATACAAGAGGGAAAATTCAGGTTTTGAAAAAGTCTCCTCAGGCACAGCTCCAAATTTCGGTCTAGAGTCCAGAGTCTTGTTTTAATGGCTTTGGCTAAATTCATGTTCAGCATTTGATTTCGAGCTTGCAGTATTAATATTTCGTGCATAGGGCCTATTCTCTGGTGATTTTAATATTTCATTTATCGACTGATTTAACTTTTAATAGTATCCAAAGCCATCTCATTAGATTACAGGGCTGAAGGAGTGACTCTAATAGCTATCCCGTTGTTGGAATAAATTCAATCTGGACAGATGTAGCCCAAGGCAAAAGGCAATCGTGATCGAGGGAATATTTTGCCTTCCTAGGTTCCAAACAAGTCTTAGCCTTCTCTGTGTCTGTGACTTGGACATGAAAGATAATTCTCTGAAGATCTTGGAGACCAAGGAAGAAATGTGATCTAGACATGACCAATAATCATTGACATGTTAAACTGTACATGTATGCTGTGTCCCTATCACAGCCATATTTGGGGAGTTCTTACAGCATTGTGGCTGTACCTGATTAATCTCTGAATCCACTGTCTTGCAAAGTTTTTGATACAAGGTTGGGCTTCCCAGGTGACTCAGCAGTACAGAGTCCACCTGCCAATGTAGGAGACACAGGAGATGTGGGTTTGGTCCCTGGGTTGGGAAGATCCCCTGGAGGAGGAAATTGCAACCCACTCCAGTATTCTTGCCTGGAAATCCAGTGGACAGAGGAGCCTGGCAAGTTACAGTCTGTGGGGTCACAAAGAGTTAGACACGACAGCACTGAGCACACACAAGAGATTTATTAAAAGTTTGAGCTAAATGGGACCTGAATTTTTGTTTCCAGGCACTAGAGAGTTTTGTCCTTAGTCCTGAACTGTTTGTTAGTCTTTAAGCAATGTTTTTGATGAAACCATAAGGGATATTTTCTGATTCTTTAATGGTAGTAAGCTGGGAGAGGCCATAAAAACACTGGGTGAAAGAATGAGTACAACAGCAAAAAGGTTTTGCTCTGCTGAGACATGGTCATTCTAATAAAAAAAAAGTAGCAGATAAATGATCTTGTAATGTTGTTTGCTCCTAGAAAATGACGACTGTCTTTTATTTATGTAAAAGGTACAGAAGAATGCTGAATACAGGTTAGATGGGCAATTAATGATTCCTGAAAGAATGCCTAATTCCAAGTTGTACATTTCATCTAAAAGTCAGTTTCTCACAAGTACACTATGGGGGAGATAAAGGCATGAGTTCACTGTTGCATGAAAGGAAAACATTTAAACTCTAGTTGCTAATCATTTTAATAACCAAGTCCCTTGGAAAGCAAGAAGGTCAAACTAGTCAATTTTCAAGGAAATCAACCTTGAATACACTTTGGAACAACTGATGCTGAAGCTGAAGCTCCTATACTTTGGCCACTGATGTGAACAGCTGACTCATTGGAAAAGACCCTGATGCTTGGGAAGATTGAGGGCAGAAGAAGAAGGGGGCAACAGAGGATGAGAAGGCAAGATGGCATCACTGATTCATTGGACATGAACTTGGGCAAACTCCAGGAGATGGTGAGGGACAGAGAAGCCTTGTGTGCTGTAATCCATGGGGTCGTGAAGAGTCGGAACCGACTTGTCGACTGAACAAAAACAACAACGACAAACAACTTTGATGTGGACTGTAATAATTATGGGCTATATTGGTTCCCAAAGCAACTAACTTGAGTCTTCTATTGTGATGCTGGGCTTGGATTGCATGTCTCACCTTGAGTGATAGCCCGCTTGACACCGAGGACTCTCTTCCCTCAGAGTTGACATGTGCTGTGGACCAGATAGTTGAAGGGAAGTAGAACCCACCTGCAAGCCAGGGCTTCGAGAAAGCACTGTGGAAGGGACCTTTGGACTGAGTCTTGAAGGGCAGGTCACTGTACCTCAAAAGAGGATGAGAAGCAGCCCGTAAAGTCATGCAGAGGCATCTCTGCCCTAATGATCCCCTTGCTCAGGGAAGGAGTGGACACTCAGAAGCCCTCGGATGAGTCACTGAAGAGGGAGGTTCACTCCCCCTGGACCCAATATCTGCTTCCACCCATTCTCATCTTGCAGGAAAATGAGTTTCTATAGGATCCTGCTATATAGAAAGGGCAATACCCTCTGCTTTGCTTTAGGCTCATCCCTATCTAATTCTGAAGGAATACTAAGATTGAATAAAGAAATTTGTGTTTATCCATCCATGATTTAGTTGCAGGTGTGATTTAGGTACCAGTTTTGCTTTAAGGCTCACCTCTTCAATAAACCCACACTTGGCCCTGCCCTGCTGCACATTCAAATGGGATGAAAATCCTAACTTTTTTTCTGTATGTATAATACACATATATGTATTGCTATATACTATGTATGTATAATACACATATATGTATTGCTATATACTATATATGTATTATTAACTTATATATACTTATGTACTACTATACTATATCTTAAATGTGTGTGTGTGCTCAGTTGCATTTGACTCTTTGTGACCCCATGGGCTGTAGCCTACCAGACTCCTCTATCTATGGGATTCTCTAGGCAAGAATACTGGAGTGAGTTGCCATTTCCTCTTCCAGGGGATCTTCCCAACCCAGGGATCAAACCTGTGTCTCCTGTATCTCCTGCATTGCAGGTCGATTCTCTACTGCTTGAGCCTTCAGGGAGGCCCATACCCTAAATATGTAGCACGGGCTTCCCTGGCGGCTCAGGTGGTGAAGAGTCTGTCTTCAGTGCAGGAGACACAGGAGACCCGGGTTCCACTTTCGGGTCAGGAGAATCCCTTGGAAAATGGAATGGCTGCCCACTCCAGCGTTTTTGTCAGGAGAACTCCATGAACAAAGGAGCCTGGTGGGCTACAGTCCACAGGGGTCACAAAGAGTCAGACACAACTGAGCAACTAATATTATCATTATTATTATATGTAATATAAACATAAAAGTAATTTAT
Organism: Cervus elaphus; assembly: GCF_910594005.1. Lineage (NCBI taxonomy): Eukaryota > Metazoa > Chordata > Mammalia > Artiodactyla > Cervidae > Cervus > Cervus elaphus. The sequence continues at coordinate 23,228,904 of NC_057825.1, read as the reverse complement.
ATATGTATTATTTCATGTAACAGGCACAAAAATAGAAAATTTAAAGGTTTGAGAGCAATATGACATTTTCTGTTCCAGGGAATCTTCCCAACACAGGGATCGAACCCAAGTCTCCCTTGTTGCAGGTGGATATCTTACCAGCTGAACCACCAGGGAAGCCCAAGAATACTGGAGTGGGTAGCCTATCCCTTCTTCAGTGGATCTTCCCGACCCAGGAATCAAACCGGGGTCTCTGGCATTGCAGGCAAATTCTTAACCAGCTGAGTTACCAGAGAAGCCATAGAAAATTGAAAGGTTTCTGGGCAATATGACATAGATAGTAATACTATAAATTATATTGCAAAAGTCCTTTTTTGTTAACACTTTTTTTTTTGCTACCACTGTAATTAGTGATAATATTTTAAAGTATATATTAAAATAGGATATACTTCATTATTTTTGAAATTGTAACACTAGATGATAAAGCAAGAAGTTCATTCTGAAAAAATACTTAATTTTAATGACTGTCAGGGTTAAAAACAGAATTCTCACAAAGAAGTGTCGATCCAAATGGAAGAGGGCATTGGTGGCTTTGTTTATTAAATTATGATTCTCATTTTTCAACGTCATCCACCAATTATACAGAAGTTTTTGTTGAAATTGGGCTAGTAAATTTCCATCTTCCTAATGTCAGGCAGTTCTTCTCACAAACTAATTGGAAGATATTTCATTTTTACATTTTTAAACAAGTGGGTCCCAAACCCATTGAAACTTCATTTGAAAGATTTTAAGCAGGCTAGAGACTTCTGTTTTATGTGTGCATACATAAATGTTATTATAGTTGATAACCAAGTGTGTTGGCAAGAAAACACATAGTGATAAAAATACTTTCAGAAAGGCTCTTCTGCACCTGAATTTCTTTGGAAAAGCATTACTTCATCCCTCACTCTTGACCTTAAAGGGTCAAATGAAGTGTGTTTATTTTTCAAAAACTATCTACCTGTGCACACTACTGAGAGCCTCTTATCTTCACAGGAAAGGTCACCAAATTTGATGCCCTGTCTCTTTGTAAAGGAAAGCTGCATGACCCATCTTCTAGTTCGTTCAGTTACTATTTCAAATACATTGAGTGTTCCAAAGGAAGATCATGGTCGTACCTTATATTATTATGAAGTTCTGTGAAAATCCTACTCTTCAAATATCCTTTTCCTTTTATATTTAATGACATCAATGGTATTCTGTGACACCGTATGCACTTCTAGCTTGTATTTCTTTGCTGGGATAAGCTGAATGATGCTGTGAATGCATTTCACGTGTGACCCTGTCTCTGTCACCCCACTCTGGAATCTCTTCCAGTTTTAGTGACTGTGTTTCTAGAGTGTTCCTATAAAGCACAGTTTCTGTTACAGATTTAATTGTTGAGACTATCTTCTTTAATAACTTCCACATATCCTGCAAAGTGAGCTTCCCAGGTGGCACTAGGGGTAAAGAACCTGCCTGCCAATGCCAGAGATGTAAGAGATGTGGGTTCAATCCCTGGGTGGGGAAGATCCCCTGGAGGAGGTCATAGCAACCCATTCTGGTATTCTTGCCTGGACCACAGAGTCCGAAACAGTTACTATTTTATACACTTTACAGAAAAAATTTTCTGACCCCTGTTATATAGTATCACCGTTTGCTCTTCAGTTCAGTTCAGTCGCTCAGTCGTGTCCGACGCTTTGCAACCCCATGGACTGCAGCACGCCAGGCCTCCCTGTCCATCACCAACTCCTGGAGTTTACTCAAACTCATGTCCATTGAGTCGGTGATGCCATCCAACCATCTCATCCTCTGTCATCCCCTTCTTCTGCCCTCAATCTTTCCCAGCATCAGGGTCTTTTCAAATGAGTCAGCTCTTTGCATCAGGTGGCCAAAGTATTAGAGTTTCAGCTTCAGCATCAGTCCTTCCAATGAATATTCAGGACTGATTGCCTTTAGGAGTTTACTCTTCATTATGCTATAAACTTGAACAGAACTCCCTCTCAGCCTCCACTGTGGCCTGACGGCTCTGTGTGCTGACCCATCCCTCAGGGCCCTGACCAGTGTTATGCAGGCAGTGTCCTCTTTGACTTCCCTGCCCTTCAGCCATCCCTCTGATGAGAGCATTTTTCAGGGTAGGCAGGAAGTGCCAGAGAATTCACAAGCCCCTTCCAGCAGCCCTCAACCAGTGATGCACAGGAGGTGCTATATAAATACCCCAACTGCAACACCCCTAGGGTCAGCTAACTCTGTCCTGGCCCCCAGAACTGTCCAAGGGATTAAACTTTAGTGAGTCAGTTTAGTGATATATTGATACTACCGTCTCTTTCCCTGTGTCCTCTGTAGTGTTTCCTGGGATCACCTCCCAGTCCACTCCTTGCTCCAAAAGCTTGTCTCATGCTCTCCTTTGAGATGCTTCTTCCTGATTTCTTCCTTTCACAGTCCTTCTCCCATGTCTGTCTCTCAAAATATAAGTTTGTTGATTTCTGCCATGTTGGGAAGGTAGTAAACAGATAAGAAGCAGGTCATAAGCAAACTTTTATCGTGGATGAAGTGGCTGATCACCTACAAGAACCAGGGTGGATTATTCAGGGTACAGACCCTCAGGTTGACCCCCTGCCTCTTCTCTGCACCGTCCCCGGTCTGTAGACTGCCTCGAGTGTCCCAGGTGAATGGTGGCATGGCAACTTCCTGTCTGGGGTACTGACAGTCCTTAGAACTGGACACTGGGAATTGCATGGGGAGAGGTGAACGATGCTTGTGAAACACTTGAGGATGTTAGAAGGAAGGGCTGGTGTAATGAAGGACTGTTTCTGAGCAAGCAGCAACACTGAAGGTTGTGCTGTATTTTCTCATATTTTATTTATTTTGCAGAGCGCTTTTCTGCAGCCCACAGAATGGCTTCAGTGAGCCAGTAAGGATGGCATTGTGAGCCCACGACACCGGGTCTGAGTGTCAGCTGTGGCTCTGACTCACAGCAAGAAAGGCTGTTAACTACCTTATCCATCTTTGTCTCTATTAGAGCAGCTGGTAAATGGGGGAGCAACAGTGCATCTTGTTTTAAAGGGCCAGTGGCCTTGAAAAAGCAAAATCATGAATGTGGGGCTCGGAAAACCTTTGGGTTAAAGGCAACTGTTCAGCCTTGAGTGTCTGAGCTGTTGTTTCTTTCTTTCTTTCTTTTTAAAATTAGTTTGTTTATTTTAATTGGAGGCTAATTGCTTTACCATTGTAGTGGCTTTTGCCATACACTGACATGAATCAGCCATGGGTGTACATGTGTCCCCCATCCAGAAACCCCCTCCCACCGCCCTCCCCATCCCATCCCTCTGGGTTGTCCCAGTGCACCGGCTTTGAGTGCCCTGTCTCATGCATCGAACTTGGACTGGTCATCTATTTCACATATGGTAATATACATGTTTCAATGCTATTCTCTCAAATCATCCCACCCTTGCCTTCTCCCACAGAGTCCAAAAGTCTGTTCTTTATATCTGTATCTCTTTTGCTGTCTCACACATAGGGTCATCATTACCATCTTTCTAAATTCCATATATATGTATTTATTTTATAAATATACTGTATATTAAATATGCAGTTTATTAATATACTTTTTTGGTGTTTTTCTTTCTGACTTACTTCATTCTGTATAATAGGCTCCAGTTTCATCCACCTCATTAGAACTGATTCACATGTGTTCTTTTTAACAGCTGAGTAATATTCCATTGTGTATATGTACCACAGCTTTCTTATCCATTCATCTGCTGACAGATATCTAGGTTGCTTCCATGTCCTAGCTATTGTAAACAGTGTTGCAATGAACTTTGGGGGACACTTGTCTCTTTCAATTCTGGTTTCCTTGGTGTGTATGCCCAGCAGTGGGATTGCTGGGTCATATGAGCTATTGTTTCTTTTAAACCAAGACCCTCAGGAAAGGTAGGGTTGATGGAATGCATATATTGAAAGAATAGGCCACGCACTTGCTTTGGGGCCTGATAGACCATTGAATGCCTATGTGCTTCAGGCCAGAGCTGAGATGCCTCCAGGAGGAGGTGCACAGGGGCTTCTCCAGTAAGCCTCACAGCGACTATGCCTACGAGGGGCCAGCTTGGCTCTGGAGCCCGGGAAGCCTGGGCACTCATTACCTGCTCTTCCTCCAGGACAGGTACGAGCAGCCTCCTGCAGCATCTCTGAGACACAGTCTGATGCTGCGATCTCCCTGCCCTCTGATGGGGGAGGGTGGAGAGCAGCAGTCACGTGACAAGACCCCACCAAGTGGTGATGTCAGCTTTCAGTTGTAGATCATGTTCCCCTGCCACAGCCTGGCCACTGTCTGGACAAACAGTTGTGATCATCAGGGGAGTAAGAGGGGTCTTAATGCTCAGAGGGAAGTTTCTACTCACTGTGTGGCAGAAACCAGTAACGGAGAAGCCAAGCACCACACTTGGAGGGTTGAGGAACTCAGGTTTATTATGCCGGCGGGACCAGAGGAGTTAACACTCCAAGCTCTGAGCCCCCAACAAAGGGGTTACAGAGTTTTTAGATATGGACAGGCACAATTAAGCAGGTTTGCAGGGCCTGGGGGATTGCAAAGAGCAGGACAAGGGTGAGTGAGATAAGCTCCAGTTCCTAAGTATTGTGAGTCCCCACTTTCTGAGACTATGTGATCCAGACTTTGCAAGGAGCAAGCTGAGTTATAGAGACAGAAAGAGCAGGAGGTTATGTAAAAATTTAACTTTTTCTCTTCAGCTGTGCGCCTCTGGGTAGTAGGGTGTGATGGGGGGCTGGGTTGGGGAGAGGGGACTGGGGGCCAGGTAGAGATCAGGGTTCGGGCTCCTCGTGGACAGCTGGGAAAGCGGGTGGACAGAGGCTGTGTGCCCGATTCCCAGTCAGACTTGGGCCAGGAGATGATATCTTTACAACGTAAACTTTAAAATACATTCATCATTGAAAATTATGAACATATGGAAAATTAAAAGAAGAAACAAATTCATTCTACTCCCAAACCAAAGACAACTATTAACATTTTAACATTGTTTTGGTGGTCTTACAAAAAAGAACTCATTCTGAAAACATAGTTGAAATAATAGCGTAGACAGATCTGTATTTGTTATTTTTTTTTTATATTATAGCACAGACATTTCTTCACTACACTAAAACATTTGTAAAACAACCTGAATGGCCTTATAATACCCTGATAGAATGGAAGTATTATGTATCAGCCAGGGTCCAGCGGAAAATAGAAACACTCCTAAGTATTTTCATAGAAAGAATTTCTAGCAAGGAATCGGTTACACGGTTCAAGAAGAACCAGGAAAGCGAAGCCAAGCAGAGGATCAAGAGGGCAACCTAGAGATGAGCAGCAGTAGAATTTACTTCCTGCCCGAGAGGCGGGTGAACAAGGGGAGGGGACGCTGTTACCAATAACTAGACGTGGGTCCTGCAGGGCGGGAGCTAGGGCAGCTCCAAAGACTGCAGAGAAGGGCTTCCTGGTGGTCCAGTGGTTCAGAATCCACCTTGCAATGCAGGGCACACTGGTTCGATCCCTGGTCGGGGAAGATCCCACATGCCACGGGGCCACTAAACCACAAGCTCCTCTTGGCAACTTACCCCTGTGTTCCTGGTACAGAGTCAGCGCTCGGGGAAGCAGAGCTGAATGCTTAAAAATGCTATTTTCCTAGATCTATGGCTACTGACCCGGAGGGCTATTAAGTGAGCAAACAAACTGTGAGTATTGCGTGTGAAACACCCTGATTTTAATAAAAACAAGCAATGACACTGCCTATATATGTTTCGTGAGCATGGAGAAAGTGTAGAAAGATCCACGCTAGGCTGCTACCTTATGAGGGGTGAGCTATAAAGGCTGCAAGGAAGATTATTTTTGACTGTACCTTTTAGTAATTTTTTTAAAAAAAATGATGGGGTGCTCATGATGCCTTTCTAATTTTTGAGAATGAATTTAAATTAAAAGATATATAAAGGAAAAATTATGATTTTCTCCTTAGAATTCAGCTGAGTTCTGAATGAGGAGGCTCATTGCCTCCTTCTTCTCTTTGTGGAAAATTTCTGGAGCCTGGAGTCTGTGATGGGAATGCATCAGCTCTAAGTTCCATCTCTCTGCTTAGATTGGGGTCCATTCTGGAGGGGAACACTGCATAGGGGGCCAAGGGGGACACTTGGCATGGTCTGTGGGGTCCATCTGTTCCCAAGTTCTAAGCACAAAAAATTCAGTCCTTGACCGCCAGGCCGAACTTGAAGTGGGAGGCTTGGCTTAGCTCCCTTTACAAACATCCTGAGCCGTGCAGGCTCTTAATAAGAAAATTGATTCAGCCCCAGGCTTAATCCCTGAGGTGCATTTTTTTTCCAAGACAGCGAGTTCATGGCTCTGCAATATCTGATTTAGATGTTTGGAAAATGTATTCTTTGACAAGGCTTAATTAAAGTGGATTGCACCTATATGGGGACATTTTATAATTTCCATAACAAACACTATTATTACCATGAGCAATGTATTTTTTTGTTCTATTGATGTCTTTTATGGTGATGCCATAAAAAGAAGATTATGACTTCTCATTATGAGGCAGATGGAGGAGAAGACGCAGGTTGATTACCAGAGAGGGGAGTATGTTCTTTCCAACCAGTTACCTTAATAGTCAGCGAGGGCCGTGCTGGACGTGAATGGGAGGTCCAGGCAAATGACTTTTTTATGGGCCTTGCTTTATAGCAGCTTCCTTTTGTACATTTTCAAATGAGATCCATCAAATGGGAAGCTGATTTTTCAGTTTGGCTGGAAAATGAAGGTTCCACAGATTGTATATCTTTCTGAAACTCTTATTAAAAATTAACAGAATTCCCTTTCTGCCTCTCTTAATTTAGTAGCAAGAAACTGGTTTACTTAAAAAATCCATTATAATTGAATAACACTTTACATATATAAAGTATTGTGAGAATCATCCATCTTTTTTTCCTTTTAAAAATATTTTGTTTTATTAGAGTAATGCATTTTCATTGTAATAAATTGAAAAAGTTGTCTTTATATGAACAGAAAATAACCAGGTTTGACTACTCATATGATGAGCATTTTCACCATGTCTCTAATTACTGTTTAAAACACCATTTTTATTTATTTATTTATGCATGTTGCACTGTGTGCCTGGCTTGCAGGATCTTAGTTCCCTGACCAGGGATTGAACTTGCACCCTCGGCAGTGAAAGCAGAGTCCTGATCACTGGACTGCCAGAGAATTCCTTGTGTTCGTTTTTATTTTTTTCAGCTTAATGGAGGTGAAAGTGAAAGTGTTAGTTGCTCAGTCATGTCTGACTGTGACCCCATGGACTGTAGCCCGCCAGGCTCCTCTGTCCATGGGATTCTCCAGGCAAGAATACTAGAGTGGATAGCCATTCCCTTCTCCAGAGTATCTTCCCAATCCAGGGATTGAACCTGGATCTCCTGTGTTGCAGGCATATTCTTTATGGTGTCACCAAGGAAGCCTCTTATTGACGAATAAAAGATACGTATATGTAAGTTATACAGTGTGATACTTTGATATATGTAACATTGTGAGATGGCCACCACAATCAAGTTATAAACACTTCTGTGACCTTACATTGTTATCATTTGTGTGTGTGTGTGCCCACACACCTATGCCCTTAGAAGATTTGACTTAAGATCTATCCTTTTGCAAATTTCCAGTATGATACAGTATTGTCCATGATCATCATCTTTGTGTTGTAGGTGAGATCTCCAGGACTTTTTCATCCTGCATAACTGACACTTTGTATCTTTGATCATCATCTCCTAGTTCCCCCCTCCCTCTGGCCCCAGTAAACATCATTTTTCAAGGTGGATATTTAACCTTGGATTGTAACATAATTTATTTAACCAGTTCTCTCATGGTAGACATGAATTCTTTTCAAGTTCTTCTTCTGTGTAAATAACACCATGATAAACTTCCTTATAGAAAATCCTTCTCTGTCTTGTTGATGAATCTAGGGTCAACTCTGAAAGTGAAATTACTGAGTCCAAGTGTTGAATCACATTGTACCAATTTATACTTCATATAAGAACACGCAATGTGTCTTGAATATGTTTCTTAACCTTTGCCAGGAAGAAATGCAATTGCGCCTTCTTGTTTTAGTCTCTTTTCCTTGATTACAGCAGTAATTGAAGTGGTGGTGGTGTCTGGGTCAGCCTGTGAGGAGGCTTGAATGTTCTTGCTACCAGGGATAAATACTTTGGTCTATTTGAGGGACATTTTAGAGTAATTCCATTTAAATTCTGTGCTTTGGGTCAAAATCCAGGGATGTGTTTATGGAGTTTGTCTTGCTTCTTCCTTGCCAGCAGAATGACCAGTGACGATGTACACTTCTAAAAGGGGATTAGACCTGTGATTTCCATTTGACTTAAGAAATAACTGTCATATACAAATCCATGAAGCCCAAAGTAGACCTTTTTTTTTTTTTTTAAACTGACTTCATATAGAGTCAGTTACCCTGAGCAGATTATGTTTTTCGTTCAGACTAATTACTTGTGAGTTGGGTATCCTGGAGGATGTTTTGTCCACATCTGTAGTCAGGCAGCGTTAATCTAGGCATGGGAAACACATCACTGCAAAAACAGGGAACCTCAGAGGCATGGCTGAAAGGCCAGAAGGAAAATACAGACTTGTAGCCTATTTGCAGAACTAAATGAGGGGACAGAAGCAGAAGCAATTAATTCATTTCTCTGGGAGCTCACTGATGAATCTTTACCCTGAACTTTCCAAGTCTCTCCCTTTGTTTCAAGTCCAATGCTCATTGTGTTTTGCATACTTAATTAATTAGAGCATGCATTTCCTTACTTTGCCAAGGGTGTGTAATTGATCATGCTGGGCTCCGGAAACCATCTTCGGTAAGTTTTTTGAGACCCATGCAAATTGACTTGCTACCAGCGACGCAATTCAACGATGGAATCCAGGAGGCCTATGAGAAGCTTTGGAAGGGTACTTTCCTTCATTTGGAGATTGATAAAATCTCCAAGGGGTTAGGTAGGCATTTTGCTGATAGTTGAAATAATGAAGCAGTATGTGGTGGATTTGAAATTTCTGGGAGTAAGTTCACACCTTCTACAGATGTGGGTCATTGAACTAGATGGCTTCTGTGGGAGTGCTCACATATCCCTTCACAAGGCAGCCCAGACAGCTCACTCTCCTCCTTGAGACCCCATCTCTGCAAGACTGCTCCCAACAGAGAGCCTGGACCCAGGCTTGGGACACACAAGCAGGGCACCAAAAAATGAAGAAAGTTTCGATTTCACAGACTTATTCAGAATTGTTCAATCTTAGAAATCTAGCAAAGGCTATTTTGACTTGTTGTATGTTTTGTGTTCAGATTTAGAGTGTGTTTTGAATGACAGATGTGGGTAAGGACGGGGAGCAGGATACCATGATCTTTTCAGAGCTTAGGGTCACCAAAGGACTCAGCTGGGTGCAGTGTCAGCTAGAGGATTCTGCGCAGGATGAGATGACCAGCCTTACTGGAGCCTTTCCAGAACCTCACAGTGTAGGCTGTACAAGGCTGGAGCATGAAGACTGTTTGAAATGCTGTGTGAGTGCATGCTGGGGTGTATCTGACACTCTCGACTCCACGGACTGTAGCCCACAGAGCTCCTCTGTCCATGGGATTCTCCAGGCAAGAATATTGGAGTGGGTTGCCATTTCCTATTCCAGGGAGTCTTCCTGATCCAGGGATTGAACCCAGGTCTCTTGCATCTCTTGCACTGGCAGGCAGATTCTTTATCACTGCACTACCTGGGATACCCTATCCAATGCTACAGAGCTCCCAAATGAAGCCTTCTTACTTTCCATGGCTTTTTCAAATAAGGAGTCAGATTTTGTCAATGTAAATATGCATCTGGTTGTCAGGCCTGTTAGTGACTTACCCAGAGGGACTTTACCATCTCAGGTGGGTTCTTTCCAGTGCTGGAAACAGAATGAGATGAGGCCATGCTTTCCTCTTGTAATCGCTTTTCCATTTGGAGCATAATTTCAAAGATGTCTTGCTAGTTTTCAACAGTTGGGTTCGGAGGTGTCAATGTAAAGGGATGTTCTTTGCATTTCTCCCTGGGTTTTCTGACTTGCTCGGGCCAGATGACTGTTCCATGGAAAATATCAGGTCTGTACAGGGCTACCAGATTATTAATGCTAGGATCAGCTGGTCACATTCTGTTTTGGTCCATGTGGACATGTCTTATGTCAAGGTTATTTAATACTTTACATCAGTTGAAACCAAGGCTGAGCTGGGGAAATCTTTATGGAGCCCAAGCGATTCACCCACAAAGGTCAGAATTACCTGTATTTAGCTGATTCGACTGCAAGGAAGAATGCTGAAATTAAGGGCTCACAACCTGTGAGTTCCCAGATGACTGAAAACGATGGGCTGTCACACCTCAGACAGGCAGCAAGAGATGCGGAGCAAAGACTGGGAGCGGGAGGGTCCTGTGCTGGGCGTGAGTACAGAACCTCTATCCTCTGGGCTGGAGGGCACGGGTCTGAGGCCCACCTGCCACCTTCTGCCCACAGACACACGTTTTTGGCAGAATGTTTAAAAATCTTGGCTCAGTTGTCAACCTGATTTTAAAAGGTAGTGATTTCATGTAAAATTCTGACTCTCAGTTATTTTTGAAAAATAATTCCTGGTAACACAGCCTACATGTCCCCATAGCAACCAGTTCTGAAGCTGCCTGGGGACCGCTCAGTCTCAGTGTACCCCCAGAGCCCTTCTCACCCTGTACTTGCCCCCTCCAGTTCCTGCTCCCGGCCTTGCTCTTCCACTACCTGCTCGTCCTCTGAGTGTCTGAGCTGTGACCTTCGCTCTAAAGCAATGCCGTAAACTCCCATCTGGGCATATCTCAAGTCTTTTGTTTGGCTCTGGCCTCAGTTTTCCTACACGGACAATGAAGAATTGGATGAGAAAGGGTCCAGAATCTTTCCCAACTCTCCCATTTTGTGATGCTGGAATGATCTGAAATTTTAAAATAATCAGTTTGGGTCTATATTAAAAACCAATTCTGTCTCTTTGGCCTGGCAGAATTCTGAAATTCATGAAACTCTTAGAAAGCGGTTTGTAATTTAACCTAGTGAGACCAAGCCTTCCAGTAGCTTGAAAGATTCTGGGGGGAATGGAGGGGGGAGTTTTGCTGTGAGGTTAGTGCCACGTGTTACACCGACCAGGACACTGCAGGGATGGGCTCTGTGCAGGTAGGCACCCTTGCTCTGTGCTTGTCTGGTGCGTTCGTGTGAATCCAGCATGGGTCTAGTCAGCTTTGTAGGTTTTATAGGCCTGTTTCTCGGCCCAAATCCGGGTATCTTCTCTCCTGATCAGTTTCTGGGATGAAGGAACTTTGGACCAGGAGTTCACCTGTCTGGATTACTGTCTTGAATCTATTGTGGACTCACTGCTTCACCCTGCTCACATCCCTTTCTGTTTCCATCTCTAAGACTGGAAGAAATTTCTTTCAGTTCCAACATCCGATGATCCCAAAGTTTATCCTGTGCCTCTATGGGGGACATCAAGGGGAAGTCCCTGGAAGCTGCCAGGCCCCCCCTGCAGACAGTGTGTTGGGAGGCAGGCCATAGGGCAGCAGGGGACCCTGAGTGAGGCATCATCGCTCTGTCTAGAAACTTTTTATCTAGTGGGAAAGATAAAGAATATACTTATGGCTCTACCACAGGAGAGGAAATGACTGTCTTTCATCTCTTTCTCGCCACTGTTTAAGGCCTTTCGTGTTCAACATCTGGGCTTTTTCAGTAAAACAGAATTTAAAGAGAAATCCAGGAAAATAGCAAATTGGGTTAAATTTCTCCTATCAGATTGATTTTTCTAAAATGTAGGTCTTATGACATGCTTAAAGATTCTCTACCCCTGTGGGGTCCTGTATCAAGTTCAGATTCTTTGTCTTGCCCTGTCCTCTTTGGCATGACAACCTTCTGCATCCTCACCAGGGAGAGGAAACCTGACTCTCGGCCACATCCTCTGCTCCACCTCACTCTTCTGGCTGGACCTGCCCCACCCCTCCTTCTGTACAGACATAGGAAGGTCCCCAGGGCCCCCTCCCATGGGGAGACTTCCCTGCTGACCACCCGCCAGCCCCGGGCATATCCGTTCTCCCCTCTGCTCCCTTGCAAGAGACCCATTCTGTTCTTGGCACACACTGCCTGTTCTCAAGGCCCGCCTGCTCCATGCATTATGTTCTTCAGCCTCTAGTCCAGACAGTTTAACCCCAGAGCTAGTATTTTGAGCTCCTGCCACTGAAACATGAGCCTCGGGCACTTGGTGAATACCATTGTGTGAATAAATGGAGTGAACGGATCAAACACAAGCTCAAGGAAATAGAGCTCCCCAGGCCAGGGACCCGGAGAAGGCAATGGCACCCCACTCCAGTACTCTTGCCTGGAAAATCCTGTGGATGGAGGAACCTGGTAGGCTGCAGTCCAAGGGGTCTCTAGAAGTCGGCACGACTGAGCGACTTCACTTTCACTTTTCACTTTCATGTGTTGGACAGGGAAATGGCAACCCACTCCAGTGTTCTTGCCTGGAGAATCCCAGGGACGGGGGAGCCTGGTGGGCTGCCGTCTATGGGGTCGCACAGAGTCGGACACGACTAAAGCATGCGACTTAGCAGCTGCAACTGCAGCAGGCCAGGGCCCACCAGCTCTCATATGGCATGCCTTCTCTCCTGCTTTCACCAGCTTCTCCCTGGCCGGCTGGCATCCCCTCTGTCCTGCTGTCAGGGTGGTTGGCAAGCAGTTCCTCATCTAAGTCCTGCAGGACTGGTGTCCTTCCTAGGCTGAAAGGGACCTGATGTTCAAGGTTGTCTTTTTCGGATGCCTTAGCGTGTGACCAACTGATGAATTCTCTGGGGACATTTACTGTTTTCCCTCCTCTAGGTGCTTGTTGTAGGGGAGAGCCAGACCGGTCACTTTGTCTTCCTTATGTGTAATAACCACAGCTGAACATCATTCGTCTGACCAGTTATGGATGAAGGGCAGACTGGAGAAGGAGAAAGACTGGCCATGTACATCATGTTTGAGACAACTGCAGTTTATCTGCTCTAACTACTGTGTGTGTGGTTTTTTTTTTTTTTCTTTTTAAAAATTGAATTTATTTCTTTGTCTGAGTTGGTCTTTGTTGTAGCACACAGGATCTTTAGACTTCATCACAGCATGTGGGATCTAGTTTCCTGACCAGGGATAGGCCCCCTGCTTTGGGATCGTGGAGTCTTAGCCACAGGAGCACCAGGGAAGTCCCTAACTACTTCTTACTGTGTGGCCAATAGCGCCCAGAAATCACTCAAGTATCTGTTTTATTGAATAGACAAGAATAATCTCTAGTAAACTGTGTCAGTCAGAATTCTCCATAGAAATAAAACCCAGAGGAAAGCTGGTGGTTTGGATGCAGTGTAAGACCCGCAGGCTCAAGACCCAGGAAGAGCAGAGCTTTTAGTTTGGTTTGAGTCCAAAGGCAAGAAAAACAAATGAAACCCCAGTCAAAGGCCACCAGGCAGGAGTTCCTCTTAGTCAGCCCTTTTTGTTCCATTCAAGCCTTCAACTGATTGGATGAAGCCCACCCAGGGTAGGCAGGGCAATCTTCTTTATTCATCTTCTGGTTTAAATGTTAATCTCATCCCAAAACACCACACAGAAAGTGAGGAATGTCAGACTCAATACTGGGGCATGCTGACATGTAAAAGTCACCGTCACAGGAAAAAAATCAGTAGTTTTTTGTATAGCAAATAGTTTTCACATGGTTTATAGCGCTTAAGCCTAATTTGTTCAGTTTTTCATTGTCTGAATGTTCTGAAATTTTATCTTCACCGTGAGTGGACCAACTTCTTAGACCATTGGAAAGGGAGAGGGAAAAGGAGGAGTGGTGAGGGGCACATATGCCTCTGTAAGGGATCCCTCCTTGTCTGCATGAGAGTGTGAACCAGCTTTTCCTGGGATTAGCATAGAAAGATGGAGGGTACCCTGCTTTAATGAGCTTTAGAGTCTGTGTTTCACCTTCAGGAGCCAGAAACGAAGAAGCCTAGGGGACTTCCAGGAGATAATTGAGAGGAAGCAAGACAGATTTTATCTCTGACATTCTGGGCTATTTCTAATACTGGTTTTGCTGAGAATAAGTCACCTAAATAATGGATTGATTAATTAATGATAGGTATAATTGAACATTGCTTCTGTGGTCAAAATAAAGTACTGACCATGTATTATTTCCTTTGCTAGATATTTTATGTTTTCTTTTTAAAATTTTTTTTCACTTTGTTTTTTAATTGGAGGAACATTGCTTTATAATGTTGTATTGGTTTCTGCCATACAACAACACAAATCAGCCATAATTATACAAATATGTTTTCTTATTCTAGCCAACCAGTCAACCTCCTATCTTCAGTTTTGTCTCCATTTTGCAGATGTTAAGACATTAAGACATTAAGTCACTTGTGCCAGGTTGCAGGGCTGGTACATGTGGAGGTGAAACTGACATGCTGGTCATTCTCACCCCAGTGCCCATGCTCTCTGACCTTCATGGGTCTCACCTTTATGAGAACATTCCAAGAACACGCTGGTTTTATACATGCAGAGCAGTCATTCCTGGGGGGCCTCTTCATGGAGTCCCTCCCCTCCCCTGACATATCCACACCAATCTGGAAGGGCTATTCTTTTGTTGTGATGGATGAAAATGGTTTGACGATTCTGTGTGTTACATTGGAAAAAGCATCTCCACCTGTAGCAAACAACCATTCTTTCCTCATCAGAGTATTATTCTGAGACTTAAAAAATGCGGGAGAGGGCAGACGATTCTAGCCCACGACAATTTTCAATTTTAGAACACTTTTGCAAATAGTGTGAGGGAGGTACATATTCCATGTGGAAGAGACGAGAACATTTTGTTTATTCCAAACACACCTGGAAAAAAGAAAAAAACTCAGTTTTCATTTAAAGGGTTTAAAAGGCTGCTGCTGTGGACTTAACCATCAAATTTGGGTGCCCATGTTATGCCCCTCGCAGGGCCACACAATGAGTTAGGGAGAGAAGGAAGGCTCTGTCTTGGTGGGTGATTAACTTGGAGGAGCTGGATGCCGGAAGCAGAAATCTGTTCAGATGATCCGGGATAATGGGGTTTTAGGAAGAAAGCAGAGTTCAGCCAAGTCCTGTGGGTGGGCGGGGAATATCGGGAAAGTGCTGGAGGCCCCACCTCGAGTGGTTTCTACCATCTCCCTCTGCTCTACCCCACAGGTCCTCTCCATTCATTTTTTTAAAAGACTTTATTGAATTTGTTACAATATTGCTTCTGTTTTATGATATGGTTTTTCAGCCACAAGTCATATGGAATCTTAGCTCCCTGACCAGGAATCAAACCCATGCCCCCCTGAATTGGAAGGTGAAGTCTTAACCACTGGACTGCCAGGGAAGTCCCCATCCATTCCATTCTTTACAAAGATCCTTTCCTACTAACTAGTTGCCATGGCCACCACAGGGAGAAGCATGTAAATGGAAATGTTCCAAAGGATGAGAGTCTCCTTGAAAGTAGTGGGGAAGGAACATTCATTAATTTTCTGTGTAGCTTATGTAATCTCTCCTTTTCAATTCTTACATAGGCTTGGGCTTGAATCCTACCTGCTACTGCGTATGAGCAGACTTGGGCAAGTTCTTGTCACCCTTCTCAGTCTCAGTCCCCTTGGTTGTAAAATGCAGATGGAGGCTTCCAGCATACCATCTGCTGGGAGGAGTAAATGAAAGCGAACTTGAAAAGAACTTAGGAGATACCTAATCAATAGTAGCTGTTATGCTTTTTATAGCTCTCTCTGTTTGCAGAAATGAACTGTGGGGGCCAGGGTGCTGGCTGGGTGGGTTGATGCAGACCATGGTCCCCAGGGGCCTGGACTAGTTTGGGTGGAGTCTCCAGTTGGGGAAACCTGGAGAGGAGGAGCAAGGGAGAGAATGTGAGAGTGTAGCTGAGGAGGGGTGCCAGGAGCCAAACTCAGTCAGGAGCTGGGGATCTGAAAGCAGAGCTGACCTAAATTAAAGGTCCAGAGAGAACCAAAGTGACTGTCCAGCTGTGAGATTTGTGATCGAGGTCGTCAGTTAGCACCTGACTCAGAACAGGAAACGAACCAGTGGTGTTGTGAGATCTTTTAGGGTTGTAACCAGATGTCTGCTGATCTCAGGCCCCAGCCCAGTGCTCAGCTCATACAAGTGACTCCACAAACATGTGTTAAATGAATGAATGAATGGGTGGAAGGCAGAGAGGGTAAAGACTGGCATATAGGTCACTGTGAGGGTAAGTAGAACAGTTGAGGGCTCGAGGAACTGGGTGATGTGGTGGACGGTTCTTGTAGCATCACAGAAAGTAGATAAATAAATATGGCCTATGGCATCTCTCTCTCTCTACCTCTCTCTCTCTGCCATCCATCAACTATCATTTCTCTATCATCCATCTATCTATTTATCTAGACTGAAAATCTCAGTGAAGAGTGAGGACTATGAACAACTTGAGAGGGTTTAATTCTGAGTGTCCTGTCTTTCAGACACCTCCCTTGGAGATACCCCCTGAGAACCTACAGAGGTAACTTGGGGAGACTTAGAGTGCAAGGTGAAGATTCAGCCATTGTGCAGGTAGGGATGGCATGCTAGTCAAAATCTTAAATTAAACTTGCCATGATGCCATTGCTGGTCACAGGCCTGTGAGTCCGAGGGATGTCTGGGCTCACAAGGAAAGTGGTTTTGGCTTTGCTTGGTTAAGCTAGGGACTGTAGGTATCGACGTGGAAACATCACTGAGAAACAGAGAAAATTCAGGGGGAAAAATTCAGCCACCTTGCCTGACAGTCCGTTTCTATCTGAAGGGTTAGAGGTGTCTGTGAATTCTTTGGCAGCCCTCCCACCAACAGGTGGGGTTTATATCTGAACCCTTTGCATCTGAGTAGGCTTTGTGACCAACAGAATAGTGTAGAAGTGATGTTACTGAGAAACCAGAGATTTATGCTTCCTGGCTCTTTGAACCCTCTGAGAACTCTGAGCCTTCACAGAAAGTCTGACAACCCTGAGACCATTATGCTGGAAGGGTCATGTGAAACCTCTTCAGGCCAGCTGTGCCCAGCCTTCCAACCATGCCCCCTGGGTGCCAGACCTGGGAGTGAAGCCATCTGGTCCCCCTGGCCAGCCCTTCCGCCCACTGAATTCCACTGGATGATTTCAGTCGATGCCATATGGAGCAGAAGATGAACCCAGCTGAGCCTGGCCCAGGTTCTTGACCCAGAAAATCGTGAGCCTATAATGAAATGGTTGCCTTTTTTTCTTTAAGCTACCAAGTCTGGGAATAATTGGAATGACTTGTTATGCGGCCATAGATAACCAGAGCAATCATCCTGGTAGGTCTCTCTTTTTTCTTTTTTTTTTGCCCCAGTTGGCTGGGGCTTGAAATGTGAATCATGAGAGTAACGTTTCTGGAGAAGAGGCATCCTTGGCACATGAGAACATTTAGGAATAGCTGGTCTGAAGTTGAATCTCTGTGGATGAGAACTCACTCTCATCAGCTCGGATCTATCTTGAAATGTGTGTGAACCTTTAAGACTTAAAAAGACTGGATTGATTATGATGGTTCAGGACTTCTGGAGCAGAAAGGGCCGCCCTCTTCCAGCTAAGAGCCTGCCAGGCCCACTAGGGCTAAAAGAGAAGGCCAGTTTGCCCGGGTGGCTGGGGCATTTTCTGGGGTGTCTTGGTTGGATGGGACTGGCTTCTGGAGCAGAAGCTCTGGCTCATGGGGTGAGGGTCTGGCTTACTCTCTTTGGTCCCCTTAGGGTGGCGTTGAGGTCTTCTGTTCTTTATCAGAGTCAGACAATGGAAAGAAAAGGACTGCTGCTTTGCCCATATTATAGCTGTAGAAAACCATGCCATGTAATTTGAATTATTGGAGCATCACTCTTTCCTCAAGTGTTTGTTGGCTTTGTTCTCTCTGCCTGCCCCTTGGAGCTAAGGATTAGCTCTTCAGAGACGACCTAGACACAGTTCTGCCTTCAAAGCACTCTTAGAGGGTTAAGCCAAGCAAGAGAATTGCATTTCAGGGCGTGAGTGCCACCTGGAGGATTGGGCCAAGGGTGACAGAAGCCCAGGGAGGATGGCAACAGCCACAGAGAACCTGGGAACAGATTGGACACATCAGATACAGCAGGAACCAGAGCTCTTTCAAAATGAGCAGAGCTTCAGAAATTGAGTGACGCTTCAGAGGTCACGGCAGGGGTGATGGTGAGAGGTTCAAGCTAGTACCGGAGAAGGAGAAAGTCCTGTGTCCTTGGGAATCTGTGTAGAAAGGAGTGAAGGTGGTGGATCCTGACAGTTCCCTCCAGGGGTCACAGAAATGAGTGATGACTTCTGCGTGATTTCTCAGGGACCTGAAAGTGACAGTGATGATGGTTGAAGTGTCTTTATTGCGTGCTGACTGCATATTTCAACCCCTTTTAAATTCCCAAACATTTATGAAGGTGGACCTCACATTCCCATTTTACAGATGAGGAAACTGAGGTTGAGAGACATTGAATGTTTTGATTAAGGCTACCCAACTAGTTAGTGGCTGGACTGGGTTTCCACCTGAGTCTAGTTCAAAATTTTACATTCCCTCTTTTCAGAAGAATCAAACTTATAGCTAAAGCCTCTGAGATTAATCTGGTCTTTTGTCATTTTACAGCTTCAGAGTCGGATTAACCAGGCTTTGGAGGGGATTCTGAGGTCACTCTACTCAGTCCAGCTATAACTTAAAACTTCATCACACTTTTCCTACTTGAGAGGAGATTAGAACAGTGGCTGTGGAAATGACCTCCACTTCTATGCCGTTTTCTGTCTCACGGAGCTTGAGCACTGTAACAAATTGCAGTACATTTTCATTTTTTTTTACTCCTTATATGATGCCCATTTTCTCAAATCTCCCTCCACCTTCAGTAGGATTGAAATTTATTGGGACACAAAATGGTATATTCTCTCTCAATCCTGATTTTATTA
The DNA here is from genome assembly GCF_910594005.1 of Cervus elaphus. Classification (NCBI taxonomy): domain Eukaryota; kingdom Metazoa; phylum Chordata; class Mammalia; order Artiodactyla; family Cervidae; genus Cervus; species Cervus elaphus. The sequence goes on along the minus strand of NC_057825.1, from coordinate 23,209,887 downwards.
TGTGGCCAAAAGACCGGAAGGAAATAAACCCAAATGTTAAAAGTCATCCTCTCTGGGTTGTGGAATAACTACTGATGTCTGTGCCTGTATTTATTCTTTCTTTCTGTGCCGTCCAAGTTTTTTCCTAATGAAAAGCCCATTATTTGGAAAAGTTTCAGTACAGCCTGGCAGTAGGCAACTCAGATAAAGGGCCCTCACTTAAATCCAGGCTTCAGCCCAGAGATCCAGGGACAGGGTCCTCTTCCCCGGGGGAGAGGGAAGTGGGCAAAGTTGACAAAGATCACAGCCCTCCTTGTGCAAGTTCACACACATGTCTTTGTGAGTGCTTAATGCAGGTATTACCGCTTCACCCTAGAGTCCTCAGAGATGTTGGAAAAGATTAAAGAGGCAAAGTCAACAGTTTCTTTGAACTTTCCAGAAAGAAGAACTGATGTTGGACAAAGCGTTATTTTTCCAGTGATAAAGGAGGGTGCTCTTAAAGAATACATCATGTCAGCTTTATCGATATTCCATTATTGTTCATACTGACAATAATACTCTGATACCCTCACTGGGCTTCCCTGGCAGCTCAGTGGTCAAGAATCCGCCTGCAAGGCAGGATATACGGGTTCGATCCCTGGGTCAGGAAGATCCCCTGGAGAAGGAATGGCAACCCGCTCCAGTATTCTTGCCTAGGAAATCCCATGGACAGAGAGCCTGGCGGACTACACTCTAGGGGGTCGTAAAGAGTCAAACGACTGACATCGCTTAGCACAAACATACATCCCCTCGCTAGGCTTATTTCCATTCCAGCCCCCACAGCTAAACTGCACATCTGACCCGTTACTCCCCTGTTTGAAACCCTTTCAGGGCTTCATTGTGCCTGCAGAATATAATTCAGTTCTGTATTACAGGAATTATGGCTCAGATGGTAACAAATCTGCCTTCGGTGCAGGAGACCTGGGTTCGATCCCTGGGTTGAAAAGATCCCCTGGAGAAGGAAATGGCAAACCACTCCAGGAGTCTTGCCTGGGGAATTCCGTGGATAAAGGAGCCTGATGGGCTATGTAATCCATGGGGTTGCAAAGAACCACTAACGACTGAGCCACTAACACAGTCACATAAAGGAATACAAATTATCTCCTAACACTCTCTGTCCTCAGCATTCAGCCTCACCAAGTCCAGTTTTATCTTGGGGCCTTTGTATATGCTTGGCCTTATGTCCAAAATTCCTTTTCTCCTCTTGTATTTTTTGAAAACTCCTGTGCAACCTTCAATACCAGGATTCAGAAACCTCTCCTATGAAGCTTTCCCAGCTCTCTCTTCCCCTCCTGAATGCATCACACACTTCTGTGCTACATCAGTACCTGCTCCTTCCATTACATGAAACACATGGGCTGCTTTCACTTGCTCACTTTTCTGTGTTCCCAGAACCTAAACTTTAGCAATGGGTTGAAAGAACCGATGACCTAAACTTAGGTTCCACCATCAGCTTTTTTGTTACACCCTCACCTACACTGGGCATCGTTCATCTTTCACATCTTTGCCATTCTTGTAGAAAAACAGGTTATATGGGATTTCTTTCACTGTAAGTTCAGTTGACCATTTTTATATATTTTCTCACAACTTTAGTGTGTGTGTGTGTGTGTGTGTGTGTGCGCCCACTGCTTGAAATCTGTTACTTGTCTTTTTGTTGTGGGTTTAAGATTTTCTACATTAGTTGGTAAGGGCTTTTTGTTTATTAAGGAAATTCACTCTGTATGTGTCACATGAATTGCAAACCTTTCCCCACATAGATCTTTTAAACTTATTTATGTTTACCAAATCTAACTTGTTGATATTTTTCTTTATGACTTCTTATTTTCACAGCTCGCTTAAAAAGATTTCCTTCATTCTGAGATTATAAACATAATTTTCCTCTATGTTTTCTTCTTTCTTTCCTCCCCTTCCTTCTTTTCCTCCTTCTTCCCTTGCTTCCTGTCTTTCTTCAATGAACTTGGAATTAATTTTTACATAGGGACGAGATAAAAATCCAGCTGAGTTTTATCAAATAACTGGCCAATTGTCCCCACACTGTTGGTTAAACTATTCTTTTTTTAAAAAAACTAAAAACAAACAAGACATTGGTTTGAAATACTTCCTTCAGCATTGCACAAGTTTTCTTAAAGACTTAGGTTTATTTTTTGAGTTCTTTGAGGTATTCTGTCCTCTGTATTCCTGAACCAATACTAAATTGTTTTGATTACCGTAGCTTTATAAAATATTTTAGTATCTGGTATTATTTTCCTTATTCTTCAGAAGGATTTTTTCTGATTTTCTCTGAGATTTTCAGGTGTTTTTTTTTTTTCCCCAAAGAACTATAAAATCACTGTGTCTAGTTCTAAAAATATCCTGTTGAAATTGTGACTAACACTAATAATTTTAATGATATAGATACAGAGATATTAACAGCAGCAAAAAGAATCACAAAGCTCAATGCCTATTAACAAGATGATACATTAAAACTCATAAAAATGTATTAGTGAATAATGTGTATTGATGTTAACTGCATCCATATGAATGACTCTTTGAAGCATAATATTAAGTAAAAAAGAGCCAAAGAGGAAAATAAAGACAATGTTATACAATACATGTCTATGTGCACATGCATGCATGTGTGTGCGTAACACAAAAAAATATACTTTGCTTAATAATACATATTTAAACAGTACAAAATGAAAAGAAGTGTATGGAATTTATAAATACAAATTGAGAGTTGTGAGTACTTACAGTGGGGCAGGGAGGGGATATAGGTGGCTTATCCCGTAACACCTTATCCTAGGTATCTTAACCAATGTTAATTTAGTTTCAGCTCCTGCTAAAGTGAAGATACAGGAGAGTTTGTTATATTATTCATTATACCTTTTTGTATGTCTTAGATGTTGATAATTCTTTTTTAATTAAAGAGGTCTACTGAGTAAATAAAATAATTCATAAATAAAATGGGAGACTACACTCATTCTCAGATGAGGGATGTCAACATTGGCATCTTTTCCATTTCCTGGGACTCTTAGGTGGTATATCTATCATTTCCCTTTCTGCTTTGTACCAAGACTACTTAAATATTTATGTAGTTATATGTTTGTAAGACAATAAATATAAAACCAAGGTTGAAATAGGAAAAGTTTTTGCCTGTTTATTTAAAGAGGAACTCCCACTGTTTAGAAGAAATCCTAGAGAATTAAATGGGCTTGACTAGATAAAAATTTTTTAAAGAATCTTTCATATAACCAAAACATTATAAAAATTCAACAGACAAATGAAAAATTAGAAAAATATTTACACTAATATGGGAAAGGATTCATACACTTGATACGTAAAAATGTTCAGACTAATCAATAAGAACACAGTGAGAAATTCACTGAAGAATAAATACAAATGGACAATGAACAAAACAGCTAGCCTTACTAAAGTTAATTAAAACAGCAAGGTGAATATTTGTTTAACCTGTTAAAGAAACAAAAATTAAAGATAAAAATTTTAGCCAGAGCTCTGAGGTAGGTACTCTCATACACAACTAGTGGGAGTTTTATTGAGTAAAACTTTTGGAAAGTAATGAGAAAATATCTCCAGAGCCTTAAAACAAATAACTCTAAAACAGTGATGCCTTCTAGAGATCCATTCTGAGAAAGAAGGCATAAAAATTCAAATATTCGTTTGTATGGACATCTACCCTCACCTGCATGTTTATTTATGCCACACACTCTTCGAGGACAGAGATTTAATCAATACACTTCACTTTTTCCTTGATAAAGCTTTCCTTACATTTTTGTGGCTCTCACCACTAGCCGAGGAAGACTCTGTAGAAGGAGAGGATTGTTTTTACCTTCAGAAGCGAAGATGTAATAGATACTTATTTCTTTCCTTTTCTTTTTATTTTTGCTTTTTAAAAAGATGCTTTTTTCTTGTTTGGAAAGAAATGAATTCTTTAAAACTCATGAAACATGGATTTTTCCTTAAAATTGGGAGAAATCCATGTCCTCTCTCTAGTGTAAGTTGAAGGCATGTGGTATCTTGTTTCTGCCAGGCAGTTTTCTGAGCAGCTTACCCATAGTCTGCTATGGTTTGAAGCTGGGTTTCTCCACCTTAGCACTCTTGATGTTTGGGGCTCAATGGTGCTTTGTTATCGGGGCTATCTTGTCCATTGCATCCTTGGGCTTTATCCATTAGATGTCAATGAACAACACACAGTTATGACAAACAGCAATGCCCCTCGACAGTTCTGCCTCCCTGGAGGTTGAGAATCCCTGGTTTAAAAAGTTCTTTCTGGGAACATAGATTTCTTTTTCCTCTGGGCTGGGGACATAAACCCTTCTTTTGGGTGGAGGAGTGTTGATTTGACATCATAAGAAGAGCATGTTGTGCTGTGCTCAGAGGTTCAGTCATGTCTGAGTCTTTGAGACCCCATGGATTGTAGCCTGCCAGGCTCCTCTGACTGTGGACTCCTCCAGGCAAGAATACTGGAGTGGATTGCCATTTCCTTCTCCAAGGGATCTTCCCAATCCAGGCAACAAACCTGCATCTCTTATGTCTCCTGCATTGGCAGGCAGATTCTTTACCAGTAGCGTCACTTGGGAAGCCTCAAAGAGCATATGGGATGGAATTCCAATGAGACCAACTTGAGGAAATGGTACCTGCCATGCCCACTTTGCCACTAACCTGCTGTGTGTCTTGCATTGGCCATTTTCCACCCTGGACCTTAATTTCCCCATTTGCCAAAATTAAGAATTTTAGCTAGAATCCATGGCTTTTAAAATCGAAGGGCTTCTCTGGTAAAATTGAAGGGAAGCTCAGTTGGCAAAGAATCTGCCTACAATGCAGGAGACCCTAGTTTGATTCCTGGGTTGGGAAGACCCACTGCAGAAGGGACAGGCTACCCACTCCAAGATTCTGGCCTGGAGAATTCCATGGACTGTATAGTCCATGGTGTCTCAAAGAGTTGGACATGACTGAGCGACTATCGCATTCATTTTCTTTTAAAATTGAAGGCTCTGTAGGGGTTGCTCCAAGATAAGGGGGGCTGGCTAGGCAATACCCCTCTATCTTCTCCCAAAGAAGCTTCACTTTAATCTGTTTTACATTTTGGTCTTTCAAAGAAGCATTGGAACAATGTAATCGGGTGTAGGTGTGATGAATTGGTGCCCTAAAAAGTGTTCTGGTGATAATGCCTGTTCTGGGATGTCTTGTGTGTCCTTAGGACCAGCGTGAAGAGGGCTGAGGTTTCCCCTGGAAGGTAATTGTTGCTCCTAATGGAGAGCCATTAGCTTGAGGGCAGGAGACTTGACTGGCTTGTGGCCTGGTCCACACTGATGGGCCTAGACTGGGAGGCCCGTGGGAGCCATTGAATGTGTCTGCTCTTGTTAGTGGGATACTCTGATACCTGAAGCTGGCATGAAGCCCACAGTGCCCAGGTGACTGATGCTCACTGACGCCAGCAGGGACAGCAGCTGTGGAGTCCTCTAGCTTAAATGTGGATGTGCTTGAGTTTTATTCTTACTGCAAGATGGGACAGGATGGATCCTAGGTCACAAAAGGAGTTGATCAAACCCTGTTAGGTACCTCCAGGACATCATCTGTCCGAGGAAGGAGCTATGCCCACTGGGGGCTAGAGGTGAGGGGCTACAGGGACTTAAAGTAGTGTCATCCTTCCTTCCTAGCATCTTGTTTTCCCCAGGATAGGAATTTACAGACATAACTAGGACACAGCCTTACAAGTAGGTCCATGAGGGAGATCAAGTCAGGAGGCAGTTGGCCTCCACTTTTAAAATTTAATTAATTTTTAAAATAAAGGATATTCCCAGGGGAAACTGCAGCTCTGGCATCCTCATGGTGAAGGTCTTCACAAACGATGGGACACCTGAGGACTTTGCAAAAGGGGTCCCAGGTATGGCTGGATCAAGAATCAGATATCGCCAACCCCTCCATGCATGACCCTGGCTTCCCTGTTATAATGATAGTGCTTATCTACTGTTCATTTTTACAGATGATCACAAACAAGGCTGAACAATGGTCTGTCTCTGCTTTTTCATCCATGTTGTATGTAGATGTTGTCAGAAAAAAACATCCTTAAAAAGCTATTATTTTTCCTCCTTCAATGTGACTAAAGATCTTACAGAGAGGAGGTGAGAAAAATCTCCTGGCTTTTAATTCAATTGAAATTTGAAAAGTTGTTTTCATGGTGTCGTTTGACATTTTGCTATCTTTTCCATATCTGTTTGATTTTTTCTCTCTTTTTGAGCCTACCTGAAATCATGAGAAGATCTGCCATTCCCACAGTGGGTATGACTTCACACATCAGTGGTCTGAGAGATGGAGATCACTCAGTGAAAGAGCTTATTAGCACGATCAAGAGGCTCTGACAGTGATCATCTCAGGATGGAGTGTTGAGAGCCACTCTGGGTTCGGTCATGACCTAGGGAATCTCTGCTCTGGGCAACTGGACAATTCCCAAAGCAGCTTCACTGCCGGGCATGGTGATCAGGAGCTATTGTAGGAAGCCTGAGCATCCTGAAATAAGAGTTTTGACAAACTGGACAAAAGGATCCTAAATGGGTGTGTCCTCAAGTTCTTTTGTCAACAGTAGATGAGGAGATGTGTCCAGAATTGACAAGACCCAGGAAGAGGCCCTCTTTCTCAGGTGTGGTCTCTGGATGGGGGTGCTGGGAATTCAGCTTGTTGTTTAGGAAAGCAAGTCAAATCAGTTCTGCCATTGTTTAGTCAACCAGTCAAGTCTGAGTCTTTTGTGACCCCATGGGCTGCAGCCCACCAGGCTCCTCTGTCCATGGGATTTCCCAGGCATTCTTCAATTAAAAATAAATAAGGTAAAAATTAAAAATATCTTCACAGCAAAAAGAAAGAAAGAAAAGAAAAGAAAGTCAGAGTAGGAATTACTACTCTTTCTCCGACTCCCACCACCTACTGCTATTATCTGAACACAATTTATCAGAAGTGCTGTGTAATAGACTTTGGGGTTCAAGAGATGAATATATTATATCTGTCCAGGAAAAAGAGACTGTATTCAAGCCCACATGGAGAGGTTTGGATTGTTAAAAATTTTTTTATTATTCTCATGCTTGTTAAAGTTGGTCAGAAAGACTTCATTCAAGGGACAAGTGCGATGATGTTTTGCAGTAGGGGAGAGAGACTAAGCTCAACTCTAACTGAGCTCAAAACAAAAGTAGGGATTTATAAGCCAAGAAGCAGGTTGGGTGGTCAGTGAATGGACAGTTACGAAGAGGGTAGGGGGATTCTTGCAGAGGGCAGGTCAGGAAGTTCAGATATTACTTAGGAGGATACAGGGGGATAAGGAATTAGATCAAATATTGAGGGTGATCAGATACTACAGGGGAGGAGACTCTCACTAAACTACATGGCAGATTTCTTTATCTCGAGCACCAGACCCAAGGCTGTGTCCCAGTGGAGAAAGGGTTGAGGGGAGCCTGCCTGAAGTTGGGTTGAGGAGAATCTGTATGAGGACTCACCACTTCAGCTGCTCATCCAGGTTTGGGTAAAAACTCTCCTAGAGATGTAGGCCCAGAACCTTCCAAGGAAGCATGTACTGAGCCCTTTACCTTCCTCCATTTCTCTAGAGGTGTCTTCTTTCCTGCTTTGAACACCTCCTTTATTGTGTAATCCAGCATCGTGGCAGTCACAATAGATATTTTACCTGCATTAACACATTAGTGTTTCCTGCACTCTGTGCTAAGACTGGGGAGAACTAAATGCCTCAAATACTAAAAAAAAAAAAAAAAAGGAAAGAAAGAAAGAAAGAAAACTAAGGTCCAGCAAACTTAAGTGACATACAGCTGGTAAATGTCAGATCTACTCTTCCAATCCAGGGCTCGCTTACTTCCAAAGTCTATAACTTTATATCATTCTTCCTCAATCAAAATCTGTGTTCACAATTAACGTATGCTTATCCTTGATCCTTGCCTGGGATATGCCCACAGACAGAGAAGTCTGGCGGGCTGCAGTCCATGGGGTCTCAAAGAGTCAGACACGACCGAGCAGCTAAGCATGCACATACACCCTTGATTCTAGATTCTAGGAATGACTCTAGTGATTATCAATGTGCTTGTCAATATTCAGGAACTTGGAGGCTGAATTCACCCCCTTTTCTTCTCTACTTCCCTGTTCCTTCCTCTACTGCTTAGAGGAGAAAGAACAAGTAAAAGATAGTTTCATGTTTTATATCTTATACATTTGTCTGTGAGAGCTTCCATAATGAAATACTACAGACTGGGAGGCTTAAACAACAGAAATGTATTTTCTCATAGTTCTGGAGGCTGGAAATTCAAGACCAAGGTGTCACCTGGGTTGATTTCTTTTGAGACCTCTCTCCTTGGCTTGTAGAGGGCTGTATCCTCACTGTGTTTCACATGGCCCTTTCTCTGTGCATGCTCACTCCTGGTATCCCTCCCTCTTATAAGGGCACCATACCTATTAGGGGATTAGGGGCCCACCCATATGACCTCATTTAACCTAATTGCCTCTTTAAAGACTAGACCATATCTTCAAATATGTATTTTGAGAAGTGCAGGGGGTTAGTACCTCAACATTTAAATTTTGCAGGGGCACAGTTCAGTCCATAACACCTTACTTATTTTAAAAATCAGCTATAAAAGATGCAAAGATGAAAAAGACCTTCTCTGCATCCCCCAGGAGCTTACAGGTTAGATGCAGATACCTAAAGAAATATAAGGATTGATGAGTGATTTTGGAACTCTGTACAGGGTCAGGCTGCTGTGGACTACAGTAGTTAAAAAAGGCTTCTGGGTTAAAAGGCAACATACAGAGGGCCTTGAAAGATGCATATGTGTTTCTAGAAACTCAGAGACGAGATTCTGCCTAAAAACTGAATAGATGTGAAAAGTCAGCCCTCAGTTGAATGGAATTCAGGGAGAATTTCCAGGGCATTTACCTTTCTGCGGGCATTGAACTGAAATTGGGGAATAGAAAAAATAAAACCTAGGATTTTCCCCTAAATGGCCCACACTCCAGAAAAAGGGTGATTTTAGAGCAATTCAGGGATTGATATTAATAATATGCTATATAGGGAAGTTCGCAGCTTAGCCCAGCTGTTTGAAATTGGTTTGTGGGAACAGCTGTGGAGATGCGTCACTAGTGGACTCAATGCTGGGTACGGGGCCAGGGGTGCTAATAACCTTGGCTCCACTCTGCTCTTCCTGAAATGTCCCCCTTGCCTGAGCCTACTGCCCCTTCCCGGTCTACACTGTTTTGATCGAATACTTCCATCTGCTATTTAGTTTACGTATTATTTAGATTTTGAGTTCTCTGTGGCAGGAGAACTTGTTATGTTTTGCTGTTTGCATAGTTCACTCTGCATGTGTGATGCACCTTTGAAGACATGTTAAAGATGTTAAACAGAGTTTGGGTTCCAGTCACAACAGATTTTGACCTGACCATCTAAGTCCTCAAAACATTTGAAACCAGAGTGTAAACCCATTGTCCTCACAACTCTAATTTCTATTAATTGCTCTAATAGGCTGGTTCCTCTTTTTGATTGCATGGACTTTAGAAGAAAATCAGTGATACATTAATTATAGCTTTTATCTGGAGAGTAAAGCATTTCTAAACATATATTTGAATTTCAGGCCAAACTGCGTATAAAAGGATGGTGCTGGGTGAGATATTGGTATGCATGCTCAGTCACTCAGTTGTGTCCAACTCTTTGTGACCCTTTGGACAGTAGCCTGCCAGGCTCCTCTGTCCATTGGATTTTTCAGGCAAGAATACTGGAGTGGGTTGCCATTTCCTCCTCCAGAGGATCTTCCCAACCCAGGAATAGAACTTGAGTCTCCTGCATTAGCAGGTGGATTCTTTACTGATGAGTGAGAAATACTGAGATGGGGTTTTCAAAGGTCCTTCCTCCAGTATAAAGAGCTCCGAGGCCACCCAGGGATCTTTTCACTCTTGGGCAGCTTAACCAAGTGCATTTTCTATGTGGTGATAACACAGGAAAACAGATGATACTGCAAGAGGAAAACTTCCAGCTCAATGACTCAGACATCCCTTTCTGGTCCAAAGTTGTGGCAGGTGAGACTGCGGGCCTGGGTCATGAAGAAATGCTTGAGGAGGCCAGCAAGTGGTACAGCAGGAACTCAGCTTTATTTTTCTCCAGTGAATCCCAGAAGGACCGATTCTGGTGATATGGGATGACAGCAGTGTTAACCAAAACTGTGGATGCCCAACTTAATTCCAGCTGATGGAGCCTGGCTGGGGCTGCCCTCCTTTCAAAGGCCTAGAGAGTGCTTTCTGGGGTCTCAGTTCTCCATCTTAGTGGGGCTGATGGTCACTATCTCACTTCATGTGGGGCCCCTGGCTTTCTCCTTCTTCTCTGCCGGCCCTTCCGGACCTGTGTGTCTTTTTGCAGGTTTCATCATATAACACTTTTCTTGGAAATTTCTCTCAGGTTTACTGTTTTCCCCTGTGAAACCACAGATGGGGAACTACAGGCTGAAGGTTTTACCGATGCACACAAAAAGAAAATTTTGCAAACAAATGGTTTCCGTAAACAAGCATTGAGATTGCTTCCTGCTGGACTGTCACCACGCAAAAAATGGAGAGGGAGATGGAAGACAGCCTTCCAGAGCACTCTGATTGAGTTCCTGGCTGGAACTGGACTCTCCCACTCGGGGAATTTCTCTTGGGGGCCAGACTTCCCACTGACCAGGTACATGGAGCGCAGGACTGGGAGCAGGAGCTGTGGGTTCTTACCCCATCCACTGTGTTCCTCGTGACCTTAGGATGTCAGCCCACGTGGGCCTCGTCTCTACCAATACACGGTCCACTATAATGCGGTCACATACATTCATATCAATGATGCTGGTGGTGGTGGTTTAGTTGCTAAGTCGTGTCTGACTCTTGCAAACTCATGGACTGTTGCCTGCCAGGCTTCTCTGTCCAGGGGATTTTTCCAGAAAAGAATACTGGAGTAGGTGGTTCTTTCTCTAAGGGATCTTCCTGACCCAGGGGTTGAACCTGGGTCTCCTGCACTGCAGCTGGATTCTTTACCTACTGAGCACCAGGGAGGCCCATATAGATAATGGCAACTGCTTAGAACTGCCAAATATCAGACACTTGAAAGTGAAAGTGTTAGTGGTTCAGTTGTGTCTGACTCTTTGCAACCCCATTGGACTGCAGCCTAAAAGGCTCCTCTGTCCAGGGAATTCTCCAGGCAAGAATACTGCAGTGGGTAGCCATGCCCTTCTCCAGGGGCTCTTTCTGACCTAGGGATCAAACCCAGGTCTTCTGCATTGCAGGAAAATTCTTCACAGTCTGAGCCACCTTGTGCTAAATGGTAGGTTAGGTAATTTATGTATATGATTTAATCTTCACAGCAACTTTGAAAATTAGTCATTATGCAGATTGGAGGAGTAGCTTGCTCAAAGTAATAAATCTGGTAAGAAGAACCACAGACCCAGAATGTTTTTGGGACTCCAAAGTTTTGCCTCAGGCTAAGCTGTCTCTCAGTGATCATCTTTGCCTCAAGCTAAGCTGTCTCTCAGTGATCATCTTAGACCAGCTGGGTTCAAACATGTGCCCACATGTACATGAGTGTGTCAAACATGTATGTATATGTAATGTTTGTCAGTTTTGTGTCTCTGGTCCCAAATCCCCCAGGACACAGTTATATCATCTCATCCCAAGCCCTGGACTACCCTTTTCGGCTTCTCAGAAATGATATTCATGGTTTTACTGTTTTAATTTTCTCTGCGCATGATGAGAGCAATGTGATTTTTTACACTGTTTTATATGGAATTGAGCCCGGTTTACAGACCATAAATGATACAGCTGACTTCTTATGCTTCTGAGAGTCCTGTACTATGTGTGAAAGTTAAACTGTTTTTGTTTTCTGGGCACTCATGACAGCAGGCAGGAGGCTCCCTTATCTGTCACTGAGGCTCTGTCCAGCTTCATCTTGTGTAATCCTCCCAGCAAGTTCTGCGATCAGAATTAAGATAACCCCTCCAATTTTACAGCTGAAAACTCTGAGCTCAGAGAGGTTATGGCATTGGACTCAGATTACCCATCAGGAAAGGTGCAGACCTAGAATTCCCCCGACTCAAAGTCCTGCCACCCCGGTGGACTGGCTGTACTTTCTCCTCCCACACTGGGGGGACTGCAGGCCCCCTCAAGAGGGAGAGATGTGGCCAGCCCGAGAGTGCCAGGATCAGAGGAGAAGCACATAGGGTCTCATCAGACCCTGTGCTGTGTTGTCTCATTTCAATAAAATACGATCTTCATACTGATAGGATGAAGGGGGCTTCCCTGGTGGCTCAGATGGTAAAGAATCTGCATGCAATGCAGGAGACCTGGGCTTGATCCCTAGGTTGGAAAGATGCCCTGGAGTAAGGGAATGGCTTATGTGGTTATGTGAAAGTCACTCAGTTGCGTCCAACTCTTTGCAACTCTGTGAAATAGTCCATGGAATTCTCCAGGCCAGAATACTAGAGTGGGTAGCCATTCCCTTCTCCAGGGGGATCTTCCCAACCCAGGGATTGAACCAGGGTCTGCTTCATTGCAGGTGGATTCTTTACCAGCTGAACCATCTGGGAAGCCCAAGAGAATGGCTACCCACTTCAGTATTCTTGCCTGGAGAATTCCATGGAGAGAGGAGCCTGGTGGGCTACAGTCCATGGGGTTGCAAAGAGTCAGACACGACTGAGCGACTAACTATAACTATGCAGACTGCTTGATGTAGTCCTCTGAGTTCATTACATCATTTTTTTTATTGAATATAATTGCTTTACAATGTTGTGTGTTTCTGCTGTACAACGTGAATCAGTCACGTGTACACATTCATCTCCTCCCTGTTGATCCTCCCTCCCACCCTCCGTCCCACCCCTCTAGGGCATCACGGAGCACCGAGCCGAGCTCCCACTGGCTGGCTGTTTTACACTTGGCAGTGTATATCTGTCAGTGCTACCCTCTTTGTTGCTCTCAGTGAAAGAAAATGTCACTGATGCTCAGATGGTGGCCCTGAGATGAGCAGTATGGGGACCCTGGGGAAGAAGACCTTCCAGGAGATGGGGAACAACCCGAGTACATCGCAGGGATGGGGGCAGAGTGCAACCCCAATCCACATCCTTTACATCCCGCTTTGTGCTTTTCAAAGTGAGCTCACTTCTCTTCCTTCGTTGTGCTGCTTTATGAGGATGGGGTATGGTTTTCCTCCTTTGACAGAGGATGGAACAGAGGCCCATTGAGAGCCGGTGACTCATTCAGCCTCACTCAGCAAGTGTGGGATCCTGGGGGCTTACTCTTGATTAGGCGATTGTGTGATGTGTGAAATGACGAGCCTTCTCCATGGAGTTGTTGTTGTTTTGTAGCCACACTGCCACCCTTCCCATCAGAGTTCATGATTCAGACATCCTACTTTGTGATGAAAAATATACATTTTCCTGTGGCTCAGCCTTTTTTGCCCTGAACTGACTCTAATGACTGGGGTGGTCTTCTATTTTTTTTTTCTTTGGCTTAAATAGCAGAAATTTATTTCTCATGGTTGTAGAAGCTGAGCAGTCCAAGATCAGGGTGCTCTCAGATTCAGTGGTTGGTGAATATCTTCTTCCTGATTTGTGGAAGGCTATCTTTTTACCATGGACTTCCCTGGTGGCTCAGATGGTAACGAACCTGCCTGCAAAGCAGGAGGGAGGGGTTCGATCCCTGGGTTGGAAAAATTCCCTGGAAAAGGCAATGGCTACCCACTCCAGTATTCTTGCCTGGAGAATCCCTCAGTCCATAGGGTCAGAAAGAATCAGACACAACTGAGCAACTAACACATTAACTTTTCATCTCTTTACTGTCTTCTGACATGGGAGAGAGAGAAATCATCTCTCTCTTGTCGGTAAGGTCTTCTTTTTTTTTTCTTTTTTTCAATTATTTTTATTAGTTGGAGGCTAATTACTTCGCAACATTGCAGTCATACATTGTTTTGTCATACATTGACATGAATCAGCCATGGAGTTACATGTATTCCCAATCCCGATCCCCCCTCCCCCCTCCCCCCCCCCCCCGATTCCCCTGGATCCTCCCAGGGCACCTGGCCCGAGCACCTGTCTCATGCATCCCACCTGGGCCGGTGTTCTGTTTCACCATAGATAATATACATGTTGTTCTCTTGAAACATCCCACCCTCGCCTTGTCCCTCAGAGTCCAAAAGTCTGTTCTGTAATCTGTGTCTCTTTTTCTGTTTTGCATATAGGGTTATCGTTACCATCTTTCTAAATTCCATATATATGTGTTAGTATGCTGTAATGATCTTTATCTTTCTGGCTTACTTCACTCTGTATAATGGGCTCCAGTTTCATCCATCTCATTAGAACTGATTCAAATGAATTCTTTTTAATGGCTGAGTAATATTCCATGGTGTATATGTACCACAGCTTCTGTATCCATTCGTCTGCTGATGGGCATCTAGGTTGCTTCCATGTCCTGGCTATTATAAACAGTGCTGCGATGAACATTGGGGTGCACGTGTCTCTTTCAGATCTGGTTTCCTCAGTGTGTATGCCCAAGAGTGGTATTGCTGGGTCATATGGCAGTTCTATTTCCAGTTTTTTAAGAAATCTCCACACTGTTTTCCATAGTGGCTGTACTAGTTTGCATTCCCACCAACAGTGTAAGAGGGTTCCCTTTTCTCCACACCCTCTCCAGCATTTATTGCTTGTAGACTTTTGGATAGCAGCCATCCTGACTGGCGTGTAATGGTACCTCATTGTAGTTTTGATTTGCATTTCTCTGATAATGAGTGATGTTAAGCATCTTTTCATGTGTTTGTTAGCCATCTGTATGTCTTCTTTGGAGAAATGTCTGTTTAGTTCTTTGGCCCATTTTTTGATTGGGTCATTTATTTTTCTGGAATTGAGCTGCAGGAGTTGCTTGTATATTTTTGAGATTAATCCTTTGTCTGTTGCTTCATTTGCTATTATTTTCTCCCAATCTGAGGGCTGTCTTTTCACCTTACTTATAGTTTCCTTTGTAGTGCAAAAGCTTTTAAGTTTCATTAGGTCCCATTTGTTTAGTTTTGCTTTTATTTCCAATATTCTGGGAGGTGGGTCATAGAGGATCCTGCTGTGATTCATGTTAGAGAGTGTTTTGCTTATGTTCTCCTCTAGGAGTTTTATAGTTTCTGGTCTTATATTTAGATCTTTAATCCATTTTGAGTTTATTTTTGTGTATGGTGTTAGAAAGTGTTCTAGTTTCATTCTTTTACAAGTGGTTGACCAGTTTTCCCAGCACCACTTGTTAAAGAGGTTGTCTTTTTTCCATTGTATATCCTTGCCTCCTTTGTCAAAGATAAGGTGTCCATAGGTTCGTGGATTTATCTCTGGGCTTTCTATTCTGTTCCATTGATCTATATTTCTGTCTTTGTGCCAGTACCATACTGTCTTGATGACTGTGGCTTTGAAGTAGAGTCTGAAGTCAGGCAGGTTGATTCCTCCAGTTCCATTCTTCTTTCTCAAGATTACTTTGGCTATTCGAGGTTTTTTGTATTTCCATACAAATTGTGAAATTCTTTGGTCTAGTTCTGTGAAAAATACCGTTGGTAGCTTGATAGGGATTGCATTGAATCTATAGATTGCTTTGGGTAGAATAGCCATTTTGACAATATTGATTCTTCCAATCCATGAACACGGTATGTTTTTCCATCTGTTTGTGTCCTCTTTGATTTCTTTCATCAGTGTTTTATAGTTTTCTATGTATAGGTCTTTTGTTTCTTTAGGTAGATATACTCCTAAGTATTTTATTCTTTTTGTTGCAATGGTGAATGGTATTGTTTCCTTAATTTCTCTTTCTGTTTTTTCAATGTTAGTGTATAGGAATGCAAGGGATTTCTGTGTGTTAATTTTATATCCTGCAACTTTACTATATTCATTGATTAGCTGTAGTAATTTTCTGGTAGAGTCTTTAGGGTTTTCTATGTAGAGGATCATGTCATCTGCAAACAGCGAGAGTTTCACTTCTTCTTTTCCTATCTGGATTCCTTTTACTTCTTTTTCTGCTCTGATTGCTGTGGCTAAAACTTCCAACACTATGTTGAATAGTAGTGGTGAGAGTGGGCACCCTTGTCTTGTTCCTGATTTCAGGGGAAATGCTTTCAATTTTTCACCATTGAGGGTAATGCTTGCTGTGGGTTTGTCATATATGGCTTTTATTATGTTGAGGTATGTTCCTTCTATTCCTGCTTTCTGGAGAGTTTTAATCATAAATGAGTGTTGAATTTTGTCAAAGGCTTTCTCTGCATCTATTGAGATAATCATATGGTTTTTATCTTTCAATTTGTTAATGTGGTGTATTACATTGATTGATTTGTGGATATTAAAGAATCCTTGCATTCCTGGGATAAAGCCCACTTTGTCGTGGTGTATGATTTTTTTAATATGTTGTTGGATTCTGTTTGCTAGAATTTTGTTAAGGATTTTTGCATCTATGTTCATCAGTGATATTGGCCTGTAGTTTTCTTTTTTTGTGGCATCTTTGTCTGGTTTTGGAATTAGGGTGATGGTGGCCTCATAGAATGAGTTTGGAAGTTTACCTTCTTCTGCAATTTTCTGGAAGAGTTTGAGTAATATAGGTGTTAGCTCTTCTTTAAATTTTTGGTAGAATTCAGCTGTGAAGCCATCAGGTCCTGGGCTTTTGTTTGCTGGCAGATTTCTGATTACAGTTTCGATTTCCTTGCTTGTGATGGGTCTGTTAAGATCTTCTATTTCTTCCTGGTTCAGTTTTGGAAAGTTATACTTTTCTAAGAATTTGTCCATTTCATCCAAGTTGTCCATTTTATTGGCATAGAGCTGCTGGTAGTAGTCTCTTATGATTCTTTGTATTTCAGTGTTGTCTGTTGTGATCTCTCCATTTTCATTTCTAATTTTGTTAATTTGGTTCTTCTCTCTTTGTTTCTTAATGAGTCTTGCTAATGGTTTGTCAATTTTGTTTATTTTTTCAAAAACCCAGCTTTTAGCTTTGTTTATTTTTGCTATGGTCTCTTTAGTTTCTATTGCATTTATTTATGCCCTAATTTTTAAGATTTCTTTCCTTCTACTAACCCTGGGGTTCTTCATTTCTTCCTTCTCTAATTGCTTTAGGTGTAGAGTTAGGTTATTTATTTGGCTTTTTTCTTGTTTCTTGATGTAAGCCTGTAATGCTATAAACCTTCCCCTTAGCACTGCTTTCACAGTGTCCCATAGGTTTTGGGTTGTTGTGTTTTCATTTTCATTCATTTCTATACATATTTTGATTTCTTTTTTGATTTCTTCTATGACTTGTTGGTTATTCAGAAGCGTGTTATTTAGCCTCCATATGTTTGAATTTTTAACAATTTTTTTCCTGTAATTGAGATCTAATCTTATTGCACTGTGATCAGAAAAGATGACTGGAATGATTTCAATTTTTTTGAATTTTCCAAGACCAGATTTGTGGCCCAGGATGTGATCTATTCTGGAGAAGGTTCCGTGTGCACTTGAGAAAAAGGTGTAGTTGATTGTTTTGGGGTGAAATGTCCTATAGATATCAATTAGGTCTAGCTGGTCCATTGTGTCATTTAAGGTTTGTGTTTCCTTATTAATTTTCTGTTTAGTTGATCTATCCATAGTTGTGAGTGGGGTATTAAAGTCTCCCACTATTATTGTGTTACTATTAATTTCCTCTTTCATATTTGTTAGCATTTGCCGTACGTATTGCGGTGCTCCTATGTTAGGTGCATATATATTTATAATTGTTATATCCTCTTCTTGGATTGATCCTTTGATCATTATGTAGTGTCCTTCTTTGTCTCTTTTCACATCCTTTATTTGAAAGTCTATTTTATCTGATATGAGTATTGCGACTCCTGCTTTCTTTTGGTCTCCATTTGCGTGAAATATTTTTTTCCAGCCCTTCACTTTTAGTCTGTATGTGTCTCTTGTTTTGAGGTGGGTCTCTTGTAGACAGCATATATAGGGGTCTTGTTTTTTTATCCATTCAGCCAATCTTTGTCTTTTGGTTGGGGCATTCAACTCATTTACATTTAAGGTAATTATTGATAGGTGTGGTCCCGTTGCCATTTACTTTGTTGTTTTGGGTTCACGTTTATACAACCTTTCTGCATTTCCTGTCTAGAGAAGATCCTTTAGCATTTGTTGAAGAGCTGGTTTGGTGGTGCTGAATTCTCTCAGCTTTTGCTTGTCTGTAAAGCTTTTGAATTCTCCTTCATGTCTGAATGAGATCCTTGCTGGGTACAGTAATCTAGGTTGTAGGTTATTCTCTTTCATTACTTTCAGTACGTCCTGCCATTCCCTTCTGGCCTGGAGGGTTTCTATTGATAGATCAGCTGTTATCCTTATGGGAATCCCTTTGTGTGTTATTTGTTGTTTCTCCCTTGCTGCTTTTAATATTTGTTCTTTGTGTTTGATCTTTGTTAATTTGATTAATATGTGTCTTGGGGTGTTTCGCCTTGGGTTTATCCTGTTTGGGACTCTCTGGGTTTCTTGGACTTGGGTGGCTATTTCCTTCCACATTTTAGGGAAGTTTTCAGCTATTATTTCCTCAAGTATTTTCTCATGGCCTTTCTTTTTGTCCTCTTCTTCTGGGACTCCTATGATTCGAATGTTGGGGCGTTTCACATTGTCCCAGAGGTCCCTGAGGTTGTCCTCATTTCTTTTGATTCTTTTTTCTTTTTTCCTCTCTGCTTCATTTATTTCCTCCATTTTATCTTCTACCTCACTTATCCTATCTTCTGCCTCCATTATTCTACTCTTGGTTCCCTCCAGAGTGTTTTTGATCTCATTTATTGCATTATTCATTTTTAATTGACTCTTTTTTATTTCTTCTAGGTCTTTATTAAACATTTCTTGCATCTTTTCAATCTTTGTCTCCAGGCTATTTATCTGTAACTCCATCTTGTTTTCAAGATTTTGGATCATTTTTATTATCATTATTCTAAAATTCTTTTTCAGGTAGATTCCCTATCTCCTCCTCTTTTGTTTGACTTGGTGGGCATTTTTCATGTTCCTTTACCTGTTGGGTATTTCTCTGCCTTTTCATCTTGTTTAGATTGCTGTGTCTGGAGTGGGCTTTCTGTATTCTGGAGGTCTGTGATTCCTTTTTATTGTGGAGGTTTTAACCCAGTGGGTGGGGTTGGACGTTTGGCTTGTCAAGGTTTCCTGGTTAGGGAAGCTTGCGTCGGTGTTCTGGTGTGTGGAACTTGATTTCTTCTCTCTGGAGTGCAATGGAGTGCCCAGTGATGAGTTTTGAGATGTGTCTATGCGTTAGGTGTGACCTTGGGCAGCCTGTATGTTGGCGTTCAGGGCTATGTTTCTGCATTGCTGGTATGTCTTGCTCTGGAACTTATTGGCTCTTGGGTGGTGGTTGGTTTCAGTGTAGGTATGGAGGCTTTTGGACAGTCTCTTATTACTTAAAGTTCCATGTAGTCAGGAGTTTTCTGGTGTTCTCGGGTTTTGGGCTTAAGTCTCCTGCCTCTGGGTTTCAGTTTTATTCTTCCAGTAGTCTCAAGACTTCTCCTACTATACAGCACTGATAATAAAACTTCTAGGTTAATGGCGAAAGATTCTCCCCCATGAGGGACTCCCAGAGAGGTTCACAGAGTTACATGAAGAAGAGGAGAGGGAGGAGGGAGATGGAGATGAGCAGGAGGAGAAAAAGGGGGACTCAAGAGGAGAGAGATCGATCTATGCAGTTGTCTGTTCCCAGAGTGTTCTCCGTAGCCCAGACACCCACAAAGATTCACAGAATTGGATTGGGAAGAGAAGGGGAAAGGAGGAAATAGAGGTGTTCTGAGGCAGAAAAAGGAGAGTCAACATTGGGAGAGAATAATCAACACACTCCTGTATAAAAATGGGAACTGAATACTGGATTCTTAAATGTCCACAATTTATATCATACACTGAAAAACAAAGATTAAAAATCTAGAGTAGAGGTTAGACTCTTAAAAATACTATATTAAAGGCAAAAACCAAAACACACACAAAAAAATTTTAGAAATATATATGAAGTTCGGTTTAAAAATAGGGCTTCTCTTTTTTTTTTTTTTGGTAAGGTTATAGTGTAATGAAAATGAAAATTAAGGAGCAGTAGAAGAGTAATAGAGGACTTTAAAAGGAAATAAGAGAAAAAGAAAAATAGAAAAATAGAAAAAAAAGAAAAAAAAGAAAGAAAAAAAAAACACAAGTAAAAAAAAATAAAAAAAATTTTTTTCCCCTAATTAAGAAAATCGTAAAAATTTGTGAAAATGGAAGTTAAGGAGTAATGGTGGAGTAATAGGGAATTTTAAAAGAAAATAAAAGAGAAAACATAAAAAAGAAAAAAAAAATTTATTTTTTTTTCTTTACTCAAAAAAAAAAAAAAAAAAGTAAAAGTATATCTAGGAATTTCTCTGAAGCTGTTGCGGTCAGTGTGGGTTTGGTTCAGTTTCAGATAGCTCCTCGTTCCAGCTTACACTTCTCGATATCTACAGGCCCCTTCCGATGTAGTCGGTGTTACCTACAGGGATTTTAATCTGTTGCACCGGTCCCTTCTGAAGCGGTTCCCTTTGTTTATTTGGCTCCTGTTTGCCGGTCTCTTCCGTGCCTAATTTCCGCCCTGACACAGGCGGGCGGAGGTGGTCTCTTATTCAGGTTGCTAGTTCCATCGCGCTGCGGGAGGGGCTGCCGCTGCTTTCCCGTCTCCGCTGCTCAGGCTCCCGGCTGCTCTATATGGAGCGCGCCCTGCGCTGCGCGCGGTTCCGGCCCTCGGGTGTTCCACAAAAGCGCGGAACACAGAGCTGCGCCTGCGTTTTGTGCTTACGCCGCCCGAGTGGCTCAGGCAGCCAGGTGCTTGACGGGCACTCTCTCCCCGGGTGCGTGCGCCTTCTGCCCTCCGTGTCCCCAGCCCCGGTCCCCGCCCACACCGGTCGGGTGCCTGCATCCTGTGTCTCGCTGCAACCCTCCAGGCGGATGTCGACCATCCAGAATCTCAGGAGGTCTTTGATTAGAAAGTGGAGGCCTGTTTGCAGTGTGGTAGGGGATGCGGTCCTTGGGGCCAAACCTGTCCCTTCCCCTCCCCCCCTGCCTCCTGCCTCGGCGGGGCTGGGCCGGTCCGCAGCCTGCGAGCTCTTCTCTGGACTTGCTCTGTCCCTTTGTTCTTCGAACGACCGGCAGTGTGTTCGGCCGGTTAATTTTCTCTCTCTCTTTTACTGTCCCACAGTAAAAGTTGGTAACTCACAAAAGCTCCCTCCAATTGTCCTCAGGGCACTCAGGCCCAGTCCTTACCCTAAGCAATGCCACCCGCTCCTCTCCGTTCTGCCCCCACTTGCTGGTGGCGGATGCGGGCGTCTGGGCTACTTTCCCGCTGGGAGTTGCTTTAGGCACTAATCTGTGAGTTTTATTTATTGTTCTCCTCCCAGTCAGGTTGCCCTCCGAGGTTCAAAAGCTTCCCCCAGACCCACCAGTGCGAGGGTTTCCCGGTGCTTGAAAACTTCCTCTATTAAGACTCCCTTCCTGGGACAGATCTCCGTCCTTAGCTCCCCTGTCTCCCCTTTTATCTTTTATATTTTGTCCTACCTCCTTTCGAAGACAATGGGTTGCTTTTCTGGGCGCCTGATGACCTCAGCTAGCGATCAGAAGTTGTTTTGTGAAGATTGCTCTGCGTTCAGTTATTCTTTTGATGAATTTGTAGGAGAGAAAGTGGTCTCCCCGTCCTATTCCTCCACCATCTTGGCCCCTCCGCGGTAAGGTCTTCTTTACGTTGAGCTGAAATCCCCCCCCCCCCCTTTAATCCTAATTCAGGCCCCCAGAGCTTCGCAGAATAAGTCTTCAGCTAAAACCCTCTGTTCTCTGGGGCCACCATCTCTGATTTCTTCAGTCTGTTCTTACAAGAAGAATCTCAGCCCTGCTTGCTTCTCTAGATGACTTCTGGATTCATATATCACGACAAATGAACACTCAGTTCCCCGGGGCAGATCTAATCAGGTCAGCACCCAGGGAGGACTCTGAGGCTGTGTTAACCCCTGGCGTTCTCAGTGAGACAGTCTCCGAGGAGGACGTGCCCCTCCGGCCTGCATGGCCCATTTCCTGCCAGGGCTCTCTGCTGGTTCTGGAGGCGTCTGTCTTCCTCACTACAGGTGGCTCTGTGAGGATAATGGGTACTGTGATTCCAGCCATCCCTGCCCCCCAACACGTACACACCTGTGAGCTCCATCAACAACACGGAGCATTTACTGAACACGGGTTATGCACAAGGTGTGGTCCAGGTTCTAAGGAGATGAGAGTCAGGGAGATGTTGTCTATGGAGCACATTTGACTTTACAAGTTGTTTCCACCTCTATCATCAATGACCCACGTCCCTCAGTCCAATTTAGTAGTGAAATCAATGTTGACCCCAGCGGTGATAGATTTTGCCAAAATCAGGGATCAGAAAAATAGGGGGATGCTCAAAACAGGGGCCAAAGAGAAAGTGTTTGAGATGTGGCAGTTGAGAGGCCAGCGGGGACAACACCATTGCTGAGACACAAGCTGGGAGCAGACAGCTGAGCTGGTGTTGGAAACAAGAGCGCTGGGAATGAGTCATAAAGAGCGAGAGTGAAGGGGTCCGAGGAATCCTGAGGGATCCGGGTGCTGCTTAAAGCAGAGGCTGGCTTCCAGGTCTGCTTTTGTGTGTTCCCTGCATGTGGCCTGTAGGTCAACATGTCACCAAATGCAAGTCCATGTGCCCGGCGCACAGGTGGTGCCAAACTAACTGAAACGTTGGACTCTGAAGCAGAGGAAAGATTTTTGCAGGGCCATGCAAGGAGAACAGGTGGTTCCTGCTCAAAAACCCCTAAATTCCCCCAAGGGGTTTCAGCAAAGCATTTTTAAAAGCTGGGTGAAGGAGGGGCACCTCAGGCTTTGTGATTAGCTCCTGTGCAATTCTCTGATTGGGTCAAGTTGAGATGTGGGGGCAGGGACTAACATTAATAATCCTTAGGCACCAGTAGGTCTGGGGGCTGTGTGCTCCTGATGTTAAATAGTTAATTTCTTCTACTTAGTGGTGGTTTTTAGCATCTGAAAAACTCAGGAAATATGCATAAGATTACCTGGCTACTTCATGAAGGAGTTTTCAGCAGAGGATATGGGGGAAAGGTCTGCCCCAGGAATGCCACCTAGGGTTCTGCTTGGTGACCAAGCAAGGGTGCAATGGATGGCAACGTGAGGATGCGTGCATGCTAAGTCACTTCATTCGTGCCTGATTCTGTGCGACTCTAGAGACTGTAGCCCCCCAGGCTCGCCTGTCCACAGGATTCTCCAGGCTAGAGTACTGGAGTGGATTGTCATGCCGTCTTCCAGAGGATCTTCCTGACCCAGGGACAGAACCTGTGTCTCCTGCATCTCCTGCATTGCAGGTGGTTTCTTTACCACTAAGCTACCAGGGAAGATCAATGTGAGAATATTAACCACCTTTCACGGATGAGGAAAGGCGGAGATTCCTGGCCAGTTGTGAAAATAGTCATCTAGCCATCAACAGAACCAAAATTAAATTCTGAGCCCTGACCCTCTAATTTAGACCACTTTCTATTACCCTGGGGCCGTTTCTCCCTCTTTCCTCCCAAGCACAGTGACCTCTATTACAATAGACTGCCTGTGCATTAAATGCTCTATACTGTCATGCTGGGCTTTAGAATTAGAAATTTAAACCCTACATCTTGTATATGATTTAGCCTGGTAAAACATCAGCAGCTGTCCACTTAACGATCTGTAGGGTGTTTTTTTTAAAAGCAGAAGCCAAATATATATGTTTTTATTCGCATGTATTTCTTGTTAGATAATAAATTCTAGGCCTTCTCAGCCTTTACACTTGACACTGTGGACTGGATAATTATTTGCTGTGGATGCTGTCCTAGGCATTGTAGGATGTTTAGCCATACCTCTGGCCTCTACCCACGGGATGCCAATAATGATCACACCTTCTCTCCCCTATCCCTGAGACCCCCAGCTGTGACATTCAAAATGAATTCAGACATCACCAAATATGGGGGACAAAACTGCCTCTTACCCCTCTTCATTGAAAAATCACTGACCTAGTTACAAGGTGGCCGATGTATCAATAAAAGATACTGAAGGGTTAGTCTTTCCCCCTCATTTTCCCAACTGCTCAGCTCTTTACCCATGATTTCTATTTTATACTTGGTGTTTTGGGTCATTTCTAAGTGCACACAGCCTTGCTCTAGGAAAGCTGAAGAGAAATGTCAACTTAAAAAAAATGCACAACGTGAGAGTTGCGAATTGTTTGATTGGGGGCAAAATAAGGACTGCAGCCCGGGAGACAGCACCTCAGGTAGCTCTGAGAAACTGCTCCAAAGAGGCAGCAGGGAAGGACAGAATATATCTTGATTTTGGTTATGAAAGAGTGCATGAAATCAAGCTTATATTTTTCCAGGAGGTTTCTGCCAGTTGGATGAAGCTTTCCACTAGTTATGAGGAACGGTTGTCACCATGAAGAATTTTAGTGGTTTTCTAGATATGAGGAGATACAAGTATTGGGCTCATAAAATCAGCTCCTGAAAATATCTATCTGAAGACCTGCCCTGACAGTTTTTAGCCCAGCATGGAGTGCCGCCTCTGTTTTCCTCCCTAAACTCCTTGCAGGGGACGTTGAAGGTCAGCAGCTGCAGCAGCACGTGAACTAATCCTTGTAGAGGTAGAGGGCAAGTGCCCATGGTGAGTGCCAATCTGTAGCTGATGGAAGGATGGACACAGAGAATGGAAGGGTTTCTGTGTGGCTGCTAGGGCTGAGGCCAGTTACTTTCAACTGGGTTTGCAATCTTTGGCAAATGGTGACCAAGAAGGGAAAATGAGAGCATGGTCCCATTCTGTGCAATTTACTCTGTCCTGGAAAACAAAAGGAAACAAACAAGCCTGGACAGGTTGGCTGTTTCTCAGATGCCAGATGTTCCTTCTCGCCCTTGGCTCACCCAGCTTTCCCCCGTGGCTTCACCCACCAGCACTGTTTCTCCAGGTGCTCCATAGCTAGCATCTTCAGTCTGCTAAGTGTCTTCCAGGCTACACGCTTGCACATTATTCTCTCAGTAAGCCTCCCCAAGCACCAACACTTCCATTGTGCAGATGAAGGAATGGAGTCTCCTAAGAGCCCATATTTCCTTTTTATTTTAATGAAAAAAATCTTCAGCTCTGTCCTGAATGTACAGAAAGGTTATGAGCACAGTGCAAGACACTTCTGTTTCCCTGGACCATCTGAGAGTAGGTTGCTTGCCTGCTGTCCCATCACACTGGATTGCTTTAGTGTGTTTTTCCTGCAGACAGGGAAAACCTTCCACAGAAACACAATCTATGAACAGAATCATGAAATTAACATTGATGCCTTGTTCTCTTGTCAACCCTTGAACCCATTTGAGTTTTGCCAATTGCCCCAGTGATATCTTTTAGGGCAAATGCATTTAGAGTTGCTTAACGTGTCTGTCTGTCTCCTTGGTTTCCTTGGGTCTGGAACGATTCCTCCATTTTTCTTGATTCTAATCACTTTGATACTTTTGAAGATTTCAGGCCAGTTATTTTATTGACCATCTCAGGATTTAGGTTGGTCTAATGTTTCCTCCATTACTCCATTACAAACTCCAATACTTTGGGTACCTGATGTGAAGAACTGACTCATTGGAAAAGACCTTGATGCTGGGAAAGATTGAAGCCAGGAGGAGGAGGGGACGACAGAGGAGGAGATGGTTGGATGGCATCACCAACTCGATGGACATGAGTTTGAGCAAGCTCCAGGAGTTGGTGATGGACAGGGAAGCCTGGCATGCTGCAGTCCCTGGGATTGCAAAGAGTCAGACACAACTGAATGACTGAACTGAACTGAATGTTTCCTCATGATTAGATCATCTATCTTTAGCAGGAATATGATGGAGATGATACTGTGTTCTGAGGCCAATTTCTTCAAGCATCTTATGCTTGCAGTGTGTTTCTTTTAATAGGGAACAGTATTTGCAAAGCAAGTTTGGTGCTAGTAGTGCTCCCTGCTACTATGTAGAACATTAATGTTATTGTTTTAGCCACTAAGTTGTGCCTGACTCTTTTGTGATCCCATGGACAGCAGCCCCCCAGGCCCCTCTATCCATGGGCTTCTCCAGGCAAGGATACTGGAGTGGGTAGCCACTTCCTTCTCCAGGGGATCTTCCCAATCCAGGGATTGAACCCACATATCCTGCCTATTAGTAGGCAGATTCTCTACTACTGAGCCAGCAGGGAAGTCCATGTAGGACATTTATGTTGTTCATTCACTAAGTCATGTCAGATTGTTTGCAAACCATGGATTGCAGCATGCCAGGCTTCCCTGTCCTTCACTCTCTTTAAGAGTTTGCTCAAATTCATGTTCATTGAGAACATTTGTAGCTACAGATAAAACTAAAATAGTTACACCTGTGTCTAGTATATGTGTTTGTGTACACACACATGCACATATATATCTACACACATGTACACACATTCCCTAGCAATATCTACTGAGAGGCTCTGGAAGAGTGTCACCCCTAGCAGCATAATTTTAGCAATATTTTAAGCTTTAATAATGTCAGAGCAAGGATACTGTAAACTTATAAGGTCATTATTTGACACGTTGACTATTTAAATCTCTTTTACATTTATTTCATTTAGAAAATTTTGAACATAAGTTTTTAATTTTTTGGCCAATGTTTTCCATCTTCAGAAAGACTAAGAAAATGAAAACGCTATAGTTCAAAATTCATAAACTCAACACATTAAAGAAATGTAAAAAGTTAATCTTTAAAATGGGGATTAGGTTTCAACATATGAATTTTGGGAGGGACACATTCAGTTCTGTAGCAATTAGTATTTTTCTTATTTCACCTTTGCTTTCTCAAATTTCAACAGGTCATTTGTTTATTAAAATGTATAAGTTTATTAAAAAATGTATAAGTTTAGGTAAGAGGAACATGGCATACTCCTAAAGTAATTTTAAAATCAATATAGATCTCTAAACATTTTAATCATACATATAAAGAGCTGCAAATGACATAATTTCTGGCTTCCCATAAAATATTGACATTTTATAATAAAAACATTGCATCCCTTCTTATAATGTATTTAATGGAATGTAAAAACCATAGTGATTTTATACTTACCATTATTCACTTAAAAAAATACATGAATAAACTGTTCCTTAACAGTTGCAAGTTTGCATGTTCCTTCTTTTCCTTGATGTTGTATTTCCATTTCTCTTCCCCTGCAAGTTTTAAAATTAATCTAATATAGTTTTACACTTAAGTCTTTTATTAATCATTCTTTCATACATCCCTGCAACAAAAATATGCAGATAATTTGCAATATAGTTTGTACTTTCCCTTAATTATTATAGCTTTTAAGTGTTAACTTTTTTTTTCTGTACTGGATTCCTATTACAGGTATTTTTAATATGCAATTTATCAGTATGTACACATTTTTATATGTGGATATACATAGCAAAGTGTCTACTTATTAACTCAAAAATTAAGATTTATTGGAAGTTACGGGTTTGTGAGGTGGGTCAGTGGTTCACACTGTGAGTGGATCACAGTGCCAGGATTCAGGGAGGCTCCTGAGAGTTGCAGTACCTCTTTGCTTTGTGCTCCAGAGGCAGCTCAGCATAGAGAGACTTCAGATGGGCAAGAGGCACATCGCTTTTATGTGTGATGGGAGGAGGGCTGGGAGAGGGGAGGAGGGGGATGAGAGCTACCACGATGCCAGCCTCTCCTGTGGTGTGTCTAGCACCTCCTGAGGCATCATGCTTCAACCTGAAAACCACTGTCATCAAGACAAACACACAGGTATGATCTTGGTACATAAACATCCCATTGGAAAGAGAGGTGCTGTATTTATTGCTTGCTTTTGCTGCTTATTACCTGGCAGGGTTCTTTTTCCTCATTACTTTGTCTGATGGGATCGCTCAGTGGTTAGGCGTATTTTAAGTACTGGTCTCTGTGCTGAACATTAGAGGGATAAAGGTGAGTCAGACCTGGCCCCTGATGACTAGATGGTCACAATCAAGAAGGGAGACATAAGCCCACTGTTCTGTGGATGGGACCTTACAGGGGAAAAGAGAGCATTTATTGCTGGGGGACAAGAAAGAAAGTGTTCATGGGAAAGACCTCATTTTAATTGGCCCTTGGGAAAGTGCTTAGGATTTGAATATTCCGAGAGGGTAGGAAAAGAACACTTTAGAAAGAGGTGAGGAGGATAAAAAAAATCTGGATCACTCGTTAATTGGTGTCTGCCATCCATCAATCACTGTCTTGATCAAAGTCCCATGGTGACATTCAGGATGGTATCAAGTGATAGGTGATAAAATGCCCAAGACAAATATAGGTGCTTTAATTGCAATATACATTAATGCAATTAACCTAATCATGGTGATGGTGGGAGACTTCATATTGCTCTAAAGTGCAGTCATCTGCAGTGTAAAACCATAACAGCTGCTTCTGGCTTCTTGTTTTGTGCTTTTGACATGATCATCAACTCTTGGAGACAGGTTTTCTTATTATTTGCATTAAAAAGGAAACCAAGGGCCTTGGAGGGTGAGGTCTCTTGCCTTAGGACCACAGATGGGACGCAATAAGGCTGGAAATCACAGCCAGGCATGTCCGACTCAGAGCCCTGTGTTCCAGACAGCTTGCTGGCCTCCTTCTCTCGCACCTTCGTGAAACCCCCGCGTGGCTATAAATTCTGCACACAGCTCACCTGCCCAGGCTCCCTTCATGCAATTCTGTTTGAGTTGCTGACTGATGAGTGATTGGTTCTGCAGCTGTTGTCACAGTGGTTGTGACTGGCCAAGGGTGGCTGCTTGGAGAACAGATAGCTGAAGAAGAGGCCACTGTCATAGGGACACAGGACGATGGAGGATGTGTTTTTTGTTCAGGCACCAACTGACAGCTGAGTGCATCCTCAGTAATTCGTTCTCTCATTCATTCAACAAACATTCATTGAGACCCATTATTTGCAAGACTCTCTGCTAGGTACTGGAAATAGAAAATGTTCAATACAGGGGCTTAATGGGGAGAAGGTAATTCAGACAAGGAGACCCTGAACATCAGACCCAGAGGGCCCTGCTCCCACTTCCTTAGATTTCCATCACCCCCTACCTCCTTTGGCCGCCTGATGCAATGAGCTGACTCATTAGAAAAGACCCTGATGATGGGAAAGATTGAAGGCAGGAGGAGCAGATGATGAGATGGTTGGATGGCATCAGTGACTCAATGGACATGAGTTTGAGCAGTCTCCAGAAGGTGGTGAGGGACAGGGAAGCCTGGTGTGCTGCAGTCCATGGGGTTGCAAAGTCAGACATGACTGACTGACTGAACTGCAACTACCTCCTTCGTTCATCCTTTTTCTCATTACATCTTTAAGAGCCTGTGTTCATATCATGATCTCTGTTTATGGACTCAGGAACTGAAGCTCAGGTTAGAGAACTTATCAGGGTACAAATGGTCAAGGTGGCAACTATAATGGAACCCAGATTCCAGACGTCTGTCTGGGCTGGGGTCTGACCAGCAGCTATGTACCAGCAGCTGCATTTGCACAAACCCTTCTCATCTTGATTTGTTTTTCTGAGCTGAGTGGAGTTATCTTTATCCCATTTCCTGTGCATCCCCATATTTGCATGCTCTGCTGTAGAACTGCAGCAGATTGATGATGGGGTGCTTGAGTGCTGCAGGAGACCAAGTGGGTGTTACATGCCAGACATTATGTGCCCTCTGTCCATTTCTAAAATAGAAAAACTTTGAATTTTGCAGCCCCAATAGGTCAAAGATTGTGGACCTACTGCAGAGATTCTAGTTTTTTTAAAAAACTTTTTTGGTTTTTAAATTAAAGATGTATGTATAAAATGGCTTCTCTGATGGCTCAGTGATAAAAAAAAAATCCGCCTGCAATGCAGGAGAACTCCCACAATGCAGGATCCCTCGGTCAGGAAGATCCCCTGGAGAAGGAAATGGCAACCCACTCCAGTATTCTTGCCTGGAGAATCCCATGGACAGAGGAGCCTGGTGGGCGACAATCCATGGGATCACAAAGAGTTAGACATAACTGAACAATTGAGCATGCACATGTATAAAATATAATGGGAATTAGAAGGACGCTGCTCTCTGTTTTGAAGGGGGCTCTTGGGAATGGTGTCTGGGGCTGCACTATTGAATGGCAGTGACTTGAATAAGATGGGAAGCAAGTCATAAAGACCAAGCATGTGGAAGACAGCTGGAGTTTTGAATAGTTCAGACAACTGTTGTTCAGTTGCTCAGTTGTGTCGGACACTTTGTGAGCTCCTGCACTGTAGCACGCCAGGCTTTCCTGTCCTTCACCATCTCCTGGAGTTTACTCAAACTCACGTCCATTGAGTCAGTGATGCTACCCAACCATCTCATCCTCTGTCATCCCCTTTTCCTCCTGCCCTCAATCTTTCCCAGCATCAGGGTCTTTTCCAATGAGTTGGCTCTTCTCATCAGGTGGCCAATTGCAACTGAGGTAAGAACTGGCCTGAGGCCATGTATGGATGAGAATTGCAGCTGGGGCTAAAATCCAGGTCTCCGAGCTCCAGGCCAGGATGCCTAAGGCCTCCAGCTCCAGTGTTCCAGGCTGGGCGGGGCCGGCTGCCAAAAACAGACAGCCTGCAACCCGGCTCCTCAGACTTGACAGGCACACATGGACAAAAGCTTTGGCCAGCTCTGGTCTGCCTCTCTCTGTCAACTCCCTAGGCATCTGCTGGTGACCCCAGCCCTGGCTTGTCTATAAGCGCCGTGCACCACCTTGCTCAGAGTGTGGCCAGACTTGCGGTCCCTGCCACAGGAGGAGGACGCTTATCTCCATCTCCTGACAGCGGCTCTGGAGGGGCGCCCAGGGCTCTCTTCAAGCTCTCCACCAGCCGCTGGCCCCCTTGGTTGGAAATTCAGCGCCATTTCAGAGAGAAAACTGCCTCAGGGGTTCTTGTTTTAGATTCATACGCCTGCAGTGCAGCTGACAAGCTGGGAGGAAGGTCAGTTTCCAGGCACCGCAGGAAGTCCCCCTTGCTCCTGCAAACCCCTCCTCCCCTGGGCGGAGCTCAAGGGGGCCCCGCCCACAGTGTTTGATTGGCTGAGCATTGCCTCAGCTGCAAACCCCCTCCTCCCCTGGGCGGAGCTCAGAAGGGCCACGCCCACGGGGTTTGATTGGCTGAGCATTGGCTCAGTTGCAGAGCTGCTCGTTCCTCAGGAGATGCCAGGGGGTCCCAAGGAAAGGCCCAGAGAGGACCATGATGAAGGAGGGGGAATGGGGCAGCCCGAGCAAGTGGGGATCTGGAGGAGGGCCTGGCAGGAGGAGAGGTGTGGCACTGCAGGGGGCTGTACCGTGGCCCTGGGGAGGCTGAGGGCAGGTGACATCTGAGCTCTGGGTGGGCAGGGGACTGGCATCTGGGAAGGGCGATGCAGGTGACAAGGCTGCAGCTGCAGGCATGGAGTCCTGGATGGAACTGGCACATGAGGGAGTGGACTGGGTTTGAAGAAAGTTTCAGCCATTCTGAACAGTTTGTTATTGCTGTTTAGAGGCTAAGTCATGTCTCACTCTTTGCGACCCCATTGACTGCAGCCCTCCAGGTCCTCTATCCATGGGATTTTTCAAGTAAGAAATACTGGAGTGCGTTGCCATTTCCTCCGCCAGGGCATCTTCCCGACCCAGGGATTGAACCTGGGTCTCCTGCATTAGCAGGTGGATTCTTTACCGCTGAGCCACCAGGGAAGTCCTTCTGAACAGTTTGTAGGCGTGTGTGCTGTCACTTCGGTCGTGTCCAACTCTTCGTCACCCCATGGACCATAGCCCACCAGGCTCCTCTGTCCATGGATTTCTCCAGGCATGAACACTGGAGTGGGTTGCCTTGCCCTCTTCCAAGTCTGAACAGTTTACAATTCCTTAAACATCACATTCGCTCTTTGCTTCTGGCCACTTTCCCTCCCACACAGTCCTTCACCTGACTGAATCCTAACTTTCCTCAGGGATTCAGCTAAGACATCACCTCTGGTGATGTGATCAGCTAAGCCAGCTCCTCTCCCTGCTCCTGGCTGCCTTGGGAGCCTCTCCTTGGTGTCCCCTCAGCATCCCTTTTTCTCTGCCACACATTCATCTCAGGGTCTTATAATCGCCCATAATTGCCCAGGCAGAGTTTGCTGAGGTGGGGAACAGTGTCTTGTTTGATCAAGCCCTAACCTGTGGACTGCACCTTAGCTGTGCATGACTCAGGATGTCTATTGATCAAAGTGGGCGGGGACCCGCTGTGGTCTCAGGAAGGAGGAGGGAACTGGATTGTTGAGGTCAGTCCCAGGTCAGGGGACTTGGAGCCTGGTGACTTGGTGATGTTCTCTCCTTCTTGAGCTGGGTCGCCTGCAGTCTGACCTGGGACTGGCCAGGAGTCAGCACTTGATGTGGGATGGAGGTGGTCATTGAGGGAAAGAGGAGGGAGCCAGAGCCGGCACCTGGCAGAGTCTGAAGCCATCTGTTTTCTCCCGCTAGAATTCCGCTGCCCTTTAGCACTTCTGGGCTTGAGAGAAGGCGGAGGCTGGGCTGATGGAGAAGATGGGTGTTGTGATGAGGATGGAGAGAAAAGGTTCACATGCTCTGTGCTTTGAGGGCAAGGAGAGAGCCTCAGCTCGTATAGACCAGAGACAGAAATGCCTAGATGGCCTGCTTTGTCCTCTCCCCTCCTTAGCCATCCCCTCCCGGCTGCAGGGAATGCTTCACTCTGGGTACCAGCTCGATCCTTCCCTGACTCTAGGGCCCATTACCCACACCTAGTTCTTGGTGCTTTCGAGCTCCCAAAGGACAGAGACAATGTCTGTTTTTCTGCCTCCTGTGTCCTCACTGCTGGGCAGCGTCCTAGCACAGAGAAGTTTCTGGTAGCCATATGCTGGATACAAGATTAAAAAAACGATGCACAGCTATTGACTGCCTCCCACAAGCCAGGTACCATGCTAAGTGTCTTATGTAAGTTTTCTAATTTAGATGGTACAAAATGCTTCGAGATCAGTATCTCAGTGTTACCACTTGGAATCCAGGCCAGAAAGGTTAGGTGACTTACCTGAAGTCACACAGCCAGGAAGTCAGAGAGCTGGGATGGCAGCCAGGTCTGTGTCACAGGCACCCACTGCCTGGTCTGCTGCCCCTGCCTTTGCTATGATGAGGCTGAGACTCAGAATGTGGGCCATCCTTTCTCCTTGTTCACTGTGTTCAGGCAGTAAAACAATGCTTTCTAGTCTACCTTCACCATAGAGCTCAACTCTTTCTCTCTTACTTCTACTGTAGCACCCTCGGGAGTTCCTGAGTGCTTTCCCTTGGACTCCACCACCCCCATGAGAGCCCCTGCTTCAGTCCATCTTGCTTGAGAAATTCACCTCTTTAGAGCATCTCCCCTGCTCAGAAACTAGGGGGGCGGGGAACCTTCCTGTAGTCCTAGCAAGCAGTCAGAACTTCATCTGTAGACATTTGGCTTTTTCTTCCTGCCCCCAGCCGACCCTCCTACCTGTGACCAGTCCATAGCTCTTTCTGGAACCTCTTTACTGAAGTCTCCTTCCTTCCTTCACATAACCTCTCACAATCCAGTCCTTCAAAGCCGAGTAACCTCCTTGGCTTCCTTTCCTAACACCTCTAGTGTAGAGTTAGTTAAATCCATCTCCTTGCAGTACTTTCTAGGTTATTGTTAGTATTGAGTTGCCTAGAATAACTCCTTTTTCCTGCCTTGCACTGACTCTGACTCTTTTCTTCTGCACCACTAATTAAAAATGAACCAAAAATAAAACCACTGTCAGTATTAAAGTGGCAAAAAATAAAATAAATAAAATGAAAATAGAATGCTTTCTCCATTTCCACACAGCAGCAGCCACTTTCTATTATCCCAAAAGGGAAGCTTTCTCCACTTTCAAATTATTCTCATTTTAATTGCCTCTGGTGTCTTAAAAAAAAAACAAACAAACAGAAAAACAGGACTGTTCAGAGTTTATGTTTGTTGGGTCTCAGTGATAATCCTTTCAAATTCTATAATTAGGTGCATACCATGCTTAAAAGAGATTTCTCTGAGTTAGATTTGTAATGATAGTTTCTCAAGTTTTTAGAAGAGTTTTAAGATTAATGTGAACTGGAATAAGACATTCCTGTTAAGATAGGTTTTTAGCTCATTCAAATGAAGCCTTAAGAACTAAAATAAAAATTAGCCATAAAAAGATATGAATTCAGCCTCTACACCAGGATGTAGAGGGCTGGAAGGAGTGTTAGTAACCACCTCTGTGATGAAAAATAGTGGGCCTATTTCAAGTTCATGACTTTTTGAGACCACCAGGGAGCTGAGGTCACAGAGCGAACAACTTGCAGGGAATCTAAGGTGAGACAGTGCCCACAGGGAGAGAAGAGGTGACGCTGTACTCACCTGGTTACAGGTGACGCTCCATGAGGAAGAACTGACAGATGGATGAAGGCTGGGTGTGGACTGCTGGGACAGAGAGAGGTCTCTGCAGCTGCTGAAAAGAGAAGTCTGTATCCTCTTGCAGACTTTTTCCATAAGCCCTATGAACCTCATCTGCCCCATAGAAGTCTGAGTGAGGGAAAAAGGAGCCACATGGGCGGGATGAGATGAGAAACCCTGCCCCAGCCTCCCTCCACTTGCGCCACAGAACAATAGTTCTAATCTGGGGCCCTGGAGAAGGGCTGCTCTCCTGTCCATGGTCACTGGGGATTGAATACTCAGGGCATCAACTGAAGGAAGGCAGAGGGGAGGATCACTCCTCCTCCTGGGGGAAGGGAGGGATCAGGTCCTGGGCCCACAGTGGCAGAAGGGAGGAGGCAGGAACACCTGGAGGACCACACTGCAGGAAGCCAGGGATGAAGTACAGGGTTCAGTTCTGATTAGGAATCTGAGGTCAATTCCTAATCAGGATTCCAGAGAAGGCGCCTTGCCCCCTCCCATCCTCACCACTGCCCTAAGGAGATTGCAGTGACAAATACAGCAGAGAGAGGGGGACAGGAGAGCCCAAGAGTATGGAAGGAGACCCTTTCTGAGTCACAAAGGGAAGGCCGAACTTGGAATCAAACAGACATTGCCCTGGTAAACCCGAGACACAAGCTGTCTCTACAGGCATGTTGAAGACTATGGTATGCTGAGGGTAACTATAGCAACAAGTCTCAGCCCAGCCCAGCCCCTGACACTGGAGACCCAGCCAAAGGAAAGGCATGCCACAAGAACTATTTACCTCAGCCTCTCCTGTCCTACACATTCATGTTGTGCTCTCAACAAAAAATCACGAGGTGTTTGAAAAGGCAAGAAAAAGCAACACTTCCCCTCCCTCTGAGAAAAAAAAAAAACAACACAAAAAAACCCCAAAATCCAAGACAGCAATCATCAGAACCCAACACAGATATGACATATCTGACAGGGAATTTTAAATAACTATGATTAATATGCTGAAGGCCCAGATGGTTTCACTGGTGAGTGACATCAAACATTAAGGAAGAAGTAATATCAATTCTACACAGATTCTTCCAGTAAATAGCAACAGGAACACTTATAAACTCACCCTATTTATTTTTTTAATTTTTTAATTTTGTATTGAAATGAAGTGAAGTCGCTCAGTTGTGTCCAACTCTTTGCGACCCCATGGACTGTAGCCTACCAGGATCCTCCATCCATGGGATTTTCCAGGCAAGAATACTGGAGTGGGTTGCCATTTCCTTCTCCAAGAGATCTTCCCAACCCAGGGATTGAGCCCAGGTCTCCCACATTATAGGCAGATGCCTTACCATCTAAGCCACCAGGGAAGTCCAATTTTGTATTGGGATATAGGCAAATAACAACGCTGTGATAGATTCAGGTGAATAGCAAAGGGACTCAGTACATATACCTGTATCCTTTCTCCCCCAAACTCCTCTCCTATCCAGGCTGCCACATAACATTGAGAATTCCATGTACTCTACAGCAGGTCCTTGTTGTTTATCCATTTTAAATATAGCAGTGTGCACATATCCATCCCAAACTCCCCAACTGTCCCACCCCACTGGCAGCCATAATTTTGTTCTCTAAGTCTGTGAGTCTCTTTCTCTTTTGTAAGTAAGTTCATTAGTATCATTTCTTTTCAGAGTCCACATAGAAGGGATGTCATACAGTATTTCTCCTTCTCTCTCTGACTTACTTCACTCAGTATGACACTCTCTAGGTCCATCCATGTTGCTGCAAATGGCATTATTTCATTCTTTCTAATGGTTGAGTAATATTTCATTGTATATATGGACCACATTTTCTTTATCCACTCCTCTGGTCAATGGACATTTAGGTTACTTCCATGTCTTGGTTATTGTAAACAGTGCTGCAATGAATATTGGAGTGCATGTATCCTTTTGGATCATGTTTTACTCTGGATGTATGCCCAGGAGTGGGATTGCAGGGTCATATGGTAGCTCTATTTCTAGGTTTTTAAGGAACGTCCATAGTGTTCTCCATAGTAGCTGTGCCAATTTATATTCCCACCAACAATGCAGGAGGGTCCCGTCTTTGCCACATCCTCTGCAGCCTTTATTGTCTAAACTCACTTTATAAGGTTAACATCACCCTAAGTCTCATGAATGTAAGACAACAATCCTTAAGAAAATACTGGTAAATCAAAGTATTCAGTACATAAAAGGTGATACATCATGTCCAAGTGTGACTCATCTCAAGAGTTCAGCATTGGTTTCACATTTGGAGCTTGAAGAATGTAATTCACTTATTAAGAGGCTAAAGAAGATGAACTCTATATGACCATCTCAATCAGTTCAGTTCAGTTCAGTAGCTCAGTTGTGTCCGACTCTTTGTGACCCCATGGACTGTAGCACGCCAGGCCTCCCCATCCATCACCAACTCCTGGAGTTTACTTAAACTCATGCCCATTGAGTCGGTGATGCCATACAACCATCTCATCCTCTGAGATGCTAAAGAAGACGAACTCTATATGATCATCTCAATAGAGGCATAAAAAAGCATTTGGCAAAATTTAGCACATATTCATGATATAAACTTAAGCAATTTAGGAATAGTAGAGAATTTCCTTCACTTAATAAAGAGTGGCAGGGGAACCTAAGATCAAATACAACCTGTGATGAATGTGAATCTAACTGCATACAATCATGTGACACAACCTTGGAGGAGGTGGTGGAGAATAAGGACCTAAGAAACTTTGGATGGATGTTATAAGGATAAAGACAGAAAAGAACTACTGATCAACACTGTACTCTGATTGGAAAGTTTGTTTCTCACTGAATATAGGATAGCAATTCTGAAACTATATGGCTGCTAGGGTTTAACAGGTATGGCTTCCCTGGTGGCTCAGTGGTAAAAATTAGCCTACCAATGCAGAAGATGCGGGTTTGATCCCCCGGTCAGGAAAATCCCCTGGAGAAGGAAATGGGAATCCACTGCAGTATTCTTGCCTGGCAAATTCCATGGACAGAGGAGCCTGGTGGTCTGTGGTCCATGGGGTCACAAAAGAGTTTGAAGTGACTCAGTTTCTAAACAACAACAACATAAGCTGTGGCTAATAAGAATGGAGTTTCTCAATGTCAGAGAAAGAAAATATTGATAAGCAAGAGGGACAAAGGTAAGAATGAACCCTGAGTTGCTGGATTAGATTTAGAGGTATCAATATGAACTCATATTTATTTTGATATGTTAGTGTGTGTACCATTAGTAATGAAAATAGTTATAGGTGTGTGTATGCAGTTACAGAATAAAAATTATTCTAAAGCTAGTTAAAAATGGTAAGGACAACTTTATTAGGACTATTGCAATAGGGGTAGTTCAATAGAGGAGATGGATTGGACTCCACTCTTTACACAGCAAATACAGCTGGGGACATATAGCCAACAGAGTAAGGGGGTCAGTGGATGGAAAATTACTAAAAGGATATATCAAGAGTAGGGGATTCCTGCTAGACTCACCCAACAGGATTCTTGCTAAAGGCTGGTCAAGAACTTAGGAATCAAAATGGGGATGGGGCAAGGAAAAAGGTGATTAGATATCAAGAAACCTTGCAAGTTTTCATTGCTGGGTAGACCAAAGTTCAGGTTGGGTATAAAGTCAAGTTCTAGTCAAGAAGAGGGCTCAAAGGAACCCAACAAGAGTTTGGTCAAGGAGAGTTTTGTCAGCATACATGAACTATTATTCATGTATCTATTTCCTAGCTCTGTCTGCTGAGAAAGCCTATAATCAGGGACAACCCATTAGCAATGAGCACACCCAGCTCCCAGACATTGGTTGCTAAATTCCAGTCTCCAGCAAAAGGAACCGGGACTCAGAGAAACAGCTGAATCTGTTTCTGGGGCAGGGAGGAAAAAAGGAAGCTAATACACTGATACGACTGAATAGTGGAGAAGGGGCAAATCTTCCTCATAGCATTGTGCTAATTAATAAATGTGTAAGAAATAAAGGAAATTAAAAAATCACTATTAAAGCCAAGCAGTTATAATAGCTACAGTCAAGATCAGTTGATACATTCTACAATTTGTCAGTGAAACTTTAAGGAGAAACAGGTCATTTGCATAGGCACAAAATATCTCCCCACATACTTACTAATTACTATAGGGCTGTTTATGTATGACAACAAACTCTGTGATGCCTCTCTCTCCAGAAAGCAGAGCTTAATACCTTTTCCCTTGAATGTGGGCTGGACTTAGTGACTTGTTTTTAGCAAATAGAGAATCGAAATGGGAAAACCAGACAGCACCTTCATCAAGTGGTTAAAGTTACAGTCAGTAGTCAGAAATCATGTTGACATTGTATCCCTACTATGATGATGTTTGACATCACATCTTATGGTCCCCTCCCCCTAAATCTGGAACTTCAGTCTAATCAACAACATCTGGCAGATACAACATCATATCCCAGACTAGATTCTAGAACAGAAAAAAAGGTCATTCCTGGAAAAACCAAGAAAATTCTAATAAAATCTGTAGTTCAATTCTAATTTAATTTCTTAGTTTTGATAAATGGACTAAGGTTTTGTAACATTAGAGGAAGCTGGTAGAAAGGCAAAGGGAAAACTCTGGACTACATTTCATATCTTCTGTAAATAGAAAATTATTTCCAAACAAAAAGTTTTTAAAAACTTTTTTTTAGTTTTTAGGGACAATAGGGTGGATATTATCAATAAAGGGTATGGCCAACAGGCCAGAGGTGTTTCTGGAGTATTGCACACATTTTGGAACCAGAAGGCAGATTCAAGCCCTTCCTTTTCATTCATTATTATTTTCTTTTTCTGGGAAGGCCACTTAATATCTCTGAACCTCAATTTGCTCATTTATAAAATGTGACTAATAAAATCTCACTCATAGGGCAATCAAGGGGATTAGATCCAAGTGCTGGATTATATTCAAGGATTAGTTTCAAATATGAGAGGCCAAGATGGTAGTAAGTGTAACTGTCATGCAGTTATCTACTCATGTTCAACTTTTAAATCTTTCCAAAGAACCCTTCTGGCTAGAGCATCAGGTGGGCCAAGCAGTCTCATTACCCTTTGCACAGTGATTGTTGACACCTAGTAAGTTAACATCAACTTGTTGTAATGAATGAATATACTTTCATCCCTATAGTAATGATATTAATCTATTATTTTCTGCCTCGTGTTGAAAGTAATTTAATGAGGATAATCCTCATTTCATAGGTAAGGCTAAAGATATGCACAAAGTCCTTTAGGAAAGTGGAGGTAAAGCTGAAACCCAAATTTTGAGAATTCTCTGGAATTGCTATTTTCGGGCTTAGCAACCAAGACCATTCCTCTGACCTGAGGTTCCTTATTGTAAGATGGGGACTCGGCAGACACAACTCTGGTGTGGGTAAGAATAATCACAACAGGGAGATCTAGGTATCCCTGAAGATTCTGATGAGTGGGTACGTTTTCAGGGCAGTGATAATAAAGCAGTACTGCCCAGTGATTGTCCACTACCTGCTGGGAATGTCACCCTGAGAGGCCGTGAAAAGCCCTGGTGGGAACTCTGCAGTGGTCCATGCCTGTTCTCTGACTCTGCCCTAACTCTCTCCCAGGGTGTTGTCATCTCAGACCCCAAGAACTCCTTCCTCTTCCTCTTCATCAGAACCTCCATGCCCTCCGGGCCTCAGCCTCAGTTGCCAAGTTACGGAGGCTGGGATCCTAGAGACCACTCTAGACGGCTCTTGCCATGCTGAAAAGGTCTGGATTCTTGAGCTAACATAGCATTTGAGAAGACTCAGTTTTGGAGTGGAGGATCCAGGCTTTGCTGGCTGTGCCACCCTGGAAAAGTCACTTAACTTTTCTGAGCTTCCGTGCCCTCCTTTGTAAATGGATTAATAGAACCCAAACCATCATCATGCGATGAGGATTAACTGAATTTGTGTGAAATGATTTTGAAACTTTTCTTCTCTCTTTCCTAGCCCAGAGTAGCAGGGATTTGGAAGAAAAAACTAGAAACAGGAATATCTTTATCTGAAACCCACTACATGTAGATTTCTGGCTGTTGTCAGATGCTGGGAAGGGCATTTTTGAGTGGGGGCGTGAGAAGCACTTTTCCATGCTCTCAGATGACAAAGTGAACTGCAATGCAGGACGCTTCCCACTCATGTTACAGAAGAGTGGGGAAATGCCCGCAAATATGCAGAGAATGGTCCCCTTCTCTATGCCTCCTCAGCATTCTGTTCCACCTTCACCGTTCCTTCCTCCTGTGCTGTTCTAGAATCCTTTATTTTCCCCTCTGTTTCCCCTTAGACTGTGAACTCATGATCTGGTCCTATTGTATTTTCAGCTCCCAGTACAGGGTCTGATCCAGTGCTGGTGTCAATTAATGTCCCCTGAATTGATTCATCTAATTGGAATGCCCCAGGCAAGTTGGAAAATACCTGATTGAAATTTTGATATTTATTTGGGGAGAAGATCACGTTTAGAAATTGATCCATCTTTGCTAATTGGGCAGAAAGGGCTCTTTCCTTTGAAATCTGATCTCGATACATCATCTCTAGGGGAGCTCCTATTAGCATGTGACATTTCATTGTTGTGCGATAGCTTTTCCCCAATTATGTTTTGGTGCTAGCCAGTGTATTTTTGTTTTCTTTCCAATAGAAGGGTAAATGTTGAAAGCAAAACATGGGTCACATTTATCTCTTATGGGAAGCATCCTGCTGTCCTTTGGTGAAAATAATTGCTGGATTAAATAGAAGCCTGGATAATAAAGTAACCTTGTACTTCTTTATAGTTATTTACAGTTTTGAAATATGAGGTCATCCCATTAAAATCTCACAACAACCCTGTGAGGGAGGCAGGCCTATATCATCAACCTCATTGTTCAGATGAAGAAATTGAATTTTAGGTAAGTGATGTGAGTTTCTGAACATCTAAGTCAGTACATAAGATCTGGGGTTCTAAGTCATCCATGCTAAGTCACTTCAGTTGTCTCTGAGTCTTTGTGACCCTATGGATTATAGACCTCTAGGCTCCTCTGTCCATGGGATTCTCCAGGCAAGAATTCTGGAGTGGGTTGCCATGCCCTTCTCCAAGGAATCTTCCCCACCCAGGGATGGAACCCAAGTCTTTTATGTCTCCTGCATTGGTAAGGGGGTTCTTTACCACTAGCATCACTTGGGAAGCCCATTCAACTCAGAGGGTAACCTTTTTCTCCACAGTCTCCCTGGCTACCCAAGTATAAACTCTGTCTTTTTAGTTATTTGGTGAAATCTTAATTCCATACTCCACTGAGCCCCTTGTTAGTATGTTTTGCTGCAGATTGCATTTATTTCTCTGTTTTGTAGAAAACCTCATTAATACAGTTTTGCTGTTCATTCTTCTGTATGTGTAACATCAATTGGCTTGAAGATAGCTGAAATAATTGGACTGTGGGGGTTCTGAGCTTGGAGTTTATTGTCAAGTCAGCTGTCACCGATGCTTCAGTGATGTGGGGAACTCAACCATGCAAAGACCTTTTTCTCCCCTCTCTTACCTGCGAATCCTGCAGTATCAGCATATTACAGGTAGCCTTACAGAATGCTAATTTTGTCATCCAGAGTCTAAATAACCAGAAACCCAACTAGGGAGCTGTCTTAATTTTGTGTAGTAGCAAAGGAAAGTTAAATTTTTTCCCTCTTTGTTCATCCTAACACTTTATGAGAAAGTCTGAGCGAGAATTGTTCAGTTTCCTCATCCATGAACTTTGTTCACTGATTCTCTCATTTATCCACCTGGCCAATCACCTTTTACTGTTCATCTACTCCATACCAGGCACTCAGAGGTGTGTGGGAATAGAAGGGTTAATGAGAGGATCTCTGCCCAGGTGCATCATGTTCTCAGGCTGTGGGCAGAGGACGCCTTTACGCTGGGGGTGCTTTTATCATCACAGAGGTGTGAACAGAGCCCTGGCAGCCCAGCGTGGGGTGGACTCAAGGGCATCCTCTTGTGGGGGAGAACCTGGGCTGAGTGCCAAAGGCCTGGCTGGCCAGTAGAGGACCACCAGTCTACCCAGCAGAACTGGACTTAAAACCTAGGTTTTCTAACTCTTGGGGAATTTTTAAGTCCTGTATACCACCATGGTCTCCTCAGCAAAGATATCCCAGGATAAGGGGTAGAAGGAGGAGGGTGGGCTTTCATGCTTCGGAATCGGTTATGTACAAAACACAGAGGCCTACCGCAGGGTGACGACTTGAGGTCACATCATGCTGTTTGCGGAGAAGGCAATGGCACCCCACTACAGTACTCTTGCCTGGAAAATTTCATGGACAGAGGAGCCTGGTGGGCTAACAGTCCATGGGGTTGCAAAGAGCCAGACATGACTGAGTGACACTGTGAGGAGTGAGGATGGAGAGCTGGGCAGAGGCCAGGGCCAGGAGGGCTCCTGTGGCCTGAGCCATGGAGGTCTTACTTAGCCCGTGGATCATGGGGAGATATGGAAGGGCTTTTAGCAGGAATGTGTCCTGCTGACATCTGATGCTGTGAGAGCTCATTGGGGCAGTGATGGAGGGAAAGAGATGAGGTTTCATGAGAAAGAGCAGGCCAGGATAGATGCAGCCCTTGTGCAGATGCCCTGCTCAGCCAGAGGTGCTTGGAAGGCAGAAGCTGGTTTGTAGCTGGACCAGATTTTAGGGGCCCAAGGCATATAGGGAAGTAACATCTCAGGTTTGCCACCTATCATCTATGTGACCTTGTACACTGTTACTATTTTCTGTGAACCCCCAACCCCTTGTCTGTCGAATGAGTCTAGCCATCCCTACTCTGCCTCCTCACAGATTCCAGCCAGTGAAGAAGCAAACCAGGGTGCCATCTAAATGGCCAGTGCTGTCACATAGGATTTGTTATGGTCACTGAATTCAGGGTGGTGGTAAACGATAGACTGTGGACCAAATATGGCTTGCTGCCTGTTTGTGTACATAAAGTTTTATTGGAACACAGCTGCACAAATGCATTGATGTATTGTCTTGGCTACTTTCACAGTAGGATGGCAGAGCTGAGTAGTGGAGACAAAAATTGCATGGCCCTAAAATATTTATTATCTGGCCCTTTACTGAAAATGTTTGCTGGCTTCTGGTTTAAGTCAAGGGTTATTGGTTCTGACAAATTTAATTATTAATTGACTTGGGGAAATTCCAGAATCTCTTCCATTTATGGATTTGACAGTGATTGGGCAGGAGACTGCGGCTCTTGTGGGCGTCTGGCTTTATGCACTTGTCTTGGAATGATTTCTTGTAGGGCAGGGGGTATAGTCAACTTTGCAGCCCTGCCAAGCTCCTCTCTTGTAGGAAACACGCAAGGCCTTTGCTAGCGTCATTTAGTTGGTTTCATTCTGGGCCAAACCCTTAGAAGAAATCCAAAGGAGAGGGTGCCAATAGGCTTCCTGTGAATCCCTGCCTAAAACATTTGCATTTCTTTTCCGTTCTTTCCTGGTAGTAATTTTAGCCTGATTGTTGTTCATTTCACTTCTCCCCCCATTTCCTAGAGTAATCACATCTCTCTACTTCCCTCTTCCAGCAATTTTCCTTCTTTGATTCCAATTAACAACCTGTGTAGTAATAAGTAGAAACCTAACCAAACTACGATCATTATTGCTACACGATTTGGCTCCAGCCAGCATGTAACACTGTCACTTCTTTGGTTCAAACTATTCTTGACACCCCTTTGCCTT
Organism: Cervus elaphus; assembly: GCF_910594005.1. NCBI lineage: Eukaryota > Metazoa > Chordata > Mammalia > Artiodactyla > Cervidae > Cervus > Cervus elaphus. The sequence continues at coordinate 23,165,725 of NC_057825.1, read as the reverse complement.
TTCTGGCATCCAGGATGGCAATTATGCATTTATAGATGGATCAGAACTGAGGAGAAGGGCCACTGGCCTTCAGGTGTGCCCCCCCCAGCCTGTTTTTTATTGCCTATCTTACACGAGAAACCAATTTGGACCAAGTTTCTATGTTAGGCTGCCAGCGATTCTCAGCTCCAGAAATATCAGGAGGATATAGAAGCTGCACGTGCTACTAAATATTGTCTGTGTTTAAAGCAAATAGAGCAACACGTGATGCACAAACACCAATCACCTTCATTTCTTGCGTCGTTTTCACTCGCTAAAAGAAAGTCCCTTGCGAAGCTGACTTTGGAATCTGTGCCCTCAACTGTGAAAAGGGGCCCATCTTCCCGGGCCTTATTTCCATTTCATATCCAAGAGGGGAAAAAAAATAAAGGGAAACAATAGAACATCGGTGCTGGCAGAGCCCTTGGAAGGCGCACAGCCAAGACTTCTCACTGAGCAGATGGTGCCAGGCCCAGATGTGCCACACTCGTTTATTTATTTATATGAACAACCGTGGGGCGGCTGCTGGGTGCCAGACGTTTCTTCATTTGTTCAGGGTTCGTTTGTTTCTTTGTCTGATGTACAGTCAAAGATAACTTCCTGCTATTGTCCTGAGCTGGTGACCCGACTGGATGCTCCTACTCTGTCCAAGCCACCAGGCACATTTTCCACCCCAGTCTCACCTCTCCTCTGTCCACCCCAGAGGGCTTTATTCCCCTTTCAACAGCTACTGTCTTACCAGTGGGATTCTGTCACATCAGCCTACTGGTCCTCACCCCTAGAGCTGAGCCGCTTTTGTTGTCAGGGTTTGTGTGGAAGAAGACGCAAATGTAGGGAACAGAGGTCGGAGAGCAAAAATGCTCCTGGACTCAGAATATGCACAGTTGTTTGCCCTGACCATTGTTTCCTGATTGCCCAGAGGTGAACCTGGGTTTCTGCATGGATAGCTGCCTAGTTCTTTGATTCCCGAGAAGGTCCTTGAACCTGCCATCATGGGACTCATAGTGGAAACTTTCTTCCAGAAAAGCCTGTCTATTCTCATCCAGGTCTGAGGCTGTGAGGGTGAGGTGTGGACCTGTGTTCCCAACAGCACCGAGACATGCTTTCTGCTCAGGAAGCCTGAGGTGGCTCCATTTGGCTTGAGTAGAGAGTGTGCGTGTGCGTGCTTGCTCAGTCATGCCCGACTCTTTGCGACCCCATGAACTGTAGCCCACCAGGCTCCTCTGTCCATGGGATTTCCCAGGCAAGAATACTGGAGTGGGTTGCCATTTTCTTCTCCAGGGGAGCTTCCAGGCCCAAGGATTGGATTCACTTCTCCCACATCTCCTGGACTGCAGGCGGATTCTTTACCCCGGAGCCACTGGGGAAGCCCCAGAGAGTGATGGAAATATTGGAATAAGAGATTTGACTTTATTCAAAGGGGAACCTCTATGGCAGGATTCAGGGTAGGGACTGACATGATCAAAGTTAAACTTTGATGAATTTCATCTGTCAGTGATATGTAGGTTAGATTGAAGGGGATTAAGCCTGGAGAGGAAAGTTCAATTAGGCAGTGGTGGTGGTTGATGGTTTAGTCGCTAAGTTGTGTCTGATTCTTGCGATCCTATGGACTGTAGCCTGCCAGGCTCCTCTGCCCATGGGATTCTCCAGGCAAGAATACTGGAGTGGGTTGCCATTTCCTTCTCCAAGGGATCTTCCTGACCCAGGGATTGAACCTAGGTCTCCTGCATTGCAGGCAGATTCTTTACCAACTGAGCTATGAGGGAAGCAGTAGTCAAGGAAAACAAACTAAAAAAAAAAAAAAAAAAACCAAAAACTTTGAAACCTGTGAGAATTAAACTGAATTTACCTCCAGGCAGGGCAGGGAAAAACTAGTCAGCCAGGGATGGAGGCCAATTGGAGAATGGTGCAGTAAGCTTGGGATTTCTTAGAGAGAGGGGTGTCTCTTGGGAGCAGCATTTGTGAAGAGGCTCCCAGACCAAAGGCTGGGGCTCATAAAGACAAAGACTCAAGTTTGACAAGGAACCTTGGTGGTGGGTTTAGTTTTATTTTTTAAAGTATTTATTCATTTGGCTGCACCAAGGCTTAGCTGTGTCTTGCAGGATCTTCGTTGTCCCAAGCCATGTGGGATCTTAGATCCCTGATCAGGGATCGAACCTGTATCTCCTGCATTGGGAGGCAGATTCTTTACCACTGAACCACCAGGGAAGTGCCCTGGGTGGTGGGCTTAAAGAAACTTAAAGAAAGTGAGTCAGTTCAGGAGTGGCTGTTGTTGTGAACTCCACACCTGTTGCTGAGCTCCACATCTGTTTGCTGATTCTGGACAGCACAAGTTCATCATCAGTCTGCTGGCCCTGATCAGTTTTCCTGGGAGCCTTTGCTTTGATTCCTTCTCCAGAGCCCTGACTGCTGGCTGTTTTACCCTCTGAGGGTTCGAAGGTCATCCTGAACAAGTCTGTATGCATATGCTCAAGACTCAGCAAAGATTGGCTTTATCACAGATACTTACCCAGCTGTGATTTGGGCTCCGTGTGACCCTGGGCGAACCACCATAACCTCTTTGAGCCTCAGTTTCTTCCCTGTAATAACACTTATTTTGTTGGGGGGTGCAGTGAGTGTTAAATGAGATAAAGAACATATCTGACACACAGAAAGCACACGGCTGTTGTTTGTTAAGTCTCCAAGTCATGTCTGACTCTTTTGCAACCCCATGGACTGTAGCCCACCAAACTCCTCCGTCCATGGGATTTCCCAGGCAAGAATACTGGAGTGGGTTGCCATTTCCTTCTCCAGGGGATCTTCCCAACCCACGGATTGACCCTGCATCTCCTGCATTGGCAGGAGGATTCTTTACCGGTGAGACATCAGGGAAGGTCAAGCATGCAGTAGGCACATGGGAAATGCTGCAAGGAATAAAGACGGTCCAGTGAGAGAAAGCACTCCCAGACGATCCACACCTCTTTGTTGGAATCCTGCTTCTTGCAGGTACTTCAAGCTCTAGGAAAGCACCTTTCAAAGCCATGTGCTTGGTCAGCCGGCAGGGCAGCGCTGAGTGATGTGTGTCTGGCTGGTACCATCTCTCTCTGCCAATCTGCCCTTCTCCCCAGGGACAGAGGAGATGGATCACCTTCTTGAAGAGGCAGCGCTCACCTCACCCCCCTGCCTAACCTGTTACAAGATTTAAGCTGTCACTTAATTTGTTCCCCATTAAGTACAGACGCCTCCTGGTCTCCTCACCTCTAGCAGAGCTTGGAGGAGGGACTGGCAAGGGAAGTTAAGACATCCGGAGGGGATCGGCTTCCTGGACAACCCTTTCTGAGTTCCCCCAGCCCTCGGAGGCTACAGGGGTAACTGTTTTCAAGCAGTGAAGAGGGCCCCTGGAACCAGGGCTGGGACCTGGCCACAGGCTCAGGAAGGGGGTCAATGGGTGCGAAGACTGTGAGCCGAGCTCAGCTCTCTGCAGCAGCAGATTTGTTTTCAAAGTCACAACTTTCCAAAAACCTTTCACCTTATGTTAGCTTCCTCTGAACTGCTTATCTGAAAAGTTCTGGCTTGTGCACAAAATATTGAGCTGTGCTGCCTCCTGCTTGACTCCTGGGATGGGTTTTGAAATAATCAGCCTTTGAATTTCAAGGAGCCCTTAATCTTCTTTGACCCACATGGAGCCACAGATTAGCCTGCGAAAAATCGTATGTAGCTATTTCTTTAAATCCTTCCCTGGTTTACTTCTATGGGGATTTTGAATCATAGAATGTTTCCGAGTTGAAGACCCCTAAGAGACTGCTCGCATAGAAAGCTGAGACCTGCCTTCCAGTTGTCTCCATCCTCAATCAATTTTTTCAGTGTGAAACTGCTGCAACAGTGCTGGTACACCAGCTGTGTGCTTGGCACTTACCTGATGCTTTATCTTCCATGTGACCTCCTGAGATTGACATTAATGTTTCCATTTTACAGACTGGTAGTCACTCAGTCGTTTCACACTGTTTGTGACCCAATAGACTTTAGCCCATTAGGCTCCTCTGTCCATGGGATTCTCCAGCCAAGAATAGTGGAGTGGGTTGCCATGTCCTCCTCTGGAGGATCTTCCCAACCCAGGTATTGGACCTGTGTCTCTTGCATCTCCTGCATTGGCAGGCAGCTTCTTTACCAGTAGTGCTACCTGGGAAGCTATGTATATATAATTATAAATTAACTATAGTTTTGTTATTTGATGGGAATCATGTGAAATGGAATTTCTCAGAATACCTGTATTTGTAAAGTAGGACCCTGAAACAATATTACCATCAGCAACTCTGTGCATAAATCACATGTTTCGGGCATTCCAGCCACTACTAATGAAAAAGAAATTTTAATCAATCAGGCTGGAGAAAAATCAAATTAATTTTTCATTGTCTTTATATAATTAGGCACAGCCAGTCGCTGTCACATGAAAAGATGATCAAAGCCACAAAATGTAGAACAAAAGATTGTAGAAGTGTATCAGGCTGATGCTTAGAGATAAGAAAACTACGTTTTTTTCTAGGTTTTCTGATATTTATATTTGTCCATTTTCTAAAATTTGCAGCTTGGAATCATTTATTTCATTTAATATAACAACTTCATTTCATATAACTTTCATTATTCATTTTCGCTTCATTTTGACTTAATATTTTGTATTATGTTTTGAATAGAGGACCCCCCTCACATTGTAAAAGATCCAGGTTTCAGATAAAGAACATCAACTCCTGGCAACAGAGTGATTTTGTAAAGTGTGAAGTGCTGTGACTTGTTGGTAGCAGTTGTGTGAGGCCTTGTAGGAGGAGACAGGGCAGGATGGGACAGGGAGACAAGGAGAAGAGTAAGATTTGATCTCTACTCCCAAAGAAGTTGGGCTTCCCTGGTGGCTCAGATGTTAATGAGTCTGCCTGCAATGCAGGAGACCCAGGTTTGATTGCTGGGTCAGGAAGATCCCTTGCAGAAGGAAATGGCTACTCACTCCAGTATTCTTGCCTGGTGAATTCCATGGACCGAGGAGCCTGGTGGGCTACAGTCTATGGGGTTGCAAAGAGTCAGCCATGACTGAGCGACTAACACATACTACACAAGCAGCAAGCCCAGAGAACTTAGACGTGGGAGAACTGGCCAGTGTGGGGCAGACCATTAGACTCCAACTGGTCCCATCACAGGAGGAAACGCAAAGCTGTTTGGGACCAGAGGCCATGCAGCACACTTCAGGTCTCCTGCTCTCTCCCAGAACCCAAATGCCAGCCTTTTCATTTTTTTAATTAATTAAAAAATTTTTTAAAATTAACTTTTATTGGAGGATAGTTGGCTTTACAGCATTGGGTTTGTACTGGAGAGCAAACTGAATCAACTTTACATATTCACTTATCTCCTCACTTTTGGATTTCCTTCCCGTTGAGGTCACCACGGAACATAGAGCAGAGCTCCCTGAGCTATTAGAGTAGGTTCTCGTTAGTTCTCTATTTTATATAGAGTATTAACAGTGTGTATATGTCAATCCCAATTTCCCAATTCATCTTACCCCTTTTCCTCCCTCCTTGGTGTCCATATGCTTGTTCTCCATGTCTGTGTCTCTATTTCTGCTTTGCAGATACGTTTATTTGTACCATTTTTCTAGATTCCACACATACGCGCTAATATACGATACTTGTTTTTCTCTGACTTACTTCACTCCATTTTGACGCTCTCTAGGTCCATCCAGTGTCTACAAATGGACTTCACATGAAGGGTCCTGAGAGCAAGCTTTTAATTAGTTAGGAGTCCAGAGACATTAATGATGGAGGAAGGAGAGCGACAACTCTCACCCCAAGGAGAGCAAAATACACACGTCACCTTGAACTCCAGAAAAATACCGATACTTCTGTCGCTTTGGAGTTGACATTTGGAGAATCAAATCAATTCTTTGTGTTCCCTCTCACCCCAGAAACCTCCCCATGTTCTAGGCCCCTGTGAAGTTCTCCTCTTCCAGGGCCTTCCTCATTTGCTCAGCCTCCAGGAACCCCCTCTCAGATACTCCAGGTGTTTTTGCTACCTTAGGCCCTCCTCTTGTAAGCTGGAGCTCTTAGGGAACTCACAACCTCTCTGACACTCGAGTTCTGTAAGATATGGGTGGGTGTTCAGATAGGCCCTGCCCTCTCTTCCTAAACATCTGCAATAAGTACCAAATGTACAGTGGGGAGAAAACCTTTGGTGAGCTCTAAGTTGTAAAGCTCACTGTTTGCTGATTCTCTATACTTCTATCAAAGTACGTCCAATCCTCTGTTATGCCTGGACCAGACACAGCATTAGTGACCTTAGGGCCCCTGCAGCTCTTGTCCAGAGTAGGTGCTCACCCAAGATTTGGGGGGTGACCAGGTAGAAGGGGATACAATTTCTGGAATCAGGCCTGGGTTAGAATTTGTATTGTCTTATTATCCTTGTGACTTTGAGGAATGTACTTGCAAGGCTTCCATTTCTTTTTTTATCAAATGGGAAGGAAAATAATTATTTTAGAGAACAATTGAGGGAATTAATGAAGAAATGTGTATAAAGTACCTAGTATACCTCCTGGTACATCATCTAGTAAATTTTGCTATTGTATTTGGAAAATCTTACAAAAATACTTACTAGTGTGTATTTCATGTAGTGACTCTGCTAGGCACCAAACATGAATGATACTCAAGGTCACTAGTCATTCTGTGTGTGTGCTCAGTCGCTCAGTCATGTCTGTCTCTTTGTCACCCCATGGATTGTAACCTGCCAGGATCCTTTTGTCTATGGAATTTTTCAAGCAAAAATACTGGAGTGGATTGCTGTTTCCTTTTCCAGGGGATCTTCTTGACCCAGGGATCGAAACTGCATCTCTTGCATTTTCTGCATTGGCAGGTGGATTCTTCACCATTGCGCCACCTGGGAAGTCCACTGGTCATTAAGAACATGCAAATTAGAACAAAAATTGGATAACATTTAAGAAACATATTGGAAAAATCTAAAATATTGGTATTACTAAATATTAGAAATGACACAGGAAAGCAATTCCTCTCATTTATTGTTGGTGGGTGAAGAAATTGAATTTTGAAGAGCAATTTCAGTTTCTACTTACATTGAAAATATGGGGACACTTTTAATTCAGCAATCCAGTCTGTCAGTGTTTACCCTAAGGAAACATTTACATATGTAAATTATGAAAGATTTACAAGAGTTTTTGCTGCGGCATTATTTATAAAAATGAAAAACTGGTCCAGCTTTTCCTCTCATCCATTATCCAATTGTAGGGAGAGGCCAGACTTGGGGAGTTAGTCAAGAGTCTTCTAATTCACTGTGTACATTGGGATGACTCGGCATTCCCTGTCTTGGGGCTTCAGCCAAGGCTGAGACTGAAGGATTTCCATGTAGGATCCATTAAGATTGCAGTGCAGCCTGACTATGTCTTGGATCTCAGACTATGGAACCTTTGAGGTTATGGTTCTTAAATGTGCTCAGTCGCTCAGCTGTATCTGACTCTTTGTCCCCTTGGACTGTAGCCTGCCAGGCTCCTCTGTTCATGTAAATTTCCAGGTAAGAATACTGGAGTGGGTTGCCATTTCCTTCTCCAGGGGCTCTTTGCAACCCAGGAATTGAACATGTATCTCTTTAGTCTGATTTCAGTATTGACCATCTGGTGACGTCCATGTGTAGAGTCGTCTCTTGTGTTGTTAGAAGAGGGTGTTTGCTATGACCATTGTGTTCTCTTGGTAAAACTCTATTAGCCTTTGCCCTGCTTCATTCTGTACTCCAAGGCCAAACTTGCCTGTTACTCCAGGTAATTCTTGACTTCCTACTTTTGCATTCCAGTCCCCAGATTACTCCAGATAATTCCAGTCCATTCCAAATGACTTTACACATGGACATCACCAGTGGTCAATACCAAAATCAGATTGATTACATTCTTTGCAGCTAAAGATGGAGAAGCTCTATACAGTCTATACAGCTCTATACAAGACCAGGGGCTGACTGTGGCTCAGATCATGAACTGCTTATTGCCAAATTCAGACTTAAATTGAAGAAAGAAGGGAAAACCACTAGAACATTCAGGTAGGACCTAAATCAAATCCCTTATGATTATATGGTAGAAGTGAGAAATAGATTCAAGGGATTAGATCTGATAGACAGAGTGCCTGAAGAATTACGGATGGAGGTTCATGACATTGTATAAGAGGTAGTGATCATGATCATCCCCAAGAAAAAGAAATGTAAAAAGGCAAAATGGTTGTCTGAGGAGGCCTTACAAATAGCTGTGAAAATAAGAGAAGCAAAAGGCAAAAGAGAAAAGGAAAGATATACTCATTTGAATGCAGAGTTCCAAAGAACAGCAAGGAGAGATAAGTAAGCCTTCCTCAGTGATCAATGCAAAGAAATAGAGGAAAACAAGAGACGGGAAAGACTAGAGCTCTCTTCAAGAAAATTAGAGATACCAAGAGAAAATTTCATGCAAAGATGGGCACAATAAAGGACAGAAATGGTATGAACCTAACAGAAGCAGAAGATATTAAGAAGAGGTGGCCAGAATACACAGAAGAACTATACAAAAAAGATCTTCACAGCCCAGTTAATCATGATGGTGTGATCACTCATCTAGAGCCAGACATCCTGGAATGTGAAGGCAAGTGGGCCTTAGGAAGCATCCCTATGAACAAAGCTAGTGGATGTGATGGAATTCCAGTTGAGCTATTTCAAATCCTCAAGGATGATGCTGTGAAACTGTTGCACTCAATATGCCAGCAAATTTGAAAAACTCAGCAGTGGCCACAGGACTGGAAAAGGTCATTTTTCATTCCAACCCCAAAGAAAGGCAATGCCAAAGAATGTTCAAACTACTGCACAATTGCACTCCTCTCACACGCTAGTAAAGCAATGCTCAAAATTCTCCAAGCAAGGCTTCAACAGTATGTGAACTGTGACCTTCCAGATATTCAAGCTGGATTTAGAAAAGGGGGGAGGAACTAGAGATCAAATTGCCAACATCCATTGGATCATCAAAAAAGCAAGAGAATTCCAGAAAACATCTACTTCTGCTTTATTGACTATGCTAAAGCAACTATGTGGATCACAACAAACTGTGGAAAATTCTTAAAGAAACGGGAATACCAGACCACCTGACCTGCCTCTTGAGAAATCTGTATGCAGGTCAGGAAGCAACAGTTAGAACTGGACATGGAACAACAGACTGGTTCCAAACTGGGAAAAGAGTACGTCAAAGCTGTATATTTTCACCATACTTATTTAACTTATATGCAGAGTACATCATGAGAAATGGTGGGCTGGATGAAGTACATGCTGGAATCAAGTTTGCCAGGGAGAAATATCAATAACCTCAGATATGCAGATGACACCACCCTTATGGCAGAAAGTAAAGAAGAACTAAAGAGCCTCTTGATGAAAGTGAAAGAGGAGAGTGAAAAAGTTGGCTTGAAGCTCAACATTCAGAAAACATCTGGTCCCATCACTTTATGGCAAATAGATGGGGAAACAATGGAAAGAGTGACAGACTTTGTCTTTTTGGGCTCCAAAATCACTGCAGATGGTGACTTCAGCCATGAAATTAAAAGACACTTGCTCCTTGGAAGAAAAGTTATGACCAACCTAGACAGCATATTAAAAAGCAGAGACATGGCTTTGCCAACAAAGGTCTGTCTAGTCAAAGCTATGGTTTTTCCAGTAGTCATGTATGGATGTGAGAGTTGGACTATAAGGAAAGCTGAGTACCAAAGAGTTGACGCCTTCGAACTGTGATGTTGGAGAAGACTCCTGAGAGTCTCTTGGACTGCAAGGAGATCCAACCAGTCCATCTATAGGACATCAGTCCTGAATGTTCACTGGAAGGACTGATGCTGAAGTGGAAAGTCCAGTATTTTGGTCACCTGATGCAAGGAACTGACTTGTTTGAAAAGACCCTGATGCTGGGAGAGATTGAGAGCAGGAGGAGAAGGGGACAACAGAAGATGAGATGGTTGGATGACATCACCAACTCAATGGACCTGAGTTTGAGTAAATTCTGGAAGTTGGTGATGGACAGGGAGGCCTGGTGTGCTGCAGTCTGTGGGGTCACAAAGAGTCAGACCCAGCTGAGCAACTGAGCTGAACTGAACTGAATTCTTTAGTCTACTGGATTGGCAGGTAGATTCTTTACCACTGTTCCACCTGAGTAGCCTGGTTCTTAAATACTTGTCTTCAAAAATGAGAGCCCTGAGGACTAGAGATGCTAAACAACTTGTCCAAGCTCACGCAGCTGTTTACTGACAGAGGTGGCAGATAATTATACAAGGTTGTTTGTTGGTCATAACCCTTGCAGTTCTCAATATCATGTTGATGATCATAATGTCTAAACACGAGCTTCTTTGTACTCTTTGATTGCTAGTGATTGGTACATTGGTATAGAATCTAGACATGATATGAAAACATTTTGAGATTATGCACTCTCCTTTTATACTCGTAATCAAATGATGGCATGTAGGCTTAGTGGCAGATCTGAGACTTCAAGCTAGGTTTTTAAGGTAGGGGGCTCAGCAAAGAGGTCACCTGGCTTGTATCCTAGGGATCCAATGTCACACCTGGAGAGGTCAATGTGACACGGTCTCCAGCTATGGTTCTCACCTACAGGATCTGGACTGTCTGGAGACCTTTGTGGTGGTCATAATGAGGAGTGGGGGGAGTGTTTCTGGCATCCAGTGGGTAGAGGCCAAGGATGCTGCTAAACACCCTACAATGCATTCAATGGTGTTCAGGAAAAAGAGCCACCTGACCCAACATGTCAACAGTGCTGAGGTCAAGAAAGCCTTCTTGTACATGAAAGGTTAAAAGCTGGATCAATGGCTGTATGAGAGAAATTCAGAGGTGGGAAAGGTCAGAGCATGAGCAGAAATCTTCCCTGTACCCCCTCGCCCCTGACACACACTTATGGAGCACTGAGTCTCTTACCTTTCCTGCCATCTTCGCAGAGGGGGGGGTTCCCACACCCACTCCATCCTCCTTCTTGAAAGTGGCATCTGGAAGGGAAACCACGACTAAGCCCAGGGTGGGGTGAAGGAACTCCTGGGTCAGCTCATCAGTGTTCAGGTGCATTGGAGAGGGTGCCTTAGAGCAGTGGTCCTCCACTTTTTTGGCACCAGAGACCAGTTTTACGGAAGACAATTTTTCCACAAACCAAGGAGGGCGGGGGGTGATTTTGGGATGATTCAAGTGAATTCCTTTTATTGTGCACTCTATTTCTAATCTAATGGCACCACTGGTCCGTGGCCTGGAGGTTGAATTCCTTAGAGAATTCTGGATCTGAATTTACCCTCCTCAAACCCTACCATCATTCCTCTGCTTGAAAAGCACCCAAGGCGTTGGCTTTCGTGCATGACTGTGGTCCAGAGTTCCAGCTCTGAGCCTCCCTCCCCCTTCCTCCCTCTCCCTGTCCCCTGACTTCTGTCCCCGATGGGCCACTAGTCTGAATGAGTTGTTGAAGAACATGGCCCACTCTTTTTCACTGCTAAGACCTTTTATGTGGTTTTGGTGGGGGGAGTGGAAATTATGCTAAAAAATATCAACTTCCCCCCATTTTCCCAGAGGATGGTTTTCTGAAGACAACAGACAGATGCTTAAATTAATTAGGAGTAGAAACAGTACGATGAAGTTTCCTCCCTGAAGAGCTATGAAGGCTGTGAGCCTGAATTTTTTTCTTCATGCTAAAAAGGGGGCTGCCTTTCAGGAGACGAATTACTAGCATTTTCTGAAGAATGGATCCTTCTTCCTGAACACCTTTCTTCCTGAATTCCCTCCTTTGAGGCAATACTGCAAATATTTGACTTGAGAGTCTGGCTTGGAAGCAACTAGTTCCTTCCCTCCTGTTTCCCTCCACCAGTCTCCTCCTCCCCTTTATATGATGGGTAGCGTTGGGAAGGGCCCTGACCAAAGCCTCTCAGGCAGCCAGTGGCAGAGGTGGCTGGAAGACAGGCCTGTACTCTGCCTATTTCCTCTCCATCCTTATCTCTTTGGTCTCGGTGGAATCAGTGATTATTTCTGATCTTCTTCATCTGATATCTGCAAAGTTCAGGGTATAGACAGATGGCAGCTCCTTCTTTTCATAGACTTCTTTAGTGTCTCGTGAAAAAGAATTCACCTGCCAAGGCAGGAGACACAGGTTTGATCCCTGGGTTAGGAAGATCCCCTGGAGAAGGAAATGGCAACCCACCTCAGTATTCTTGCCCGGGAAATCCCATGGACAGAGGAGCCTGGTGGGCTACAGTCAGTGGGGTCTCAAAAGAGCTGGACATGACTTAGCAACTAAACAACAAGATTCTTTTCACTCAGTGTGGCATTTATTCCTGAGTGGTCTCCATGAATATAAAGGCCTGCTCCCTCCATCCTTCTCCTTTTCTTGTTTTAAATAAAAATGTGGATTAACATATACATTCTACTATATATAAAATAGATAAACAATGAGGACCTACTGTATAGCACAGGAAATGATACTCAGTGTCTTTAATAACCTATCATATAATATAATGTAAAAAAGAATATATATATATGTATAATGGAATCATTTTGTTGTACACTTGAAACTAACACATTGTAAATTAACTACACTTCAATTAAAAAAATTAAATGTATATATTTAAAGAGGTGATGATTTGATATACATATACACAGTGAAATGATTACTACACTTGATAATTAATATATCATCTCCTATCGTTGCCTTTTTTGGTGATGAGAGCACTTGAGATCCAATCTCTTAGCCAATCTCCAGTGTTTAGTGTGGTTTCATTAATTAGAATCATCATCCTCCTTTCTCCTTGACTCTGCTTCCCTGCCTCCTGCCCCACTCTGCACTGTATCCCCTGATGAAACCTTCCCAGGACACACTCAAGAATGCTAACACACACAGCAGAGTGTTTTGACCAGATACCATCAGTTCTTCTTGTGTATTCCTCACTGCAAAACACACAGGAGTACACTTCCAAGGCCTGCTAGTAGTTTTCAAATTTCTTTTATCTCTCCCAAGAGTTTGCTGAAATTACTCTAGCTGGACCTAATATTTTACTTCATTTCCCCCTTTCTAATTCAAAGATCCCTTTTTCCTTTTGTTACTAATAGCAAATAAAAAAAAAATTACCTATAGAGTGAGGATAATTGTGAACCAGCCTGAAGGCAGAGTCTGTACCAGACAATCATTGTTAGCTTATTTTGGTATCAGATTTATATTTCAATTATGGTTCTAAGGGTAGTCACACCTTTGGGAAAAGGAACTGTGATGAACATGTGCAGCTGGACCTTTCTAGACAGACCTTCTTCCTCCTGTTTCTTAGAAAGTCTTTATGTTGTCTATAAGCTTTACAAGCAGTATTTTACAATCAACCACCTTTGTTACAAATCCTTTTGGAGCTGAGCAAAAATCAACAAGCATTCATTTGCTCATTCAGCAAATGTCTCCTGAGCATCTGTGCTGTAGTAGGCTCTGAGGCTACAGATATGAACCAGAAAGAATTGTATCTTCCTGAAGCCTACAGACAAATAAGGGAATAAATAAATTGACTCTTTGTGTCAACTGTTATTCTAAGGGTTGAAAATTTAGTGGTAAATAAGATGGATGAGCTTCTTGCTGATATATAGGTCACATTTTAGGAGAGAGGGAGAGAGAAGGAAAAGGAAAGAGTGTCAACAAATGGGCAGATATAATAGTAGGTAGTGTAGTGAAAAGGACCTCTTTTAAGACTCTAGGCAGAGAAAGACTTGCATTTGTTTTTTTTTGGGATGGTTTTGGTCACTGTCTCCTCTATAATGTTACAAACATCTATCCATAGTTCTTCAGGCACTCTGTCTACCAGTCAATCTTAAAGGAAATCAACCCTGAATATTCATTGGAAAGACTGATGCTGAAGCTGAAGCTCCAATATCTTGGCCACCTGATGCAAAGATCCGACTTGTTGGAGAAGATCTTGATGCTGATAAAGATTGAAGGCAGAAGGAGAAGAGAGAAACAGGGGATGAAATGTATGGGTGGCATCACTGCCTCAATGGACATGAGTTTGAGCAAACTCCCAGGGATAATAAAGGTCAGGAAAGCCTGGAATGCTGCATGCAGTCCATGGGGTGGCAAAGAGTTGGACATAGCTGATCGACTGAACAGCAACAGGGAAAGACTTGCTTGTCCTGAGGCTGCTACTGGACTGTCAAGAAGAGGTGAGCGCATCAGCATCTGGAGGAAAGAATGTTTCAGGAGGAGGGAGTGACAGAGGCCACAAAGTAGACTGAGTTTATTGGGATTGAGGACAGAAAAGCTGGGACTCAGAGAGCAAGAAGATATCAAAGGAATATGGTGGCATGTGAAATACATCAGGGCATATAAGCCAGAGTATAGAATTTGACTTTTAATCCCATGCAGTGGAAAACAGTTCAAGTTTTAAGCAGGAGATTGGCATAATCTGATTTCTGCCTTAAAAAGATAAAAAGTTTTCAATTAGCAATAATCATGCCTCAATAAACCTCATTGGCTAATTGAAAAGATAAAAAACCTCTAGGTTTATTGAATTTTGGCATTAAATTTCTTGTCTTCCTGAAATGAATTGAGAACTTTTGGAACAGTTAGGAAAAGTAATTCTCAGATTTTGGTATATGTCAGAATCCCCTGAAAAGATAACAAGCAGTCCATATAGTCAAAGCGATGGTTTTTCCAGTAGTCATGTATAGACATGAGAGTTGGACCGTAAAGAAGGCTGAGTGTGAAAGAATAGATGCTTTTGAACTATGGTCCTGGAGAAGACTCTTGAGAGTCCCTTGGACTGCAGGGAGATCCAACCAGTCAATCCTAAAGGAAATCAACCCTGAATATTCATTGGAAGGACTGATGCTGAAGCCCAAGCCCCAACACTTCGGCCACCTGATGTGAAGAGCCAACTCATTAGAAAAGACCCTGATGATGGGAAAGGTTGAGGGCAAAAGGTGAAGGAGGTGACAGAGAATGAGATGGTTGGATGGCGTCACTGACTCAATGGACATGAGTTTGAGCAAACTCTGGGAGATAGTGAAGGACAGGGAAGTCTGGCATGCTGCAGCTCATGGGGTCTGAAGGAATCAGACGTGACTTCGTAACTGAACAACAACAGAAACCTAAACTTGCCAAAGTCTGTCAGGGTCTGAGCCTCTGTTTGCTTTTTTTCTATTTTTTTTGCCTCCACCAAATTTCCTAGGTGATTTGTATTCATACCAAAGTTTGGAAATCACTAGATCAGAAAACAATGCAATTATCTGTTATTTAAAAGTTATATAAAAATGCAGGTTTGAGCTCAGAGGTTCCAGATGAGTTTTCCGATGGTAGTCCTTAAATCATATTTCAGGTTTCTTCTGTGCTATTGAGCTAGTCAACATAACTATAAAACAATTGCACTCTTGAATGAATATAAAATTGCACTCATGAATATAAAAGCAAATGTTCAAAATATCGATCAACAGAGTCCAACAATGTATCAAAAGAATAAGATGGCATCATGAGGCAGAGTTGTTATCCAGTCAACTGAAGTTCAGCGTCAAGGAAACATGTAAACATCATCCATTATATCAACAAACTGGAGGAGAAAACCTTTATAGTCATAATAGGAAATGCTGAGAAGGCATTTGATGAAATTCAGCAGTAATTCCTAATAGCAACTCAAAAAATGGAAACCAAGTAAAATTATTGAATATGGTAAAGGATAAGATAATAATACCAATTACTAAAAACTGGTAGCAAACATTATTTTAAATGGAAAAAAAACTGTTTTAATTAAAATTGGGAACGATTTAGCTTGGATGCCATTCCTTTTATTATTGATGTTCAGAGAGGTTTTAGTGAATACAAAAATATAAAAAAATAAAGTAACTGCTGTAAGCATTTGTAAAGAAGAAATAAAGCTGTATCTTTGAGCTTGTGATCTATTTTATGTTTGAAAGTCCAAGCAACTCTTGTAAAATTGTTATAGTCATTAAGAGGATATGTTAAGGTGGCTGGATATAGGAGCTATCTACAAAGTTATTAATGACTTTTCCCTTCTCATTTGAGTACTTAAGAGTCATAAAACAAGAAACACAATGTATCTACATAGAGGAAGCTATAATGCAAGCAGACATCAGAAATATTGTGATTTAGATTCCACACCATTGCAATAAAGTGAATATTGCAATAAAGTGAGTGCATTAATTTTTTGGTATTCAAATGCATATAAAAATTATGTTTACACTATGGGATAGTGTATACTGTGCAATAGTATACATTGCATAGTCAGTGAACATACCTTAATTTAAGAATAGTTCAATTCAGTCACTCAGTCATGTCCAACTATTTGTGATCCCATGAATTGCAGCATGCCAGGCTTCCATGTCATCATCAATTCCTGGAGCTTGCTCAAACTCATGTCCATCCAACCATCTCATCCTCTGTCATTCCCTTCTCCTTTTGCCCTCAATCTTTCCCAGCATCAGGGTCTTTTCCAATGAGTCAGTTATTTGCACCATGTGGCCAAAGTATTGGAGCTTCAGCTTCAGCATCAGTCCTTCCAATGAATATTCAGGACTGATTTCCTTTAGGATGGAATGGTTGGATCTCCTTGCAGTCCAAGGGACTCTCAAGAATCTTCTCCAACACCACAGTTCAAAAGCATCAATTCTTCAGTGCTCAGTTTTCTTTATGGTCCAACTCTCACATCCATGGAGAAGGAAATGGCAACTCACACCAGTATTCTTGCCTAGAGAATCCTGTGGACAGAGGAGCCTGGTGGGCTGCTGTCTATGGGGTCGCACAGATTCGGACATGACTGAAGTGATTTAGCATGCATGCATGCATTGGAGAAGAAAATGGCAACCCACTTCAGTATTCTTGCCTGGAGAATCCCAGGGACAGAGGAGCCTGGTGGGCTGCTATCTGTGGGGTTGCACAGAGTCATATACGACTGAAACGACTTAGCAGCAGCAGCAGCAGCCGCAGCTCACATCCATACATGACTACTGGAGAAACCACAGCTTTGACTAGATGGACATTTGTTGGCAAAGTAATGTCTCTGCTTTTTAATACGCTGTCTAGGTTAGAGTCCCTTGGACTGCAAGCAGATCCAACCAGTCCATCCTAAAGGAGATCAGTCCTGGCTGTTCACTGGAAGGACTGATGTTGAAGCTGAAACTCCAATACTTTGGCCACCTCATGCGAAGAGTTGACTCATTGGAAAAGACCCTAATGCTGGGAAGTATTGGGAGCAGGAGGAGAAGGGGACAACAGAGGATGAGATGGCTGGATGTCATCACTGGCTCGATGGACATGGGTTTGGGTAGACTCGGGGAGTTGGTGATGGACAGGGAGGCCTGGCGTGCTGCGATTCATGGGGTTGCAAAGAGTCGGACACGACTGAGCAACTGAACTGAACTAAACTGAACTAGGTTGGTCACAGCTTTTCTTCCAAGGAGCAAACATCTTTTAATTTCATGGCTGCAGTCACCATCTGCAGTGATTTTGAACCCCAAGAAAATAAAGTGTCTCACTGTTTCCATTGTTCCCCCATTTGCCATGAAGTGATGGGACCAGATGCCATGATCTTAGTTTTCTGAATGTTGAGTTTTAAGCCAACTTTTTCACTCTCCTCTTTCAGTTTCATCAAGAGGCTCTTTAGTTCTTCTTTGCTTTCTACCATAAGGGTGGTGTCATCTGCATATCTGAGGTTATTGATATTTCTCCTGGAAATCTTGATTCCAGCTTATGTTTCTTCCAGCCTGGCATTTCATATAATATACTCTGCATATAAGTTAAATAAGCAGGGTAACAATATACAGCCTTGACATACTCCTTTCCCAGTTTGGAACAAGTTTGTTGTTCTATGTCTGGTCCTAACTGTTGCTTCTTGACCTGCAAGGTTTCTCAGGAGGCAGGTCAGGTGGTCTGGTATTCCCATTTCTTTAAGAATTTTCCAGTTTGTTGTGACCCACACAGTCAAAGGCTTTGGTATAGTCAATAAAGCAGAAGTAGATGTATTTTTCTGGAACTCTCTTGCTTTTTCTATGATCCAATGCTGCTGCTGCTGCTGCTGCTAAGTCGCTTCAGTCGTGTCTGACTCTGTGCAACCCCATAGACGGCAGCCCACCAGGCTCTTCTGTCCCCAGGATTCTCCAGGCAAGAATACTGGAGTGGGTTGCCATTTCTTTCTCCAATGCATTAAAGTGAAAAAATGAAAATGAAGTCGCTCAGTTGTATCCGACTCTTCGCGACCCCATGGACTGTAGCCTATCAGGCTCCTCAGTCCATGGGATTCTCCAGGCAAGAGTACTGGAGTGGGTTGCCATTGCCTTCTCCCTATGATCCAATGGATGTTGGCAATTTGATCTCTAGTTCCTCTGCCTTTTCTAAATTCAGTTAGAACATCTGGAAGTTCTTGGTTCACATACTGTTGAAGCCTGGCTTGGAGAATTTTTGAGCATTACTTTGCTAGAGTGTGAGATGAGTACAATTGTGCGGTAGTTTGAACATTCTTTGGCACTGACTTTCTTTAGGATTGGAATGAAAATTTAAGAATATTGTAGCATAAAAATGCTAACCAGCCCAAGGGCATGCAGGCTTCAGCAGTTGAGGTGCACATGGGCTTAGCTATGCCACAGAATGTGGCATCATCCTAGACCAGGGATCAGACACATGTACCCTGCATTGGCAGGCAGATTCTTAACTGCTAGACCACCAGAGATGCCCTCAAGCTATATTTAACTCTATATCATATATAAAAATACATCCCAGATGAATTAAAGAGGTAAATACAGACAAATTTGAAAAACTACATGTACAGCATAGGAATTTGGACTATCTTGTTAATTGAAAAGGTAAACCTCAAAATAAGAATGTCAAGGGATATTTGAATACATGAAAATTTAAATTTCTGTGTATATACAAAAAGACTCCACAAATAGCCAATTATCAAAGGTAATGCTAACAATGAGCAAAGCATGAATATTAAAAAGTATATTTAATTTATTTATTTAGCTGTGCAAGGTCTTAACTGTAGCCTGTGGGATCTAGTTCGGCCATCAGGGATCGAACCCAGGCCCATTGCATTGGAGCATAGAGTCCTAGCCACTGGACCACCAGGGAAGCCCCAGCATGAATATTTTTAATATCCCAAGGTATCAAGTTGACAAGAAGAAAAAAAAAACATTAAGAAAGTGAGTAAAAGGCATACATGGCCAATTCAGAGAATTATAATTAAATAATAAATGGAACTTGGTGTTTCTTACCAATGGTGGGCTGCCCAGAGCCTTATAGCCATTGCCGACAGGGGGAGCTGAAACACAGCCTGTTTTCCTGCATCCCTACATCTAGGAGGCTAGCTCATCCACTTGTTCTAACAAGTCTTGGTGTCCCTTCAATCAGGGCCAAGGAGGGAAAAAGCTTAAATTAGCTGTAGGTTGGGCCCCGAAAGGCTGACCCAACCAGACTCGATAGATGCTGTGCATCCTTCAAGGTCTAAGCCACAGGTCCTTTCCTCTTTAACACATTTCCTTGGGCTGCTGCTGCTGCTGCTAAGTCACTTCAGTCGTGTCTGACTCTGTGCGACCCCAGGGACAGCAGCCCACCAGGCTCCTCCGTCCCTGGGATTCTCCAGGCAAGAATACTGGAGTGGGTTGCCATTTCCTTCTCCATTTCCTCGGGCAGAATTCATTAATTCAATTGACACCACATAGCAATGCAGATCCTACTATGTGGTAGGGCCCGGAAATGACATAATATTACGTTCTCCTCTGCCTCCTCTGTGTTTATTCCTCTTGCTGTTGCCTCTTCTGGGGCACTCATCACAGGTGACAACTGTTTAAACCTTGGTCTTTCCACTGGATTCTGTGCTTTCCCAAGGTCACCCTCTTAGCTCTGTATGGCAAGCTTTCTGTATAGTGTCTGGTACAAAATAATTGATTTTAATCTATTAGTGGCTTTACACTTACCTTTTGCTTCAGACTTCCACAGTTTCAGAACCTAATGCTAGCAGAATTATCAAGCTCTTTCCCCCACCCAGGTCAACAAGTTTTGTTTTAGATGTCTCAGAATAAAAGAGATGCCATATAGTAGCAGCTGTTGTACTCATAAAAGCCTTTTCTCATGTCTTAAGTCTGAGGACTTTAAGAGTAACAATGTGTATATTCCCTTTTTGTTCCCAATCTTCATCCTTGCTCTCAGGGATGTAATCCTGTCTCTGTCTTTCCCTCCATCTCAAATTCTCTCTGCTTTAATTGACTTGGTGTTTCTGCCCAGCTTCTCCTATCTTCAGGGACAACCTCTCCACCAGAGGAGAGGACAACCTCTTTCACCCTTTGGCTGGAATCCTATTCCATCTATGTCCTCCTGCTTTCATCTTCAATCCCTCCTTCAGCCTTCATACTCCTGCCCTGAAGCAGGCTTCTTTCAACCCAGCTACCATCTCTACCTCTCAGTACATCTTTCTCACCGTCCACCATCCTTCTTGAAAGAATAACTTGAGTGTTTGCTTCCATGTATTCCTCATATCACCCTTGGCAGGACATTTCCTCACTCAAAAACTCTGTGTCAGTTCAGTTCAGTTCAGTTCAATCGCTCAGTCATGCATGACTCTTTGCGACCCCATAGACTGCAGCACACCAGGCCTCCCTGGCCATTGCCAACTCCCGGAATTTACTCAACCTCATGTCCATTGAGTTGGTGATGCCATCTAACCATCTCATCCTCTGTCGTCCCCTTCTCCTCCCGCCTTCAATCTTTCCCAGCATCAGGGTCTTTTCCAATGAGTCAGTTCTTCGCATCAGGTGGCCAAAGTATTGGAGTTTCAGCTTCAACATCAGTCCTTCCAATGAATATTCAGGACTGATTTCCTTTAGGATGGACTATGTACCAGCTCCTAAAAATGTTATCAAGAACATTGTAGCTTTCAAATCAAGTCTTGCCCCCATTTTCTTTAACCACTTTGGGACACTTAAAACTGTTGGTCCTCTCTCCCTTTGGACACTACTTCCCACAGAGAAATCTCCAGTAGTGTGATTGAGTGAAAAATAATGTGAATAAGCCAGACAAAGACAAATCATATATATTACTTATATGTACAATCTTAAAAAATGATACAGATGAACTTATTTACAAAACAGAAATAGACTCATAGAAAATGAACTTATGGTTACCAAGCAGGGAAGGGTAGGGAGGGATATAATTAGGAGTTTGGGATTAACATACACATACCACTATGTGTGTGTATAAAAATAGATAATTAACAAGGGCCTACTATATAGCACAGGGAACTCTACTCAATACTTTAATAAACTGTCAGGGAAAAGACTCTGAAAGAGAATATATGTATATGTATCTATCTAAAGCTGAATAACTTTATCTATAACTGAATAACTATTCTTCAACCTCTGTTGTATTGCATTTACAATGTAAATAAACTATTATTCAATAAAAAATAATACATAATAAAAAGAAGTGAAGGTGGGAGTTAAGCAAAAGGAAATTCACTTTCTAGTTCTATGAGAGTAGCTGTATGGCAGCTTCCTTAACTTCTCTAAGCCTTGACTTCCTTATCTGTAAAATGGGGAGATACTTGTAAAGACCATATAGAGTGGCCATAAGCCTAAAATAAGATGATATATTACGGCTTGCATGGCCTAAAGGCCCTCAGAGCATATCACTGCCTTATCAATTTCTCTTGAATTTCATGTCTATGCACAATGCTTCTTCTCTTTCCCTTTTTCTAACTGCAGCTCCCTTTCCTCTGCCCATGCTATAACAAAGATGTCCCCAAGAGACAATGAATGAAGAGATATAAAGGGAGTAATTTGACCTTTTGATAAGGATCAGATAGGAAGTTATAAATATAAAACTTAAAGAATAAGTCCTTGAATTTTGGCTTATTTATTCACCTTGTGCATAATATAGCCAGAAGAAGTTTTTTCTGCCATTTCAACATTATACTTAATTCATGTTTATTTGCAATAATCTGTAAAGATATTGCAACAATGTCTATATCCAGGACTCTGATGGTAGAGAATACATTTGGACTGTTTATTTATTGTGTATTCAGAGTGAATGCAAATTGTCTTATGTTCCTTGATAGGAATTAGACACAGCTTGATATATTAATGAAATCATTACCATTTCATTAAACTGTGTGTTCTGAACACAGACTACTCTGTGGCTTATTGACATGCAGCAAGTGCATTCATTCTTTTATGTGCAAAATCACAGTTGATGGACAAACACACAGCACTCAAAAGCTGAAGCTTTTTGCATGAAATACTTTGCTGTACATGCATGAAATTTTGCCCAAAATGACAAAGAGTCAGATGCATTTCAATAAAGAGCAAACCATGCAAAACAATTACAAGATGACTTTTTAATCACAGAAAAAAAGAGTTTTTGTCTGACTCTCAGAAACTAATGTTGACCTATTTGGGTATGTATGTAAGTTATCACGTGTAGAAATAATTGTCAACCCTGCAAACCTAGGAACAAAGTTTAGGAATATTCTTGCATAACAACTAACATTATTAATTAATTGATTAATTCCTTGATTAAGAAGGATAGAATAACTCAAGCCTTTTAGGCATAGGTCAAGGTGGATTTCTCAAGCTTCACAATACCAAAATTATTGTGTAATACTAAAAAAATTTTTTTTAAACAATAGCAACAACAATCATAAAGCAAGCTGATGGTTTGGGAAATAATCATATTTCTCATTTAATGTTTTGAAGGATCTGCAAAGGAGCCAAAATTATTTACTAGCTTTTCGGGTCTCATGGTTATATTGGTCTAGAGCAGGCGTGAGGAGGCAGTGTTGTATCCGTGTCAGATCACAGAATCTGCACACGGGAATCTGGTTTATATTCTGTTTCTGCCATTCACCGACTATGTGCAATCTTTTTGGTTATTTTTTCCTTTGGGGCTATATTTTACTTTCATTTAGAGAATAGGGCTCCTCCTGTACAAGTTTGACAGTGTCGAGTATCAAACTAGATGGTGGATATGAAAGTTTGTTGTCAGGTTGCAACACCATAAAACAGTGGGGGTTAGCGCTGTTACTGGGCCGTCAGCTGAGCTAGGCCAGGGCTCGAAGGAGGCTTCCAATTTGAGAACAACTGTGACATTTCAGCTCTCAGGCCAGGTACAAGATGTCCCTGAGATGGAGCTGGAGCTGGAACTTCCACTTATAGTGGAAGTTCCTTTTTCTTTCCTGGAGGTGTCACAGAAATGTGAGGGTCTCAGTAGCACACATAGAGGGAAAACCTCTCTGAGTCAGAAGATCCCCACATCATTTTTAGGCTGGAGAGACATGTGCCCCTCATGTCATATGTATCCTGGGTTTGGGATCCCTTGCTAGGCTAATTAGTGTTGGAATACAACTATCTCTGGATTTCTTGGTGTTCATGCATCTTTCAGGCCTTCTCTGCCTTAGAAGCTGACCAACTATAAAGCGAAAGGATAGATGCCTCTTCTCTTCCGCCATTTGCCCCCATTCTAAGGGTAATTTTAACAATAACATCTTTTCGTCTCCCCCAGGGACTGTTGTTTATATTCTGAATTAGAGACTTTCACCTCTTTCGCCATGAAACAGCATTCTGGAGTAAATTATAAGCTGTCTCTCTCTCCCCCAGAAGTGAGGTTTGGGAAGTGTGCCATGTCTTGCTATGTTACTATATAAACTCTGAGTTGTGTGATTTTGGGGTTGTGTGATTTGGGGGTTCTTCTCCTGTAGAACAAGCTGCTGCATGTGCAGGGCCATCTGACAGTCACCCAGGTGAGGGACCATCTTCCATCCTTCACAACTATGGCTTTAACAGTGACTTTCTGCATCATATTCTGAGCCTAAAGAGTAACAACCACACAGACCTTCAGCTCAGGCTCTACCATGCCTATCTTGGTAGATTTATTCTCAGTAGTTCAGGTTTAGGAATCTTTGACTGAGGGCTGAAGACTTTTAAAACAGCCTTTAAAAAGAAACAGGCACGTCTTTTTCTGATGGGTGTCTAGTGCATCAAAAGAGTAATTTGCACTTCTTACTCGTTAGTTTGAGTCCTTGATGTCGCCAATGTAGAACTTCCTTGGAGCTAGATTACTGTGTGTGTTTGGGATGGCTGGATACTGGCTAAGAGAGTGGCTATTCATAGATTTTTGTCTGTGTCTCCAAACCTTTGGGAAACAAGGGACAAGATTTTTACTTGCTGGTATTTATGACATTTGTCACTAACCAAAGGTCATCCTTGATGTATTAATAGTTTAACATTCCCACAGCAATTGGGGCACTGGGGTGAGCACTGGACTGAAGGCCAGATTTGCATCAGAGCTGGCTTCTGGTTCTGACTGTTACTAATTTGATGGCCTTGGCAAAATCCCTTCAATTTGCTAATCCTCAGTTTCTTCACTTAAATTGGTATGACTGAGCTGTTTAAAAGGAATTTTATGAAGATCAAATAGGCCATGGGTGAGATATGTTTTTTAACCTAGGAGGTGAAGGGTTTTTAATTTTCTTTAATTAAAATTTTAAATTAATTAATTATGCTATTTGTTGCTGCTGTTCAGTTGCTAAGTCTGACTTTTTGAGACACCATGGACTGCAGCTCACCAGGTTCCTTTGCCCTCCACTATCTCCCAGAGTCTGCTCAAATTCATGTCCATCGAACCAGTGATACTATTTAACCATCTTATCATTGTCGTCCCCTTCTCCTTTTGCCTTCAGTCTTTCCCAGCATCAGGGTCTTTCCCAGTGAGTCGGCTGTTTACATCAGGTGGCCAACATATTGGAGCTTCAGCTTCAGCATCAGTCCTTCCAATAAATGTTTGGGGTTGATTTCCCTTAGGATCAACTGGTTCGATCTCCTTGCAGTTCAAGGGACTCTCAAGAGTCTTCTCCAGCGCCACAATTCAAAAGCATCAATTCTTTGGTGCTCAGCCTTCTGTATGGTCCAACTCTCACATCCATACATGACTACTGGAAAAACCTTAGCTTTGACTATGTGGACCTTTATCGGTAAAGTGTCTCTGCTTCTTGATATGCTGTCTAGGTTTGTTATAGCTTTCCTTCCAAGGAGCAAGTGTCTTTTAATTTCATAACTGCAGCCACTGTCCACGGTGATTTTCAAGCCCCAAATTATGCTATATAATACTTTAAATGGCTGATATGCCAGTGTATTCTTTCTTGATGCACTTCAGGGCAAGGAGAGGAAAATAGCACAATATGTGCCTGATTTCATCCATTTTCTATTCTCTTTATAAGTTTCAGGAAGACATTCAAGTAAATATTATGAAAGTGTAATCATGTTTACACAGGAAAGCGAGCAGCCTTATTAGAGGCGTATATGCCTTGGGACAGCAGGAGCATCCAGACTGAATTCCAAGGCACAATCTCTACCAGTGAGATGGTGCCCTGCTGGCAGGGACATGGGAAAGAAGACTTTCGGCTCTGGGTATCTACCTGCTCTGGATACAGAGGGTGGAGCCCCAGGGAGACCCTCTAGTGGCAGAAGTTGTTTGGAGTTGCCACTGCGGCGGGCTGTTCCCGGGTGACCAACTCTGCTGTTATCATTGCTTTTCGGGACTGGCCCTCGGGAGTCCTAATTATTAGAAGAATTGCCACGACTAACAGGGAAAGCATCCACAGGAGAGTTGTTGTTGGGACATCTATCACACAGGGATATCCCACTAAGCTGGAGAGATCAAATCATGTCATTTCAAACTCCTTGTTATATTTCTGCACTCTGTAAACTTTACTTTGTGAATCTTCATGGTAGTTCTGTAATTCAGCTGCTATTATTTGAATTTGACCAAGGAGGGAGCTGACACTTGAAAAGTCTAAGCAGCTTGACTGAAGTCACGCATATAATAAATTGTGGAGCTCGGACTTAAACTTAGATTGAATGCAAAAACCCTTGCTGTTTTTACTTTCAATACATTTTGTCACTTAATATTCTTCAGCCTCTATTAGCATCCCAGTGAGAATCATGTTTGATGCCTGGAGTTGGCAAGAGACATTTTTGTCTTTAATGCACTCTCTACCAAACAGGAAGAGTCACGATTTCCCATCAGAAAATCTGATGAGGTTGGAAGCTCAGAAACTCTGCAATAAGGTCCCCCCTATTAACAGGGACCTTTGACTTTTGCTATTAATATTTTGGTGCAAAATATATAGTTCACAGGAAATAAAATATAATAAAAAACACTTCAACAATAAAAAAAAAGAAAAAAACCTCTCCACCTCCTTCAAGTAAATAGTCTAAGTTTAAAAATAATGATGGCAAAAGATGGGAAATTATATGATATGTTTGAATTTGAGAATCATGAATAAATGAGGCACATATGAAAGAGAGAAAATCAAAAACATTGATAGAATTGGCCTCCTACCTATCAAACAGCATGTGCCTGAATGAGTCTCAGCATCCACTGCTGGCTTCTAAGTGGAATTACCCATTACGTGGGGAAGAAAGATTGTGGCAGCACTTCATGGCTGGTCTTAGTTAATTGGCTCACCTAGAGTCTCCCGATAAATTAGTTTCAAAATTAGTTCAAATTCTATGACAATGAAAATCAGCACATGTATTACAAATGCCCTTGGAAGAAAGCAAAGTGAAATGATCAATGGTCCTGTGTCTTTGCTTGGTATCATGTCCAAGGTGCCCCCAGGGTGGCTGAGAATTCCTGACTGGCTTAATGTCTGCGTTAATGGTGACAAAGAAGGACTGAATAGTGTTTAATGATGTTTTAAGTAGATCCTAAGTAGAGGCTCATGACCAACGTTGCGGAGTAGAGAAAATACAAATGAAGGCCTGGAACAGAGCAATAACTACAACCTTCTGCTGCAGTCAGGATTAATAATACTCAGGAAGATCATCTGACCAGCCAGCAAGTGCAAGCCTGGATATGCTTAGCCATGTGGCTTTGTTGGATATCCGAGTTTGCAAAGAAGATGCTTGGAAAGCTGAAAAAGACATTTAAGAGATGGTGTTTTCTGAGTATAGATGGATATTTATTAAAGGATGCTTGTGTTTTCATAAGAACCCTCTGTTCTGAAAAAGAAGAATAAAGAATTGACTTTAGTCTCATCACCAAACAAGTGAAAGTGTTAGTTGCTCAGAGGGTGTCCAGCTCTTTGCAACCCCATGGGCTATAGCCCACCAGGCTCCTCTGTCCATGGGATTTTCCAGGCAAGAATA